>NC_136072.1:191321567-191967817 GCF_964261635.1 Lissotriton helveticus
TTTAATCACATGCAGCACCTCGGGAGCAGAATCACCATGCTAGCGTACTCTTGGTCACTGAACAGCACAATTAGGAAAACAGGATGTAAAAGGTTTTCATTTTATAGTATAGGATGGAAGGATCAGGTGCCGAACAATTTCCCAGCAGCGAAAAACGGCAGGCAGAATAGTAAACGTGTCAACAGTAAACAGTAATCGGTCAAATCAATGGCGTTGGAACAGGCGGTTCAGGATGTGAGGGAATATTACGGTCAATTCGCGCCTGCTAGTCACCTGCCCTAAGGCCCAGAGAACACCACGAAAATTGAGGCACGGATGAAAAAGCAGTGATTGATACCAAAGGAAACCCACTGCACTGACCCAGAAAAAGAAAAAGACAAAGAAAGATAAGAGAAGAGAAAAAATGCCATAGAAACAAAAATAAAAACGAAAAATCCCCTCCCCCACCCTGCACCCCTGCAGATGACTACGCCCCCCCCCAGCAGCGTGCCTGTTGCCCGAGAACCAAACCCGAAATATAGAAGAAACAGAGAAAAAGGAGAAAGAAAGGAAACCCCACCCAACGGGGAAGTGGAGGAGGGCGATAGTCTACGCGCTCCCGGTCTCTCCCCCCCGCCCTAACAAAGGGGGCCCCCCTAAGCCAGCACGAATAAAATTATCCACCATACAAAAATGCCCCGGGGGAAACCACAAACCCCCCGCCCCGGAATCCGTCTGTTAATGAAGCAGTCCCGTTACCAATAGATCCATCGTAAACAAATCAATCCACCATCTCAGCCTTGACCCCGTCTATCAAAGTTGCCGAGTCCCTCGGATAAGTAAAGCCCCATCCCCGGAAAGTCAAAAGTCACACAGAAGCAGCCGGAGCTTGGGCCAGCAAACGGGAGAGGAATAGCAGATCCCAACGCACACGGCTTGCACAAACGATGTCCCTCCCCGTCTCCGAAGCCAAGCATCGTTACATCCGCCATGCTGGGAGACCGATTAGGGAGGGGGTGCGACTCGTTCCGATACAGAGTATAGTGCGGGCCAACAGTATCCAGGATGAGGGAAGCAGTGAAATGTTCCGACAACTGTAGGACCGATGTTTCCGAGAACGTAAGAGAGTCACCAATCTCAGCACACACGATGAGTTCCATTTCTTCGGGGGCAGGCACAGCTTCCAGCACCGGGTCCAAACGCGCCACTAGGGCGCCCAACAGGAGACAGGTCGGCTGCCAAGTCTCAAAAATCAAGTCAGGGCTTGCTCCCGGTCCTATGATCCCATCTGCTGCCGACAGTAAATGATTGACCTGGGCCCTCACCGTCGCGTGAAGCGCCGCAAGTTCCGCCATTACCATCCGCAAGGAAGGGCCACATTGGGTCCGTTCCGCCAAGTGCCATACGTCCGCAGACATAACGATCCCCACGGAGAGGCGCCTTCTCTGGGGCAGGATACGCCGGAGCAGAAACAAGCCGTGAGGGACGGGCCAGCAGCACGCAGCAACGCGCGGCGGGAACCCCACCCCGGGGCACCAGCGGTGCTAGTGCCGGCCCTCTGGGCCGGGGTCCCCGCGACGCAGCACCGCGCGCCACCCGCCACCTCACCTCAGGTACAGCACCAGGCAGCAGATGGTTGCAAAGTAGTCCAGAGAAATTTTCAAAAGTTTCAAGGACCGGACCCAACCACTCTCCTCAGTCCGTTGTTATTCACTTTGGACCCGGGTAGACCAGCAATCGAGACCCCGGCTTACAGTCTGGGTTAGGCCTCAAAACAGTTTCGATGTTACTTCACCCCAGAACATCAGAAAAATTCCGTGGTCACACCATCGGGGTGCCGACTAGCTCACCCACACGAATCCGGGGCAGGAGATCAGGATATTCGACAGGTTAAGCGAGCGTAGGACGGAGGTCAGCGGAGCCGGGAGACTATATGGCCATCTTGGTCGGTGTCGTAGCTCCTCCTCTGATCTCACTTATTAAAACCTATAACATGCAGATCGTAAATTATGCTGACGACACACAGATGATCCTCTCTTTTGAGGGTGAGGAATCAACATCTGTGGAGGCCTTCCACAACTGTCTGTGTGATACGTCACGATGGCTAAAGGACAACTCCCTTCAGTTTAATGCTGGGAAGACGGAGGTGCTCTTTAGCGCCGGGAATAAGATCTCCCGTCCGTTTCTAGATAACTTTTGGCCCCTGAAACAGGGACCAAAGTTCGGCCGGTGGATTCGGTCCGTAATTTAGGGGTTATGCTGGATCAAAGGCTCAGTTTGGAGACCCATGTAAAGAAGACGACTGCCTGTTGCTTTGCGATCTTACGCTCTCTGAGGAAAGTCTTGCCACTTTTACCATCTCAAGCTTGTGCTCAAGTGGTTAGGTGTACAATCCTCAGCAGGCTGGATTATTGCAATGCCCTTCTGTTGGGGTCCCCTGAGTTTTTATTGGATAGGCTCCAAAGGGTCCAATCAGCGGCTGCTAGGTTGGCTCTGGGGCTTCCTAGAAGAGCACATGGAGCGTCCACCCTTGTGAAACTGCATTGGCTACCTGTGAGGGAGAGGATACAATTTAAGGCCCTCTGCCTGGTCTTCAGGGCTCTCCAGGGAACCGGCCCTGCTTCCCTGCAATCGAAATTTGTCTGGTACTCTCCTACTAGGCAGCTTCGGTCTTCCACGGCCAAGTTGGTGAAGGTGCCTAGATTCAGGAAGGTTAGAGCTGGGGGCAGATCCTTTGAGGTGGCTGCTGCCAAACTCTGGAATCTGCTCCCGCTCGAGATTAGGCAAATCACTGAACATTTTCCGTTTAGGAGAAAGATTAAAACATGGCTGTTTCCCAAGGCAACTTTTTGAAAGGTCATGCTCCACTTGTTTCCGTCCATTCCTCTGAACCAATCAGCGCCAGGATGCCTGCAAGGTGACAGCTGCGCTTAACAAATGTCTTAAATAAAGAAATAAATAAATACTGAGGCAAGACACCGGCGTTTGAATGTGGAGACGGTCATAGAAGGATTGGAGGGCTCAATAGGGTTTTCAGAACAGGCTCCCAGTGTCAGTGATGGAGGGGGGAAGCTGTGGCTAAGATGCTTTTGTTCCCTCACTACCAATACTTTGTCCATAATTCGATGTTTCTGCTTGGGCCACAGTTTCTTCGAAGACTGGATAGTTTATTGATTTTGTTGGGCTGAGCGGCGCAGCAGGGTAGCCCTGTTGGACTTAAAATGGGACATGGAGGATGGTGGTCTAGCTTTCCCCGATATGCAATTATTTTATTATGTAACATATTTACAGCGCACAGCAGCTGGCGGACCCTGACAACTTTGGGAAAAGGTTATTCAAGGACATGCTTGGGGGAACGTTATTTTGGCATGCCGGTTGATGCAGGGGTCAGTCTGAATGCCCGGTCCCATACTTAATGAGGCATATGGCCATGCTTTGGGAGACAGTAGTTGGGAAGGTACTTCGTAGGGCTCCCTTTGATAGGGGAGTTAAGACTCTGGGATCTTGCACCGTTCCAGGCAATTGATGAGGATATGCCATTGAACAATGGGGGGTTGTGAGGCTGTCAGGTGGTATATGATATATATCCTGGCTAGGTTTTCCTCACCTTTCAGGATGCACAGGAGGCCTTTGGTGTGGGACTGGATCACTTCTTTCATTACGCCAAGCTGGAACGCACAACAACGAAAGTGTGGACTAGCTTTCCAGCGACCACACAGCCCTCTTGGGTGCTTGGTGGATTACTCCAATGGGGAGAAGGAAGGCACTTGATTACCTTATTTTTTAAAGCTCTCCCGGATATGTGCTGAGTACCTTATGTGGCACATCTGGCCTGGAAAAGGGAACTGGAGAAGCCCATTGTGGCTGTGGACTGAACGTGTGCATGCAAACTGGTGCGTACGGTGTCTTGTAACCATTGATTTAAGATACTACATTTCAAGTTTCTACACCGCACCTATGTGACCCCTAGTCAGCTGTAATAGGATGGACCCCTCTAGTATGGCAAGATGTATGCGATATGGGGAGCTGGGTTCCACCTTTATGCATCTGGCCTCGGCCTGTAATGCGGTCCAAGGGTTCTGGAGGAAGGTAGTGCCTAGAATTGTAAGGGCTACAGGTCTAGCGGTCCCTCTGACACCACTGGTCTGCCTCTTGGGAGTGGTGGCAAGACCAGGGGGGCGCAAGATTCCTCACAGACTTACCCGGCTTGCTTCTGCGGGCTATAGGGCAAGTAGCCATCTGGTGGTTGGGAGCCAGAGTACCGCTGGCGTCTTCATGGCTGAGGGATCTGCTAGAATGGGGGGTAGCGGAGAATCAATCAATCAATCAGAGCTTTTATAAAGCGCACTACTCACCCGCGAGGGTCTCAAGGCGCTGAGGGTGGGGGAAGGGGTGCTGCTACTGCTCGAATAGCCAGGTCTTTAATAGCCTCCTGAAGGTTAGTAGGTCCTGGGTCTGCCGTAGGATGATTGGGAGGGTGTTCCAGGTTTGGGCGGCAAGATGGGAGAAGAACTGCATGCACCTTTGCCGCACTGATGAAGGGGCTGCGGACAGAATCATGCAGTGGGGGCCCCTGCTAGTCAAATACAATGATGAGGGGAAATACAGCTTGAACGATACTTCAGACGGTGGGGTAGGATTTCTGCGTAATATGTGTTGTTGTACAGCTGATATGACAGCCAAGGGTGACATTGATGGTTTCTCTGCTATGAACCCGGCTCGATGACTTGGATCTGCTAACATAATGTTCCCCATGCTATATTCTTTTGGTGCTTATTTTTGCTGTGTACGATACTGTTCATTACTGAGACATCACGTGATGTAGTTTTGGGGGCTTTCCAGGTTTTGTACTTGTTACTTTGCACTCCCTGTTTGGTTGTTTCGTGTGTGAAAATCAATGAAGCAAAGTGTATAAAAAAATAAATCGTGTTAGCCTTTGAACTAAGATGATAATGTTTTTGAAATCCATTGACGCTCTCTTGTACTTTAACATACACAGCCTTGCGGCTTGATTTAGGATGCTATAGACCGCATGGGGCTGTTATTGAATAAGTCATAACATGTCTTACCTCACTTGTCATTACTGCACGTTTCTGCTTTAGCTGCATTACATTCATATGCCCCGAGGACGTGCAATCTAAAGCTTGAAATGTAATAGTACTTTAGATGAAAAAATGTCAACAGTTTGAAGTCTTTTTTTTTATTAACGTTTCAATGCTAGCGAAGAAATACTCCTTCTGAAAGATTTCTTGGGTTGCCCCTAGTAAAAACAAAGGCCTCTGAACCCCATTGAAATGTTGCCCTCTGTAGTCTTCAATGTGGCGCTCAACATTCCAATGTTCGAATTCAAAGGTAGGTCCAGGCTCCTTAAAAAAGAGAGGTGTGGCGCAGTGGCCAAAGGGGCTGACTCTGGAGCGTGGGGCTCACCGTTCGATCCCTGGTGCCAGTAGCAGCTCATCTCAGCATAGCTCACTGAATCCTTCCGATGGCCTTCAGCCCCTTGAAACCTTAAGGGGTGATATGTTTGCGCTTTACAAATATGGATTATTGCATCAAGGTAAGCCTTTGCGATTCCTTAATAGCAATTATTAAGGAATCATAATTGCCCATGCATGTAGGTTTCGCTAAAAACATAGCGATCCCTACACATTTCCTATAAGCGAATCGCAAATTGCAATTCTCTAATAGGGAATGCTTTCCCATTCATTCCTATGGGCCTAGAGGCTCATAGGAATGAATGGAAAACCATTTGCAATTTGCGATTACCAAATAGGCAATCACACATTGCGTATGCAATTTCAAGGGTGCTAGGGGGCCAAAAGGCCACCCTGATGCACCCCCAAAATTGGCATGTGTGCCCATGTGGCGCACACACATGTCCCAAGGACATGTGTGCCAAACATGGCACTTGGAAAAATGCGACTGAAAGTTGATGGTAATTTGCAATTCCTTAATGCAAATTCACAACCGGAGATTGCTTCTTGCATTGCATTTAGGGAATCGCAAATTGCGATTCCCTAACTGCATTTGCAAAATGGGTAATCACAAATTTTGCGATTACCTATTTTGCAAATGGCTTGGGGCTTGATGCATCCAAAATGGCTAATTTACCGGTCGCAAAAGGGCCGATTCTGCGAATCGGCCCATTTGCGACGGTAATTAGCTTGATGGATGTGCCCCATTATTATTAGTGTAGTCCAGGACACGGCCTGGGAATTTATGTCACTTTGTTAAATGACCTATTTGAAACAAAGTGAAAATCTGTTTAGTGAAGTATCACTGGTGATTACTTAAAAATAAGCATGGAAATAAAGCTTTCCATATGATTATCAATATGAAATGACTTACGAATAGATAATTTGTTGGACAGCACATAAATACTTACGATGAACATTTGTTAATTAAAAGTGCACGCATGCAAATAAAAGGAAGGGATATTCTCTGTGGGGCTTTTGTTATAATTAAGATTGTGCAGAGTTTGGGACGCTGCTGACCAGCATTAGCCATACAGTTCATATCTGATGTCTGCATGAGTGTGGGTCTACTGATGCACGTGAACTGGACCCAGCCTGGGTCTAGCTTTGTTGGTGGAAGCTGTAGAAAGCCACCCTGAGAAAACTGGGAAAAAATCCTAAATTTGGCTGTAATAGTTTCACCTTTGTGAAAACCAGAATATGACCGCAGCTGAAGTCTTTAACCTCTGCAGTAAATACTAATATGAGAAAATACCAGGTTTCTGTTCGACTTATTTGAATATTAAGAAAAACGAAATGAAAGGCGAACTTTATCCAGAAAGATTGAAGCCAATTAACACATACCGGTATTAGCTGGGCTAAGAATTACCCTGTCAATATTTCTTTTATTAGTTAGCATATGTGATAAACCGTTGCTTCCAATTTTAGTTTTGACTTGTTAAACACCAGGTATGTGATTCATAAAGATTTTGCAGTAACTGACTCTTTTAGTACTCTTGGCTTATCCTGAATTCCAGAAGTAAGCCAGGAGTACCAGACAGTGGTGTAGCAAGGACAGGTGGTACACGGTGCGGAAAATTTCTTGTCATCCCGCGGCTTGACAACATGGCAACAATATGTGTCTAAAACACATATTTTTGCCATTTTGTCCCCCCCCCCTCCCGTGATGACACTTGTCACCCCTGGCTTCACAAAATGGCAAAAACGTGTCTAAAACACATATTTTTGCCATTTTGTCCCCCCCCCCGTGATGACACTTGTCACCCCTGGCTTCACAAAATGGCAAAAACGTGTCTAATTCACATATTTTTGCCATTTTGTCACCCCCCTCAGTGATGACACTTGTCACCCCATGCTTGACAAAATGGCAAATACATGTGTCTAAAGCACATATTTTTGCAATTTTTTCACCCCCTCAGTGATGACCTCCGCGGCGGCCAGCACCCACCGCACCCACCTTCCTACGCCACTGGTACTAGAAGAGGAGTTCACATATTCGCAGAGCAATATCGCTGCGAATTGGTCCCCATGTGTATAGTGTGATGAATAATTGTGTGCATGGACTTTTTAGAAGGAACATAACAAAGGGGAGAGGTTTCCACTGCCTCCCTTGACCGCGAGAGCACATCTGTAGGCAATTTAAGGGCTAGGGCACTCATCCAATTTTGGGATTTTTGCTTGAATTTCCATTCGGAAAGCTGAACCCACAACGCTCTGTTGGGTGACCTGAAGCCAAGGTCCCTGGCATGAGCAGAGTGTAATCCTCACAGCAGTGAAAGGAGATTTATTTCTTCCCAGCTAGGACATGATGGTGTTCAAGTAGGACTATTTTAACCCTAAAGCTCCAACCAAGCATCTGTATGTCACAAAAGGAAATTGGGTGGGTGAAACCATGATGTTATTGAGAGGAGGCTTTACATGAATTTTTTTACTTCTGTCTATGCTCATCGAACCCTTTAATAAACTTCTCTTGTAGGGCCTTGACAAGAAATTCCCATTAGAAGGGTTTCCCTGTTTTTTTCTGGTTGGTGTTTTATTGCTAAGGCCTTGATTAAAAGTGTCACATTGAATGGGAAACCCTGCACAACTATTTGCTAAGCGATTGTAATTATGTGGTAGGGAGGTGTAGTGCACCTGGTAATTACCGGGTGTGATAAAGTTTGCAGTTAAAATTCGCTAGGTCAACTTGCTGGAATTTAACCCAGGAAAGAGTCCTGTATTTAACAGGCCACTCAGAATTTGATGCAATAAGCACCAAATTCTCCCAGTTATTCCCCAAAATGTAAATGTTGCCAATACTTACCGCTCCCATTGAATTTTGAACACCTTGGGGGCGGATTTAAGTTGGTACGATAATTATGGCCTCCGGCATGAGGCCCTGATTACGAATGTCTATATATTTAATATTTTAACACAGGCGTTTTATTTCTCGAAATTCCCCTGTCGGGATATCATGTTATTTATCCCTGAAGATGTTTTGCATCGTCTATGTTGTTGTTTTGCACACCACACCTCCTTTTGTAGTGCAAGTCCTCTGGATTACTAAAGTAACCAGTAGTGCACCAGGGGTACATTGATGTTGTTTTAGGTATTTGACATTGTATGATCCAACTGTCAGTAAGAAGCAGAACATGATTTCCTGTAAAGACATTTATTGCATTTTTGGCAACTGAACCAAAAGATGCTGTGCATTGACCAGTGCTATGTTGTTATGTGTATACTCTGGGTGGTTGAGGTTCAGGTTACAGAAACCAGCATGTGATTTAGAGGGCAGAGACCAAGTGTGTTGAGATATATAAGGGGGACAGGGCTTGACAAACATTCTTTTTAGGTCTCGGCTGCACACATCTTTAGCTGTCTGTTATAACCTATTACTTCCAATACATTGTATAACCTTGGATTGTTTTTTGTGTTAGCCCCTTACTCATTATATGATAATGTTGTCACTTTCCTGCTTCAGTGGGGTGTCCTCAATATTTGTGTGCTTCTCCTGCTCAGGAGCATTTCAGTATCACAGTATTTTGCATGGAAGATGTATCCTCCCACTGCTGATGTCAGATCTTGATTCATTTCTCTGCATATGATGTACTGTTTCCCCTGCCTCACTCTGTCCCTGCTTCTCCTCCTTCCCCATCCACTCTCTCTCTCCCTTTTCGCACTTGCCATCCGTCTGGTGGCAATATTAAATTGATGTTCTTACCATTCCAAGATGGCCACCCTTGCGTGCAAATGCAAGGCATGTGCAAGGGAAATCTATGAATAGACCTTGTTTTTTTTAACAAATCTTATTCAAAGATTGCCACTGCGGATATGTGTGCATCCACAGAAATCATTGTTAATGGAATTTATTGAAATTAAATACATTCGAAGGTGTCCATTGTGACAGCAAGTGCATCCTAAGCGGTAATATTTTAATTCATTTTCCTGTGTTTTAAAAACCCATTCCAAAAGCATTGCTCTGTATGTGCATATTTGTGGCTGTTCTCCATGACAACATATTTTGGCAAAGCCAAGGCTGATACCTATTCGCTTTTGACAATGCTTGCTTATGCTGCATATAGTTCTTCAGGTTTTTTAATTAAAGTTTACATTAAACACATTTACAGTACTCCAATATTTGGAAAACTCTGCTATTTTCTGTAAGTCAGTAGATGTGCTCAAGTGCTGAGTGAGCCTTCGTAAAATGTATTATGCGCCACCAGTGCTTAATTTGAGCCTGTGCTTTCCGGTGCTCAGCACTGGCACTTAATTGTCAGCACCGGCGCTTGTGACAGTCTGCTAGAGGCTGGTGATGCCTTATTAATTCAGAGCTGACCACAACAACAGTTAATTATGAATTCAATATATATAACAAATTACTATTACCTGCTGGCGGCCAAAATAGTCAGAATTGTCACAAGTGTAAGAGTGTGATGGTTAGCAGTTATGTTGTTACTGGCAATGGCAGGGGCAATGGGCGGTACAAGCTGCAGTGGTCTCTTGACGAGAGTCCTGGCACTTTTGTTTTTTAACGAATTAAGCACTGTGTGCCACTCTCATTCTTGTAGCCGACCATTGCCAGAGCATGACGACGGTGCATCCTCTACCAGGTCAAGGCTGCAGGGCACTTAAAATCATGCATTTGAATGAGATTTGGAATTAAGCTTTATTGATGACTATAACACTCACCACTTTGCTACTTGAGTGTCTAGACATTACTACAAGCTTGTGTGCAAAATATCACCTTTTAAGTTTCCTTAACCCCTTCACTGCGGCGGCTATTCCGCCACAGTGCTAAGGGGGCGGGGCGGCCGCGCGGCGGGCGCATGCTGGTGACGGAACCGCTCTGTCACCAGCCGCGGTTGCGCTGTGCTCATGACGGAGCGGTTCCGTCAAGGCCCCGCCCGCTCAATGAAACGCTCAGCGCAGGCGCGGAATCCGCGCGCGCAGGCGTGCCGAGCGGGCCGTGACGGAACCGCTCCGTCATCAGCACAGAGCGACCGCAGCTGATGACGGAGTAGTTCCGTCACCAGCAGGGGAGGGGTTAACTAATGTAAACAGGTTACAGTTTTCTAGTTGTCTGGCATGATTATTTATACATGGTGTGGTATTCATAGCTAATGAAACTTGCATTTGATCAGTGTGAGACAGAGTGGTGTAGTCTTGAAATTGTAGAGCCAATATATCGATACACATATCTTTTCCTACCATTCTGTTGTAGTATTGACTAATAAAGTGTCTATTTTATTAGATGATAGCAGCTCAGGGAGCTCGGAAGCTTCAGAAAATGAATCTGGTAAGTCTGCTGTTACATTTACATTGTTTACACTCTCTTATAATGTCTGTTTAAATGCCTGCAAGAAACATCTCAAGCAAATAGTGAACTTGTGTTGGCAAATTTGTGTTTGGTAATTAGATGTTGACATACACGTCCCTCTGTTACTCTGTTTGCTATGTAAAATTTCCTTTCTTTCTGGAGAATCTCCAATATAAACATAAATTGCCTCATATGTTTACATCTTCATTTTGTTTGCCAGATGTGGAATATTTGATCTTAGTAGTGTTTTGAGCTATAGTTTAGATTCGACAGCCTTACTCTATTTCCTTCTGTCCAACATTTGTTTAGTTTATTCTTAACCCCTTGCCTGCTGATGACGAGCCCAGCTTTTCATGAGGCACAGTGGAGCTGTGCTCATGACGAGCTGGGCTCGTCATAATGGCCGCGCCACTCCCTGTGCGGACGTTCTATGGGTGTAGGCGGAGTCATGACGAGCCCAGCTCGTCATGAGCACAGCTGCACTGTGCCTCATGACGAGCTGGGCTCGTCATAAGCGATGTGGTGCTGTGCAGGGCCCCACCCCCCGCACCGTGGGAGAATTACCCCCGCGGTTAATCTATGTTTAATTAGTATACTTATTCCAAATAACATGTTTTCTTTGGTCACTTCCTTGATGTGGCCATTTCACGGACATGGCATATTCTTATATGCGTGCAATATGGGACAATTTTGCTATCGGATAGTTCTGGTGACATCAAAAAGCACAAGGTCGGAGGCTGACGGGTCTGTAAATGCTACAAGGACTTCGAGATGGACAATAGAATCCCCAACACACTGACCATTTATTTTAAACACCATACAAATGCCAGTTACATTAAAATAAGTATGACATCTGTAATGGCCTTTTTAACCTCACTTTTTTTGTAAGGGCCCCCACTTAGCTTTAGAAGTGCATTCCTGTCTTCAGGTGTATGCCCGCCCTCTATCAAACCAAGTTTTTAGAGGGCGAGGACTGGTCAATGACGAAGCATGACACAAGGTGGTGTGTGAGACCAGTCTTTCACTTTTTGTGAGATGCCTGCACTCACAAGTTAACACTATATCACTTAGGTCATCATACTAGGAGCGGCTCTTTTTGTGTTAAACATTGTAGTTTGGAGGCTGCCTACTCCTAGCACCCCGTGCCTCTAGTCCCTTCTCCAGGGCTTCCCTGAGGTTTTGTGGTTAAAAACCGAATGTACACAACCTTGTTGCAATATGTGGTCAAACGTACCGTCCAATCCTAGTAACCCTGAGAGTGGCAAAGCCCTGCAGAGTGCAGGGGCTGTCAATACGATGATCAAATGGATATTTCACAGGGAACTGTGAAATAGTTTTTATATTTCAGAGGTTCCCTATGAAGTATTAGGTTGTATACCTCTGCAATTTGTACAATAAATATATACCCGTACATATAAATATTGCTATAGCTTGCTAACGAGAATTCTTTACCACTACACAATAGTCTAAAGCGCTTGTACCTCAAATTCGTTTCGAAAAGGCAATGGTAAATGTAAATGAGGGGTTAGTTGGGGGTGGAGGCGCCCTGAAAGGTATTTTAACCAACGTAGAATTTGTCGTATTCTAAACTGCCTTTTCTCTATGTCAGCAAAGCAAATTTAGCATTTTTTTATTCAAGAAGCATAACTGTAACAAATATTTAAGCAAGCATACAGTTTGTGGTTTTCTTTTTGGCTAGCACTTCCTCCAAATTCTCCCAGGGAACGATAGTCAAGCAAAGAATGTTCTTACTTCTCACTGTAGAAAACTTAATTCCCCAAACCATTTTAACGAAACAGTCTTTTTTGAATAATTGGAAATGCTGACTCTGGATAGAGGCAATGAACTTGAGATAAGTTCACTCTCCTTTACGTGTTTGAAACTCGACCAATGTTAAGACACCCACTTGTCCGAGTCACCAGGTGCAGTTTATTATGTCAAATTCAAATTTCACCAAGTTTCTGAACAAGTGTAACTCCAAAGTTTCTGGGCTTATGCCAAAGGTGGTGACAGTCTGTGGTATCATCTGGCGTCCAGGCCCTTCCTGCCTCTCTCCGCCGTGGAAATCTGGCTGGCCTCCAGATGCCTCTGTCTAAACCTTGAGAAAACAAGAATCATTTATTTTCTAACTTAGTGTTTCATTTCATCATTTTCGGTATTTTTGTTTTTCAATATCAGTTTCTTCCTCGGTTTAGCAACTTGCGTTGCACCTTATTCTGGCGATGAAACTGGCAATTCAATTTCAATTCAATTCAATTTATTTTATTATGTTTGGCTCTGGTTAAGGGCCACATAAAATTCATGACAAATACAGACAAAGAAAAGAAACTACATCACATATACAAAGTAAATTTCATCCATAGAATCGATGGCACTAGGGCACAAAGTCAAATCTCTCCAGGTTACCTTAATAAAGAGCTAAAAAACCTTTAAAAAAATTAAAAATATAGAAGCAAAACATTTCATTTGGGGGACAGTATAAAGCTCGCAAAAAAACATTAACATCAAATATACCCAATTGGAGACATATCGATTTTAACCATTTAAAGCGCAATGGTCGGAGTGCAGGGCAGATTAACATAACATGAATACAGTTCTGAGTACTCAAACTACAGAGATTGCAAATGGGGGAGGTTCCGTACCATTTGGAGAGTAGCGAATTTAAGGGCAGTACATCATAGCGTAGCAGAAACCATAATCTACGAATACCATGCGGTAAATTCCAACTTACATAGGGTTGGGGCAACTTCATGATGTAGGAATTGAGGAGAAGATTACTACCCCCTTTCCCTTGTATTAAATTCCTATCCATTTGGTGACATAGTTCCCACGATGCCTGTTTTAGGACCAGTTTTAGCTGTGATGATGAATACAGAAATAACATACTTTCATCTAGCTTTAAGAGTGACACAACTTTTCTGAAGTTCCTTACCATCTGTGAAAACTCGTTGAAATTGCCCAACAGTTCCTTTTTAAGAAGGGCCCTCATTGACCCTGATTCAGCTCTAGCCAAGCAGGCCACCCATCTTACCAAGGCACATAGTCCCTGAACCCAGCTGCTTCTGAGGCCGAAATCCAACCTACAGGCTGCCAAAGAGCAGGAAGTATTAAAGCTGGATAGAGATCTTAGGATTTTCCCCTCAATTTTATTACAGAACTCCCAGTTCTTCAACTCTAACAGTTCTATACCATACAGTATCGTAGGAGGAATCTTGGCCCTAAACACTTCAAGAAGACAAGCAAAGTGTCTCTTTCCAGTAGCAGAATAAAGGGAGTTTAAGGCTCTGCCGTGGGCAAATGCTTTACGTGAACAGTGCTCAATATGGGGCCTCTCACTCAAGTTAGCCGCAATAATTTTTCCCAAAAAGGTGTAGGTTTTAACAACCTCTAGTTTTTGGCTCCCTATAAACCATCCAAAATTTACAGAACGGCATTTCTTTTTTCCAGCGATACACATAACTTTGCTTTTAGATATATTAATTTTCATGCAGTGGGTATCAGCAAAAACGTGCAAAGCTTTCAGCCGATTAGCAAGACCTTTAGGGGTTAGATCTAATACGAGAATATCGTCAGCATACATGAGACAAGAAATCGGGGTCCCACCTACCACCGGAGCTATACCCACACATGCTGCTAAGTAGGCAGGAAGGTCAGCAGTGTAGAGTGAGAACAATAGAGGTGCCAAAAGACAGCCTTGTTTAAGGCCATTCTTGGAGGGGATCTTAGGAGAAAGTCCCCTCTCACCCCCCTGAAGCACACTGCACCACGTCTCTGAGTGGAGTGCACGTAATAGCTCCAAGAGATACACTGGTAAGCCAAGAGCAGCTAATTTTCTCCACAGCGTTCGACGATCGAATTTATCGAACACTGTGGAGAAATCAACGAACGCCGCGAACACCACTCCTCTTCTTACACGTACATATTTATCTGTAATCACATGCAGAGTAGTGAGATTGTCCAATGTACCGTGTTCCTTACGGAAACCAGTCTGTTCACATGGGAGAATATTATTCTCCACTACCCAGTCCTCAAGCAAGCCCAGGATACATTTAGCGAAAACCTTTCCGACTGAGTCGAGGAGAGCAATCAGACGGTAATTCATGGGACACTCCCTAGATCCTTTCTTGAAAATAGGGATCAATATACTTCCCTTCCATGAGGCTGGAACAGTTTTAGTAACAAAGCAGGATTTAAACACTGGGTGAAGAATCCTACTCCAGAGTAAAGAATCCTGCTTTAAGACTGTCATGGGGAGTTCGTCAGGTCCCATTGCCCCCGACAAACGCATGTTCTTTATAGCCATTTCTATTGTTTTCACAGATGGGTAAATAATCAGATCCTCAGAAAGGAGTTCAGGAACACTGTCTGAACCCGTGTCATCATTCCCTTCATACAGCTTTCTAATATAAGCGGACCATACCTCTTCCGAAATGGGTATCGGAAGAGGACTACTTCTAGTACCGCAGCCCCTCCCAACTATGGACCAGAATTCTCTAGTTTTTCCATGAACAACAGCCTCCCGTAAATTTATCCACAGTGAGTCTTCCTTCTCCTTTTTTAAACTCCTTCTTAATCTGATTCTCCTTCTTTTTAACCTCGAGATTTCTTTAGCAAGTTCCCCAGATCTTCCTATATATTGCATTCGCACAAGTTTATTTATTTCCTTGTTCAGGGTGCGCAATGCACTAGGGACATAAGGTTTTTTTCTAACACCACTAACCTTTTTTACATCAAAAGTGATCTTTCTCACCAATTTTTCAAAATTAGCGATTTCAACACCACACCAGCTATTTAATACTGGTATAGTTTTGCATAAAATATCATGTACACCTCTTATTAAAGTACTATTCCAACGACACCTACCCGAAGTTCCCTGGAAGGTGACCTCATTACCACCAAGCGACCAAGACTCGGTGGGAGGAGGTTTAAGAGAGAGCATCATGGTAATTATGCAATGATCACTCAGAGAAGTGGGGACTATCATTAGGTCCTGTACATGAGGAAAAATGTCAAAGTCAGAAATCACATAGTCCAGGATAGAGGAGCTGAAGGGAGACTTATGCGTGAAATTTGCTGGCGTATCAGAAGGAAATCTCCCATTTAAGATAAGTCCCTCAACCATCGACAGTTCCTCCAAGAGAATCTTTCCTCTTTTATTAGTTATAATTTTGTCGGGAAAAATCGATTGTGGAATAAAGTAAGCCTCTTCTTTGGGTATATTTCTAAATAAATTTAAACTGACATTCGAAATTTTACAGTTCAGATCTCCAACTAGAATGACATCAGGAGGAGAGGGAACATTCTTAATCTGTCCAATATATTGAAATACATGCTTCAATAAAATGTTAAAACACTCTTCAGGTGGGACATACACATTAATAATTACAATGCCGGATTTATTAGGAAAATTAGGGAGATTCGATATACTTATAGCTTGAAAAAGATTACTGGGATCAATGTAGTGCGAGAATCTCCAGCTCAGTTTATTAGTTAACATACAAGCTATTCCCCCTTTAGCATGACCTTTCCTAGAAGGGGCGGCAGGAGCCTCCAACACGAAATATTCCTTCCCTCCATAAATACTACCAGTGCACCATGTTTCTTGGATACAGATCACACTTGCTCCTAACGAGAATAAGAAGTCAAGTTTCTCTGGGCTACTGTGTGTCCCGGCTGCGTTCCAAGAAATTAATTTTAGTTGATTGTTAAAGGTGATGGAATAATTTGGAATTATCGGCGCTCTTGGTTGCAAGAACACCATGCAGCCGATTCCACCGATGATTCTCGTCTACTGGGGCGGAGTTCTGGATTGGCGGAAGAGGCAGTACTTTAGAGACTGACCGTTTCCCCTTTGAGACCCAAATTTTTAGATCCTCAAACGGAGAGTATTGCCTATCCACCTTGTCGCCCTGTCTGGTCATCCCATGAGGAGAGATCGATACATCCGAACCAAAAATAGGCAGGACATCGATACCTCTACATTGAAAACTCTCCATTTGCTGTAGTATCAAATTTACAATGAGTTTAGAATAAAATTTGACTCTAATACTGGTTACACTATCTTCACCTAACAGAGACACTAACTCAATATCCCTTGATTGAATAAGGTGAAGGGATTCCTGATCACCAAGGCATTTAAGCAACCAAGATCTATTTAGAGGCAAATTTACATCAAATAAAGGAACAAAGTCCAAAACAAAAGTGTCCACAAAATTCAATGATTTTTTTACCTGAGGACCGTGGTACGGGCCTATATCAGCACCGACCGAGGGGGCAAAGGAGGGAGCAAAAGGGTTAAGGACCCCCAGTACAGCCGGGGTATTGCTTCCTGTCTCAACCACCTGCGGGGTAATCAGGCCATGACCACCCTTCTGGGACAAGTCTTCTGGAGGCAAAGGAAGAAAATTATCGTTAGTCTCCATACCTAAATGTTCATGACAAGATTCACTTGCCCTTTTAATGGACCCCGGGTTAGAATTAGTGGCATTCTCCTCATTGTTAATAGATACAATAGAGTCTTGAAAGAGTATCCGCCTTTGTCTTTTCTTCCTATATTTACGCAGAGGTTTCCTTTTTTTTCCTTTGTCATTTCTGTGTTTTCGGCTTTTTTTGGTAATTTCTTGGTCGTCCTCTTCTTGTAGTTCCAATTTCCCAGTTTTAAAAATCGGGAATAATTCCTGTACTGCAGCACTTGGTACATCAGACTGAATTTCTTCCTCTATTTCAATATCAGAGTTTTTTACACAATTCTTTGCCGCTGAAACAGACGTAGCCGTAAGAGAGTTTTCTAGAACCATAGCTAACGGCTTTTTATCAGGCTTCTCCAAAGGTACATTTAAGTTCCCCATTGTTTGGTTAGTATCAGTCCCGTTCCCGGGAGCACTCCTGGTTTCGGGGGCCTTGTGCAACATTGCATTCAAACTTTTTGTGACTGACTCTAAGATACAGTCCGAGCTGCCCACACATTTACCCAAGAGACATAATATAGATGAAAGCAAATTTTCAAGGGCAATCAAAGACTCCGATATTGGTTTTTCGCTATTAGCAACTGGAGGACAGATTCCTGACAGATGGAATTCAGGAGACACAGAAACATTTAACAGTGCGGACATATCCTGCGCATTTATTGAGGGAGTACTACTGTATAGCAATAGGCCAGATGGAGTCTCGCCCACAAATGGTTTGGAGGTTTCAGAGAGTTTTGGGCTTCCTGTGCTCACATAACGGCCACAAAGTTCGAGGTCGATAAATGATAGAGAGCCATCTCCCCCTGAGCCAACACAAGCATTACCAGCCTGTGGCGCCGGAAACTTGGTAGACTGTTTTCCCTCCATAACATGATCAGTGACAAGAGCAGGGCTAATCCCTACAGTAGTTTCTATTTGCAATGGGACTATCAGTGTTGGAGGAGAGACCATATTATCAGCCGTCTGAGATGGACAAGCCTGAGAAATGGGTAAACAACCGTCAATTGCATTCACAGCTGCTTTCTTATCCACGGCTTTTTCCCAAAGGTCAAAGAGCTGGCACTGTCCTTTAAGTGAATAATTGATCACAGAGATATTTCTTAGGGGGTTAGATTTTGTTTTTGCACAGGTCCTTCCCCCCACTAACCTCCCAGAGCGGAGTTTCTTAGTCATCCTCACGAATTTCCAGATGGGATAACACCACAAAAGAAAGTATGTCCACTAATATGACGATGTTTAAAATTATGTAAGTAAGCTTAAGATGGTAAAAACCAAAGGAATACTGGAGTGATGGGAAACAATCAGCCCGCAGACTAAGTCCATGGACGAAAGTAAGTAGACTGAACCCTCGTAGCAGGCACTTCACTATCCGACAGGATACAAGTATTAGAATAAATGAAAAAGGAAATAACCGGGCCCAGCCCAGCCTACCTCAGCCACTGAGGGGCACAGAGGGCCCGCCCTTTGCCCGGGCTTAGCCCGGCGTCCCGCACGCGTCAGGGGAGTGTAATTATAGGAGGAGCAGGGGGCGGGAAGAGACTCCAGGTGCGCTTTGGTGATCCTGCGCTGCAGCCTGGGTCTCGCAGTCCCAGCCCCTGTTGAAAACAGCCTCACACGCGGTTCCAATGCAGTCTGGCGCCCTTGGTTCGGCGGAGAGCAGGCAAGCAGATAAAGAACCAAAGTCACGGTGAAAAGTAAAGCTACAAGCGGCCTCTCGGATTCAAGGGTTCAGAAGGACCTCGGGACTCTAGAGATTTCAGGCGATACAGGTGATAGACTCCTGCAAAATCATTCTGCAGCAAACCAAGTCTCTCACGGCACTCACAGGAGCCGCATACAGTTTTGTCCCCACAGTGCTCGGAGCCGCCAAGATCACTGCGGGATCATGCTTCCCTCCTCAACACTCAGAGGTGTGCTCAGAGCAGCCGGGGTCAATTGAATTGAATTAAATTAAAAGCTTCTCACCGGGATAACTGCTTCCCCCTCGGTGCTCAGGGCTCAAAGCTCGAAGCCTGAATCAAACCTCTCTCCGGGATCAATGCAGGGTCGCCGCTTCCCCCCTCGGAGTTTGGAGTTCGGAATTCGGGAGCGGTGCACAGAGCACAAAGCACCGCTTCTTGTTTCCGGCTCAAAACGGCTCTCAGACCCGGCGCAGACCCGGCGCAGACCACCGGAGCTTCTCGCTTCTTCGTAGCCCGTAGCTTCCTCGAGCTTCCTCTTAGCCCGTTTACTGCTCACTACTGACGGCTGACTGCAAACTGGCAATAAACACCCTTACTCTTCAGTGTGTACATTTCAGTTGTTCGAGTGGCTTTAATCACACGTGCACACAGAGACATATGCACACATTCATGTGGGGACAGCAGCACCACCACCACCAACCACCCACACTCCTCATCATCATCTGTTTTTTTACTGTCTTTCCCCTTTTTTTCTGCCCAAATGAAAGTCTGCTCACTATTGCGTTTCCCTTTCTCTAAGAATGCATTTCCCTTTTCACTCAAAACGATTTTGACTTCTGAGATAGTAAACAATACCAGCATTAACTTGTGTTTATGATTGTATCATGATAAAAACGAATCTATAAAGTGTTTCTGTTACCAAACTACATCGATGAGTGCCTTTGATTGTAGGGTTGAGCAAATTGCAAGATTTATTTGGAGTTTCTTTTCTCAGAATCACTGGCCTTGGGTATGGTCAAACCGTCCAGTAATGGAAGGAGTATTTCTAGACAGAATCCACACATCCCTCTGACTTAACAGGATGTTATACAGAGAAAAGAGGCATGCTCCCAGAATCTGTCAAGATGCATAAGGAGACCACGACCACTGGCTCTCTCTCCATAACACGTGGACTTATAACTAACTGATCTACAGGCAGCTTGTGAAAAATACAGAAATACAAACTACACATACCAAGACCCAAAAATGCACAATGATTGGCATGCAGATACTCTTCATCAAACACTTGCCTGTAACTATGCATAAAAGTGAAGCTCCCACATAAACCTAACTTGGTCTCACAATGGGTGGAAAGGAAATATGTTTACATTTGGAAACTTTAATCAGGTAACCATTTTCCCAAGTAGGTATTTTTGTACCATTTTCATTTTTGCATGTATTATTTTTGATTTATCAGTTTTGTAGCCGTATATTTTTAAATCTGCACTTTAACCTGGAATCACACTTCGAAAAGGCAATTAAACGTTTCTCTTCTGTAGTATTACATGAAGTAACATGACAGATCAATAGTGTAAGCAACTGTGCCTTGAATCATTACCCGTTTCTCACCAGAGGAGTGATCAGTACCCTAAACTAGAGGCAACAAGTGTGCCCCTGCCAACTACCTTCTAAACCGGTAACTGTGGTAAAGATAAGATCATCAGATTTTTGATGTTGTGAAACTGTTGTTAACGTTCTACTGGTCTTCCTACGAAAAGGTCGCAGCGATGACGTCCTGATTGGCAATCAGTGTTGGCAGCCAAAGTTGCAAAACAGGATGAGCATAAAAATAATCCCTGGAACGGTGCTGCTGTTGTTAATTATTAGGCAGCCAGTTGTGGCGCGAGTGTGTTTTCTTTGTAGTCTGTGTTTGAGTTTTGTTCCTGTTTGTACTTTACACATGCAGAATAAACGGCTGTTTGTTTTCAGAAGCGGGGGAGTCAGATGCGCCAGCAGAGATTCCAAGTAAGTGAACTTTGTTTGTGTTCATGTTGGTTGTTAATGAACTACATATGCAAATTCTTTAGGGGACTCTTTAAAAATAATTTGGGGGCGGGAGCAATGCTCTGGTCTGATTTTTTTCTTTTTTTCACCTTGACTCATTTTAGTATTACTGAGGGGCCCTCAAGGCCAATTCTCTAAATGATGAAGCTGTTGTTTCTTATTTTTTCTGTTGCTTTTTTGCACTGACGGAATATCATTTATGCACAAGTAAGCACTATGCAGATAAGCTCCTCCCTTTACCACTACCTCCGTTGTTAGTTAAATACGACCGTGGCCAAAAGCTAGGTTTTGTTTTTTTTGTGCATATTTATATAACACAAACTCGACCCGAAGGTATTGGAGCGCTTTACATGAACACCAGTTATGTTACACAAGGACACACTTATTTAAAAAAATCTGGGTGGGCACGGGAACATCTAGGCATAGATGCATCAAGCTAAAAACCGGTCGCAAACGGGCAGATTCGCAGAATCTGCCCCTTTGCGACCAGTATTTTTGCATTTGGGATGCATCTTCCCAAATGCAAAATCGCAATTTAAGAAATCGCAAAATTGCGATTACTTAAATTGCGATTGCATTTGAGATTCCATAAATGCAATGCATTAAAGTAAAAAAATTAGCGATTTCGCTAATAGGGGGAGCAAATTACCATGAAGTTGAACTTCATGGTAATTTGCAAAAACTTTGAAAATGCACTAAAGTGCATTTTTCAAAGTTCCATTTTACACACCAACATGCCCTTAGGGCATGTGTGTGTGCAAGATGTACCCATATGCAGATTTCAGGGGTGCAACAGGGAGTCTCATTGAGAATCGCAAATTGAGAATGTCTTCCCATTCATTCCTATGGGTCTCTAGGCCCATAGGAACGAATGGGGAGGTATTCCTTAATTGCGACTCGCAATTTGCAAGTCTCAATTAAGGAATTTTAAGAAATCGCTATTTTTTTAGCGAGTTCTTCATGCATAGCCTTTTGCTATTCCTTATTAGCGAATCCTCATTTTTCGCTAATAAGGAATCGCAGAATGGATGCTTGATGAATCTATAGGCTAGTGATTTGCCCAGAATCACAGTATGTGGAGTCGACCCCAAGGCTCGATCCTTGGTTTCCCAGCTCCAAGGTCGGCAGTCTAGCCATGAGACCACATCCTCTCCCAAACATGGTTCATAACATGTAGGACACCAGTTGTCTACTTTTGAGGGCAGGGCAGAGCAGGCAGAAAAATCTGGCTCCACCCTGCTACTGAAAAAAAGCTAAGATTACTCCCTCCTCTCAGGGAAGCTAGGCCACTCTCAAGTTACAGCTTTAGCGCTGGTGGCGCCTGGTGCGTGAATCATTTTTGGTGCCCCCAAATGGAATGATGCCTTTATTTTGGGATCTAACTGTGCTGAATGGTTGTAAATTAATGAGATGTATTTTTAAGACTACCATGCGAATGTGGAGTGTGCCATATTAACTTGAGAAAGAGGGTATTGAATGTGATTAAACATAAAAAGCGACTACTGCATTTGATTCCTATATGGAGAGATGCACTGCTAATCAAAATGTACCTGCTTCAAACACCCAGTTTCAGTATGAGGAAAGCAAAGACACACGTGTTGGACAAGCACCTCTGATCCTAGGTTTGGCTGGAGGCCCCTACTCTGGGTCTCATGTAGGGGTTAATGATGTGGCAGTAACCATGTGGCAGAAGACCCCCTAAAACTGATGTTATAAAGACACAAAGGATGATTTTGAGGGGCCATGGCAGGAGCGGATAGCTGAAGAGAAGGCCTAAGCTAGTCAGGGAACAGCCAGAAAGGAACCACACAGAGAAAGCCAATGGTCTGTTTGACAACCCAGATAACATTACTCTAACAAATATCACTGGAGTGTATTTCTCTACCCTTTTCCTTTAATTCAAAGGATTCTCAGTCAGGCTCAGAAATAGAGACAGTCCAACATAAGCATGTTTTTTATTGTTTAAAACTGGGTCACACTGTTTCAAGTAATCAAATATAATGCATGTGGCAAATCACCACGGCTACTCTTGCAGAGGAACCAATTTGAAGGAAGCCTTTATAATTCATTACATTATGCTTTAAAAAGGTTAGCAAAAGGTACCTCCTTACTGAGGAAACCTTCTGAGGTAATCATGACTAATTCATTCATTTTTGTCTTCCAAATTTTGCTCACAAAAGATTGTTCCTCTCATGTAACATAACTTAGAGAGTCCATTTTTCAGAAGATGCAGAAGACTTTGCCAGAAGATGTAGCGTAGACACCATAAGGGTGGTTGGCCATTTTCTGGTGGCAGCTTTCCTGTCCCTGTCCCTTCTCTTCCCCCATGCTCTTATCTACAGGTTTCACATTTCTATCCTGGCAGTACTTTGAAGCAGCAGTTTCCTGTGGCAAGATGCACATTTTCAATATACTGAGTAAATAATTAGTGAGGGATGGAAACAGTAGTCCACACTGAGCACTGCAGCTGATGGTCAGTGCCTGAAGGGTGATGGCCCTTCACACACTTTAGACCCACCTGAATGAGGACAGCACTAGTGTACTGGTACCATACACCGCAGTTGTGTAGTACGCTTGATCTTTACTTAATTTACGCTATCAACTGACATCCTTTTACAGTACACGGGTTAACCAGTGCTAAACATCTTTAAAACAAATTCTTTCATCTTCCTAACCCTCCTGAAACTCAATATAAATAGCGTGCACGCAGCCTCCCGCCTCTTTCAGAACTGCAAGCCGAGAAAATGCAAAGCACATAAACACCTCCTCAGTGCAGTCTACTCACATTGCTCTTTGTGAAGCATGCTCTGCAATATATAAATAAACTTGGCACATTTGCATCCTGATTTGCTTGACTTCTCGGTTTTCCATTTCTTCTTCCGCATGTCTGCAGGTCATATTGTCTCTTACATCAGCTATACCAATACCATAGAAGCTCACTCTAGTTCAACAGTGGCCTGCAGAGGAGCCTGAATGTTTTCCATTTCCATGGAGAATGCACTCTGTCCCTAGTTGTTTGGGTCCACATGTTGTTTAATGCCTGCTGGGCAGTTATGCAGCAGTCCCCCAGCAGCATCTATGCATGCCAACACAACTACTAAAATAGGTGATGAACTGTCCAGTACTGAGTCACAAAATATCTGCTCGATAAATGCACCTTAACTCCAGTATTTCTTTTCCATCCATCTTATACCAAGTGAGTGGCATGTCGATGTACTAAAATCACTACTGCGTTGATCTAGGAGGAGTTCATTGTTTTTTTATTTTATTTTTTTGTTTTTTTTATTTTATAAAGAATACAATCCTTCTGCCACTCTGATGTGTGTCCTCTACAGGTAATTATAGTACATTGTATGGCACTTTCTTCTAAAGAAGTGCTGTCTCTAAGCTCTTTAAATTAGAAGTGTTAATTTTACCAAATGTAATTATACTAAGTTTATTTTGTGTCTGTGTGACATAGCAGATATCAGTATTGAGTATATAACTTTCTCAAGACATCTTTTAGGCTGTCTGCTGCCTAAACTTGACTAAATACCTCTTCCTAATTATTTTTTTGCTTGATACTGGTCGGTACTACCATCTTTTTTCTATACGTTCTCTCATCACTAGTTGCCTAACCTGTATACCAATTCTTGTATCTTACCTAGCTCTTATGCCAACCTTCCCTTTTTACTGATGTATTTATTAAATACCTGCCAATTGATTTAGGTACAAAGTGAGTACTTATTCTGAAACTTAAAGGCATACTAAGTTGAAAGTTACCATTTCCAATATGATCTCCGAAATCTACAAAATCTTAGTTAGCCGTAGGACTTCCTACAATGACAGCAGTTTAATTTCACCTCCATTCCTCATATATAGACTATTTTACAGTTAATTATTTCCTATATAAAAACACTTATCAAATTGACTTCAGTCTTGCCCTGTAGGATGCTGCTTGATTATCTGTCAAAAATCATTTTATTTCGATTTACAAGAAAAATAAACCATACAGGTACAATGTAAATACACAACAGTAAAACCATAAGCAAATCTGTAAAGTCAAATACATCAATAAAAATCTCTACAATAAAGCAGACTAAATCTAAATAACTGTGCGAAATAAAAGTTAAGATTAATATCAATTCATCGACAGCCTCAATTTAACAGCTTCCCTCAAGAAACTAGCCATAGAAAAACAGATATACTTTGGGGGCAGTAATTGCAAAAATATTAGAGCTGGTCTGGCTTGATTAACATCTAAACCCTTCAGCAGTGGGAATATAAATTTGACCCTCAAATGCACATAAAACCTGCACAATAGAATAAAATGAACTGAGACAAAATCACACTGGCAGGGGGCCATGTTACCAACCTGATGCCAATCTCTTAGAACTGCGAGTAAACAATGTACCAGAATTAGTCTGAATCTGGTTAGGAGATACCAATGATTAATACTGTGAAGATACCAAAAGGGCCTGTGCTCGCACAAAGGATTTCAAAAGGTGCTCTGTCTCCCTCCTATTCTACCTTTAGTCAGGAAAATTAGAGGGTTTTCAAATAAACCGGTGAGCTTAATATTTTTTGTTTTTTATTTTCTTGGGGATGTCATTCCACTGGACAAATAAATTACCTTCGAAATTACATACTTCTAAGCATCTTAACTGATGACTGCGGCCTTGTATTTCTTCACCTTTGTACAACTTAGTTCCTCCCTCCCAGTTGTTTCCCTACCTTCCTCCATAGACATCATAGCTATGTTACACAGAGCTTCACTGAGAACCATAAACATCACAACTATACAACGATTATGTAAACATACACACACAGCAAATGGTTCACACAAGGGCAACCCGTAAGTCCATTTTCACTCACTAGCAACAAGTGCATGAGATTGGGCATGAAAAATTGAGCCTATATATTTTTGTCACAACTCCCAGCTTGAAAAGCAGAAGATGCAATGTATTGACGATAGCTCCAGATTGTGTTCATGATTTGCTCCAAGTAAAGATGTTTAGTATTTATGCCGTCAGATTGTAGGCAGAATGATTGCTGTGCTTTCTAGCCGCAGGAGGCTAACACACCTGATGCACCTTAACTCTTCCAAAACTGACAATGTTTGTGAACACTCACTACTCAGCAGATGCATTCCTTGAATTTGTCAGTCAAAATGCCGTTCGAGAAAGTTAAGAGCATGGATTTCAGTGTTTGAATGCCGAGAAGGTCTTTCGAGTCTGATTGCCCAAAGAAAGAGTCACTCCTCCCAGTAGCCCAGGTGACATCCTGCTCGATGTTATGATAAGTTGTGTTATATTATATTGATTTGTATAGCGCAGTAATCACCCACGAGGGTATGCAGGTGCTTGGGCAGGCGTGTAGGTTTGTGGCCCCCAAGGTGTTTATATGAAGAGTCAGGTGGAACACAGGAAGTGAGGGGGAGGCTCCGATGTGTTGAGAGGGGTTGTTCCATGTCTTGGTTGTGTTGTAGGGGAATGAGCAACCTTTAGTTTTGCTTTTGCAGATGTAGGGAATTTGTGTGAGTGAGAGTGAGGCAGAGCATAAGTGCTCTGCTTGGGGAGAGGATGTAGCCTTACGGCTAGAGCGGTAAACCTCGATGTTGGAGAACCTGGTTCAAGTCTCGGCAGGGACGCTCAACATCCTGTGATTCTGGACAAATCACGTAATCTCCATGCGCCTAACACAAATGAATGTGTCCATCTGTAACAAAACTGGTACTCATGTAAAATGCTCTGATACCTGATATCTTCAGGTCGAGTTTCGGCAATATAAAATCCTAAAAACAAAAGGGTCTTGTGAGTTGGTGAAAGTGCATGCGGCTGTTCAGGTATTCTGGTCCTGTGTTGTGTAGGGCTTTGTACGTGCCTCTGAAAAGTTTGAATAGGCTATGTTTCGTACATGCACATGAGACATGGGAAAGGTGTCAATCGTCTCCTTCAAAGGGTCCCATTTAGGAGAAAAACACAAAGGTATACAAGCTCCTTGGCAATCTTGTAGCTCTTGATTAAAGGTGAAGATTTATACTGAGGTTGTTAGCAATGCACCATACTTCCCATGATATAATGGAGGTACTTCCAGCAGAAGTTATAACTGTTAGAATAAAAATTCAGGGACAAACATAATATTAAGGGTCTAAAGAATGTAACAATAAATAAGGAGCAAATGTGTTGGGATGCTCTTGAAAATGCTTCCTTATATATGATTCCTACAGGAAAAGACTATATCTCATCTTGCACTGTGAACCCCTGATAGCATTCTATGGACAGACCGACCTCTTGTAAATGGCAGTTTATAATGATTGTCCATGTCCCTTTCCTGAAACTCGTAGCTTTGGCTCATAAAGAAGAAGGGCAAGTTTGCAATACTTTGCCTAGTGCTGAATTCCTCAGTCCGGCGGCAGATCTTTATGCATGATATTTTACAGCCCTCGCAAAACATCTCTCCATGTGGGACAGACAGTCAGAATGCTAAATTGCGCTCTGAGCCTCTGCCTAACAGTGCAAGGAACACTTTGCCTCTTCCTAGATGTTTATATTCTGTGGTAAGCTATTGGTAGGATTTGCAGTACAGATGTAACAAGGGACAAAAGTCCTTACATGGCTACGTCATCCTACGCCTGACCGACTTTTCTTACCCTTATTTGTATGTTTTCTCACTGTTTACTCTTGGCAATCTTTGTAGTTTACTAGAGGTGCTCCTTGACTTTTATGGCATTTGTTGTCAAAGTAGAGGGCTCTGCTCATCACAGGTCACACCCGAAGTCTACAACACCTGTTTTTGAGGGTGACTAATGCCCCCTCATAGCAGAATATTGCATACTGAAATGCTGGTGGTAACTGATTGAAATTCATGGATACATGGTTGTGTGACGCTGGGCAAAAGTTAATGGTGTCTATGGAGGACACAGTGATGGATGCATAACTGGTGGTTCCATGTAGGTTGTCTTTATTCTTCTTTATGGACAAGCAGCCTCCACTCTTGTGTCCCTGAAGCTCTACCAAGATCCCCTGTTTTCTGAGGACAATATATTCCTTCCTGCCCTTCCCCATCAATATTACCTGTGGTCCCCTGGACTGTGCATATTACATTTATAGTCATTCAAGTTCCAAATATAATAATGCAAGTATGACCTCTGCTTTATTGATCAGTACTCCTATAGTCATGTGTAAGATGTGGTAGATAAAATACACCTCTTCTTTTCAAGTTCGTAGCATTAGTTGTTTGGGTGCTTTGTATGAATTGCATATCGGCTTAGCAGTCTACTTGTGTCTCTTGGTATTATTAACTATTGCATGAGTCATGCTACTGCATAGGCCACCTAAACCGGCAAGGTTAGTTCTCAATTAAAATGTAAAATGGATAAATAATGCAAATATGAAAATTAACTCCATAATTAAAACAATTAGCCCAAATATTTACAAAGCCCGGTTTATTTAAACATTTGTATGGTGTGTTAGTCGGATCAAATCCAACAGCCTGGTGAATAACCGAGTCACTGGTCAAAAGATTGTCATGGTATTCAAAATGTTTCAAATCAGCTCAGCATCCCGTCACTGGTATGTCACCTTACAAGGTGGCCAATGACGAAGCCGGTCCTAGGATGCTTGTTTCCGGTCCAGGGAAGACGTGGCTTGGCAGGTCGGGCTGAACTGTTCCTATGAGGCACAGGGTCAAGGCTGATTTGCATATGGCCCGTCTAAACTGGGGTGGCATGGTTCGCAAAATAATGATGGTTTTAACCCAGATCTCTTGACGGGGTGAATGTTTTCATTTCATCAGCATTCCGCCCATCAATTGTGTGTCATTGCTTTAAAGCTAATTTTACATTCAAATCCACCTGGATAGATTGATTAATATCTATAAAAAAGGTTACAAAAAACACTCCATTGTACACGTGCGACATAGGTTTGTAAAAAACCTGTACCTGCTTCCTCAAATGTTCTTGTTAGCCACTTAGTTTTAATTTTGAAACTGTATAATATTCATTCTTGTGTTTCATTACACAGACATAATTTAATGCAAGAATGTATGCACAAATCTGATATGTAGCAGAGTGGTGGAGCAGGAATCAGTTTAAATAAAACTCATTTTACCATCAAAACACACCCAGGGCTGATTCCCACTTGGTGCTGTGGCCCAACATGTGAATGGACCTTGGCCATTGTGGTTGAGAGCAAATCATCATATAAATAGTACTCACTGTTTCTATCTAAGTTTAGTCAATAATGAGAATTAAAAAAGTTTTAAGGGTTTTATTATTTCAAGTTTTAGTAAATTGTCTTTGTTCAAAATCATATGTTTAATTCTTATTAGTTTCATAATAATTGATCTTTTACGGAATTGATAAAGAAATAATGGTTAATTCAATTAAAATACAATGCATTAAGTGTGCTCCATAAAGGAAGAAAATCCCTATTCTTAGAACGTGGCCAAAGGTGTCAGTAGAAACCTATAAAGAGTTCAAATTCGAAAGAGAGTGAGATCAAGTACAAAGCTCGAAATGTATCCAAAAGTCAACCATCGATCAAAGAAGAACTTTCCATAAAGAGAGGTTCACAAAATTCAATAGAATTTCAATGCAATAAGTAATAAAGCAGGCCGAAGACTCGGTGTGGAATGGGGTGGAAAAAGGGCAAAAGAGTGTGTGGTGCGGCATTGCGTTAACCAACTCTAGGAACACATATAAATAGCCTAAAATTAACGTTGCAATTAATGTTGAATCTTCCACTCCTCGCGTCCATTCATCTTTCAGGGTTATTCTTGGGAATAGGTTCACTCCTCTCCTTTTCACGCAAATACAATATTGTACAGACAGTAATCTTCGATTGTGCAACTTTGTTATTTTAGTCTAAACTACACATGACGCTTCTTCATTCTAAACATCCTTTCCCACAATTCGGACTACATTTCTAACCTTCTAATGAAGCAAATAATATGTTAGCTAACAATGCACTATGTAAAAATTGAAACACTTGCAGTTAGGAAAGGACATCATTTCCACTGCTTCATCGTTTGGGAATAAACCAAGTAGCTAGAAAGAGGTCAAGTTCAGTTTATGTGCTGCATTTTATATGATTATTCTTAAGAACTGTACTAAATAATAGTTTATAAACAAACATTTGAAACTTTTCGTTTTATAAGAAGAAACATCTTGCAGAGTTATGTGAAACATTTATTTAATAAATATGATCATGGAAAAAGGTCAAGAATGTGAACATTTATCAGAAGCATCAGCACATTTTACTCAAATTACTTTTTAAGCTCTGCTGTGCAAGTGTGTTTAATCACTACATTTTGAACGTTTATAAATATATTTAGTTCATTTAAGTCTGCACGCTAATAGTACACATGTATTTTAACTATATTATTTAGCATTTTGCTAAGAACGCCTTTTCAAGAGTAAGAAACTTAAAATACTTTATTGTTGTATTGTATACTGTAAACAAGTGAGATGTTTGTTCTGCATATAACATCACAGAAATAGATAGAGACACTCACTGTTTCCATAAGTAAGCAAGCACATGCAGGAACAGCAGTCTACAAGAGGTTTTTTGAAAAACTTTAATTGTTGTTCGAAAAGTAAATTTCTACCTTTTTAACAGCGGTTCTTGAAATGTATGCCTGCCACTGAAATCTGCAGATATTTTCATGTTCACCGCAATTCCCCAAAAATGTAATCTTAGGGTTGAGAAAGGGACCCCTTTGCCGCATTTTCAGATGGAACATGCACTAACTTAAGTCAGTCCATTCGCTTACATTTCTCACAGAGTATCATGAGAATTGATCAAACGTTGTAAAATTTATTAGAAACTGCTGGTTCAAGACTTCCTGCCCAGGGTGTATGGCCCATCAACCAATCCATTCAGAGTGATCCCCTGGATCCTCCATTTATTCCACTGTGGAACACCATGCTCATGGCCTTGACAAGCACCCATAAGCCCTGTTGTGCCCACAGGTGCATTTGTGTACTCTGCAGGGGATGACCCACCAAGACACGCCTGTTAGTAGTCTCACGTAGTAGGACGCTCCTGGGTCCCAATTAGAAAACCTTTCGCAGCTGTGCTGCTGGTAAGTCAGGAGGGATTTCTCTTCACCTCTTATTTTGCATGCATCAATTCCCTTGGGAGTCCACATGCCAGACGTTCCTTGCTGGTTGGTGAAGCAATCGCCAAGCCTTTCAGTACCACTACAGTCTTTCGAAACCATAAAGCATGTTTTTAGATAGATGTATAAGTCTACTGCTAGCCATTATTAAATTAGGTTTACTTTAGCTATATTTAAATGTATTGAGTCAGGGCAAGTGAGATGTTAACAGTGTACCCAATGGATGATTGGGCCTTCCTGTGCCAGATAATCTCTACGCGGAAAAATCAGATGACACCATTGACAAAATTGTAACACGACATAGATGAATATTTGCATGTACTGGAAGAGGCATAACCAGCAGTACATGGTGGGTGTATAACTGCTGTGTACATCACAGGTGAGGTTTTATGTGGTATTTGTATCTACTTATGCATGATACCTGTCCATGCAGCAGCCTTTCTCTTATTCTACTTGCAGTCCTTATTGATGTATCACTGCAAGTGGCAAACCCACCAATCGGTGAAAGAAATCGCTTTACATGCAATGGTGTATAAAATCAATCGAGCCTAATTTACCTCTAGGCAGTGGGTGAAACATGCAGAGGCAGTACTAACTAGTCATTTAAATGCTTTAAAATTGGATAATCTTACCAAGAATATAAACACATTAATAAACCAATCCATGTGCCAACTGACACCTTTAAAGAACCTAATATTTAATTATTGTGTAAATAAAAATACGTTTACCTATAATCTATAATTAGATCAATATAAATGTTCTTAAACTGTTGCTTTTTTAAAACACATTTATAACATATATATATATTACTACAATACATCTATAAATACACCATCAAATCAGGGGTTTGTTTAAGGACCACTATCTCACGTTCAGTTCAGAATTAATTAATTTCTTTGCAGCCTCCTGGGGTGTCAGAATTTATAGTTCTGTTTTGTTCATGGATATAAATAAACATATTGTGCAAAAGACTTTTGTGTTTCATCAGCTGCTGTCATTGTTATTGTTTCCTGGAATAATTTTAAAACCTCCAGTTCTGTTTTCGCTTAACATGTTTTTGGCTGCAATGTGCACCTGAAAATAGTAACAAAATGAGTCATTTTATTTTGATTCTTATAGTAGAGTGGGGTGAATGTCCCTCTATTTTGATTGTTATAGTAGAGTGGGGTGATTTGTCCCTCAAAAATGCTGTGCAGATTTGTTTTAAATCACTTTGAAGCAAATTAAGTTGAAAAAGTGAAGCGTAGAGTTTACTTCCTTTCCTTTGTTTCTGCCTTTCTCTGTAATGTGATTTGCATGATTTACTGGCAACATGAGCAGCTTCATATGTTTGCTCTCCCAAATTGTCAGCTAATAAATCTTGACTTCCTCAGGCTAAATGCATTCCAGCTTCTGAAAAGTGTCCAGGAGCACGGGTTTATTGTCTTAGCTTGTTAGAGGGAAATACTTCTGTGAAGTATGGAGCAGCCTTTAAGTGCATCAGTCTCTTTGGCTGTGTGGTCTACTCTACTATGAGTTTATTAGTTGGCCTGGGCGGTAAATTCCGTTCCGCTGGCGGAATTTGGGTAATTTCACGTTCCGCAGAGAACGCGGAATTGCCGAAAATTCCGTGATCCGCGGAATTTTTCACTTGTTCGTGCTTTCAAAATGCGTGGTCACGAGATATTTCTCCCCGAGCATACAAACAGCGTTCGCAAACAAAAAAAAAGCAACGCAAACAGGCTTAACAAGCAATTCTGCGTGTTCGCAGAACTTTTGCATGCTTGCGGAGATTTGCGTAGCGCGACTAAGCAAATTCTGCCCACCCCCATTTATAAGTTACTCTTCAGTGTTGGTTCCTTTGTCAGCGTCCATTAAACCAATACTCTTTCATTCACTTTCTGGTGAGGCAAGTACTACTATCAGATGACTCATTGCTTACTAGTCTCAAAGAGAATCCTAACAAATGCTCAAACTAGTGGAGCTCATATTTCATATGCATAATTCTCAGTATTGGAGGCCTGGTGCATCCAGTACAAATACCCATGTGTTCTTGAATGCCAAACAGATTGTGCTTTTTAATTTTATTTAAAAGTTTTTGATGTAGAGCTGTTGCACCTTGAAGGGTGGCTGATCACTTTACATGCTGCCATTGTGAGGAAAGGTAAATTTACCTTAGCGACCTGCATGTGGCCAGCCGAAGATTGTCCTATAAAATGCATACAGTCGTAAGCCTGCATGGAAAACACTCTATACTGGACTATTTCTCTTAAAAGTATTTAAATATTTGAGATACAGTGAGGGTACTCTTGGGGTGTTTTTGCTAGGCCTGGGAGCGAAATTTCGCTCCGCTTGTGGAGTTTCTCCCACTCTGCATAGAGTTCCCTAAAACTCTGCAGAGCTGAGTTTTTTCCTCCCTCGGCAACCTCACGTTGGCGAGCGGGGAAAATCTTACTCCAGATCATCTTCCGGCAAGATTTCCCAACACGGGCAGTCGCGGATGGTCGCTACGGCTCGCTACTGCTAGAATTGAGAAACCTTCTGTTCATGTTGAGGAAGCTGCCGCTCGAGTAGAAAATCTACTTGAGCAGCAAAAAGAAGCAGCGCCCTCTTGCGCTGCGCATAGTGCCATGCACAATAATTTTACAGTGCGGGACAAACACCCAGCCCTAAACATCAGCATGAACTGGGCGACGTAACACACTCCTCTGCTTGCTGAACTCTGCACACCGCCCTAGTTTTTGTATCACAATGTTTTTAAGAAAAATTTAGAATTTGATTTTCAATTCTTAGGTCATTTTATTTTCTCATGTCTCGTCAGCTTTAGTCCTCACATTCTTTCAGCCTGCCGGAAATATCTTGAGGCTAAATGGGACAAGCACATGATAGGCTCTCAAATGCGATTGGTGTGTTCCGTAAAGTAGAAGGTTAGAGATGGGTATGACTTCAGTTATTACTTTTGTGTTTGTCAGTGTGATTTTTAGTATGTGTGGCACTTTGACGAAGTCAACATTTCTGTAACTTACAATTGACAGCTTCATTAATCTGTTCCTCTGGGAGATTGTGGCTTTGCCAGAAGGACAAGGCTTTTGCACGGCATAATACCTGGTGCCTTTTTACCTTCACCTTCCTTATATTTACAAGAAGATTTTGGGAAATTGTTAAAACAGTAACTCATCAGGGTGTTGTTGAACTTCAGTCAGCATAGGAAATAGCGACTTTTATTAATAAATGAATTAAAAACACTAACTGCAATCGCAAACTTATAAACAGTTCATTAAGCGAAAGTCAGTGCAATAAACATGTATAATGATTGTTTTTCCAGATGGCGACTTAGAAAATACTTCGGCTGAAAACGCTTCCCGGACAGGTGAGAAATATAGGCAGTACGAAATAGATTCATTGTTTACATCTATGATTTTACATTTGAGAAGCCTGGGAAATAAGTTGTGAGACTATATATATATATATATATATATATATATATATATATATATATATATATATATATATATATATTCACTGAAAAAACCATAGGTTATAGACCATATATAGTTAGGAATTAGCATTTACAAAACCTTGAAAATTCACTGACAAAACCATAGGTTATAGACCATATATAGTTAGGAATTAGCATTTAAAAAACCTTATTTTACTCACACAAAACCATTGAAATTCCATATATAGTTAGGTGCACTAACTATATATCGCGCACCCGCAATCCACTGCTGATCATGTCACATATTACATCATTCATGACATGGTCAGTGACATCACTGATGACATCACTGATGACATCTCAAATGACATCACTGATGACATCACTGATGACAACATCCAGTGACTGTATGTTTCTGTAAAGTTAAAATATGTCTTACATATTGAAGAATGAGTGGATGTATAAGTGTCTGGATGAAGGATTTAGTAGGTGCGTGACTGACTGTATGAGTGAGTGATTAAATGTGTCTCACTGAATGCATGGGTTAGTGACTAAACTGTCTTAATTTGTGCATCATTATGTCTGTTGTGATGTAAACTGCTGCATGTGTTGATCATTAGCTATACGAGAGGCTATATGTGTTATTAATTGGTTGCCCAAGTATTTCTATGGGAGATTGAGTTTGTGTGGGGGTGGCTGGAAGGTGTGTGACTCTGTGCATAGATGTGTGAGCAGTTTATTCACTAGGTGTATGAGTTCAAGAGTGCATGTGGAAACAGCTACATGGGCAGTTGACTGTGTGCATGAGTGTATTGATGAGTGAATGGATATCTCAATGCTACATGTCATAGTAAGTACATATGTAAAACACAGTACATGTGAGAGTTGGCATATATAAATAACTGTGCATGAGAGCCACTGAATGAGTGAGTGGTTGTATCGATCATTGTGAACTTGTATCAGGGATTGTATAAGAGAGTAAATATGTGTTAGTATATGTTTCAATAAGTAAGGTGTGTATAACTGTATAGTTGAGGAAATGGAGGTGAGATTGTTTCTTTGCATGACTGACTGGGTGTGTGAGTAACTCCATGGATGAGTGGCAGTGTGTGAGTGTCTGTATACACTGAGTGTATCTAAGGTTATATTAGAGTCTGAAGAGGTTTATCGTATTAGCACAAGAATGATGTCAAATGAGACGTCATCAGTGATGTCATCAGTGATGTCATTTGAGATGTCATCAGTGATGTCATCAGTGATGTCACTGACCATGTCATGAATGATGTAATATGTGACATGATCAGCAGTGGATTGCGGGTGCGCGATATATAGTTAGTGCAACTAACTATATATGGAATTTCAATGGTTTTGTGTGAGTAAAATAAGGTTTTTTAAATGCTAATTCCTAACTATATATGGTCTATAACCTATGGTTTTTTCAGTGAATTTTCAAGGTTTTGTAAATGCTAATTCCTAACTATATATGGTCTATAACCTATGGTTTTTTCAGTGAATTTTCAAGGTTTTGTAAATGCTAATTCCTAACTATATATGGTCCATAACCTATGGTTTTTTCTGTGAATTTAATTGGTTTTTTAACAGCTAATATCTGTAGCTGTAAAATGTATTCTTCTTTAAATCCAAAAATATATTTTATATGTTTATGAATAATTTTTTTTTTAAATATTTTTTTTTCTTCGTTCCCGCTTCGCAAATCGGGAAGCTTCCCGTTAGCTGACCTTGATGCCGCGAAATAGACCGCGAGCCGGTAAACGTTTCTTTACCGCAAGTGCCGCGTTACAAAACAACATCGTGACGCCTCCCGTCCGCATGACGTTTCACGTTGTCGCGTGATACGTCATATGACGTACTACGTTAGCGAACTGGTACGCGAAGCGAGTCGCAAAGCGCAGGTTTCTGGAAGCAAACCGCTTAACGTAAACACAGCAAGTCATGTGACTTGGTAATAACACTTTTCATTGGTTCATTTCACTTTTGGTTTCCTAATGATGTAAGACTAGGTCATATAATCTAAAATGAACACTTTTGATTGGTTGAGAACTCTTGTTTTTCCCAAATGATGAAAATCCCTCCTTCTTTCCTCACTCTGACTTTCATCATTGTGAGAGAAAGACCCTTTGTGATCACTGAGCAATGGCTTCTTTAGTAGCTTCAGCTGGTGCTTCCCCACCACCTCCACCACATCCAAGGAAGAGTGGACCACCTGCTCAAGTTATAATTCAACAAGAAGAAGAAGAAGAGGAACAGGAGGACGAGCACGAAGAGAGGCAGTTTTTGCCTGAGCAGCCCAGGACGTCTCACCGGAAAGAAAACTTCATTTGGCAATTTTTTAAAATTCCCAAAGGTAAGAAAAAAGTAAATGCAAGATACGTAACTTGCCTTATATGTCAAGATAGACTGTCCAGAGGGACCGACAAAAAATACAGTTTCGGAAACTACACAATGCATCGCCATATGACTAGGTGGCATCCTAACAACTACAGTGCTGCACAGTTTCGGAACGACCTAGATAATCTCCCTATTATGGCCAGAAGATCTGTTGTACCGGAAGTAACGGGACCAGAGGGCAGGGAGATGGTGCCAAATATACAAATGAGATTTGGTGATGTAAAACACATCTGCGTATTTTGCGATGGATTCATTTCCTACGGAGAAAAAAGCATCACTCTGATCAACAGAGCTATTGACTATCATATGCAAGTTTGTACGAAACGCCCAAAATAATAAATACTTCTTTTTTTTGTTTTGTTGCTCCTGTTGAGCCCTTTACAATGAATCGTTTTCATTGCCCCCTCCAAGAAAACCCCCAAAAAATATAAAACTGTTCCGAAAAATTCAAAAACAGTAAAAAAATGTTCAGGAAAAAAAAAAAAAAAGTTCTTTTCAGAACTACCTCCCCGTTATTAAAAAATTGGTACAATATTTGGAACTGTGCCAACCTCTATTTCTCTTAGTTCGCTTCCCAGTTCGCTCGCCGGTACGCGAACCGGAAGCGAACCAAAAACAGTAAGTATAAGGGAAGGAAACAGACACTTATGTTGAAAGAAAGACAGCTATAGGGGAGTAAACTAGAGATACTATTACCCGTAATCCACTGCTGATGATGTCACATATTACATCATTCATGACATGCTCAGTGACATCATCAGCAGAGGATTGCGGGTTTTTTGGTAACATGCCTTATCCACGGTTTAATAACGCTGCCTTTTGCTTTATATAAGTTTTCAAATTGTATGAAATATATACCAATAGGTCGTTATGAACCTTTAGGTAGTGCTTTTCTTCATGAGGTCTGGTCGCTTCCATACACATACAGATGTTTCAAAGATGATCAAGAAGTTTATCTGAATGGAGAGGAATGCACTGAGACGCCAGATCATTCACTAATGTGTAGGCACATACAGTTACACGGTTCATGCAACAAACACCGACCAAATATGGCTTGCGTGTTGCAAGGCACGCCAGTTCCTGCTATCATCCCCACGTTCAAGTTGTTGGAAAATGGTAGTTATTTGATGCTCAATAATGAAGATTGTTCTGAGTTAATTAAAAGTATTCCTTTTATCGTAACAGTAAGTGAACGGGTTATTTGCTGCAGAAATGTTCTATTTCCTCCCACACATGAACATAGGGAGTTTTCAATCTGGCCACAAATACCAACCTTGGGACACGTTTCAACGGCATGGCAAGAATAAGAGCTCTTTTGTCTCAGAGAGAGGTGGCCTTGAGTTCGGCCCGTGAAACTTTCGTACTTCACATAGCGAACACCCGTACAGAGGTGCACACCCTTTTCAATTAAGATTTGCCTTTCAATTTCAGCAACATGTTTCCGACTATCTTTAACGCATCCTCCACAAAGTCCCTGGCGCACTTTTTTAAAGTTGTTACCAGTGGTCTCGTGACTTCATTTGAGAAAATCTTTGGAGTCATCCCTGCTTCCTTTCATTCTATTTTCTCCACTCTGGTTCGTGGATTGGCATTTTTACTTGCATTACCAGCGGACGCTCTTGTGCTTTTTTACATTTTTAAATATGGATGTCCCTCCTATGCAACCTCCCACCCTGCAGCTGCTGACACTGTTCCGCAATCGCATGCTAGAATATTATGGCACAATGCCGTTGGCGATATTAAGCACGGCATATGGATTATCTTTTCGATTCTCCTACTTCACCTGTGTCCAGCCTGTATTTCACTGCCTGACCTGTGATTTCGATTGGGCCATTGATTTGTGTCTCTGCGGACCGGTTTCTCCTGACGTCGACTTTAATCAGCTGATGACTCCTATCATTACTCACGAGTTGGTTTGTCCTGGCGAAAGGATTATGGCTGTGGCATTGATGCATGGACTACTTGGTCCCTGGAATTTACTGGCGGCAGCACAGTCTTTCTTGGAACAGAGCTTTCTTGAAAACCCACCGAGCTGTCCTCTGATGGTGATAGAGGATCCGGTGCTGGGAGAGCACGTATGTTCTTTTCCGCTTTTGAATTGGATGGCTGAACTGTTTTCGGATGAAGACGGTGACTTCCTATTGGAGGCTGTTGCAGCTTATTTTGCATACACAGTTATGTCATAGACCTTTTTCATGTTTGATATGCTGAGTACTAGCATTTCATTGACAATTCATTGACTTATTTGTCAAGTTTTTATTATTTACCTTGCCTATTGGCTTAAGACTCGATAAAGTACTTGGCTGTTTTATTTTTCTTTAGCATTAAATTTTCCTAGTTTTTAATGCTTTACCTTGCGGACCGTCCACATATAAACTTGCAATCTGCTCTCATGAGATGGCACTTCTATTATCTTATTCAGTTCGTTTCCGGATCATGGGGAGGTGTCATCTAGGTCCTGGATATCTTTACACCGTGTTAAGTTAGCATGGGCTCATTACCGGTTTAAACGCCATTTTTCCTTTTTTGCAACTTCTGCACACGACACTTAGTTGTTGCTTTAGCTTTCCACCTAGTAGTTCATCGTGGTTTACATGAGAATAATATGTTATTGCTCTACTATCTGCTTTGCTTGTTAAACTATATCTGTACAGCGAGTGCTAAAGTTTCAAGAACAACACGATACAGAATTGTTATGAGGTCTGATCTCCACGACTTCATACTCATAACATAAGTGCAACTTCTGCCAATTCTGGGCATGAGGCGGGTTTTATATTGCTTTGCCGAACACACATACACAACAGTTGATGCGGTTCACATGAAGAGAGAGCTGGTGTATGCTGATGTGATTCCTTCAAATCTAAGACACTAAAGTATGGGCACGCCCTAAACCAACACAAAGAGACCTTCTTAGCAAATAATATAATATGTGTATTAGGGAGGGTGAGATATAAGCAGCCGCGGGCCGTGGAGGGAGTTACGATGGTGCAGGGAGGCGGGGAGGGGGAGAAGCAGGGTGGAGCCCTCTCTACCTTGCCCCTCCCCCTCCCCGCCTCCCTGCCCCACCGTAACTCCCTCCACGGCCCGCGGCTGCTTATAAGTGTTGCTAACTCTTATTCATTTACAGCATGTTAACATACTGTCACCATTCGCTTTTTATGTACTAGTAACTATGCTGGTAATTTTGCTACTGATAATATGTGTACTTGTATTCTCCACCCTGCCCCTCCCCCTCCCCGCCTCCCTGCCTCACCGTAACTCCCTCCACGGCCCGCGGCTGCTTATAAGTGTTGCTAACTCTTATTCATTTACAGCATGTTAACATACTATCACCATTCACTTTTTATGTACTAGTAACTATGCTGGTAATTTTGCTACTGATAATATGTGTACTTTTATTATCTAAGGTACTACGCCTGAGAAGACGGCATTAGTAAATAAACATTTCAAATACACATATGTTCTTCTTAACTCCATGTTCTGGTTTCTAAGAAATCTATAACGACCGACTGTTCATGAGTTCCACGTATCCTGAGGTACTATAAGTTCATATTCTGGATTGTCTAAACATTGAGAGTTTGTTATATCCAATGTGACACTGTACCTAGCTTGCTAAGGAGTTTTTCATTACTAACGTGAGTTTTGGGACACCCTAATTCGCCGAGGTTCCAATCCTCTGTCCACAGTTCTGTGTGAGAACAGAAACTCTGCGACAGGGGCACCCCCAACCCTTGCTGGAGCTTCATCACACTTGCGATACAACTCCAGCAATGCATTCGCCGAGGTTCCAATCCTCTGTCCACAGTTCTGTGTGAGAACAGAAACCCTGCGACAGGGGCACCCCCGACCCTTGCTGGAGCTTCATCACACTTGCGATACAACTCCAGCAATGCGCCACCTTTACGGCACAGATACATCACGCATCTGTGCTGTTTTTGCCCCATGATGCGCCGCATTGTAAATGCAGCACACCATAGGTGACGGAACAGCGGCACAGAATGACTAACACATCCCTGGTGATGCGCCAGTCATCATAAATGTATCCCTATGCTTCTTATCTTGTTAGAGATGAACCGCCATATGTATCATCAAAGTTTTTTGCATTTCCTAAATAGCGAACTTTAAGGAATAAATAGCGATTCTTTACCATTCCTAGTTTGCGATGAGCTATTTGCTAATTAGCCGAATGTAGCCCAATGAAGCCCAATGTAGCCCAATGTAGCCCAAAGATGGCCGCCAGACACACAAAAAAACAAATGTAGCCCAAATATCAGCCAGATGTAGCCCAACTATAGCCCAGTGACAGAATGACCAATCAGCTTCGCAAACCTCCGTTACGCGAAGCGGAGCGCTGTTACAGATATATATCTTTTTTTGAACGTTAATTTCTCAAAATCCACTGGAGCACATATATTGAGACCTAGCAAAGGCACATCGGGCTACCAGTCCCTAATATTTTGCCAAGTTTCGTGCAAATCCATTCAGCCGTTCGATTATTATTATTATTATTTTTTTTTGCCCCGCGGGGCCCTTTTAAAACCTCCACATCAAACCTAGGGGGTCAGCGAGGATCTACTATGCCCCCTTATAGTTATTTCCCCCTTTGTTTTGACCTCCTCTTGTCTCTCGATCCTACCGAGAGACAAGATGGCGGCCGCTACGGACTGTTTGGAATGTTGACAGACGCCGGAGAACCAATCAGCTTCGCTTCACAAAGCTCCGTTGCGCGACAAGTACGCGTCCTGGGCCGCTGCCCAGTCCGCTGTTACAGATATATATCTTTTTTTAAACGTTAATTTCTCAAAATCCACTGGAGCACATATATTGAGACCTACAAAAGGCACATCGGGCTACCAGTCCCTACAATTTTGCCAAGTTTCGTGCAAATCCATTCAGCCGTTCGGGCTAAAAGTGAGGCCAACCGCCCTATGGAAATTAACATGGGAAAAACGCGTTTTGGGACCCCCCTTTTTTCTCGGCCCCCCCTTGACGAACCCCCCCAAAATTTTCAGGGGCTGCTCAGAAACAAAATGTGCCATTTTCCTGAAAATTTCAGCCAATTCCGTCCACAAACGCCAAAGTTATTAGACATAGAATTTTCAAAAAACCCATAGAGAAAAAATCCTAACTATATATACCTACTGGCGACCGCCAGTAGGTAATATATATATATATAAATATATATATTGGAAAATCGCCATGCTGCAGACTCCTACTGCATAAATCCAAAATGACGAGGAGTGAATCCAATAGTTGCTGGTGCAAACAAGTGAATTTATTTAATGATTTCCAGCGCTGCCGCCATGACGCGTTTCGCCTCCAAGGAGGCTTGATCACACATATATATATATATCCACATGGAAGGTATGAAGAATTTCAGCCGGTATCAGGAAAGGTGCAGCAGAGCAAGGGGATACGAGCAGACACTGGTCTGTTTGTTACAGATTTTCCAAATGCAGGCGCTGAAACATGGCATTAATTTGGCAGTATGACATTTTGAGCCAGCAATAGGTGCACGTGGAAACTAAAATACTACAAGTGCAGAGTCTGCAATTTCCCTGAAACACTTTAATAATTTGGAAAATGCAATTGCTGACTTTGTCGATAAAAGACTTACCCAGTGCATCTTGGATGTTGAAGGATGCGAGGACTGCAGAGTGACTTTGCAGTCTTTGTTAAAGGGCGTAGCATCAAGGCCACGCCCGCATAATTATCCAGAGGCTCACCTGTGATCAAGGCTTCATTAGCTGAAACGCGTCAGGAACCTATCTGCTGCCATGCTGGTGTTTTCGAAATAAAGCTCCTGTATTTTAAATTTGGTGCACGGCGCTCTTCTTTTGTTGTCAAAGGGAGGTATGCTTTGGATGTTAAGCGAGGCACTCCGGTCCCCGCGCGCCGAGGCCACCCTGTGAGAGGTCGGGGCTCAAGATCGGAGAATGTGAGGTGGATTGAACAGTGAAGAGCCTGACCCGCCTGCGTGAGTCACCACATGGAAGGTATGAAGAATTTCAGCCGGTATCAGGAAAGGTGCAGCAGAGCAAGGGGATACGAGCAGACACTGGTCTGTTTGTTACAGATTTTCCAAATGCAGGCGCTGAAACATGGCATTAATTTGGCAGTATGACATTTTGAGCCAGCAATAGGTGCACGTGGAAACTAAAATACTACAAGTGCAGAGTCTGCAATTTCCCTGAAACACTTTAATAATTTGGAAAATGCAATTGCTGACTTTGTCGATAAAAGACTTACCCAGTGCATCTTGGATGTTGAAGGATGCGAGGACTGCAGAGTGACGTTGCAGTCTTTGTTAAAGGGCGTAGCATCAAGGCCACGCCCGCATAATTATCCAGAGGCTCACCTGTGATCAAGGCTGCATTAGCTGAAACGCGTCAGGAACCTATCTGCTGCCATGCTGGTGTTTTCGAAATAAAGCTCCTGTATTTTAAATTTGGTGCACGGCGCTCTTCTTTTGTTGTCAAAGGGAGGTATGCTTTGGATGTTAAGCGAGGCACTCCGGTCCCCGCGCGCCGAGGCCACCCTGTGAGAGGTCGGGGCTCAAGATCGGAGAATGTGAGGTGGATTGAACAGTGAAGAGCCTGACCCGCCTGCGTGAGTCACCACATGGAAGGTATGAAGAATTTCAGCCGGTATCAGGAAAAGTGCAGCAGAGCAAGGGGATACGAGCAGACACTGGTCTGTTTGTTACAGATTTTCCAAATGCAGGCGCTGAAACATGGCATTAATTTGGCAGTATGACATTTTGAGCCAGCAATAGGTGCACGTGGAAACTAAAATACTACAAGTGCAGAGTCTGCAATTTCCCTGAAACACTTTAATAATTTGGAAAATGCAATTGCTGACTTTGTCGATAAAATACTTACCCAGTGCATCTTGGATGTTGAAGGATGCGAGGACTGCAGAGTGACGTTGCAGTCTTTGTTAAAGGGCGTAGCATCAAGGCCACGCCCGCATAATTATCCAGAGGCTCACCTGTGATCAAGGCTTCATTAGCTGAAACGCGTCAGGAACCTATCTGCTGCCATGCTGGTGTTTTCGAAATAAAGCTCCTGTATTTTAAATTTGGTGCACGGCGCTCTTCTTTTGTTGTCAAAGGGAGGTATGCTTTGGATATATATATATATATATATATATATATATATATATATATATATATATATATATATATACACACACACAAAACATCTATTGCTTTTGAAAGTTGAAACTGAATAGAATACGAGCATTGTGTCTCAAAAGTTTTTTAAGGCTCTGGTAATGGTGGCCAGGTAAATGGCTGGGTTTTCGAGATTACCAGTACATGGGGTTCTGAGAAATCTGCTGGTGGGGAAAGTCCAATCCTACGAGTTGGACCCTAAGGTCCCACTAAGAAATAAGGAATTGGCTGGAAAACTGCAAATCTGGGTCCGTATCCCCCGGTAGTTCAGTATTGTGGGTAGGACTTTCACCTGAAGATTAATCTCTAATGAAAGTTTTGAGATTTGAGTTGTCCCTGTAGATGTCATTCTGATGTTTCAAGTTTTGTTACGCCACTGCATAAACTGGTTTAAATGTTGCTGTGGCAAGTGATAAAGCAGGATTGCTGATGACCAGCTAATTAGGTGCTGGCCGGTCGCGCTTCTTGAAATCTTAGTTGTGTTGACCAAACGTGATGGAACACCAGTTCAGAAGGAACCACCTTGATAGTGCTGCTGTCTGGATTGGAAAAGCTGTTTTCCTCTAGACAATTCAACAGATCAGATCTTTGTAACAACAATCTTGGCAGTGATATAGTATGTTTGCTTTGTATGCACACTGGTGTTTGCCAGGACAAAACAAACTGCAAATTCGATATGCAATCATTTAAATAGGAAACCAGAGCTATTGCAGACATGGATAGTTTCTGATCGAATTAAGTTGAAAACATTTGCTTCATTTTCTAATACACAGATTTGAAAATGTCCTCTAATAATATGTTATCTACTACTGCACATGTTAGTACTACGAATGATAAATTATTATTATTGCCTGTCCTTATCTTACAACTGTAGCTGAGGCCTTTAAGGTTGTTTGTGGGCTGATAACAGAAATCTTTTTGTGTTTTGCGCTGTCTTTTGCTTTTTTCTCGCGTCACCTGCCTAAAAGCAAGAGATGGAGTATTTTGTTTGCATTGCAAGGCGAGAGCAGCAGTTGTGGAATATCAGGTTCCAAACTGGAAACAAAACAGTCCTCTGTTGGTGTTTCCTTTCATTAGAACATTACCACATCCATTGTTTGCACAATAACAGATACCAGCATATTGTACAATGTAAGTCATTATGCAGTGCACCTGTAGAACCTTTTAACTGATGCACTCGATAGTACCAGAATCATAATTGACTGTACGTTAACTTTCTTTCCTTCCCTTTGTGCTACTTAAGTTGTGATGCTACAGTCACAACTAGTGACAGTTGAGAATCAGCTAAACTGTATCCATTCTTTGACCAAATATCTTAATTACATGTCTCTTCTGTGGATGTTCTTAGTAAGTATCTTCAGATTTTTCTCCATCAACTTTATCCACTACCCCACTACTCCCACCTGAAATGCTTCCTAAAAAACCTGCTTCTTATTTTGTTTAAGCATACACCAGCCATCTGTTTTCAGGCATTAAATGTAAGAAGGTAAGAAATTTGGAGGCAGGGAGCAGAAACCTGCTGGAGCTTAATAGAAAAAGGAATCATCAACCGCCGGTCAATTTCAATCTCTGTATGACACAATTAGCAACATTCTTCACACTAAGGGTACCACCTAACCATTAGAACCAACATTTTGGTGACAACTACCAGATATTTGTTTCTGTAAGCAGTGCGGGCTAGGGACACCAAAAGCAGTCCTGGCAAAAACGTTCAATCCCACCCCACTCCCTTCGTCTCCTTGCACTCGCGCTATCTCTTTCCATCTATTCTCTCGCCCTCTTTGTCCTTCTGTCCTCTCCCTCTTCTCCCTCTCAGATGACTTTCTCTCAACTCCTCCTTCCTCCCTCTGACTCTTGAAGCCTCCCCATTCCTGCCACAGTTGACCTCTTGGAGCTGGGGGAAGAGACAGAGGCACCAAGATGGGCCATCGACGTTCAAAACCAGCCTCTAAGTGCTCCAGTTCCGGTGGAGTAAAAGACCTGTCTGGCCCTACCTGTAACTAGTTTGTGCGCCACTACACTGCTATTCGTTGACCAAGTATCCACTCCTGAAATACATGACTGGCTAAAAAAAGTATTACTCTGTGCCACATTTATGATGGTGCCCATGCTTGGGCATTTGCATCTCTCCCAAATATTCTCTGGCACAGGTGCTCTAACTATTGGGAACTCCTTCTTACAAGAAGGATTTGTCCCTGCCATCCTTAAACAGACCTATGGAACAATTCTCCTAAAATAAGCAAAAGTTGATATCAGCAAACCTATCGGCTTAGATCTACCACTGATTAAAATGATGGTGAGGTCTATTACTAAATACCAGCCGCGGGCCGTGGAGGGAGTTACGGTGGGGCAGGGAGGCGGGGAGGGGGCGGGGCGGGGTGGAGGGTGCTAAAAACAGGCATATGGATCATTGCAGGTAAGTACACAATTTAATTAATGAAACGAAATTCGTAGTGCGCATTGCATGGCAAAAAGCAATGCTGTGCGCGCTACGAATTTCGTTTTATTAATTAAATTGTGTACTTACCTGCAATGATCCATATGCCTGTTTTTAGCACCCTCCACCCCGCCCCTCCCCCTCCCCGCCTCCCTGCCCCACCGTAACTCCCTCCACGGCCCGCGGCTGCTAAATACACTTCTTACATGTTTGTTTTTTCCCAATGTGATGCCCTAAGAGTGAGTGAGGCGGGTGGGAAGATGGTTTTCGAGACATCATGTTCCAGAGGGTAAACAACCATTACTTAGCAACTTTTACTTTGCTATTCTTTTACTTAGCAACTTTAACTAAGCATAGTCCATTACTACGCATGCTACTACTTAGCATGCCTAAGTGTAGGGGGCGTGGAGTGGAGTGTTTGCGTGTAGGGTAAAAAAAAGAAAAAGTAATCTGTATGCGTAGTAAAAACCTGCGAAGTAATGTACTGCTAAGTAATGCCACTTTAATGGTTTTCTATGATTTTGTTAAGTAATGACTGATACCTGGTTTGCTATAATTTGCATGAGGTTTTTGATGTGTTTAATTTTGCATTAAGGTTTAATTTTTATTCTTCATGTTTAGAAACAGGGTGGCACTTTCATATGGAAGAAGCTACGCACCAAGGTTTTAAGTGATTTGTGGGCAAGTGTTGTGTGACCATGTATTATATGGGATAAAGTACCCTCTGGCGTACATGATAAGGATATTGCAAGCCAACTTGGAGTTCCATATCTTGTAATGGAACTCAGCCTTCTGCCCCTTTCCTCTACATGGCTATGGAACCCCTTGGTGATTTGCAATATACATATAATGTGTGGCAGGGGGTACTTTATCCCTTATATAATATGGCAGGGATTTATCACTGAGACTTGAGTGTTGCCTTGCAGTACGAAGCACTTTCGGTTTTCTCGTTACCTTATCTGGTGCTTGCCTACTCCTCAAGACCCCCAATAAATTTAGAAAAAGTTTGCCATGAGGACATTTGGGTCGGGGAGAGGCATTACTTAGTAAATGTGAGACATACCCATCAGTATTTATTTGTTAGCTTTCAGGTATTATAGAATCAAAGATTGTACGTACTTGATATTTTTCTGCCGCCATTAAAATTCAGTACTGATATTCAGAAATGGTAGATCAGAATGACTTCTATGTCAAAGATTTTATTTATTAGTTAATAAAACCTTAAACACATAAAACCAGCACAATACATATAAAATCAATACATCTCTGCTTCATGCTGCCTAAGTGCTGATGTGTCCATCACAGGGGCATAGAGCCAGATCTAAAAAAACATATCGTACATAGACAAATGGATTAGCAATCGATGAGTCTCATTGTACATACAACAGGATAACATATTGAGATTAGCCTTCCTGTATCGTCTAGGTGTGCACAGGGAAATCACAAAGAACATACAATACAAATATAAATATATGATGACAAAAATCGTTCAGCCTGTAGAACATGCCTATATCCAGGGCTTACTATACAAGGGAAACGGTGTAAGCATTTCAGGACGTTATGTCATTTCGCATCACCGGGAAACATCCTTTACAACGCAACTTTTACCACGCGGTGCCTTTACGACGCAACTTTTACAACACAAACCATTACAACGCATTGCGCTGGGAGGGCGCTCTAGGATAGGGAATAGGTTTAATTTACTATCCAACACCTTCCCTACTATCCACGGGGACTGGAGTTGGAATAGTAAATTAAACTATTCACTATCCAGCGCCCAAAAGCACTATGCGTTGTAAAGGCATGCGTTGTAAAAACCGCGTTGTAAAGGCATGCGTGGTAAAAGCATGCGTTGTAATGTCATCACCTGCTTGGGTTGAGAAAAAAAAAATACTTGATGTAAACATCAACACTACGGTGCAGGGAGGAATTATCAACGTGTTTTTAAGTGCATTGATGCAATTGTGCAAGGAGGCATACCAAGTATGAAGCTACTAAAGTGCTCCTACCTGCTTAATGAGGGTGTATGCTTGCCATGCTTAGTAAAATGTGCCTAGTGCATTGAGCTTAGAGCAATTGCACAGCATAACATACATAGTGCGATTGTACAAAAAAGCATTGTGATAGTGCTTGGTGGCAGCATTTGGCAGAGCTGTGCATGAAGGCAAACTTGTTAACACACTTCTATCAGCCTGATAGGCTTGGGGGCCTAGTGCAAACATTGATGCAGCTGTGCAAAGATAGCATTCACGGCAGATGTGCAAAGGTAGCATTTACTGTGCTATCAGAGCATCCAGCGGTGAGCAGAAATGGGCTATTCCTCGTGATCATCTAACCCTTTAATTGATGCTAAATACCGACTATGGGGTAGGGATCAAAAAGTCTCTTGTTCTGTCCCTAGCAGCCGCTCTTGAATTGAAAGTGCTAAATATATCCCTTTCAAACCCATGGACAGTAGTCATGTAACGATTGTAATCTGTTTGTTAAAAAATTATAAAAACTGCACCAGTTGAATATCTGAAAGAGACACGTTAGTGATAGATTCCTTACCTTAGAATATTCCCCAGGCGCCAGACTGGATCCGGAAGGTTTTCCGCCTATGTGCATTCAGCATACAATTCTGTGGGTTTAGGCGTCTATGGCTGCCGTCCTGCAGGTTCTAATACCTAAAGCTATGACCTCCTTACGTAAAAATGACCTCCGATGTACTAGCAGGTTGGGGCCCACACAGCATACATGTACAAATGTTTCTTTTGCGTGGTAACACAAGCGGCACAATGCATTTTCCTGTTGGGCCTTCTTCTGCCACTTATGGACGAAATCAAGTGTTGGAAGGCATCCAAATTAACTCTTCATCAGTTCCTTCTTGATCATCGCCAATGACAGTGTTACCTCAAAATAGGACTGTTCCCTTCTTATGATATACAAGTTTATTACTAACCACCCATGAAACCGTTTTGTCAGTGTAGCTTTATCTTCCAACCTGTTTTTGTTCTGTATGTATTTATTCACTAATTTCTTAAATGTATGGTCACTCATGTTCAGTTGCCATAAGTCTAGGATGCCAAGATTCTGTATACTGTCCAGCAGGTATTTGGTGAATTGTCCTTTGCCCCTTAACAGGTTTATCTCTGTCCAAACAAGTTGAGCCAGCAATTCCTGTGTGGAACTCTGCAGTCGACGACAGCACTTCACGAAGGCCCCTTGCCTGGCTGGTGATTGTTTTACCAAGGCAAATTCCAATCTTAATTGGGCGGGAAAGTCTGACTTTGAAATCTGAAATGCTTGTGTATATGTCCGTAATGCAAGCTTCACCAAGAAACCTGCATCTTCACCCAACATTACCTCTCCTCTATATGATAAAGTTTGGATCGGTTTTGAGGTAATCACTGTTATCAACACCTTTAGATTGTGGTCCCACAGGCTTTTCTTCAGGTTTGAGAAGGAGAAGTTTAGGCCCTCAGCTTTTGCAATGGTAGCTTTTTTTTGTGCAGCAAAATAATTTTGAGTCCAATGGGAGCCCGATGTTGGACCCATTTAGGCTCCATTTCCCATGTTTCACTATGCATCATTTAAGCCGTGTAACTGTTTTTTTAGGTTGATTTCCAGCTGGTTATTTGCAGAATACTCGGTGAGCCTAATAATGAATCTTTGTAGGACCATGCGGGTATTTCTTAGCAACAGCAGATCTCCTGCATACAAGATGTTACTCAGCTGTTAGGGAGGATAAAAGATCACCAATGAACAGGTTGAACAAGCGTCTCCAACACACATCCCTTTTTTAATTCAAGGGAGTTGGTAATCTTTCTGGATAAATTGCGCCCATCCTCCACCCGGATCTTTACCCTGGTTTTTGTATATAGAAACGCCTAATCTTACTGCTGACCAGGGAGCTCACCGGATTATCCCTGCAACGACCCAACTGCTGCTGGATTTGCCCTTTGCCTTTTGCTTGCTGCCTTTTGCCGCTACACCTCACGGAACCCGCTGCGCGGGTCCCGCTTCGCCCGCTCTGCTGGGCTGCCCCGTCGTGGAGAAGGACTTTGTTGGCGAACTGTGCTCCTCACAGGCGGGAAAAGAGAACACTCTGCCAGGGCTGCGAGCTCCAGGTGAGGGACAGGGACTCCATTTCCCAGGAGTCCCTGTGTAGTCATCCCCTGCACCTGGACGCTCTCCCTGGTTGCCCCGCCCCCGACCGCCGGGCTAAAGCTGCCGCCTGCCTAAGCTATTCGGGAAACGCCTAATCTTACTGCTGACCAGGGAGCTCACCGGATTATCCCTGCAACGACCCAACTGCTGCTGGATTTGCCCTTTGCCTTTTGCTTGCTGCCTTTTGCCGCTACACCTCGCGGAACCCGCTGCGCGGGTCCCGCTTCGCCCGCTCTGCTGGGCTGCCCCGTCGTGGAGAAGGACTTTGTTGGCGAACTGTGCTCCTCACAGGCGGGAAAAGAGAACACTCTGCCAGGGCTGCGAGCTCCAGGTGAGGGACAGGGACTCCATTTCCCAGGAGTCCCTGTGTAGTCATCCCCTGCACCTGGACGCTCTCCCTGGTTGCCCCGCCCCCGACCGCCGGGCTAAAGCTGCCGCCTGCCTAAGCTATTCGGGAAACGCCTAATCTTACTGCTGACCAGGGAGCTCACCGGATTATCCCTGCAACGACCCAACTGCTGCTGGATTTGCCCTTTGCCTTTTGCTTGCTGCCTTTTGCCGCTACACCTCGCGGAACCCGCTGCGCGGGTCCCGCTTCGCCCGCTCTGCTGGGCTGCCCCGTCGTGGAGAAGGACTTTGTTGGCGAACTGTGCTCCTCACAGGCGGGAAAAGAGAACACTCTGCCAGGGCTGCGAGCTCCAGGTGAGGGACAGGGACTCCATTTCCCAGGAGTCCCTGTGTAGTCATCCCCTGCACCTGGACGCTCTCCCTGGTTGCCCCGCCCCCGACCGCCTCATCCCCTCATTAGGAGCTACTGACATCCGCTACGCGGGACGCCCGGGGCTAAGCCCGGGCAAAGGGCGGGCCCTCTGTGGCCCTCAGAGGCCTGAGGAGCCTGGCCTGGGCCACTCCCTTTGCCATTTACTTGCTAGTTTTTGTGGACTATTGGACTTTTTATCATTAATGTAAGTTTGTTTTATTTTTTATATTAAATTTTTGGTGCTTGTTATGAACTCACGAGAGACTAGAAGTATGGCAGCCGCCGGAGCCAAGAAATTGACAGGGACCCTTGATGATTTTATTGTCCGGACTCATGCTTTAATAGATGAGGGGATCATACTAATGGATAGAAGGGTGTCCCAGGACTTGGCAATAGCCAGGAGATCTTCTTTAGGACATATAGCGCAGGCCCGTACTCCACACACAGCGACTGGCCCAAACACTCTTGCTATTGTACATAATGAGGGGGCCCTTGATGAATTTAGCTCTCAGGAGGGCTTGGAGTCAACACCTAATCTTGCCTTGTTAGCTGAGAGCGATTCTTTAAATGAGCCCGACAATGTCCCTGTGGTTAATGTACACGATAGAGGTCTGAAAGAGGGTGCTATTCCCAAAAAGAAGTCAAAATCAACCAAACGTAAAGGAAGGAAAGCACTGACCACGCAAAACCTAGATCAAACCACTTTAAACCTGGCGCCCCCGGACAGCATCCTGGTTGCGCATGTTGCTGACCTGGAGGGAGCGGTCCAAACTAATGTGCGTTTATCCCTAAGCCTACCAGATGACACGATCATAGATAGCAGCTTAGAGGAAATACTGGATTTGGGTGATGATATAGATAACCATGTTAGAAGCAACGAGGATAGGAACAGCTTAAACATGGTAAACAATAACATCTTGGAAATGTTAAAAATCCTGCTTGAACCAATTGAGGTCAGGTTGCGTTGCTTAGAAACCATCTTAAAAAACATTCATAAAGATATAAGCGCCCCAAGTTTTAGTTTGGAAAATAAGATACCCCCAGTAAAAAAGGCCACGAATAAGCCCACCACCGTTGATAAAAACACCCTTTCTCAAAAAAAGATTGTACCCACTAATCCCACCAATTTTACCACCGTAGGTGGCACTTCTTCTAAAACCACTGATTCCAAGCAAACAACGAACCCAGTAAAAACCAAGGTAACCCCTCAGGTTAAGTTCAAAGATCCAATACTCTCAGCCCCTAAATTAGACCAGACCCCGAAAGCAAAGAGAGAATCACGGAGAAACATCCACCTCCCCCCGGATGCATGCTCCTATGTAGTGATTCTGACTGGGGTCACAGAACTTGTAACAACTGAAACAGAGTCTTACCAAGCCTTAAAAAACAAGGTATGTCATTGGCTGTCTAAAAATTATCCCTTACCGCCTGGCATGCCTAGTAATATCCTAATGGTGGAGAGAACCCCTTGGGTGGGAGGCAATAGGAAAAACTTGCAAGGTGACTGCGTTGTGGTCACCTTTGAGCATCAAGAGGTAGTAAATTACATCTGTGCTGGTACACCGCGCCATCAGGCGAGTACGGTTACTGCCAGGCCTCTCTCCTATTTTTATGCACTGGGGAATCAACCTGACAGTAGGTGGAGCTGGTTAAAGGGCCCCCAGGAGCTCCACCATCGACAGAAGTACAATCCCCCATGGGAGGCTCAATCATGTGGCTGGGAGGAGAGGGGAGAGGACGGGTGGAACGTGGTTAGAAGAAGAAGAGCCAGACCTTTTCAGGGTGGGTTTGCTGCAGGCCCCCAAAACAGATTTCCATATCACGACAATCACCACGTAAATGGGCAAGATACTTATTTTAATGTTCCAATGTTTAATCATTACGATCACCCGTCCTTTTTGGACTGGGTAGATTGACAAACATTAGGCCCCTCCACCTCGCGAGTCCTAACTGCTCCCCCCACCACACCAGAGTGCAGTCAACACCTACAAGAATTAAACCCCGAGCCAATTACTGAGTCAAGGTTAATCTCAGGACAGGGTCTGGAGGGAGGGACAGCATTACGTGTGATTGATGGGAACAAAGGAAGTAGAGGGGTGATTGAAATGGCCACTTGGAATATAGCGGGCCTTAGAAATAAGATCGATGATCCTCATTGGAGAGACTTAATAGGCACGATGGACATAATTGCCATGCAGGAAACATGGGCAACTGAGAATTTGCTCACACTGGATGGGTATACCACCTTTTACCTCCCAGCTGTTAATTCATTGAGAGGGCGGGCTAAGGGAGGTCTGGTCACCTTGATATCTGCAAAAATCTCAGGCACATATAAAGAAATTCCTACTGGAAGCCCCTATTGTTTGGCAGTCTTGATTACACACAGGGGATTCAACGCTGTACTATTAGTTAACTTCTACAACTCCTTTGATAGAGAACACCCACTTGATAACCTGTTGAGGTTAAATTCTTTTTTAATTAGATTTCAGGAGACTGTGGAGGCTAACTGTATTGTAATTTTACTGGGTGACTTTAATGTCCATAGTTGCAAGGAAGAATGCCCTCCGAACCTTTTGTTTGGTCCACCAGAAGAGGAGAATATTCATTTTGAACACTCAGAGCAGGGATCCTGTTTAGAATCCCTGTTAGCTGAAAATGGTCTAATGTTGCCTCTCGGGGGGGAAGAGGGTATTCCAACTTTTACGGGACATGGCAGTGGGTCCACGATTGATTATATTTTTTTAAACAGCAGCTATAGTAGCCATATTCTTGGTTATACTGTTGTAGGGTCCCATTTTAGTGACCACAATCTTGTTGTACTAAAAATTGAAAATGTACTAGCTACTAATGTCAGCAGTGTGAGTCCAGTAGATAAATGTGATTTAAGAACATCTGATCAGGCCCGCCGAATCAAATGGTGTAAAATAATTCCAGAGGATTTTTTTGGCAACCTGCGCATAAGTAGCCAGGAGGCCTTTGCACTCTGTATGGATGATCACGCGGGAGACACCGAGGTGTTAGAGGCATATAATAGGGTTTGTGCCAATATTGTGTCCAACCTGACACAGCAGTGTAAAAGGAAAACACAAGAAAGGGTGGGCTGGTTTGACAACAAATGTTCTGCTGCTAATCGCAAGTTAAAATCAGCCCTAAAATCGAACCCAGTAGATAGAAGACTTGTGGCCACCCTTAGGAAAGCATATAAGACCGCCATTGAGAGTAGACGGCGCGAGATCAGAGAGGACGCTTGGGCTGACCTGACCTCAACTGATGTTTTGAAGAGTAGCGCCAAATTCTGGGCCGTGGTCAATCAACCATTTTTTGCGGACTCACATAATAGTGAGTTAGATTGTGGCATCCAAGAGGATAAATGGCACCTGCATTTTAAATCTGTGTATGAACAGGAAGCCCCCGGGGCCGAGGGCATGAACAGTTTATACCAACTTCCTTATAGCCTAACGGTGGATGAGGTAGAGGTGGGTCTTGCCATTGAAAAAATGACCAGCAATAAAGCTCCCGGGCCGGATGGGGTTCCCGCTGATCTTTTTAAAGTGGATATTTTATTTTGGTCCAAAATTTTAACCAGAGTTTTCAACAGCATTTTTAAAATAGGTATCCCAGCTTCATGGTCCCAATCAGTAATTGTCCCCATTTTTAAAAAAGGAGACAGGGGGGAGCCGGGAAACTACCGCCCTATATCCCTAATTAACTCTGCGGTTAAGGTCATAGGGAGAGTGGTTCTCAGTAAACTTACTGATTGGCTAGGTGAGACCAACATTCTCTCACCCCTTCAGTATGGTTTTAGAAAGGGAAGGAGCACCATCGACCAGAGTCTAAACCTACAACTGCTGATAGGAAAATACACTATAGCTAAGTCTGGATCCCTGTACATCGCCTTCATGGATCTGTCCTCGGCCTTTGACCGAGTTAACAGATCCAAGCTGTGGGGTCAGCTCCTCAGCATAGGCATAGATCCAAACATTGTGTACTTCCTAGCAGACCTCCATAAAGACCTCACCGCCACTGTCCGTTATGACAGAAAAGGGAATTGTACAGGGAAAATTCATATTACTAACGGTGTTAGGCAGGGATGTATCCTTGCCCCCCTGTTATTCACTTTATATATTAACAATCTGGGCGGAATATTGGATACAGCATGCATAGATATACCCAGGGCAGGGAAATATACATTGCCCGCATTATTGTATGCAGACGACGCTGCTCTTATAGCTAGAACTGCAGTAGGTCTGCAAAGTCTGTTAAATTCTTTTTATAATTTTATGACAAAGCTGGACCTAAGCATCAATTTTGGTAAATCCCATGTAATGGTAGTAGGGCCTAAAACTAAGGCAAAAAAACAAGCCATGACGTTACACTGTAATGGTCACAAATTATCTAGAGTTCCCAGATTTCCTTATCTGGGTGTAGTGTTTGACGATCGCTCTACATGGCTTCCCCAGATGCTGGAGAAAAAAAAGGTCTTAATAAGATCCATATCTGCAGTTCTCGGGTTTTCACGCAAAATTGGGGTGAAGCCTATAGAGGCTGTTTTAAAAGTGTACACTGCCAAATGCATAGCCATTGTTATGTATGGTGCAGACCTGTGGGGTTTTAGGCCTGTAAAATTTCTTCAAGTGATCGAAGATAATTTTTTAAAATCCATCCTTTCTTTACCAAAATCCACGGCAAGCTTTATCGCACATCAGGAATGTGGGGTGGATTTGTTCTTGGAGGATCGGGTCGCTATGGCTCCCCTCCTGAAATGGATTTCTGTGTGGCTCAACCCAGAGCTGGAAGTCAATCATGATATCCTGAAGGATTGCCTTAAACTAGATCACTGGAATAAGATCCCCTGGCTGAATTATGTTGAGCAGCTGTGTGCTAAGCTAGGAAGACCTGAATTGTTCCATAATCCCTCTGCCCTTGTGAAGGCAGACCTGAAGTGGACAAAGAACACTTTTCTGTTGTATAGTGGAATGGATAGGGAAAACAGGGAGTTGACAAAACCCTCGGTTAGGTCGCATCAATTGATCGTTTCCTCAGACCATGACCCGGAATTTTATCTGAAGGTTGTAAATAACCAAAACCATAGGTACCTTCTCACCAAGTTCCGCCTGAACAAAGTTCACTTGTTAATTTCTGGTCGTCCTGGTTGGACCAGGGACTCGGAACTGAATTTATGTACTTGTGATGGTCATTCAATTATGGATACCGCCCACTACCTGTTCTTTTGTTCCCACTTTAAATCTATTAGGGAAAAATTTATTATCCCCATGCTAAAAGGGAGAGGGTTTAGGCAGGTTAAACCAGCGTTACTACACCTTCAGATGCTAAATGATATCTGGCAAATCTACAACGTGGCCAAATTTTTAACTATCGCAGTCAGACTGAGTAAAAAGATTAATTGGGTGTAGAATACCTATTAACAATAATCATGCTCACTGTAAAAATTGAATCCAGTTTTTTAAAATTTTGTAATGTTTTTATTGTGATTGATAATCGTAACCCTTTTTAATGATTCATTGTGTTTTTTGGACCATTTGTTTAAGTGTGTCTTGTACTTTTGTGGTTTTGAATATTCGAACCGAATAAAGTATTTCTTGCTTGCTTGCGTATATAGCATCTAGATAGCCCTCAAAAGGTTTTGCGGAATTCCCCAACGTAATAGTTTTTCTCATAGCCGGCCTCGAGAGACTCAGTCAAAGGCTGGTTTGAAGACCACAAAACACATGAATAGAGGCACCATGGTATCGCTCTTTTCGATATAAGACCCACTACGATTAGGTTGGTGCAGATTCCTTGCTTTTTAGTGAACCCCGTTTGGTTCATTGGTAGCCGTTTTGCCTCTGTCGCCCACTCCTGTAGATCATGCAGTAGTAGTGATGAAAAAAATTGAGGTCTACATTTAGCAATGATATCAACCTGTATTTACTACGGAACTTAGCTTCCCTACCTTTGAAGATGGGGTGGCACTGAGCCTCTCCAGCTTTTCGGTATACTTTTCGTCAGCAGTATTTGCTTGAACATCAAATTGAGGAAAACAGCCCAGGTTGTAGCGTGGTGCTTTAGAAGTGCAATCGGTATTCCATTAGGGCCAGTTGCGCAGTTGGAACATGAGTTTTCTATTATTTTTTACCAAGGACTCCATTAGTCTAAGGGTTCTGTTGGGTGGTCTAAGGTGTCGGCAGCACCATTGTAATTGGTTTCCGGGGTCACTGGCTCCTGTGGGCCCTTGCTGTGATCTTTGTCACAGCAAGGGCCCACATATGTGCAGTTTTCACCCTTTCTTGCTAAGTAATTTTGGGTATATACATCGGTTGTGCATACCTACAGCATATTTACAAATGACACAAAAACAATTGGATATTGATTTGAGGCAATGGGCTTGGAATAACTTGTTCCTTCTCTTTCTAGCTGAAGAACATTCTAAGTCCAAGGACGTAACAGAATCATCTAAACCAGGTATAGCTTAACATGTTTAATTTTAATTAATATTCCACTGGTATTGATATATTTCAGTTACATTGTTGCTTTTATCTGATGTCTTTAGAATCTGCTGGCCAGACTCTGTGTGAGCGCTGCAAGAATAAACATGTGAGTTATTTTGCCTCATTTTTTATTAATAATCTCGTTTTTCTATTCGATATTTATGAAACGTTTATTTTTCAGTGTCTGCAGAGTGAAAAGGAAAAGGCAGTACCAAGAAAACTTGCAATGGGAGAATTCTTGTAGGTATAATTGGAATTATGTAGTAAACAACATTTTTGATCTTTTGAGTCCTATCTCCCCCGTGCTAGCTTCCACAGTAGCTGTGGTACTGTAGAGAGGATGAAAGTTTTACTATCACAATATTGTTTAGAAATATTTTGTTAAAGCATTGTAGCCAAGATATCGACCTTCACAATATTGTGGTGGTAGGTATATTTATAGGTAATTATAGATTTACTATTCTTGACTCCACATATAGGAATCTGGATGATGTGCCTCTATCTTTAACCGGGGAGGGGGGAGCGCGGCGCCGCCATGCTCGTGACGGAACCACGCGGTCATGAGACACGGGCGAGCTATGCTCATAACGGCATGGTTCCGTCACGACTCCACCCACTCACTAATTGGCCTGCACAGGCGGGGAATCAGTGCGGTGTGGGCGGAGCGGCCGCAGCATGACGGAATCACACCGTCATGAGCACAGGCCGCCCGTGACTCATGACGGCGTGGTTCCATCATGAGCAGGGAAGGGAATAAGGTATGCAGATAGAGTTAAGGATAGTAAATATATACGTACATGTGTGTACTTACTGTCAAATATTGTGATCCTCGATATTTTAGCCACTACATGTTTGTTGCACAATATTTCTGACATAATGTTCTCACATACAGCTGATAGATAGGTATGAATCATCTTCCAGGGATGTCAGCAGGCCAAAATCCTAAATATGTCCACCAAAAATGTACAGCTTTCTTCTAGTCAAGGTCTGACTCATTCAGGAACCTTTTATTTCCTTCCTCATCCCCTCCACACTGTAATGTTACTCTCTCTTCTGTTGTAATATAAATATCCCCATCTCAGTAATGCTGCATGCATGTCTTGTATTCTCTTGCTCAGTCCAGCTTTCCACTGTCCCTTCAGATTAAGATTGGGTTTTATAAACTATAAAATATTTTTTATTGTTTCTTTCAAGTTTTGGGATACACGAAGTACGTGCTCCTTCCTTAGACAGTTATTTAGTATTACTTTGAAAAGTATCTTTACCAAAGCATAAACTTTATTATAGGGCCAAATTATATCTATCATATCACTTTTGCGGCCGGTCGAGGCCATTTCATCGACGTCTCTAGATAGCAAAATATCTTCCCATATGACTAAACTGTGTGCCACTATACTGTACTATTCTTCCAGTTTAAGTCATTTCAAACTCTACAAAAATGACTCAATACCTTCAATATTTACCTCAGGGTCCGTGAAATATAACTCCTTATCGTAACACATGGAAATTAAATTAATAACTTTCTCAAATAGCCTTACCCTTTCAATTCTATCCTTTAATACTCAGAATAAAATTAGACTCTTCAATCCTCTTCAGTGAATCCTAAATTCTTTTGGCTATCTGGAAATTTTGCCTAATCTTAACTAAGAAAAACGCAGCTTTGTCACTGAGTAAGACTTGTAACTGCAATCTAGTTTTTGAAGGAATTTGCTTGGCCTCCATACTTTGTAGATGGGGTGTTCGAGGCATGTGGGCTGCTAAATTCATATCTTTTGCATAGATCGCCGCCTAGTGTTGGGTCCGGATGATTGCACATTGTTGTCCTGGAAGAGTCTTCGAAGTATCACAAGATAGGTGGCTCCTCCCCTGGACTACAGTGCGCATGGGCATCGACTCCATCCCCAGATTGTTTTTTTCCGCCATTGGGTTCGGATGTGGTTTCGACGTCTCCTTGTCGGAATCGAAAAAACGAACTCCTTTAAGGCCAAAAGGCCTTCGTATCTGCGTCGGTATTGTTCGCGTGCGGTCTCGAGCTTCATCCGACTCTTCGGGTCGGAATTCTGCGGAGTCGAGTAACTCTTCGGACATCGAGGCCCTCTCGTCGCAGCAAGACACCGGCACTTTTACCATGGAACGGAGTCCGTTCAAGTTCTGTCCCGTCTGTGGGTCCAAATACCCACATATCGACGTGCATCAAGTCTGTAACAAATGCCTCTCGCCGGACCACAACGAGGACAACTGCATGGCCTGCTCAAAGTTCAGGTCCAAGAAAACGCTCAAGCTTCGGCGCGCGGCGCGCCTCGAGGCCCGGCGAGCGGCCCCGGCACCCGACGACATATTCGACGACCCCGCAGAAGAAGGCCGAAGCCATCATCTTCAGATTTCACCGCCGTCGACGGAGGTCGAGGCCGATCCCGAGGAACACATCGAGGAACAGAGCCAAGACCTTGAATACGTCGAGGAGGTAGGGGACGACGAAGAAGTTTATGGGGCCGCGGAAGATAGCTCGGAGGAAGAGCTATGCCCCGAAAGTTACATGATTCAGCCGCGGGTCACGGGATCGCCACTCGGCCTTACCCACGACCCTGTACCGCTATCCACGGCCCCGCCTTCTGGCCCGGCCACGGACACACCAGCGGAGACGCCATTGCGCGTATCGAAACCGAAACCTTCGGATTCGACGGCACCAAAGATGGCCGACGTCCCATCAAAAACGAAACCGAAACCTTCGGATTCGACGACACCGAAAATGGCCGACGTACCATCAAAAATAACAAAGCCTGCTCCCTCATCGACTCCGTCGCCCTCCGGCCCTCCGAAGTCGAAGAAAGCCGTCGAGTCGGCAGCGCCGCAGAAAGTGGCCAAGGACACGTCCTCGAAGAAGGTCGTCCATCACGTGTCGAGCACGGTTACGCCGGCAGAGTCCACTAAAGCTGTCGAAGCGAGATCAGCACAGGACCACGACCCGAAGTCCGGAGGCACTGCGCATCGGCACAAAGACTCCACATCTAAAGCAACGGCATCGGCGCCTAAGCCTACAACGGAAGCACGGACCGTTGCAGCCGAAGATTCGTCTGAGGTCACCTCGTCGCCACCGAGGTCCTCCGATAGTGGCGGACATGGAGCATCGGTTACCAAACCCTCCGCTTCATTCACAAAGCAGGTCACTGACTCCCTCAAACGTATTCGGGACAAGGCTTCACCGTCGACAACTCACACGCCGTCGGCTCCGAAGCCAGTGAACGCACCTGCGAAGACTTCAACCAAGCTTCTCTACACTCTGCCGCCGAAGGTGGCACCGAAGGCATTTGCAACCAAATCGGTGCCGAAGATCACTGAAACGTCTGAACATTCCACACAAAGTGGCCGATTGGATCGACGTCAAGACTCAGAAGAACACTCTGAGCATTATATCGATGCCGACACCGGGAAATTGACCCTCTATAAACGGAAGATCACTTCCCAACCATTGGAATCCTATGTCATTCCACTGAAAAAGAAAAGGCCGGCACAGGACTTTCCTGCCCTTGTTGAACCTATTCAGCCTCCACCAAGGAGGAGTCCATCACCTTCCCCCAACCAGTCTGGGGGAGAGGACAATGACCAGGACGAACAGTACAATTTCCCAGCTGACAATGACCCTGATGTACAACAGGACTCATATGACGACACTGGTGACCAAGGAGGCCATCAGGTGGTACAGGACCCACAAGGTTTTGGTGCACGTACATCCCCAACTGAGGATTCAGCGGCATTTAATGCCTTGATAGAGCGGGCAGCTGCGAATCATGATGTGGACATGCATGCTGACCCGGTAGAAGAAGATTTTTTGTTTGCCACCTTCTCTGTCTCAGAGAGAACAGTTAAAACACTTCCTATGCTAAAAGGTGTCCTTAAGCATGCCCCAGAGATCTTTAAGGAACCTACCAGGGCGAGAGTGGTGAACCCACGTATCGAAAAGAAATACAGACCGGCACCTTGGGACCCTGCATATATTCGGGGACAGTTGCCTCTGGACTCGCTGGTGGTCGCCAATGCCCGCAAAAGGGCGAACTCCCAGACGACGGGTGAAGCTCCTCCCCCAGACAAGGAGTCGAAAGTGCTTGAGGCAGCGGGCAAAAGGGTGGCTGCGCAGGCTGCCAATATCTGGCGTATATCAAACACACAGGCACTATTGGCACGATATGATAGGGTGCATTACGACACCCTAGAACAGCTCCTTCAACACCTACCTGATCAGTTTAAGGAGGGGGCAGAAATGCTCATACAAGAGGGAAAGCTCATTTCAAACGCTGCAATAAAGTGTGCACTTGATGTGGCTGACACAGCGGCTAGGGCGATTAACACTAGCGTCATGTTAAGGCGACAAGCATGGCTTCGCATATCAGGCTTTAAACCTGACATTCAGACAACAATACTCAACCAGCCCGTTAATCCTGACAGACTGTTTGGCCCAGATGTTGACACCACCCTCGAAAAAATTAAAAAAGACAATGAAACAGCTAAGTCCATGGGGGCGCTTCAGTCTCAACAGTTCAGGGGGAGCACTTTTCGTCGCTCAGGTGCACGCGGTGTTACCAGAGGACACTTGGGTCAACAGACACAATTCACAAAAGGTGGCGCACAATCCTCGTACCCCAAACAGGGTAGAGGGGGTTACAGAGGTAATAGTGCCAAGGGCAGAGGCAGAGGAAACAACAACTCCCGTTCCTCTGCCGCCAACAAACAGTGACTCTCCGTCACTGCCCCCCGACCATCCAACACCTGTCGGGGGGAGACTCCAGCAGTTCCTGCCAGTCTGGACATCCATCACCACAGACAGGTGGGTAAGACAGCTTATCCAGTACGGGTATTGTTTGGAGTTGACCTCCACTCCACCCAACATTCCCCCAAGACAACGTCCTATGTCGGCAGAGCACTTGCACTTATTGCAGCAGGAAGTAGTAGTGATGCTGCAAAAAGGCGCTATCGAGCTCGTACCAGTGGAGGAGGAGGGCACAGGGGTCTATTCCCTGTACTTCCTTATCCCAAAAAAGGACGGATCCCTCAGACCCATTCTGGATCTACGCCCCCTCAACCTGTATATACTGTCAGAACACTTTCACATGCTTACACTGCAACAGATTCTTCCCCTGCTAAACCAAGGGGACTTCCTAGCAACCTTAGACCTCAAGGATGCTTATTTTCACATACCACTCCACCCCTCCCACAGAAAATACCTCAGGTTCACCATCCACAACAGGCATTACCAGTTCAAAGTCCTACCCTTCCAGGAGCCTGTGCCACAGATTATCCTAACGACGGACGCATCTCTCCAAGGGTGGGGAGCTCATGTGCCCCACTACACGGTGCAGGGATTGTGGACAACTGAGCAACAGCAGTTGCACATCAACTACCTGGAATTGATGGCAATCTTCATGGCGCTCAAGTCCTTCAAGGTACATCTGTGCAACAAGGTCGTGTTGATCCGGACGGACAACATGACAGCCATGTACTACATGCAGAAGCAGGGAGGTACTCACTCGCCACAGCTGTCTCATCTGGCTCAGAGCATGTGGAAGTGGGCCATTCAGAGGAACATTTTCCTCATGGCGGAACACCTCCCGGGCAAGGACAATCAGATGGCGGATCTGCTCAGCAGATACAGCCATCAAATGCACGAGTGGGAGATACATCTATCAGTACTCCACCCGTACTTCCAACGGTGGGGTCATCCACAGATAGACCTCTTTGCCACAAGGGAAAACGCAAAATGCCAAAGCTTTGCCGCCAGGTTCCCTCACCCAGAATCGCAAGGGAATGCGATATGGATGAACTGGTCAGGCAGATTTGCGTACGCTTTTCCCCCAGCGCCTCTCATTCCGCTGGTGGCAAGAAAGCTGAAGCAACACTCGATGACGGTCATCCTAGTTGCTCCAACGTGGGCGCGCCAACCATGGTACACCACGTTTCTAGAACTTTCCGTGGTACCGCATCAAAGGCTGCATCTCTCTCCAAGCCTCCTGACGCAGAGCCATGGCGCCATTCAGCATCCATATCCGCAACAGCTCAACCTGGCGATCTGGCTCCTGAAGTCCTAGAGTTTGGCTACCTCAACCTGCCTCCTGAATGCATGAATATCATACGGGAGGCGAGGAAGCCCACTACCAGAGCTTGCTATGCAGCAAAATGGAAGCGGTTTGTCATTTACTGTACAGAACACAATATCAACCCGCTGGATGCATCCATTCCTAACATCATCTGCTATTTGTTACATCTTTACAAATGCAATCTAGCATACGCTTCCATTCGGATACACTTATCCGCCATAGCGGCTTATCTCCAGAACAGGCAGCATCTCTCTGTTTTCAGGGTGCCTGCCATTAAAGCCTTCCTAGAAGGACTGAAACGAGTCATTCCTCCGAGAACACCACCAGCTCCAGTGTGGAACCTCAATGTGGTCCTCACTAGGCTGATGGGCCCACCTTTTGAGCCACTGCACTCCTGCGAAATCCAGTTCCTAACATGGAAAGTGGCTTTTCTCATTGCTATTACATCGCTCAGGCGTGTTAGTGAGCTGCAAGCGCTCACAATCCAAGAGCCATTCATACAAATTCATTCAAACAGGGTAGTACTAACCCCAAATTCCTTCCGAAAGTGGTGTCACAGTTTCATATCAACCAAACTATTGACCTGCCCGCATTCTTTAAAACCCTCAAACAGTAGCGGAAAGAATGCTCCATACATTGGACGTTAGGAGGGCGTTGATGTACTACATTGACAGAACACAACACTTCAGGAAAACACAACAACTTTTTGTTGCCTTCTCAGCACAGCACAAAGGCAACCCTATTTCCAAAGCAGGAATAGCCAGATGGATTGTTAAGTGCATTCAAATCTGTTATCAAAAAGCTAAACGTACTTTAACAATACCCCCAAGGGCGCACTCCACACGCAAGTTGGGGGCTTCCATGGCCTTCCTGGGGAACATTCCTTTGGAAGACATTTGTAGAGCAGCCACGTGGGCTACACCGCACACATTTACCAAACATTACTGTGTCGATGTGCATTCCAAGCAGCAAGCAGCTGTAGGACAGGCTGTTCTCAAAACACTCTTTCAGACTTCTGCAGCTGGCACGGGCAACCGCCGTTAATGGAGGGACTGCTATGTATTCTATGTAAAAGATATGAATTTAGCAGCCCACATGCCTCGAACTGAATATGCTACTTACCAGTATGCATCTGTTCTTGGCATGTAGGGCTGCTAACATTCATATCGCCCACCCTCCTCCCCGGTGCCCGTAGCGGCTGCAGATACTCTCTTGCATTCAATCATTAGCATGGACATCCTTTACTCTATTTCACTCCATCTCTGCCACAATGGCTAAAAACAATCTGGGGATGGAGTCGATGCCCATGCGCACTGTAGTCCAGGGGAGGAGCCACCTATCTCGTGATACTTCGAAGACTCTTCCAGGACAACAATGTGCAATCATCCGGACCCAACACTAGGCGGCGATCTATGCAAAAGATATGAATGCTAGCAGCCCTACATGCCAAGAACAGATGCATACTGGTAAGTAGCATATTCAAAACTCTACTCCTGTCCCATAAACATTTTTTCTGCAATGTAACATGTAAATTGATACTTATATAGCGCACTACTCACCCGCAAGGGTCTCAAGGTGCTTGTACGAATGCCGCTGTGGAACCCATCCTGGCTTTCCCTGTGAGGTGTCCACTCCTGGGCACCCCCAAGGTGGAGGCCAGGCATCCTTAGCGTTGTGGGGGCCGTTGTGGAGATTAAGCAAGCTATTGCCCAGAGTTGCAGAGTGGGACTCCATGATTGGAATAGGCACCGAGGCGAGAATTATCAGGTCTGTGGAATTTTTGAGCCCAAGACCCGCCGAGGCGTGGAATTGAACCCTGGTCCTGGGCTAGACCTCAGCATCAGGGTCTGCCGCTCTAACCAATCAATTGCATCCTTCTTTTACATCTTTTTTTTTGCTTAATCCTTCATATCCGTAATGTCTGCTTGTTCAGCATTAGTTCCCTCTAGGCAAAAATTAATCCACACAATTGTCTATAGCATTTGTCATTGTATAATAAATGTTTTATTAGGATTAACATAAGTTCGATACAAATATAGCGCCAAGAGGTCTCTCTTCTTTTTAAAAAAGCAATGCATTGATATTTTAATACACTTCAAAAGCTGCAGTGAGCCCTTTTTCATTTTAGACTGCAATACTTTAGGCTGCTAATAGACGCAACATGTCCCTTTTTCACAAAACAACCTTCTCAGGGAAGGTGTAAGATATGCGCTCTGCAGAGGTGGACGTAGATATGGTGTTAGGCAGTTTAGGCATGGTACGTTAAGCATGTTTTGCTGGTTTGTAAGGTCGATATGGTAGGTAAGATATGCTAGGTAAGGTAATGTTGGTATGGTAGGTATGTATGATAGCTATGGTGGCTATGGTAAATAGCTGTATTGTAGGTAAGTACATATGGTAGGTAGGTAGGTATGATCGGTATGGTAAGAGTGGTTTGACATTACAACTAGTATAAACTCATGCCTTTACCATGCATACCTTTACCACACATGCTATATGTATATGTCTAAAAGTATAATAGGTTTTTTAGGTGGAACCATCCAAACCCCGTTTTTTATTTACTCCTAATCTACCTTTTACCACAAGTTCTGAAACCTTAAATTACCCATGCCTCCCTTTACCACTACCCACCCCATATCTAGTATTTACTTTTGTTTATTTATTTTGGGAGTCTGGAAGCCCACAAAACCTTTTTATATTTTAGTCCTAACCTTCCTTTACCACTACCCCCCACAAACCCTAAAACAAACTTTTCTGTACTTTCCCACTACCCACCCCTAAACCCTAAAATTATTAATAGCTCCCTTCACCACTATCCACCACCTAAAATTAACTTTAACTCACTTTATCGCGAGGCCATGTGTTATAGTTACTGTAGGGCACGAGTTATAGTTACATGAGATAATTATAACTGGTGAATTTCAGTGACATCTTGAGTTTATAACGTTACGTGGTCACTAACAGTTTCACCTAACTATAAAATTACTTAAACCTTTTTTTTTTTTAATTTCTAAGTAAAAAAAACTAGAATTCCTACCTATAACCTCATTTTAACCTTTGTTTTTTTCAGTGAATTACAACTTTTTTTAAATGTTAAGTTAAACTTCTTGGCACCTACAATCTGGAATTTGTTGGGGAATGTGGGAGGAGCCCCTGCAGCCCCTGTCGGTACCCTTTGTGAAAGCTGATTTTTTTAAAATGTAAGTGGGTATCAGACCCCAAGGGGCAGTAATCGGCTCGGGGGGGGGGGGGGCAGCATTCCCCTTCATAATTATGCCGGGCCACATGGATTGGGTAACCTCCCTTTTCACTATTATTCCTGGTCCAGGAGATAGGGTCCCCGGGGCTATAATCAGCTCGAGGGAGGGGACACGCACCTGCCCCCTCCCCATATGTATTTTTATTGACTCCTGGGCCCTGGCCTACCCTAGGGCTTATTTTAATGAAAAAATGAATGGCGGCAATCATTCCTTTTTTTTTCTTTCCACGATCCTGTGGAAATGCCACAGATTTGCTGTAAAAAAACAACTTTTTAAAAATGTTTGACTCTGGGGGGTACATCTGGCAACCCCCTCACCCCCCACAGGCGCTAATGTATTCCTACCCTGCCCCTTCTACTTTTCATTTTTTCAGGACAGTGGACTAAGTAATGGTCACCGCAACATGTTTGTTCATGTTGTAGATACCCATTCCTATTGCTCACTTCGGTGGGACCCTCACTTCCTCAAGAGCAAGGTGGCCCAAGGGGAAAAAAGCCCGCTAGGCTAATCAGAATGCATATTTTTAGAATTTTTGCTCGTGGAACTCTTGCGAGAGTCCTGCAGACTCAACCGGCCAGATATGCAAATATTTTTTAAACTCAATTTCTCAAAAACTACTGGATGGATTTACACAAAATCACACAAATCACACTTTTTCGACTAATATCTAGCTTCCTGCCAAATGTGATCTAATTCCATTCAGGAGTTTTCCCGCTATCTTTTTCCAAAAAGTCTGTGTAAAATGCATGGAGCTTTTGCGTTTCCTGGCCCCCATTCAATGGATCACCCTGAAACTTTCCAGCAAGGAGGTGAGGTAAAACAAGCATTTTGTTTGGGAAAAGTTTAGGTAAGATCTGTCGAACAGTGCCAAAGTTATTCGGCAAACCAAAAACGGCATATCTTATGAAACCTCAGACCTAAGATGCCCTTTTAATTTCCATATCGTTTTCATTTCTAGCCTTCGGACTAATAATAATTTTTAGAAATTTCTCTTTCCACAATCAATAAGCCAAAACACCCAGATGTGTTGCCTAGCGTAGTTGAAAGTGAGTTTTATCACTAAAAAGGGTTTCTTATTCCAGTCGAGTATTTGCCAGGAGCCTTCTTAGCCTCCATACTCAGCTTATGCGCTTCAGACCTCTCCGTTTTTTGAGTATGTTTGTCGGAAAACCTTTTGTGTCTGTATTGTCTTTTTTAAAACATCTGTCATACTATCCTGTCCCTTATATATGCTTTAATTCCCTTATTTATTTATTTATTTATTTTTGAGCGTTTTTTTCCAATATGATTTTATTGACATTTCAACACCATACAATAACACATTGGGCCTAATTCCAATGTCGGGCTGAATTAGGTCCGCCTCACACCGCAATTACAATGCGACACCACATGGTGCTGTTGCATACTTTTGTTTGTCTATGGGAGCTTGTGCTGCAGCCGTAAACCATCCGTAGCGCAAATGGGTGAATCTGTTCATCCCTGCACCGCGTGGCAGGCACTATGTTGGTTGGTGCCTGTCACACGGCGGAGGGATTAACAGGGCGGCACTGTAGGTGCCCACCCTCAGCCCCCAACCACAGGCCGTAGGATGAAGGGGGCCCTGCTAGGGGCCTCCAATGTTGATTTCCGAAAGTCTTTCCATGTCAGAAAGCCCGACATGGAAAGTCTGTTGGAAACCGACACCGTAATCCGTACGGCGGAAGCGCCGCCATAAGGATTAGAGGCAGGCCTCCGACTGACCGACGGGGTTGTTGAGCTCGTCAGAATCTAGCTGGAATGACAGGTCAGTTTCACTTTTGACCGCCTGCAACGTAATGCGGCAGTCGAAACAGATACCACGATGAGAATCGGAAAGCAGCCAACCAGCGGGCGGAGGCTTTCCGACTCTCATCATAATTAGGCCCATTATTTGCAGTAATAGCAGACATCAAGTATTATTCAACATAATATATGCGTCTAAATATCTCCAAGGCCAGTCGGACCATTGTAGTAAATAACAATAAACCAAATAAAAAAGTAAGCCCCCCTTCCCATTAATTCCTTTATAAAGTGGTTTATATTCCATGGCCATAATTTACACCCAAAAATCCACTAACCCAGCATTTCACAAAATGTGAGTTGCACTCACCGATTTTTGGTGGTTTGCTAAAGTCCAAGGAAAATGTGAATATGCCTTTAAATTGTGTATATTTACTGCACTTCAAAGACAAAGGTCAAATGTCAGGCTATGTCTTCTGAGAAATTGCTGCTTATATTTTTAACATGAGGAGTGGGGTTTACAAACACCTCTCACTTTGCAGTCAGAGATAGAAAAGTCAAGTGAGTTATGTGACAATCTTGCTGCGGTACAGGGAGCGTAAAAAGAGAGGCTTTAGGATGTCAATTTCTGTAAATCAACAACATGTAAATGCGTGTAGATGAACTGTACACATTCAGCAGTTTGGAAAGTACACATTTTTTTTTTTGTAATTCTGAAATGTGATGGAAACCAAGATTTTAATAGTCTACTTAGTGGTGCATAAATGACAACTATTCATTGAAACATAATTTCACAAATAATCGTTAGTGTGCAGTATAGGATTATTAATATGACTGTATGAAGACCCCAGTAGGCTACAAAACTAATGAACAGATACCAATCTTTCTGTGACTCCCGGGGCTTTGGGCCATATGTAGGAAGCCTAATTGCACTCGCAAATGCTGAAATTCGCTATGTAGCACACAAAAACCCACATGCAAAATAAGGAATCACAAATTGCGATTCCTTAAATGCAATGTAGGAAGCACCAAAGTTGCGCGAATTTTGGCTTACGGAATCGCAAAATACCACCAACTTGAGGTTGGTGGTATTTTGCGATTTCTTTGAAAAATTAACTTTTTGTCATTTTTCAAAGTGCCATGTGGGTCACATACATGCCCTTAGGGCATGTATGTGGGCCACATGTGCACACATGTTAATGTCAGGGGTGCAAAGGGGTGTCCTATTGACACTCTTAGAACCCTGAAATTGCATTCTCAATTTGCGATTCTCTAATTGAGAATCGCAAATTGAGAATGTCTTCCCATTCATTCCTATGGGCCTTCTAGCCCATAGGAATGAATGAGAAGGTATTCTTTATTTGCGAATCTCAATTTGCGATTCGCAAAAAAGGAAACAGTGGGATTCGCAAAAAAATTGCTAATCCTACCTACATTTCGTTTTGCGATTCTCTAATTGCAATTCCCTAAAAATCGCAATTTGAGAATCGCAAAATGAAAATTACCTACATATGCCCCTTAGTCATTAACACCACAAAGACAAAGTTCATGGTTTTCAACCCCCATAAATCTTTCAGGTACAATCTTACACTGAATGGCAATCCCCTGGAGAGAGTCGGGACCTTGGAATACCTTGGCATTCGACTCCGACAAAATGCACTGGAGGCCCCATTTAGCCAAAATTCTTTTGAATCACAAACGTGTGACCGGGGCACTTATCAAAGAACATCACTCCTCGTATATTAGGCCTGTTGTCCCGGCCGTTGTAGTTTATGACGCAAAGGCAGTGAGCTCGGCTCTCTAAGGAACCGAGCTATGAGGGTTTGAGAACGTAGGCAAAATCAGTAGGTCTGAGCACAAGTTTTTGAGGAATTTGGTGATGCTTCCCAGCAACACCCCATTAACACCTCTTATGCCCGACATGGGCAGCTGGCCATTTAGAGTCATTGCTAAGCTCCACCCATTGCTATTTTGGGCTCGTTTGAGGCGCACCGCTGAGCTTACAAACTATGCCACAGCCCTAACGGAGGTAATGAATTTAGATGTGGACCATAGGGTCAAGTGGATATCTTATGTAAAGAAAAGTATGACACTACTTGGCCTTAAAGAATCATGGGACACCAAAACCCCCTGAGCAAGGAGGAACTTAAGCGCCATTATTGGGATTGGACTGACCGCCAGGAGCTTAGCAAATCCAATATGGGGAGATTAACAGAAGAATTACTTATGTTCAATCAAACCAGAAGACTAGAGCCTTTCCTGGATGTGATCCAGGTCCCACGGGAAAGGGCACTGTACATTTCTTTTAGGTTTAGCTCTCTCCCTGTTAACGCTCTAACATCAAAATGGCACTCGGATGAGAATACTACAGAGAGATGCCCTAGCTGCGGAGCCTCGATGGAGTGTGTTGCTCATGTCATGTTCGCCTGTCCAGCTTATTACAATGCAAGGTCCAATTGGCTAAAACCTATTTGCACTGACATGGCACCCGCGACCACCGGGTGGCTCCGCGCATTCTAAAATCCGACCCAAGCGTTCTTTTCTCTTGTGGGGTGGCCAAGTTTCTGAGCCACGCTTGGACAGTCAGGAACAAAGCCCTACGGGGGTGCCCCCACCATAGGCCTTGTGTGACCTCGGAGTCAGTTAAAAAAGCTATGCAATGTTGCACTCACTAAAATTGCAGATTACATTGGGGTGTCACCACAAATTTAGAACATCCCTCTTGATGGATTTAGCACCAGCACTTTATACAAATACTGCTGTGATGAATTGCGTCTTTTTTATCTCTTTTACTTCTTATTTCTATTTCTATTTCTATTTTAACCACTATGTATTTGTTATGGCATTAACTACTAGTAACTCGCAAGCATATTTTTTAGATTAATCGTTTTTAGTGATATTCGTTTTATGTTGTGTATTTTAAATTTATATCAAAATGTTGCCCCAGCATACTTTTAGCGAATTCTTGTATTCAAGGACCTTGTCGTCATCGTGTACATGTTTTTATTCTTAGTACAACTGTCAAACAATGCTTTTATGATACAAGCTGTCGAAATAAAGCTATTGATTGATTGATATAACTGAATGTCTGTGTAAACTCAGTGAAATGTACTGTCTGTGATGACAGTGTGCTACCACGCAATGCTTTAGTTACATTACAAAATAGTCTAAGTTATATTAAAAAATCACCCTTTTCATGTCGATTAAAGCTAGGTGGGCTGCAAAGGTTTGTTGCTCTAAAAATTGGGTAGTGCTTCTAAAAAGTTTGGGAAGCACTGCACTAACCCATTTCAGCACTTATTATAATAAATCTTTAATAAGTCTAAAAAGAGTTGTAGCATGTCGACATTTTCTTAACGTCTTCAGTGCTGCGCGAATTTCGCTGCAGCGCTGAAGGGTAATAAATCATATTGACTCATGACGGAAATGTTCCGTCATCAGCACCGGAGCACCGACGCTGATGACGGAACCGTTCCGTCATGAGCATGGAAGGGGTTAAAGTTGCCCTCTGCTTATATATTTTCCTTGGCACAAAAGATTACCCATGTGCTTATTACTGTTTCCATAGGAGTAAGACCTTCACATATTTACTTAATGCAAGAGTGAGATTACTGAATACATAATATGTCACCCTTCTCTTACTTTATCAGACTGTATGAAATTTTCCTTTTCGCTGGTTCATTAAAATTATTGGTATTCAATAAAATCAGTTTCATGATGTTAAGTTCAAAAGTACTAATGTTTGATCACATTTGCTGAACATATCATATTGCGTTGCAAACTACTTACCCTACAAGAAATACAACATTAAACACATCACAACTCAGAGGGCAAGACCAAAACACACTAGATAACACGCATAAGGAAAATAATAGGTAAAACAAAGTGCAAAAAGGTTTTTGTCTACTTCTGAATGTCTCCTGCTTGTTGTGTTTATTATAAGTAAATAGTCCCAATCTTGATACATCCAGGAGCAGTAAAAGCAAAATAAAACCCCCTACGCCCCGCAATTGTTCTATTGTATTGATACACTTTAAATTTCGCTTTAAGAACCTACTTTTGATATTGCCCCTTTCATTTAATGTATATTCAATCCCATTCCATGCCTTATATTATCAAGTCGCACTGTAGGAAATTGGGTTATAAGGTGGGTGGAACCTGCGGAATTTCACCACTCTGAATTCCACTGAGTTACATAAAAACTGTGAGATTCCTCGGATAGGCGGAATTGTGCACTTTGTGCGTCAATTTAAGGATGGTAGAGTGTTCTGTATTGGAAAATCTCAGGGCCATTGGATTAGATTTTTCTGCCACTCGAGTAGAAAATCTACTCGAGAAGCAGCCTTCTGACGGCGACCCCCAGCGTTTTCAAAATCTCTTCTGTAGTCCTCCTAGCGACTGGAAATCGCAATAAGGGACGCCATATCTCACTCATGCTCGCTAGCTTGCATTTTTGTAGCCTCGCAGGAAAAAACAATTCTGCCACGTGAATTTGGACAGAACTTCACATTACAATAGCAACGCAGAGTAACCCAATTCCACACGCGGAATTAAGTGTTCTGTGCCTAAGTTATAGGTTGAGTGGGGTTGAAGCCCTGCTCAGGCAACAACCACAGTCCTTGTCAGGGTGACCCACAAAAGTTACTAAATTAACCTGTGCTAAACCCTCTAGCAGCTTGGCTCATAGCAGTATGTCTTAACTTGGAGGCAATGTGTAAACTATTTATGCTGCTCACAAACAGTAATAAAGTGAAAATACAACACAAGACAAAATACCGAATTTAGAAAAAAAGGAACATTTTATTAAATAAATTGATACAAGAATGACAAAAATTCATAAATTGGAGATATTTATTTTAAACTTTTTTAGCACAATGCGCCACTTGAGGTCATCTGGTCTGTCTAGACCAGGGGAATTCACAAGTTCAGGCAGACCTCAGTGGAGCTTGGGTTGGATGCAATGACCAGGTTAGTCCCGCTTAAGAGTTACCTTCAAAGTCCTGCACAAAGAGTTCTACTTGCTGTGCAGGAGGCTGGGAAAAGCATGCCGGGCATCACAGGCTGTTTTTGCTGTAGTGCGAAGAGTCAGACGGTCGTTGCTATAGTTTTATTTTGGCGGTTACTGTAAGCTGCCGTTGCAGTACCGTTGCCAGTCTTCACTGGCAGTCACTGTTCTGCAAAGAGCAGGTTTTACAGGAGCTTCGAATTGGCAGTCATCACAGGTGGTAGAGTCTTGCTGGGAAGGGGCCCGTTTGCGGTCACGAGGAGCCCAAACTTCAGGATTTTCACCTTTGTTTTAGAACGAGTACCTTCTGATGTCAGCCAAGGCTCTAGAACCTGGGGGGGATACAGCTTTGGGATTGGGGGTTCACTCTAGCAGCTGTCAGGAGGGCTCAGGGAGGTTGAAGCAGGTACACAGTTGCAGCAGGTCAGCTTGGCAATTGCAGGGAGGGCTCTGGAGCTTGTTGTGTTCTTGTAGGTCACACAGGAGGGCAGCCAATCAACACTTAAAGTCATTCTGGGTAAGCCGGGGATGTGGGTAAGCAGGTCCTGTCTTCTTTTTCCAACAGCAATGTAGTGGTCAGCAGCTGGGCAATCCTCTGAGAGCATGGGCAGTCCTTTTTCTAAAACTTCCACAGTTCAGGAGTGTTCTGAAGAGTGGTTCTGCAGGTCCAATATTTATACCCGGTGCCAGCATTCCCTCTCCTGCCCCCAAAACTGTTTCTGGAAAGTTCTTCCTCTCCCTTGTCAGGGCTCCAAACTGTGAGGGGGGTTACAAAAGGCAGAGCAGGCCTGGTGTCATGTTCCTTTGTGTGAGCATGAGGCAAAGGCCAATGAAATGTAAGTAGGTCTGGGTACAGCCCTTCCCCAGTCATCCTTCAAGGATGGCCCATCCTGTCCACACCAAGCCGCCTTTGTTTTTACTGTCCGGAAGTAATAATCAAACCCCAACAGCAGAGTGAAACACAGCTGCGCGTCCATGACACTGGCAGAAGGCATGAATGGTTGCCACAAGAAATTTAAAACTTCCTAAAAGTGGCATTTTTAGAATCCATTTGAGTGTAAACAGCATATCTCTATCTGCTCCTAATCCAAAGTTGGCACTTATCAAAATCATCTAGGTAACACTGTGTTAGTCAATGGGATAGATAGGCCTTACAACAGTAAAAAATGACTTCGGGAGTTTATCACTGCCAGGACATGTAAAACGTAAACACCGAAGTCCTGTTTTTTTGGTGCAATGCATACTGCCCTATGAGCCTTTAGGACCAACCTTAGGGGTGCCTTATAAGTATTACAAAGGAAAGTTTAGGCCAGGCAAAAAGGTTTAATATGTCAGGCCGAAATGTCAGTTTAAAACTCCACTCAAGCTTTAGTGGCACGCCTGAGACATGTTATTTAGGCTGTTTCAGTGGGTGGCACAATGATTGCTGCAGGCCTACTAATACCATTTTTAATTTACAGGCCCTGGGTACATGTAGAACCATTTACTAGGGACTTACAAGTTAATTAAATGAACCAATCAATCAGTTTAGCAGTGTTTTAGGGAGAGAGCACAAGCATATCGGAACACTGACATAATATCGTTATCAACAATACAATATCGTTTAACAAAAATATTGTTTAAAAAAATATTGCTTACAAAAATATTGATTATCTATCCTCATAATGGTAAGTGCAAAAATATCAAAAGAAAATATAATTTCACACTATCGGTAAAAATATACAACATATTGTTTATATATATATGTGTATATATATATATTGATATATATATATATATAGATATATATATGTTAAAGTAATACATCTTAATTATTTTAAAATATACCATTAATATAATGTACATTAAATAAATCTCACTAATATTAAATGCTATATATAAATATATACTTATATAAGCACATATATTTTTATGTTCGAGGCATGTGGGCTGCTGAATTCATATCTGTGCATAGATCGCCGCCTAGTGTTGGGTCCGGATGATTGCACATTGCTGTCCTGGAAGAGTCTTCGAAGTATCACGAGATAGGTGGCTCCTCCTTCGGACTACAGTGCGCATGGGCATCGTCTCCATCCTCAGATTGTTTTTTTCCGCCATTGGGTTCGGATGTACTTTCCAACACTCCAAGTTCGGAATCAACAAAAACTTCTCTAAAGGCCAAAAGGCCTTCGGATCCGTCGGTATTGTTCAGCGCTCGGTACGATACACTTTCTGAACATCTGTTGCACTCCAGTCGTCGAATCGGGCCGTGAGGCCTTCTCGACACCACGTGGACCAACCGTCGATGGAACGAAGTCCATTCAAATACTGCCCGCAGTGCAACTCCAAGTTCCCGCACACAGATAAGCATCCCGTGTGCAACAAATGCCTATCTCCAGATCACAACGAAGATAGTTGCCTAGCCTGTGCCCAGTTCCGGTCGAAAAAGACTATCCGGAATCGACGGGCGGCGAGGCAAGAAATGCAGAGGTCGTCGCCAGAGCCCGAGAATATCTTCGACGATGACGAAGAACTAGCTAGCGCCGAAGACTCGGATCAAGACGAACAACAATACTCGGAGCACGACTCCGAATATTACCTCGAAGAAGAGGAACAAATCGTCGATCTCGAGGAATACGATCAAGACATTGTAGCTGTTGAAGACGACTCCGATGACGACGAGGGGCGAATCGTGAGTACACCGCCCCATATAGACACTACACCGATATCAGAGACTCGGGTCAAGGCATCGCCAGCAGGCCTTAGCCAAGATCAACATTCTCGTTCTACAGCCCCGCCATACCGCCCGGCTAAGAACATATTCAAAGAGCTCTCTGAGACACAACATACCACACCGGTTCCATCGAAACCGAAAGTCGTCGACAATACCGTCTTCGGACCGAAAGTCGTCGAACAGAAAGTAATTAAGCCGAAGGTCGTTGAGCCGAAGGCCGTAGTCCCAACACAACCTTCGAAGCCAAAGACCGTAGAGTCGACATCGAAGACAAAATCTGTCGAGTCGAGCTCGAAGCCGAAAGCCGTCGAGTCAACCTCGCGGCTAAAACACGTTGAATCGACACCAAAACAAAAGCACGTCGACTCGACCCCAAAGACAAAGCACGTCGAATTGAGCAAAGGAGCCTCAAATATCGACAAGGGGAAAAAAACAGTCGACGAAAGTAAAAGCCTACTCCCAAAACTAACGTCGAACCGAAAGTGAATCCGAAGGTGGACCAAAACAAGTCGGTCGAGCCGAAGCCCATCGAACCGAAAAAGGGCATCGAGCCAACACCAAAAACCCCGGAAACACCTAAAGAGACTGTCGAACCGACCAAACCGCTCGGTCCAAAAAAGGTGGTGAAGCCAGGCAAAGACGTTCAACCGACAAAACCTGTCGATAAACATCAAAAACCGTTCCAACCACCAAAAGCGGTTGAAAGCACTAAACCTATCCACCCGGAAAAAGTAAAACCAAAGGCTAAGGCACCAAGGCCAAAAACTGTGGAAGAAGAGATTATTCATCCAGACCCCTCCACAGAAGACCAGTCAAAACTGTATATTGACCCATAAACTGGTAAAGTGACTGTTTACACAAAAAAGAAAAGGCCTCTGCCAATAGAAGACTTTCCTAGAATACCACTCAAAAAGAAGAGAGACTGTGCTACCTCTCCTATACTTTTTGAACCTATCACTCCAGCTATGCCTACAACTCCATATGCCCCAACATCACCTGACTACAACCCAGATGAAGATCAGGATGCAGATGTGGGGTTTGGTTATCCACAAAACCCAACTGGAGACCCCAACCTACAGCCATGGGGTGGAGGAGGAGAACCAGACACTGAAGGGCCTCTGTCCATTACGGACCCTGCAGTTTACCCAACTAAGCCATCACCCACTGAAGATACAGTGGCCTTTAATTCTTTACTAGATAGAGCAGCTACCTACCATTTTTTTTTTTTAAATATATTTTTATTGCAGAGTTATAAACAGCAGGTAAAGGAAACAGCCAGTGCACTTGCGGGCCCCCCCGTCCAATAACAGTTCACGGTTGTACACAGCCATTCAGCCCGCATCCCGGAGGCCGGGCGGCACATCAGTTCGCTCTGGAGGAGCACAGCATAGTGTACGTCCCATTGGGACCCCGGCAGAAGGTCGATTTACGTATCTGCGTTTACCCCCCCACCCGCAACAACATTCCCGTCAGCCATCCCCATGGTATCAACGTAGTTGCCCCCATCGGGGCCTGCCCAAGGCTATATGGGCCTTCGTACCAGGCCGTCCCACCCAATCAGGCCTCCCGCCACTCAATACCCCCTGTCCCAGTAGTTCCAGGCCCCCACCAGCAACCCTTCAATGGCTTCCGGCCCCCCCCAAACCCCTCTACAACTAATCCCCCCAACGCCCCCCCCCCCTTGGCAACTGCAAGGGTGTGCGCATCGCTCCACCGAATTGGATGGTTCCACTACAGTGCTGAATGACATACTGCTGTGTTCGCCCTGCGGTGTCCAGCGGCTTAGTTCTCGCCGTCCACATCCACAACCAAAGCATCACGCAGAGCCTGTACCACTAACTCCCACGCACGGGCCGCATCCAGAGCCTTCTCATTCCCCAGCTTCACCGCTTGCTTCATCCGGAGCACGCTCTCGCAGTCAGACCATCTCAGCAACTCATTCTTCCATCTACGCAGTGAGGGACCCCCCCTGGCCTTCCAGTGCCACGATATTTCCCTTTGAGCCAATATCAGACCCAGATCTATGAATTTACTGGTCACCTTGGTGTGCTTAGTATGCGGGAACCAGAGCAAGAGGCACGTCGCCATGTCGAAGTCTACCTCCCTGTCAGTCACTTCATTCAGGAGTTCCCCTACCTCAGCCCAATAAGTTCCCAGTTGTGGACACCCCCAAAACAAGTGGTCCATGTCCGCCCCAAGGGACGAGCACCGGGGGCAACAGGCATCCGGCACCCGAAAGTGCCGCTGTAGTTTCTCCGGAGTTAGATAGGCCCTATGGAGCACATAAAAATGAACCTGCTGAAAGCGCGCGTTCCTGGTGCCCTTCCACGTGCGTCGCAGGATATGGCCCCATGCCGTATCCGGTATGGGCCGGCCAATGCTCCCCTCCCATTTAGCTTTGAGCCCATGGAGTGGTTCCAGCCCGTCGTGCAGCATCCTATTATGGAGGCACGTCACAGCTTTGAAGGTACCAGCCGCCATCACCACATATTGGCATGCCATAGTCGTCGCAGGTTCCAGGAGCCCCTCCTTCCAGTGCTTTTGCATGGCAGACACTACAGCCGCGTGTAACAGGAAGCCCCCTTCAGGCAGTCCGAACTGGTCCCGGAGCACGTCGAACGGTGCCAACGCCCCATATATATACAAGTCACCCACCACCTGTAGCCCCGCGGCCTCCCACTCCATCAACGGGGACCAATCCCCTCCGTGCGGCAGAGCTGTCAACATCCCAATCGGGATCTCTGGGGCATAAGGCCGCGAGGCCCTCGCCCTCCGGAGGCTCCTCTGCCAGCACAGCCGAAGCGTCCGCTCCTCCACGGTGAGGGCCCGTAATTCGAGCCGTTGCTGCATAATAATGTACGACAGCACATGGCGCCGTATCCCCCGACCCCGGTCCTCCTCCGGCCCCCGGAACACCCTGGCCACGTTCTGCGTAAGGACCTGCAACTGCGCCGCTAAATAATACAGCTCAAGGTCGGGTACGGCCATGCCCCCCTCCAGCTTGGGGCGAAGTAGCGTGCTCAAGGCTATCCTGCGTCGGCCATGCCCCCATAGAAAGCCAATAATCATTGACCGCAGTTCCCTAAACACCCCCTGGGGAATCCAGACAGGTAGCGTTCGGAAATAATAAAGGAAGCGGGGGAGCGCCACCATTTTCAACAATGCTATCCTGCCCAGGACTGTCAGCGGGAGGGTCGACCAGAAAGACAAGCTGCCCCGTAGTGACCGGACACAACGGCCAATGTTACCCTCCAACAGGTCAGCAGCCGAGTGGTAAATGCGGACACCCAAGTAGGTGATGCAAGAGGGTTCCCACTTCACACCCAGGTCGCTACTAGGGGCTGGAGATCCCGCTCTCAGTGGAAACACGCAGGTCTTTGCCCAATTGACCTTAAGGCCTGACAATCGGCCGAACTCGGACAGCAGATCCATCGCTCCAACCAGTGCCCCCGAAGTGTCAGCTAGGTACAGGAGCAGGTCATCCGCATAGAGCGATATGTGATGCCACCGCCCGTCACTCACTATTCCCGCATATCGATCGCCCGACCTCGCATGGACCGCTAAGGGTTCCATCGCCAGGGCAAACAACAGAGGGGAGAGAGAGCACCCCTGTCGTGTTCCCCTGCCAACCGGATACGCGGCAGACACCAAGCCGCCCAATCGAACTCTCGCCGTCGCCGAATTATACAAGACTCTCGTCCACCTCCGAAAGCCATCGCCCATGCCAAACCGCTCCAGCACTCCATCCAAGAAAGGCCATTCCAGACTATCGAAGGCCTTCTCAATATCCACGGACAGAACCGCCGGCGATCCCTCCCCATCCAAGATGGCGTCCATTATTCCCACCAGGCGGCGGATATTCATCGCCGTGCTCCTTGTGGGTATAAACCCGGCCTGATCCCTGTGCACCAGGCCCGTCATGTGCGGGGCCAGTCTAGTAGCTAGGATGCGACTCAGGATCTTATAGTCCACCGTCAGCATGGACAGCGGGCGATAAGACCTCACGTCCGTGGCATCCCGGCCAGGCTTGAGGAGTGGCACTATCAAGGCCTCCCGCATGGAGGCAGGCAATGCCCCCTTCTCGAAGGCCTCCGCATACACCACCAGCAGCCTGGGCGCCAGAGCGTCTACATATTGCTGGTAGAACTCGATTGGGAGTCCGTCCACCCCGGGCGTCTTGTTACGGGCCATATGTTTGATAGCCACTCGAATTTCCGTTAGCGTGATCGGGCTACCCAGGTCCCCCGCGTCGTCGCCGCCCAAGACCGGGAGCGGCCTCTCCCCCAGGTATTCCACGATGTCCTGAACCCCCACTCCCAGCTGACTCCGGTACAATTCCTCATAGTAACCCCGAAAGCGGTCCAATACAGCTGCCTGGGAGTACACCATCCCTCCCTGCGCGTCAACAACGCTGAGGACCGGGCAACCCCTAAGTTCCGGGTTAGCTAATCTGGCCAAGAGGGTACCCACCTTGTCCCTTTCTGCGTGTGCCCTGACAATGTACTGCCTATAATCATAGCAGCGCAAACGTTCCGTCTCCGCGGCTACCGCTTCCTTCGCTTCCAATAACTGGGCCCGTATACCCGGCCTAGTTGGCCTGCGGCGCTCCAGGTCCCTCAAAGTGTCTTCCGCTTTCATTAAATCATTCAGCACAGACATTCGAGCATTCGAGAACCTGCCCAAGCACACCCCTCTCACCACCACTTTCAGTGCATCCCATTCAACAGACCTGCTCGTCGCTGTTCCTTCATTCACACCGAAATAACTATCAATGCCCTGCCGGACCGCATCGGCGAACACAGAATCCTCTAGCGTCTCCGGCCGAAGCCGCCATGTTGGTATTACGGAGCGCTCCCTCTGCCATTGAAAATGTACCAACAGGGGGTTATGATCGGATATCGTCCTAGCAAGGTACTCAGCATGGGTAATCAATGGGGCAAGGGAGCTCCCGCAGAGCACCGAATCAATCCTGACATGTAAATCATGTAGAGCGGAATAAAAGGAGTAATCCCTGGTTCCCCTGTGCCTCTCCCTCCAGACATCTAGCAACCCCCACCGGTCTTGCCAGTCCTTCCTGTGCGCGGCCAGCCTGCGCACAGGAGAGTCTACTAAGGGGGGATGGGACCTATCCAGAGCCACATCCGTAATCGAATTGAAGTCCCCCCCTAGCACTATCGGACCCGCCAGGAAAGAGGCCAAGGACCCCGAGAGGTTATCAAAGTATCGGCCTTGGTCCGTGTTCGGTGCATAAACACAACATAAAACCACATCCTGTCCGTATAATCTCCCCTCCACCGCTACAAACCTGCCATCCGGATCCATTACCTGATTCAACACCTGAAAGGGTATCCCCGCCCTCACCCAGATCAAGACCCCCCTGGCATACGCTGAATAAGTGGTGCCAAAAACCTGGCCCCGCCATCGTTTCTGCAAGGCAGCGCACTCTTTTTTGGTGAGGTGAGTCTCCTGGAGCATAGCTATCTGAACCCCCCTGCGTACCAGGTATGCATGTACTTTGTGACGTTTCACCATAGTCCGCAGCCCCCGGACATTCCACGTTAGGCATTTCAAATTAGGTAATGTCCCCATACCAAGTCCGTACAATCCGAATTAAACTCCAACGGTCCATGACCCCCCCAATGCAGTTGCCCCCCCCCAAACAACCCCAAAACTGAAACACACCCCAAACCCCACTCCCCAGGACAGAGCACACGAACCCAATGGCCGCCCCCATCCAAACCTTGATCCAACTTCTCGCACACTTATCCTGTGGTCTCCACCACAGTCGACCTTAAGGGCCTAGGGGGGGTGAGTCGCCGCCGACCCCAGCTAGCGGAGCCCGCGTCCCGCCCTTCATCCCCTCCAATACACTCAGCTCCCCCACCCGGCGACCCGCCCTCCAGCAACAGGATATCACCCTACCATGAAGTCCCGATCTAGGCCAAAGTCTATCTTAGCCGCAGAAAATTTCATCCGAGGTCTGTGGGGTCACTGTCGCCCCTTCTGGCTCTCTGCTTCCGAAAGATCCTCTCCTGTTCTGCTGCCTTCTCCTCCCGAGTCCGTTCCGGCCCTTTCACTGTTCTGTTGTGACCCTGTAATGGCCGCCGTCGCCGCGAGTGCATCCCTCTTCTCCGCCGCCATTTGAGCCTCCCGCTTCTCCCGCTGGCGCCTGTTACGGGACCTGATTCGTTGTGACTGCCGCACCCGGGTCTGCTTGGGTTGGTCTCGCCTACTTTGGTGTGGTCTGTCCGTCCCTGCTCTGTACGACTCAAGCCATTGCCAAGCTTCATCCGGAGTCTGGAAAAAGTGTGTGGTGCCATCCATGATAATCCGCAGCTTGGCCGGGTAAAGCAAGGAGTACTGAATGCCTTCCTCCCTGAGCTCCTTCTTCACAGCAAGGAACGATGCCCTGGCCTTCTGGACCGCCTGCGTATAGTCCGGAAAGATCGTCACTTTGCTGTTCTCCACCCCATAAGGGCCCGACAACCTGGCCCGCTGGATGAGGAGGTCCCGGTCTTTGTAGTGGAGGAGCCGCACCACCATTGGTCGGGGGGGGGCGGCCAAGTCCCAGCGGGCGAGCGGGCACCCGGTGAGCCCGCTCCAGAGTGAAAAATGGAGTAAGCCCCTCCGGCGCCACCACAGTGCGGAACCAGTTCTCCATGTAGGCCACCGCATCTTCCCCCTCAATCCGTTCCGGCAGGCCCACGACCCGCACGTTGTTCCGCCTATTGCGGCCTTCGGCATCCTCCGCCCTCCGCTCTAGAGTGTCCAGTCGGGCCAAAATGTCTGTAATCCTGCGCTCCGCGGTCACCACCGAGGGCTTCAGGTCCAGCAACAGTTGGTCATGCTCCTTGACCCGATCCGCCAGCTTTGCGTGGTCCGCGCGTAGCAGCCCCAGGCCCGTGGCCACCTGGGCAATGTCGTTGTGCAACGCCTCCTTGGTGGAGGTGATCGCCTCAAGGATGGCATCCAAGCGCCGGTTCAGCCGCTGTTCCTGGTCAAGCTCCGGGGAGGGACTCTCACTCAGCCGGGCCGATGTCGCCGAGTCCCCCTCACGGCTCCCGGGCATCGGCCCCCCGGTCGCCGCCATGTTAGGGTGCTGCGTCACAAGTCCGGCCACCCGTACTGCGGGCGCTCTCGTGGGTCCGTGCTGATTACCGGGCACCGGGCAATGTAATGCCACCGCCAATGGTCTCAAAAACAATGACCAGTCGGGTGAGCCCCGGTCCGTCACCCCCACTGGACCCGTGGGGGAGGATGAGTCGTGGGACGGCGGCCGACGAGAACCCCCGATCTCCTGGGTGAGTCGGGCAGCGTCCCCCGGTCTCAGGACGTCGCGCCGCCAATCCCAGTGCTGCGAGCAGCCGGGTGCAGGGTCCTTCTCTGCTTGGCGACAGCCGGACTCAGGGCCGAAGCCCGGGACCGTCCGACCACCTCGCCGCCATTTTCTTCACACCCCGGGCTACACCTCGGCCGCCTCTTCCTCGATCTCCTCGGGGCCAGCAGTCCCCCAGCGATTCACCGATTACGGCCAGCAGTCCCCTCACCCTTCAGAGGGCAGGAACGTCGTCTCCGGGTCGCCTAGGGTCCCGAAAAACAGGAGAATTAGCGGGATTCCGCGCGGAGCAGCGAGCTCACGCCGCCATCCCGATCGGCGTCCAAGCCACGCCCCCAGCAGCTACCTACCATAATGTAGATATGCACTCTGATGCTATTGAAGAAGACTTTCTCTTTGATACACTGACAACATCTGAAAGACATGTAAAAACACTCCCCCATGTTAAAGGGCGTCGTAAAACACGCAAATGACATTTTTAAGGACACTGCTAGGGCACGGGTCATAAACCCTAGAATTGAAAAGAAATATAGGGCTGCACCTACAGATCCTACATACATCAAGGGGCAGCTACCCCTAGACTCCCTAGTGGTATCCAACGCACGTAAACGGGCAAACTCCCAAACTACTGGGGAGGCTGCTCCTCCAGACAAGGAGTCAAAGATATTTGAGGCATCAGGCAAAAGAGTAGCAGCTCAAGCAGCAAACTCTTGGAGAATTGCCAATACACAGGCCTTGCTGGCCAGATATGACAGGGCGCACTATGACAGCTTAGAAGAAATTCTCCAACACTTACCTGATCCTTACAAACAGCAGGCAGATGAACTCATACAGGAGGGGAAGCTCATCACCAATGCCTCAATTAAATGTGCCCTAGACGCGGCAGACACAGCTGCCAGATCCATCAATACAAGCGTGCTGCTAAGGCGCCACGCATGGCTTCGCATATCAGGCTTTAAGAATGAAGTTCAATCCACAATTCTTAATCAGCCCATCAACCCAGACTTTTTATTTGGTCCAGCAGTTGACTCAATTCTGGACAAAATGAAAAAGGACGCAGAAACAGCAAAGTCCATGGGACCTCTCCAGTCCCAACAACACCGGAGCTCCTTTCGTCGCTCCAATTATAGAGGAGGAGCGCGAAGTAATACATCACAGCAATCCTCCACCTACAAGGGTAACACGCAATCCACATACAACAAAAACACAAACATGGGTGGACACAGAGGAAATAATACCAAAGGAGGGGGTCGTGGAGGCAATGCAAATAGATCCTCCACTAACACCAAACAGAGACTTCTTGGCACTACCTCCAGACCATATAACACCGGTCGCGGGAAGACTACAACAATTTCTGCCAGTCTGGTTAAATATAACTTCAGACAAGTGGGTCAGGCAAATTATCCAACATGGCTATTGCCTAGAACTCACCTCAACCCCACCCAACATACCACCCGTGCACCGTCCAATGTCACAGGAACATATAACGCTACTGCAGCAAGAGGTCATCAGTATGCTGCAAAAGGGGGCCATAGAACCAGTCCCACAACAGCATCAGGGAACAAAAGTATACTCCCTATACTTCCTGATTCCAAAGAAGGACGGGTCTCTCAGACCAATATTGGTACTCAGGCCCCTCAACCTGTACATTTTGTCGGAGCATGTTCATATGCTCACTCATCTTTAAACCTCAAAGACGCATACTTTCATATACCAATACACCCTGCTCACAGAAAGTATCTACGGTTCACCATTCAGGGACAACACTACCAGTTCAAAGTCCTACCATTTGGTGTCACAACAGCTCCACGAGTGTTCACCAAATGTCTAGCTACAGTGGCGGCACATCTCAGAAGGCAACACATCCATGTGTACCCGTATCTGGACGATTGGCTAATACACACGCCATCAGCCCAGCAATGTGCCAACCACATGTCAAAAACCATCCATCTCCTGCACAGTTTAGGCTTCTCGCTAAACTACCCAAAATCACACCTGCAACCCTCCCACGTACAACAGTACCTGGGAGCTACAATAGGTACACTGGCAGCAAAAGCATATCCCAACGCAGCACGGATCAACGGAATGCAGGCATTGATCCAAAAGTTCAGACCCCAACACTCATTACCAGCTCGAGTGTTTATGCAACTGATAGGCATGATGGCCTCATGCATATTCATAGTCCCTCATGCCAGGCTACATATGCGTCCGCTCCAAGAGTGCCTAGCAAGGCAGTGGAACCAGGCTCAAGGGCGATTACAGGACCTAGTGTTGGTGACCAGTCGGGCATACAACTCTCTGCATTGGTGGAATCCACAAAAACTTTGCAAAGGACGACTGTTCCAGGAGCCTGTCCCACACATAGTATTGACCGCGGACGCATCCCTACTAGGATGGGGAGCCCATGTCCTACACTACACAGTACAGGGACTCTGGACTGTACAACAAAAGAAAATGCACATCAACCTTCTGGAGCTGATGGCTATCTTCCTAGCTCTAAAAGCCTTCAAAACACACTTAGGCAACAAAGCTGTGTTGATCCGGAAGGACAACATGACAGCTATGTATTACATTCAAAAACAGGGAGGAACACACTCACCACAGCTGTCACACCTAGCTCAAGCAATGTGGAAATGGGCCATTCAAAGGAACATGTTTCTTATGGCAGAGCACCTCCCAGGCAAGGACAATCAAGTAGCCGACCTGCTCAGCAGGCACAGTCAACAGATGCACGAATGGGAGATTCACCCCACAGTGCTCCAACCATTCTTCCGGAAGTGGGGACACCCAGAGATAGATCTGTTTGCCACAAGCGAAATCGCAAAATGCCAGTACTTTGCCGCCAGGTTCCCACATCCGCAGTCGCAGGGCAATGCGATATGGATGAACTGGTCAGGCAAATTTGCGTACGCTTATCCCCCAGCTCCACTAATACCGCTGGTGGCACGCAAATTGCGCCAACATTCGCTAACACTGATCGTAGTTGCTCCCGCATGGGCGAGGCAACCATGGAACACAACGTTCCTAGAACTGTCAGTGGTGCCTCATCAAAGACTGCGACTCACGCCCAATCTTCTAACTCAGAGCCATGGAGAAATCCAACACCCAGACCCGCAACAGCTGAACCTGGCGATATGGCTCCTGAAATCCTAGAGTTTGGATACCTGAACTTGCCTCCAGACTGCATGAATATTATCGAAGAGGCAAGAAAACCCACTACCAAAGCATGTTATGCAGCCAAGTGGAAACGTTTCGTCATTTACTGTCGTAACAACGATATTAACCCACTTGATGCTTCTACTCAAAACATCATTTGCTATCACTTGCACCTACAATGTTGCAATTTAGCGTATTCATCCATCAGGATACATGTAGCTGCGTTAGCAGCATATCTTCAAAACAGGCAACACCTTTCACTGTTTAGGGTGCCAGCAATTAAGGCGTTTATGGAAGGACTCAAACACGTAATTCCTCCAAGACACCCACCTTTACCAGTCTGGAATCTAAACATTGTTTTACCCAGACTTATGGGACCACCTTTTGAACCACTACACTCATGCGAAATACAATTTCTTACTTGGAAGGTGACTTTCCTTATTGCCATTACTTCGCTTCGAAGAGTTAGCGAGCTGCAAGCCCTAACTATTCAAGAGCCATCCATTCAAGTACATGCAAATAGAGTAGTTCTCAGAACAAACCCTAAATTCATGCCAAAGGTGGTGTCCCATTTCCATATAAATCAAACCATCGAACTGCCAGTGTTCTTTCAAAATCCACAGACAGTTGCTGAAAGGGTCTTGCATACTCTAGATGTCAAGAGAGCTCTGCTATACTATATAGACAGAACTAAGGCATTTCGAAAGACGAAACAGTTGTTTGTTGCTTTCTCACCGCAACACAAAGGCAACCCTATTTCAAAATCAGGTATAGCCAGATGGATCGTTAAGTGCATTCAAATATGTTATTTAAAGGCAAAACGCACCTTAACAGATCCCCCTAGAGCGCATTCCACACGCAAGTTAGGGGCATCCATGGCTTTCCTGGGTAATATTCCTTTACACAAAATCTGTAGAGCAGCCACATGGTCAACCACACATACATTTACACAACACTATTGTGTAGATGTACATTCAAAACAGCAAGCTGCTGTAGGACAGGCTGTTCTGAAAACTCTTTTCCAGACTGCTGCAGCTGACACAGGTAGCCACAGCTAAGGGAGATACTGCTATACATTCTATGCACAGATATGAATTTAGCAGCCCACATGCCTCGAACGGAATATGCTACTTACCAGTATGCATCTGTTCTTGGCATGTAGGGCTGCTGATATTCATATCGCCCACCCACCTCCCCGGTGCCTGTCGCAGCTGCAGCATTCACTCTTTGCATGGGCATCTCTTACTGTACTATACTCCATCTCTGCCACAATGGCGATAAACAATCTGAGGATGGAGACGATGCCCATGCGCACTGTAGTCCGAAGGAGGAGCCACCTATCTCGTGATACTTCGAAGACTCTTCCAGGACAACAATGTGCAATCATCCGGACCCAACACTAGGCGGCTAACTATGCACAGATATGAATATCAGCAGCCCTACATGCCAAGAACAGATGCATACTGGTAAGTAGCATATTCCATATCTGTATGTTTGAGGCTTGTGAGCTGTAGATCACATGCTTTGCATACTCCTGCCATCTCCACATCTACTACCTGGAACGTCTAGCGGTGTTTCTAGCACTCAGAGATTTCCACACTCACCTTGTATGCAAAACTGTCTTAGTCCACACAGACAACATGACAGCAATGTATTATCTGCAGAAACAGGGAGGGGCACACTCTCTCCAGCTGTCCCGTTTGGCACAAAGCATTTCCAATTGGGCAATTCATCACAGAATTTATCTCCTAGCAGAACGCCTTCCAGGGGTGGTCAATCAAATTGCCGACTTGCTCAGCAGACACGGACAGCAAGTTAATGAGTGGGAACTTCACCCCCAAGTTCTTCTTTCTTACTTTCAACAATGGGGATTTCCACAAATAGATCTGTTTGCTACAGTCCACAACGCAAAATGCCCAAACTTCGCATCCAGGTTCCCACACCGTCTAGCCAAGGGCAATGCTCTATGGATGAATTGGTCAGGAAACTTTGCCTATGCTTTTCCGCCTCTCCCACTAATTCCATTACTGGTTCGGAAGCTCAAACAAACACCCCTCACATTACTATTAGTAGCACCCACATGGGCTTCGTCAACCTCGGTACACCATCCAGTTTGAACTGTCAGTGGTGCCACATCAAAAGCAACATCTCACACCCAGTCTCCTCACTCAGAGTCATGGAGAAATCAGACATCCAAATCCCAGAGAACTCAACCTAGCGATTTGGCTCCTGAAGTCATAGAGGTTGTTTATTTACAATTGCCACCAGACTGTATTAATATTCTCAAAGAGGCAAAACAAACTACTACTAAAGCATGCTATGCAGCAAAATAGAAACAGTTTGTTATCTATTGTAATAACAACATCAACCCACTTGATGCATCTGTACAAACATCATTTGAATGACTTATTACACTGAATGGCTCACGACTATACTGGCGGATCTCGTGCCTGAGAAAGCCGCTAAACCCGGAAACAAACGTCCTTCTGCTCCTTGGTTCACATCTCAGCTCAGAGAAGCCTGTCAAAACTGCAAGAGAGCAGAAAGAGCCTGGAGGAAAGACTACAATCCGCTTGAGAAAGAAAAATTTAAAAACTTAACTAGATCCTACCACAAGATGATTTGGAGTGGAAAAAAATCTTATCTTGAACGTCGGATAGACGAATCTGAAAACTCCTGTAAGGAAATCTTTAAAATTGTTAAGGATTTTACTTCTCCGTCCCTAGGCATCTCTGCTCAGTCTCACTCAGAACCTTGGCTGACTGAACTGGCACATTATTTTGTAGATAAAATAACATATATTCAAGCCTCTCTTGCTATTTACTCTAAACAGCCTCAGGATGCTGCTCTTGGTGCCCTCTCCTCTTCACAACCCACCCTCTGGGAATTCCCGCAGCTGAGCCTTGCTGCTTCATTAGACCATCTGACAGGCTTGAAGTCGGGCTCTCCTCTAGATCCCTGCCCGGTCTCTTGCCTCAACAAAATAGCCCTTGTGCTAAATGGCCCCATCAATTCCATTCTTAATTCCTCACTGTCTTCTGGCGTTGTCCCCCAGGCTTGGAAGAGTGCTCTCATCCTTCCACTCATAAAAAAACCAGCTTTGGATCCCATCATACATGCCAACTACAGGCCTATTTCTCTCCTCCCCGCTCTAGCGAAGGTGGCGGAAAGACATGTGCACAGATCTATCTCTGATTTCATCGAGAATAACAATCTGTTGCACACTACTCAATCTGGGTTTCGTGCGAATGACAGCACAGAGACCGCGCTACTTGAAGTCACCACCGCCATTAGAGAGGTCTTGGATACTGGAGGAAAGGCCATGTTGGTCATGTTGGACCTGTCGGCGGCGTTCGACACCGTTCCCCATGATACCCTCCTAACTCGACTCTGGGATTGTGGTCTCCGGGGGACGGTGTGGAACTGGCTCAAATCATTTCTAGCTAGCCGTCGACAAACGATCTGGGCGCCACCTCACTCCGCAGCTATGGCAACTCTGGAAGTGGGGGTCCCTCAGGGGTCTATTCTTAGCCCCCTGCTCTTTAACATCTTTCTGGCCCCCCTTGCAGAGGTTGCGGAGTCGTTTGGCGCTCAGATCGTGTCGTACGCTGACGACACCCAGCTCTTGTTCACATACGACAAGAATGAGGTGTTCGATGGGATCCGTATCAGAGGCTGCCTAGAAGCAGTCTTTGATTGGTTCAAAAGACACGGCTTAAAATGCAACTCCGATAAATCGGAGCTGCTCTTTTTTGGATGTGTCTCGGAACCAAACTGGAAAAGTTGGTGGCCACAAGACCTGTTTCCACCTGCAAATGCAAGTACCAAGGCTAAAAACCTAGGTATCATTGTTGACAATGAGTTAACCTTTGGGCCTCAAATATCCTGTCTCTCTGGGAAATGTTTCGGGATCCTGCGGATGCTCAGGAAATTCCTCCCCCTGATTTCGATGAACCATCGAAGGATCATTGTTCAAGCACTTGTCGGGTCGCGATTAGACTATGTAAATGCCCTCTATCTAGGACTCCCTAAATATCTCGTGAGGAGACTTCAAGTAGTCCAAAATTCAGCTGCCAGGGCTATTTATGGACTCCCTAGACGAGCTAGTGCTTCTGACTTGTTGAAGGAATTGCACTGGCTTCCTATAGCCAAGAGGGCTCTCTTCAAAAGCCTGACGCTGACCTACAAGGCCCTTCACGACTCAGGCCCTAGGTACATTAGGAAGCGTCTTGCTCTTTACAAGCCGAGCAGAGCTTTGCGATCTGCCTCCTTGTCAAAAATGGTCGTTCCGTCCATCAAGCGAACCAGACAAGGGGGGCGCTCTTTTCATTACCTGGCCCCGCGCGCTTGGAATGAGCTTCCCATTTGTCTCAGACAGGCCCCTAGTCTGATGTCTTTCAGAAAGGCATTAAAAACCTGGCTTTTTACCAGTTAACTTCGCTGTTCCTTTTATTCTGCAGTTATGTTCCTTTCTCTAAAGGACTTCTTCGGCAAAGCGCCGGGACACTCCTACTGGAGTAGCCGTTGCGCTATAGAAGAACCCAAATAACATAACATAACATAACATTTGTTACCTGTTTCACTTACATCAATCTCAATTGACTTACACATCCATCCGTTTTCACCAAGCAGCAGTAGCTGCATACTTGCAAAATACACAACACTTATCTCTATTCAGAGTACCAGTGATCAAAACCTTCTTGGAAGGATTAAAAAGGGTGATACCACCAAGAGTTCCCCCTGCACCAGAGTGGGACCTAAACATAGTCCTTACAAGGATAATGGGTCCACCTTTTGAACCAATGCATAAATGTCCATTACAATTCCTCTCATGGAGGGTTTCTTTCCTCATAGCAATAACCTCACTAAGGAGAGTTGGTAAACTTCAGGCATAAACTATACAAGAGCCTTTCTTTCAACTTCACAAAGATGGGTGGTTCTTCGAACCAATCCTAAATTTCTCCCTAAAGTAGTTTCTGCCTTTCATATCAATCAATCAGTTGAGTTACCTGTGTACTTTCCTCAACCTGATTCTGTAGCAGAACGAGCTCTACGTACACTTGATGTTAGACGAGCTATACAATATTATGTTGAAAGAACCAAAGAATTTTCAAAAACAAAGCAACAATTTGTTGCTTTTTCTTCACCACACAAAGGTAATCCCATATCTAAATCCAGTATTGCAAGATGGATTGTAAAATGTATCCAAACATGTTATGCCAAAGCAAAATTAACTTTAAAAATACCCTCTAGAGCTCATTCCACTTGCAAAATAGGGGCTACTATGGCCTTAGGGAATATTCCCCTAGCCGACATCTGTAAGGCAGCAACATGGTCTACAACACACACATTCACCAAACACTATTGTGTAGATGTGTTTGCGAGAAAACAAGCTAATGTAGGCCAATCAGTGCTTACAACACTGTTTCAAACAACTACAACCACTGCAGGTTAGCCACTGCTTTGGGAGTATACTACTATATAGTCTATGCAAAGCATGTGATCTACAGCTCACATGCCTCAAACGGAAAATGTTACTTACCCAGTGAGCATCTGTTCCTGACATGTAGAGCTGTAGATTCACATACGCCCACCTGCCTCCCCGGTCTCCTGTAATGGTTGTAGTTCTCAATTTACATTCATACGCATGGACATCTCTATTCTACACTCACTAACTCCATTCTCACCCTCTGCGGGAAAACAATCTTAACAGTGGAGTTGATGCCCATGCGCACTATCACCGAAAGTAGGAGTCACCTTACCTTGTGACTGGAAAGAATTCTTCGAAGAAAAACAACTTGCACATATCGGGACCCAACATTAGATGGCAGGAGTATGCAAAGCATGTGAATCTACAGCTCTACATGCCAAGAACAGATGCTTACTGGGTAAGTAACATTTTCCATATATACATATATAATGTAACACAATTATTACAAATATATATTTTACATTATAGTCATTTTATTGTTTGATTCTTTAAAGTTACTACTATAAAAAGCACATTATATGTATTTTTGTGCACAAAAACAATTTACAGCGGATATATAACTTTAAGAACAAATTTAAACAAACTATAACATTAAAATTATGAACTAATATTTACCCCCTCAGGGGTCTATTCTTAGCCCCCTGCTCTTTAACATCTTTCTGGCCCCCCTTGCAGAGGTTGCGGAGTCGTTTGGCGCTCAGATCGTGTCGTACGCTGACGACACCCAGCTCTTGTTCACATACGACAAGAATGAGGTGTTCGATGGGATCCGTATCAGAGGCTGCCTAGAAGCAGTCTTTGATTGGTTCAAAAGACACGGCTTAAAATGCAACTCCGATAAATCGGAGCTGCTCTTTTTTGGATGTGTCTCGGAACCAAACTGGAAAAGTTGGTGGCCACAAGACCTGTTTCCACCTGCAAATGCAAGTACCAAGGCTAAAAACCTAGGTATCATTGTTGACAATGAGTTAACCTTTGGGCCTCAAATATCCTGTCTCTCTGGGAAATGTTTCGGGATCCTGCGGATGCTCAGGAAATTCCTCCCCCTGATTTCGATGAACCATCGAAGGATCATTGTTCAAGCACTTGTCGGGTCGCGATTAGACTATGTAAATGCCCTCTATCTAGGACTCCCTAAATATCTCGTGAGGAGACTTCAAGTAGTCCAAAATTCAGCTGCCAGGGCTATTTATGGACTCCCTAGACGAGCTAGTGCTTCTGACTTGTTGAAGGAATTGCACTGGCTTCCTATAGCCAAGAGGGCTCTCTTCAAAAGCCTGACGCTGACCTACAAGGCCCTTCACGACTCAGGCCCTAGGTACATTAGGAAGCGTCTTGCTCTTTACAAGCCGAGCAGAGCTTTGCGATCTGCCTCCTTGTCAAAAATGGTCGTTCCGTCCATCAAGCGAACCAGACAAGGGGGGCGCTCTTTTCATTACCTGGCCCCGCGCGCTTGGAATGAGCTTCCCATTTGTCTCAGACAGGCCCCTAGTCTGATGTCTTTCAGAAAGGCATTAAAAACCTGGCTTTTTACCAGTTAACTTCGCTGTTCCTTTTATTCTGCAGTTATGTTCCTTTCTCTAAAGGACTTCTTCGGCAAAGCGCCGGGACACTCCTACTGGAGTAGCCGTTGCGCTATAGAAGAACCCAAATAACATAACATAACATAACATTTGTTACCTGTTTCACTTACATCAATCTCAATTGACTTACACATCCATCCGTTTTCACCAAGCAGCAGTAGCTGCATACTTGCAAAATACACAACACTTATCTCTATTCAGAGTACCAGTGATCAAAACCTTCTTGGAAGGATTAAAAAGGGTGATACCACCAAGAGTTCCCCCTGCACCAGAGTGGGACCTAAACATAGTCCTTACAAGGATAATGGGTCCACCTTTTGAACCAATGCATAAATGTCCATTACAATTCCTCTCATGGAGGGTTTCTTTCCTCATAGCAATAACCTCACTAAGGAGAGTTGGTAAACTTCAGGCATAAACTATACAAGAGCCTTTCTTTCAACTTCACAAAGATGGGTGGTTCTTCGAACCAATCCTAAATTTCTCCCTAAAGTAGTTTCTGCCTTTCATATCAATCAATCAGTTGAGTTACCTGTGTACTTTCCTCAACCTGATTCTGTAGCAGAACGAGCTCTACGTACACTTGATGTTAGACGAGCTATACAATATTATGTTGAAAGAACCAAAGAATTTTCAAAAACAAAGCAACAATTTGTTGCTTTTTCTTCACCACACAAAGGTAATCCCATATCTAAATCCAGTATTGCAAGATGGATTGTAAAATGTATCCAAACATGTTATGCCAAAGCAAAATTAACTTTAAAAATACCCTCTAGAGCTCATTCCACTTGCAAAATAGGGGCTACTATGGCCTTAGGGAATATTCCCCTAGCCGACATCTGTAAGGCAGCAACATGGTCTACAACACACACATTCACCAAACACTATTGTGTAGATGTGTTTGCGAGAAAACAAGCTAATGTAGGCCAATCAGTGCTTACAACACTGTTTCAAACAACTACAACCACTGCAGGTTAGCCACTGCTTTGGGAGTATACTACTATATAGTCTATGCAAAGCATGTGATCTACAGCTCACATGCCTCAAACGGAAAATGTTACTTACCCAGTGAGCATCTGTTCCTGACATGTAGAGCTGTAGATTCACATACGCCCACCTGCCTCCCCGGTCTCCTGTAATGGTTGTAGTTCTCAATTTACATTCATACGCATGGACATCTCTATTCTACACTCACTAACTCCATTCTCACCCTCTGCGGGAAAACAATCTTAACAGTGGAGTTGATGCCCATGCGCACTATCACCGAAAGTAGGAGTCACCTTACCTTGTGACTGGAAAGAATTCTTCGAAGAAAAACAACTTGCACATATCGGGACCCAACATTAGATGGCAGGAGTATGCAAAGCATGTGAATCTACAGCTCTACATGCCAAGAACAGATGCTTACTGGGTAAGTAACATTTTCCATATATACATATATAATGTAACACAATTATTACAAATATATATTTTACATTATAGTCATTTTATTGTTTGATTCTTTAAAGTTACTACTATAAAAAGCACATTATATGTATTTTTGTGCACAAAAACAATTTACAGCGGATATATAACTTTAAGAACAAATTTAAACAAACTATAACATTAAAATTATGAACTAATATTTAAAAATATATATTTAACCAATATTAGGAACAGCGCAATGTCTGGAAAACACTGGACTTCAGAGGGGGTAAATTATCTATTCCAGCTCCAGTTTGTGCAACAGTAAGGAAAGCATTTGACTTTGAAATGATTACATTTACTATTGCCACTGCAGCCTGTGCAACAGTAGGGAAAGTGCTGGACTTTGGAGTGGCTAAATGTACTGGTACCACTCCAGTTTGTGCAACAGTAGGGAAAGCGATGGACTTCGTAGGGGTTAAATTTACTATTCCCACTCTAATAAGTGCAGCAGTAGGGAAAGCGTTGAACTTCGGAGGGGTAAAATTTACTATTCCTACTTCAGTCTGTCCAACAGTAGGAAAAGTGTTGGACTTTGGAGGGGTAAGATTTGTTTATTCCCACTCCGGCCGAAACAACAGTAGGTAAACAACTTTACTTTACACATATTACATACTTGAATACCCCTATTAATTTAGAAAACATATACTGGCAGATGCATCAAAGAAAATACCGGGACCAAATGGGCAGATTCTCAGAATCTGGCCGTTTGCTCCCGGTATTTTTGCATTTGGGATGCATCATCCCAAATGCAGAAATCGCAATTTAAGGATTCTCTAAATAGCGATTCCTTAAATTGCTCTTGCATTTAAGGAATCCCAAAATGAGATTCCTTAAATGCAATGCATGAAACCCAAAAAAATAGCGAATTCGCTAATAGGGGGAGCAAATCACCATGAAGTTGAACTTCGTGGTAATTTGCTAAAACTTTGAAAAATGCACTTTTGTGCATTTTTCAAAGTTACATGTTGCGCACACACATGCCCTTAGGGCATGTGTGTGTGTAACATTTGTGCACAGGTCCATTTCAGGGGTGCAACAGGGTGTCCTTCGGACACCCTGGCACCCTTGAAATAGCGGAACATTAGCGATTCGGTAATAGCTAATCGCTAATAAGGAATAGCTTTCCCATTCATTCCTATGGGCCTTTAGACCCATAGGAATGAATGGGAAAGCCATTCCTTATTAGCGATTAGCTATTACCGAATCGCTAATAAGGAATCTGTAGGAATCGCTAATAACATTGCGATTCCTTCATGCATCCCGTTTTGCTAGTCTTTAATAGCGATTCCTTAAAATTCTCTATTAAGGACTCGCAAAACATAACTTTGATGCATCTGCCAGATAAAACTCTAAATACAAACATTATTACTTCACATAAAGTATATATAAACTTTTTTATAAAATAATTATCCAATTTACAAAATTAATAAACAATGTAATTAATTTTTTAATTATTAGTTAATTAACTTTCCACATTATGCTCCTACAAATCTAGCAACCCACACCTAAAATACAATGAAAATAAATTACATGATCACTAAAGAAAGACCTAATTATGTAATAGCTAATTGTTAATTAATTATTACTTAATTAACTTCTCACCCTACAAATCCAGCAGCCGACACCTAAAATAGTTAAAATATATAAGTATTGCACAACTTACATAATTATTAATCAATTAAATATGTAATTATACATTAATGATCATTATTGTTTTTAATTAACTTCCTACCATAAACCCCTACAAACCCAGCAGCATGCACCTAAAATATAACTAAAATATAGGATATTATACAATTTATATAATCAATAATCAAGTATATAATTAATAATAAATCAGTTGTTAATTATGCCTAAATAACTTCCAACCATATCCCCCCACAAAAATAGCAGGCCGCACCTAAAATATAAGTATAGTAATCAATATTACATAATGTACTTAATGAATATCAATCACATGCATGTTAGAAATTATTAAATAATTACTAATTAATTCTTACTTAATTAACTTCCCACTCTATACTGCTGCGACACTATAAATTACTATTAACAATTAAATAAAAAATCTAAATCAGTAAAAAAGAATAAACTAAACTTTACAAAATGAATACAAACAAGACTAACAATTAATATATAAACTATAACATTAAATTAATTAGTAAATGATATTCTTAACAACTATAATATTGAAAATAATATTATAACAACAGTATTCTTAACAACGATATTACTTACTGGAAAACACTATGGGCCTAATTATGATGCAGTTCGTACCACAACCGACGGCTTGTCGGTTGCGGTCCAAACTGCATCTACTGCTGTGGTCTGACCGACATATTAGGATACGTGTGGTCAGAGGCTGCAGTCGGAGGGACCGACCGACACTCTCCGACAGGTTCATGGAGCCCCTCTGTTGGTTGGAAACTCTACATAATCCCTTAAGGACGGCGTTTCTGCAGTCCGCATTATGAACCGATTTCCAACAGCCTTTCCATGTCGGCCTTTCCGACATGGACAGACTGTCAGAAACGACATTGGAGGCCCCAAGGAGGGTCCCCACACCCCTGGCCCTCCGCATCTGGGCCTGAGGGGCATCTAAGGGGCCCCCCTGAACATCCCTGCACTGTGTGTGTGCCTGCCGCATGGTGCAGGGATGTTCACAAACTCCAATTTCTCAATGGGAGCTTGTGCTGCGGGCGGTTTCTGCCCGCCACACAAGTGCCCATTGAGAAGTGGAAGTTTCCAACCACACTATGGGCCTCATTACGATGTAGTTCGGAAAGCATTCCAACCGAACCGGTCTCCAAATGGTTTCTGACCGAATCGGATACGTGGGGTCCGACCGACCAACCGATAATTATGTTTCCGAACACCGTTCGGTCAGACTCCCATTGACTTCTATGGGAGCCTGTGTTCCGACCGGCAATACAGGCTCCCGTTGAAAACGGGTGGTTGAGGAAAACCTTGCACCCTGTGGCGGGCCCCCAGTGATGCCTACTGCACTGTGCATGGTTGTAAATAGGGGACCCATGGGTACCCCTTCGGGCTCCAAACGGTGTCCTCCGGGTGAAGGGGGAACTGCTACGGGCCCCCAAAGTCAGTTTCCGACAGCCGATCCATGTTGGGCAAACCTAGTCGGAAAGGCTGTCCGAATCCGGCCTCGTAATCCCTCGTTTGGAAATGCGGTCCATAGAGCCGTGCAAGTTGGCTCTGACTAACTCACTTCCTACGAATGCCGGTCGGAGCAGAGTCGGAAAGACCAAAAGGTTACCTACTATCGTAGTTGGTTGATCGAAAATGTTTCCAAGCCAGTCAGAAACGTGGGTTCCAACACAGATTCGGACAAACCGAATGCCGTTCGGAGCCTTTCCCACCAACATCTCAAAAGGGCCCCTATGTACGGTTGGATCGTAATTCTGTGTGCGGAACCGCCGACCTATGTTCAGGCGGTTCCTCCTCTGAAATGGTGTCAGTCGGAGGCAACTCCAACCAACATCGTAATGACCCCCTATATTCCTCATATATTTACAACTCCGTATTTTGTCCAAATATCTGCATGTCACCACAGGTTAGCAGCAAAAATGTGCACTGTTGTGATGCCAAGAAAAATGTGTTCTGCAACAAAAGGCAAAAAGCTAGGAGTGACCCTGCAAAAAAGACCAGGTCTAACACCCACCATAAGTAATTGTAAGAGCAATTATAAAAATGCAATGACTTATTCAGTACTAATTCTCAATATAAAATGATTATCGAAGTATACTCATGAAATGAAAAAAATAGAGATAGTTTATTTCTGTGAGTGATCGGATCAGAACCAAGCTCTGTAGCATGTCTTATTTCAATTGGAGAAAGGAGTTATGTAACGTTTTTCAATCCTCCTTGACCACTTGTTTGTCATTGTGGTACAATCAGTTGCAAAAAGAAATGTATTTAATAAGGTGTTCATGACAGCAAAGACTGGTGCACTAAAAGGTTGATTGGTTGCAAAAGCTGTTCTCTCTGAAAAGGAAAGGGTTTTCCTAGCGGAGTTTCTGCCTTTGCTGATTTGTGTACTTTGCACCTACTCAAGCATAAAGGAGAAAGCTGTAGATGTTCTTTGTCAAATAAATGCTTGACAGGAGAAGGGTGCTAATACACAGTAGGACATTTCATATCCATGGGTCAGTTATCCTTCTGATATCAGTGTCTAAATCCTCCACCTGCATTTTACTGGTGGTTGAACAGGTAGAAGAAATGTGAGTTTTATCAGTTGATATTCAGAACTCCAGTTCTGCCTAAAGGCTTCTCGCGATAAGAGTCTTGAGAGAATAGGGAACAGAATAACATTCCACTATAGTGACAACTGTATGGATGCACTGACACTTTTTCTTCTAGGATACTCCTATATTATCTACAGCAAAAACAGCAATTTACTGTTGCCATAAGGGACTGACTGGAAGAGAGGCTATAAACCCTTTATTAAATATCTCATTATTCAGCTACTTAATTTGTGGGAAAGGGTCGTAAGATATGTCACATAAGTACAGTACCTACAACACATTGAATTTATGAATATCTAGATATCTTCTACCATACAAGGCAGAAATTTTGGTTTTACAAATTTAGTGGAAGGTTAGTATATAGCATACCAAGCACTGAATGCTAGATTGATCCAGTTATATGGTTGTTAGAAGCATTAGATGTTCTTTATCTGTGTACATGCTTGGTTGTCACACACAGTAGTATACAGGTACTGATTGGTTTAAAAGATGAGCATAACTTTGTTCTGGAACCCTTCAGAATACCCCAGAAAATATACCTACATTACATTCCCCTGATTTCTTCAATATTGTTTCAGTTCATTACTCCATCTCAAAGAACATTATGCAGTAGACTCTGGCCCACTGCAGTAATCAAGATACGCTGAGGTCCTTTGTTATCTTCAACATTATGGAGAAGGGGGTGTCAGTCGATCTAATCTAAGTCATAGCCTGTGTCTTTATTTCCACTGGCATTACTATAACCACTCGAACCTTGGAAAGTTGTTTTGGTTAGGAACATACGGACCCCAGTGTAGATTCTGCTTGAAAGCATTGAGTAGTATTTGGAGAGGGACAGATGCAAGTCTTTAGTTTTTCTTTCTCTATTTTTGCCTCACATGTGGACATGGCTTTCCTGAAGTTACATATATCCCAGGCCCTCTCTATTCAGGGCTACTCTTCTGTTTACTATTTCATAATCTATTGTTAAGTATGTTGCAAAACGTAAGTGGCTGTCTAGTTGCCTAAGATGCACATAATAAAGAGTTTTGGAATTGTGACGTTAAACAATGGCTGAGAATAACACCATTAGGTCTTAAATGAAGGATCTGAAAATAATTATTAAGTGGTTAGGATGAAAAATATATGTTTGCTTGCTCGTTCTTTCAAAAGAATGGGAGACTTTACATATTTCTTGTGATTAAACTATGCTTCTGCCTAGAAACAGTAGGAATACTTACAAATCTGGAATATGTGCTACATATCATTTGACAAGAAATGCAGCCAAAAAAATTGTCAACATTTCTTTTTGCAGGTTGATGTTGGACGGTGAAGGGATTTACCAGTGTACAGAAACAGGCTTGATATTTGAAGTGTCCAAAAAAGTTCACATAAAGTATTCAGTGTTGTCGTGGAGCAAGTTTGAAAGATATGTTAAGAAACCATGGACAGTGGGTGGCCCAATCTTTGATGTCAAATGCGACCCATCCATTCTAAAATCTATTCAGTTCCCCCACTCCATTTGCCTGGGTGGTAAGTAGCAGCAGGTTTACTTTTACCAATTAATGTTATCATTGTTTACAGAAGTTAGGAAACCTAATACCTTTGTCAATATTTTTGCAGATCAAGAACAAGACATAACATTTAAAGTTTTACACATTCATGGTTCTGTGTCTGAAATCGAGCCTTCGTTAGATCATTCAGCTACCCATGTTAAATGGCGTGTGAGTTCACTTTCACCAGTGGGACCCCTCATACAGACGTCAGAATCAGTGCACCACCACGGAGTTGTCATTCTCTACAAAGTTATAGATACCCACCCATCTTTATCATTTCGTGTGTACCTTGCTATTAATAATGACTCTTTTATTAAGGTAAGAATATTTTTGTGATGTTACAGATGTTTAATTATGATTAGGGCTCTTGGTTTTATTGTATTTTTTATTTTTTTGCCATTTTTGTATGTATTTATCCATATTTATTTTTTGCTAATTTTATCAGTATTTATCCATACTTATTTTGGGTTTTGTGGAAAAAGTAAGCGGAAAATAGTATATTTCAAAACTTATTTAACCGATAAATATGCACTCATGCTTGAATGCCTGCCAGGTTTCAGAGCTGTGAACACCCCCAGAAGATAAATCAGTACACTTATATGAAATTATGCAAAAAGTCCACCTCTTATCTCTTTTTTTACACTGTGTTGGCCATCTGAATTCCTTCAGTTGATGATGTTGCTTTATGGAGAATACTCTTGCTTATGATCTTTACTGGTATTGTTACATTTTGTTGTTTAGTGTATTTTTGTGTTGTACCTTCGTTTTTTCTAGTTTTTTCGCTTGTATGTGCCCTGGTTCATCTACGAAAGGGATTTGTTCCACACTATTGAGTTCTACATAGTGTCCTGCCTAAATATAAACTCCACACATTTGACTGGCTCAATATAGTGATGGTACATATATAGACGTGGAGTTAAGGATACTAAATCCATATTCACCTATATATAGTGACTTTTTTTTTTATATATATTTTTATTATTTCAACACAAGAGAAGAAATATACATATCGGGCGCCAGTAAACGAAACACAGCACAGCTGTGGATGGGCGAGTGAAGTACAGAAACATCATACAGTCACGAGCGATAGAAAAACCGATACCAGCTAAAGGCTGGGGCAAAGCAGTGAAATGTCAATGACCGCAAGCATCCCCTCACACCAACCACCCACCAGAAATACAGGATTTACGATGTACACATGCGACACCCAGATATGATAAAATGGAGGAGAATACGCCACAGCTCTTGCGATAGAAGGGAAAAGGGAATAGAAAGGCCATAGCAAATAACAAAGGTAAAATAAAAAAAAAAAACACAGCCCCCCACCCTACACCCCTGCCGATGGCTATGACCTAACCCCACTAGCAGTGTGCCTGTCGCCCCCTAAACTACACCCCAAGGAAGGGAAAAAGGTGGAGGAGGAGAATGTTACAATACGATACGAGCTCCCGGACTCTCAACCCCCCGCCAAAAGCAGACACCCCCTAGCGTCAGAGCAGCAAGGCATAGCAAATCAAGAAATAGCCTGTAGGGGAGCCGCAAACAGAGCGGAAAGGGAACATCCCGTCCGACCCCAACTCAACAGAGATAGCAGACCCCGTCCAGATACATTAGGAAAACAGTAACCAGACTAATCAGACACACAGCCGGCCCCGCTCCCACAGCTACAACCCAGCGAAAAACAAAAGGAAACATTACATCGAAGCCCAATCAAGTTCAGCCCAAACCCTCACGGTCCATCACGAAAAGCCCTTCCAGCACAAACAGGTCGCCATGATTCTCCACGATGAGTACACCCATTCGGACCGCCATCACAACAAGAATGTCAAAAAACAGGAAAGTGTCAAAGTTAATGCGAGGGGTGGGAAAGCAGGATAAACGTACACAGAGATCAAGAGTCAACGCAAGTCCACTGCCCACCAGCGAGAAAGCATCCAAGCGGTGTCGATCGATCACAGAAAGAGGTGAAGGTCGAATTTGGCAGTTGCAGGAGAAGGCACACTTTCTCAGGAGGGTAGTCACATCCAACACTGGCGGTATCGATATAGGGCTAAACACAGATCCAGTCCTTTCGGCTTCGATCGCCGCCATCTTAGGGTTGCTGGGAGGTTCCAAGTCCATAGTCTGCGCGGGGTCCTCAGCGCCAAGCGAGACGGCGTCTGCGGGTGGAGTAGCTCGGCTTTCTAGCGATAAAGGGTCGGAGTCCGGTCTCAGACCAATAAGGTCTGCAGTTACGATCATCCCCTGGATGGTGGCAGCGAACCGTTCGTGGAGCTGCAAAATGGCGGCCATTACTGTGCGTAGCGACGGTGTAGTTTCAGACCGCTCCATCTCCCCTCAATGAGCGACCGGGCGGGTATCCGAACCCCAGAGGTCGACTTCTCCGGGGCACAGGGCAGAATCAACGTTAAGACCGCTGTGAAACACGTCTAAAACACGATAGGTACACCATCGCCGCCCACGAGGAACCGAGCCCAGAGAACCACCGGGAGCTCAACGGGGTCTCCGGGGAGCGGATCCTCGAACAAATAGTCGATACCAACGGGCCACCGCAGTTGCAGGGTAGAGCACCAACCAATAGGGGAGTAGAAAAAAAGCCACTTCGGGAGACCGGATCCACCCACTTCTCACAGCCGATGTTGTTCGACTCCAACCCGGCCAAGTTGAAACTCGAGGCCCCGGCGTCAAGTCTGGGGCAGGCCAAGAATGGCACACGGCATATCTTCACCGTCCGGGCCGCCAGAAATTTCGGGGTTGCACCTTTCGAATCAGGCGCAGTTCACCAGCACGGGAGGCTGGCGGGAAGTCAGAATTATGTGCAGGATTAATGAGCCTCTGGCGGAGGTCGACGGAGCCGGGAGCTTATGCGGCCATCTTGGTTACGAGCGTAGCTCCTCCTATATAGTTACTTTTGAAACATTGTGCTATTACATCTGCAAGCTCTGATTATATATATTTATGTACAAGGTTTGCAAATGTGCAGGTAAAACAGTAAATCAATACTTATCTGTGTATACCTACTTTCACAATATTGTGTTAGTCGATATTATGGAGGCAATATTTTGGCAGGACAATATTTTATCACTCAAAATTGTGACATGCCACAGTCTGGGAGTTTTACATTTGACAAATAAAAACATGGTGTGAATAAAGGAATGACATTTTATGTGCAATGCTACTAAGCAATACAAGTTAACTGTTTGTTTCAGTGTGAATCAGTGCTCCAGAAAAACCTTACTTTGCTGCCCCAACTGTAGTTAGCCTAATGATTTTTCAGCTCTTCACGGTTCTGCAGAACTGAAAACTAGTACTTGCTGATATGAACAGTGCTTTTGTTACAAAGTGCTAATTTGATTGTGATGTTTTTAATGCCCCCGTTGCCACTCAGTAAAATCTACTGTTGGGTGCAGTTCACTGACGCTAGTTGGAAACTGCTTTACACTATATGAAACTACAAAACTAGACCAAAATATTACAAGCACATATTTGATTGAGGTTATTTCTTGATTTAGGTAATAATCATACTTTTGCAGACGCCCCACATCATCAACCTGTATTAGGAAGAAAAATATTGCACACTCTGCATTTTATTTAATGACACTCTTGTGAACAAACTGGTGCCCTGTGGAGCATGATAAAAAACTCCTGAACCCATGGTCTTTTGGCTTTTTTGTCTGGAGGTAGTATATTTCTGTGTCAAGTATTGTGTGTTTAAGGAAAAGAAACATAGGACCTGTTTCTTTAGAGTGTTTTTCTGATTCTTTCATTCAGCCGATTTGAATTAAACTTTTATTGTTTGCTTTACATAAATACATTCATGTGCCACTCTACTTCCAGGCATTCTTTATTATCTTACTTGTATGGTTCAAACTTGGTTTGAAGAGATTTCAATTTTATTCTATCACTTTACTTCTAGATGGATCTTAAATTTATTATAAGACTTTGCTTCTAGATATTTATTCTTAGGCTTTGCTTCTAGATGGGTCTTAACTTTATTCAAAGGTTGTACTTCAAGAAGGCTGCAAAACCCAACAGATCCACCATCTACCTTACTTTCTACCTCATACTCTGCCTGTGAACTTTCTTTCTAAGGCTTTTGAGGTCACTCATTTTGAGTAGATAAATGTAATCTGAATTCATCATATGGCTGTGTGGGCGGCCCCAGTTGTTCATTAAGGTTGTTACAGGGATTCTGCGTCGTCACATAACTATGCTTGGGACCTTAGAACCTTAGTTGGCAGGGACTGAGTCATCCTACCACCTTAGTGACCATGAGCCCGGGACCGACTAGCTATAGTGTCTCACTTGCCCTCCTGCTCACTCACAGAGGAGCAAGTGATTAGACACCAAAGAACACAACACTTCGAATCCTCTCAGGAATCGCAGTGATAGTACACACCCTTTCGCTCTCACACTCGTACTTGTCCACAATAAGATCTGACAGAGACACGAGAAAAGTGTAAAATATTTTTTTTAACTATCTTGCTCTAGAATGTAGTATACGTGCCTCAATAAGTAAGAAGATACCTAACACAAATTTGGTCAGCAGAGTAAGTAATCCATAAATAATAAAAGTAGCTGTCATGTTAATAGACAGGGTAGACTAACCCCGCTCCCCTTCTACAAAAGCAAAGTGATTATATATTAAAAGATCTCTGGGTGATTGCAGTGGACCCTGTACCTTAGCATGCACAGATGAAAGTTCTACATCTCAGGTGTAGTTGCGATCTCCTCTTTGAAAAATTTAAACCCTGTAGTGTGTATTTGCATGTCTGTGCATACCTATAAGACAAAGAGTGCGTGTTCCCAAACAACAGCTGCATTTGTGTGTTTTGTCTAGATGCTAGAGCCTGACCAAAACAGAATAACAAGGGGCATTGTTGCTTGACCTTGTATACAGTGTTCAGACTAAATCCCAGGAAAGAACAGAATGCAAAAACAACAGCAGGTTCTGTGTGAAAGTACAGCTTGGCGCACATCAAAATACATTTGTATTGTAGCGTGCACAAAGCAGAGTGCAGCCTGCAGTGTGCTAAGGCTAACATAGGGAAAACAACAATGGACCAGCACAGGACATATGACAAGGCACGTACACAAAACAGTCTTGCAGTGCAGTTGTAAAACGTCACCCTGCAATAAATGGTCTTAAACACGGCTCTGTTAGTAGGGCAGGGGTAGCACCTAAACAACAAAATGTAATTTTAACAACAAAATGTAATTTTACCCATGGTTTAACATACCATACCAGGAAGGTTCCTTTTGACCTCTACATTCCCTTTGTAACTCCTGTCTTGCCCCATTTGCTGATATATCCAACAAGAATAGCTCTGAGTTTGCACAGCTCCCTTTGTCTGTGAAAGCAGTACTCGTATGGACTGAAACTGGTTTTGACAGTCTACTATTACTATTAGATAACTTACTCCTTGTATTCTTCACAAGAATCAGAACTAGACTGACGTCTAAGCAGCAATAGATAATCTACCTCCTACCTGCAAGAGGCGTGCCTCTCTTGTTTTGAGGCAAAGTGGAACTCAGTGTTCAATGTTTCCATTTTAAAGACACCTGTGGTGTCTTCTCCTTCTCCAGCATTGGGTTTCTCTCTCTGTGTTCACTTACATTGTTGTTACCTGTAATGCCCAGGCCTCTGTAAAAAACTATGAGCCTCATTCTGAGGCAAATTCCAATTCATGCACAACAGCATTTTGCACACAAATCTGGATTCTGAGTTATGTGTTAACACCCCTGCAATTTTTCCCAAAACATTTAGCCATGTTTTAGGACCTGGGTTCATTTTCATCTCCAGATGAGATATCGCCTGAGATGGGGACAATTTGGGCCCTACAGTGCCTAAAGATGTCATTAGTCTGTGAAGTATTCCATGGTTCCACGCCATTTAGAAAGAGAGCCATTTGAAAATAGTGTTTTGGTCTTACTGGGACATCCACAAATAAATTCTTGTGATTCCTCTCTTATGTTAAACTAGCCTATGTGCATGTATGTAATCCTTTTTGAAAATAGCCTGAGAAAAGAGAAAGAAACTGAGGAAGAAGATGTAATCTGCGAATTGAAGTGACTTCTGCAAAAACCTTCTTTGGGATGCGTGCAATCTAAGACAATCCACAGGAAACATTGGCTGTTTCGTTTAGCCCAAAATAGTTTATTACCATCAGAAATGTCTGTACCTGCTGTCATTCGCAGATGTAGCTTTGACTTCACTTTTTAAAAAAAAAATGTTTTATTGTGATGGTTGGTCAAGAAAACAAATGCTGCAGTCACATCTGCGTACCCGCAGGTATAAGACGAGGAGCAATAATCAAATTAGATTGTAGTACACAGCCATTCAGTCCACAACCCTGAGGTCAGACGGCATAACAATATAGCAAAATAATAGTGAAAGGAAATAAAGACCTGCATTGGACACAGAAAGGATAGCTTTGACTTCACTTTTATTCTTTACTCTAACTGCATGCGTCTGATTCTAGACAGGCTTAAAGAAAGCATAATTAGTGACCCTGCCAAAAGTTCTCTCCTTCGTTATTAGCCCCAGAGACAAACAAGTCTTTAACAGGGGATAGAGCCATTAACAACTGGTATAGCCCGTGGCAGAAACGCTATAAAGCTATAAGAAAATTCCACACAAAGTAGAATGCCCCAAATTAAACAGGGCGAAACAGAATGACTAACATTGGAATACTGGAGCAGAAGGTCTATACCAGTCATTAATGGTCCTCTCCCACTTCTTATACCAGCCATTAATTGCCCTCTTCTTCAGTGCAGCTTCTAATATTTTAGTGAACTGAATAGGATTATTGCCCACACTGGCAGGCAATGACAGCTGTTAATTACCCTCTTCGCATTTATGTTTCCAAGCCACAGGCAAGGGCTGTTTGGGAGAGAAATATAAGTATTAGATGTTTGTGCCCTGCATTTATGCAAGTATGTCTATTAGCACCCTCCTCCCTATCCATAATAAAAAACATAAGGAGCACTGCAGAAGCTGCTGAGTACCTGAAAGATAGGAGGAAAATCATTTCTATCCTCCTGCGGATCTCCCTCAGCCCCTTCAGATGCAGCTAGCAGGTCACAGATGGCTTTCTGGGCTCCTCCCTTTGATTTTGGTGGGAGAAAAGCCCAATCTGCCTATAAAAAGTAAAAAATGTGTGTTTACGTTTTTGTACCTGTTTTTTGGCGGACTATTCTCCCACCTCACAAAAGGCAAGGGGGGTATTCTGGGCAACCGTCTGTGGACTGGTGGCTTATGTAGAAGGAGCGCCATAGGAGAAAAAATCCTTTTTCCATCCTCTCATTCAGGTTAAAGACATGTCCTGCTCCTGCAGTGCTACCAGGCATTTCAGAACACTGGAGGGACTTTTGAAACTGGCAGTACAGAAAGAGTTCTGATTGGCTGGGCAGTTTCCAATGTTAAATCCAGGGTTACTGTTATTGTTAACGTCCTGTTTTTTGAAGGGCTTATATGATCGGAAAATTCAATTTTCAGTTTTTGTATTGGGCATTTAAATACATTTACAGAGTTACTATTGTGTATGATAAACATGGCACAAGGATATATATCTTATTCCAATGTAAGAGAAAAACAACAAAAACAAAGGTAAGCCCAAATGTAGCAAATGCTGTCAAAAAAAGAGAGATGCACAAATTGATTGTCTAGTAAATGCATGTCAATTTTTAAATCGCAATAACAATAATAATGACGCGGTGCATATAGTGTGACAGTGCAGTGAAAAATTTGTGAAACAAAGGTGCAATACAATTGTTAAAAAGACATTAAACAAAGGACAACGAGTTGCATTAAGATACAAATCATATGGTAATTATTCAAAATGTGAGAGACAGTTTCAAGTATATATAATTGCTATTCAAACATTTAATGCAGTCCATATTAAAGTCAATAAAAGACGTTTCAGGACAATTGCCAAACGACACATGGGGAAGAGCAACCTAAAAGAAAAGAACAAAAAAAGAAAATACTAGTCACTGATAGTGTGCAGGAAAGGATCATGACTTGATGAAGCATCTACGGACACCAACAAAAGTGGGCTTGCCTAGGAAGTTCTGCTAATGAACAATTTACATGCCTACATTTGGACTCACCATCGGATGCTAATGCATCAAAATTATTGGAAATAACTGCAGCCTTGGGACTTGAAGCTTTTATAGATAGCCCTACTCATGTCAAAGGACATACGTTGGATGTACTTTTTTCTACGGCGCCGATAGCAGTTTCTCCGCCGCTTCCAGTCCTTTGGTCTGATCATTTTTTATTAAAATTTGTTATGTCTTATGAGACGAGGTCCAGACAAAGATCACAGAAGGAGGGGTCTCGCCAATCTAGAGCCTTCCACTTAGTGACAGCGGATATGTTATCCGATGCTCTTTGTCAATATCCTTGTAAACTGACGGGGTCTTTAGAAACGGATCTAACCCTGGTTCAGGAATGGCTGCGATTGAGATTTATGGAGCTAGCTCCTGTGAAGCCCACGAGAATTGTTCCTCGCCACGACTCTGCTCCTTGGTTTACGGCTACACTACACTCCATGCGTCAAGACTGTAAAAAGGCGGAACGTCTTTGGCGCCGTAAATATGATCTACTGGAGAAATCTAAATATCGTGTGGCCATTAAAGGCTACCATAAAAAGATTGCGGAAGCCAAAATGGAATACCTTGAGCGGAGGATCGATCGTGCGGACAATACTAGCAGGGAACTCTTTAGAATTGTTAAGGAGTTTTCAGATCCTGCTGCAGGAGCTTCTCCTCAATCTCACACCGAAGGGTGGATTCGACAGCTTGCGGACTTTTTTGTCACTAAGATTCAAACCATTCAGGACTCCTTTCCCCCTGGGGATGTATCTGGGGTAGCTGATGCTCTTGTCCAGAATGGACTGGTACCAGCCTCAGAGGCCGAAAGTCAACCCACACTATCGGTCTTTCCGCAAATGACCTGCACAACCTCCCTGGAGCTACTGACACGGCTGCAATCGGGCTCACCGCTGGATGTGTGTCCAGCGCGTTGTCTAGGCAGGGTGGCTCCGGCACTTAACAACTTGCTGAACCCCCTGCTTAATCTATCTTTGAGCTCCGGAGCGGTGCCGCGGGAGTGGAAACATGCACTCATTCTGCCGCTTATCAAAAAGCCTCAGTTAGATCCGCTGCAATGGACTAACTATAGACCGATTTCCCTCCTCCCTGCTCTGGCGAAGGTAGTTGAGAAGCATGTACAACTCACTCTTACCACCTTTATTGAGAAGAATAATATTCTGCATGATTCTCAATCTGGTTTCCGTGCGAATTACAGCACGGAGACGGCCCTCGTGGAGGTAACCGACGCCATCAGGGAGACGCTCGATCGGGGGGGGAAGGCTATGTTAGTCCTGTTGGACTTGTCGGCGGCCTTTGACACCGTCCCTCATGCGGGTCTCCTTTTAAGACTCAGGGAGATCGGCTTGCGGGGGACGGTGTTGGACTGGTTTAGGTCTTTCCTATCGGGCCGCCGGCAGGTGATCTGGGCTCCTCCGTTCTCCGCGGAAATGCAAGCGCTAGAGGTTGGGGTTCCTCAAGGATCCATTCTGAGCCCCACCATATTTAATATCTATATGGCTCCTCTGGCGCTTGTAGCGGAGACTTATGGGGCCCGGGTCATCTCATATGCTGATGACACCCAGCTTTTGTTCACTTGCAGCAAAGGTGAGGCTTTTGATGGCGACAGGATAAAGCGCTGTTTGAGTGCAGTATTCGCGTGGTTTCTGAGGCACAGCCTGAAGTGCAACTCAGATAAGTCTGAGTTGCTTTTCTTCGGCTGTGCTCCTGATCCGGACTGGAAGTCCTGGTGGCCCCAGGACATGTTTCCCCCTGAGCAAGCATCTTCCCAAGCAAAAAATCTGGGAGTGCTGCTTGATGATGCGCTCTCGTTTAGTCCCCATGTTATGGGGCTATCGGGGAAATGTTTTGGCATCCTCAAGATGTTGAGGAAATTTCTTCCTCTGTTGTCCGTACAATATCGGAAGACAGTAGTGCAGGCGTTGGTGGGATCTAGATTAGATTACGCCAATGCACTCTTTGCAGGTCTGCCCAAGTATCTGCTGGCCAGACTGCAAGTTGTGCAAAATTCGGCGGCCAGAGCTATCTTCGGCCTGCCAAGGAGAACAAGCGCACAACTGCTTTTGAATAGGCTGCATTGGCTGCCTATTTTGAAAAGAATTAGATTTAAAATTCTGACGCTGGCCTTCAAAGCCCTTCACTCCATCGGTCCTAATTACATTAGGAAGCGGATTGCTTTCTATGTGCCTCGGAGGGTGTTACGATCTGCTGATCTGGCCAAATTGGAGGTGCCTCTGGCTAAGCGTGTTCGGATGGGAGAACGAGCCTTTCAATTTGTGGCAGCCCGATGTTGGAATGAGCTCCCTCTCCCTCTACGCAAAGCTACGAACCTCCTGGCGTTTAGGAAAGAGTTGAAGACTCTCCTCTTTTCTGCGTAATTCTTTTGATAACTGTGCTGCTCCTCTATGTGTCTGTAGATCTCAGGCCTCTTTGCAAAAGCGCCGGGACGCCCCCTTGGGCAGCCGTGCGCTCAAAAAATAGGCCTTTAACATAACATAACATAACAAATGTAAGTCTCAGCCCAAGGCACCGACAAACTAACAGAACTTATAAAAGACATAAAGATATGGCATAAAAAGACCAAAAAAGCAAAACTCCAGGTTCACTGAACCAAAACAACAACCAAAAGATACCTATACAAGTACCTGAAAGGTGAAGGGAAAGAGAGTTTCCACAGTAGAACACCGCTGAAACAGGACTGTCCGTCTAAGTAAATATCATAAAATGGATCATCAGGCTGCAAAAAAGGCGCCATAAACAAGCAGGGACAGATAATACTGTTACAGTAACAAACAACTTACTGTAATGGCAGAAACAGCTTTCAGGACATACAACTGGGAGACACAACTAGTGTCTACAAACTGCACGAGGTCTGCATGAGACCTACTCAAGCTTGTGGGGGACGCAGGATAGAATTTACCCCTAGCACAAGGTGAACAAGTATAAGAGCACACAGTACCCTTAGAGGGCGAGGAGGCAACTCCAGAATGGGAGTATACCTGAAGGGACCAGAGAAGGAACCCCCTGTTGTAAGAACATGAGCCTGAGAGTTCAAAACAAGGAAAACAGCAGGAAGAATCCACACCTGCTATGGCTGGGTCCACAATAAATACAGGTCCAACTTGGAGATGAAGAAACTAATCCAAACACGTACACAGACAAATTTCCATGCATCCAGAAGAACTGTGCATAAGAGAGCCAACGGGTGATGCGTGTACGCCAGTCATGCTCACATCCATAACGTGAGACAGATGAGAAGAGCTGGGAACTGAAGTCCACAGCTAGAGTGAAGGAGAACAATGGAAAAGCCTAAACCGGAAAATGTATTTCTAGGCAAGAAAGAAAGTCTCACAACCCCAAAAGACTGTCACAGATCCGCTGCAACCACAGCAAATACAGATCCAAAGAGGAGACAGAGAATTCATTGTTATTGTGATTTATATATTGATATCATTTACATTGTACTTTATGGTCTGACTTGAAAGCTCGGCATCACAGGAGAGGGATTTTGGCTCTACCCACATGCTAACGTCTATGCTTCCACAAAACAGTGGTTGCCCTCCATGCAGCTGTGGTCATTTTGTATATTTATCCAGCTGCCTGAGCTTGAATTTACAAGTAAGGACTGTTCCACGCTCAATAAAGATTGTGAAAAGAAAGGAGAATGAAGTGGTAATGCAACATGGTTATCGATACTGAAGAATAATTAGTTGGGCATCCTGCCTAAAACATCCCCCTGACTGTTACCTTTTATTTTACACTGTGAATTCTCTGAGCTTGGAGAGGTAAGGTGGGATTCAATAATCTGCACTTGAAATCTGCACTATGTGTTAAAAGTAAATAGAAGACAGGTTTGCCTTTAATAATGTCTTCTCTCGTTATCTTAGGATATATCAAAAGCAATAAAGGTTTCTATCAAGAAATTTAAGAAAATTGATAAGCCTCCTGGGTGTAAGAAGTTATTGCAGTATGGAATGAAATATAAATTGATGAGTTTTCCAGAAGCTGAGATAACTCCTGAGGTATTTTCCTTTTTGATATTTTGTATCATATTTTTTTTTGTTTTTTTGGGGGGCCTAATGCTTAAGTACTTTAAACCACCGCTGGTGTGCATGAGTTCCCACAGTGCTAAAACCAGATTGGCCACATCTGACATGCACCGTGACAACCCAAATTTACAAGAACCAGATGTGTATCCTCTCTTTCTGATGTAATATAAAATGCAAAGGTCTTTCTTAGAAGTATTTTACAGCTGTAGCTGGCTGTGTGTTACAGGATGTGCATTGTTGAGTTGGGACTTCGCAGCATTGGTATATACCTGTATATTGGTGAACCCTCACACACCACTCATAATTAAGAAATGGACCAGTTTGAACCATCAAAGGTCAGATGTTTAGTGACTATACAAAAAATTATGTTACTGAAATAGAAACTGAATTGTTTTATTTTCATATAATAAATAATAAATACTTGACTGACTGCTTCCTAGAATATGGATGCTGTAAGCTGTATCTCTTATTTGCAAGAAAAAACTACCCCTTTTCAATGGGAGAAGTCTGTATACAGGACAGTGGCCAGTGACGCATCTATGCAAGTTGGTGCACTTATTACTTTGAACTTTATGCAACTCGCCTTAAAAGTTTGATCCCTGACAGGACTGTATATAGTCTTTCTGCCCATGTCACTAAAATGAATAACATAGGGTTATAAAACCGGTTAGCAACAGTACAAGACTGTATTTGGTATTTGTCAGAATATCCCAATATGATTCAGGGATATAGGCTACGCTTGCTGCAGTCTAAATGGCTAGAATCAAATGGTGGAAAATCCATAACGTAAAAGTTGTACCCACTTATAACAGTGGGCGAGATACAATACCTATACTGTTTCTAGCTAGCCCTTTAACTTGTTCTCTGATCTTGTGGCATCGCACTGCAGTAGAAAACATCATTCTGTGTTAATAGGAAGCTGCTAGTATAGAGGATAGTTCTGTCTTCACTACTGACACTCCATTATTTTTGTATTGCCCATAAACATTATCGTCTTCAGCTTCTCTCTGGTGTGATGCTGTAATGAGGTTCTATTCCAGATGCCCTTCCATGCGGTGGTAGGTATTGAAGTAGACATGTCAATACTGATTGCACCAGCACAGAAAAAAAAACTATTTGTACCATCAGCTTGGTTCCACTTAACTCCATGTTGAGGGTGTATGGAAGAGAGATGGGGCACCAAGAATGACAAAAGTGGCAAAACAGGAAGGGTAAGTGGGAGGCACTAGTGACAGGAAAGTGTGTCTACTTCTTCTGTTCTTCGCGTGGTCTTAACTGCCTGTCCAGACATCATTGGCCAGGCTGGGGCTTCCAGCAGGCAAGGACAATAGCAGATATTACCTGCCTAAGCTCAACAGTCTAGAGACATCAACAGCACAAGTCCATAAATGTCCAAGTCCTGAAGATGTTCAATGAGCTACAGGGCAGAGCCTGCTGATATTCATAAAGCCAGACATTTATGGAGATGGTCACTTGCAATCAATGCTCATGTAGTTTTTATAGATCCTGGTTCAGGTCCTTTAAAATTTGGTAGTGCTTTTCATTCTAGCTGTTCGTTGTTTAAAATGAAGTATGCTTATTTAGAAACACTTTCGCCTGAAAGAGTTTGCAGTGGCGATAAAGCTTGTAAAATCAGGAAGTTGTTTGGTTTTTCGCCTTCATAAAAGTATGCCTGAGGCCAATATTTACCGCAAAACAAATGATTTATGGGAGATGTTTCTTGAACAAAACTTTCTGAATTATACTTTTTCCATGGAAAGAAAGTTTATCAAGGTTCCCTCTTCATAAGCTACTTTGTTTAATATGATTTTGCACTCAATATTTTTTAACTACTCAGATTTTGTGCATATTTAACGTAAGCTATTAGCTATTACAATCTGATTGTAAGAGCACTAAAGATAATTCTAAATAAACGCTAATATCATTCAGTTAAAAGATTTTTTGCATATTTTGGGTCCGTTTTTTGCATTACGTTTCAAAGAGGGTTATATAGATTTTAGTGTACAGCTATTCCTCGACTAATGTAGTGTAATTCCCGCCTGCCTCACTGACCTTTTGCCTCTATTTAGTCGGGCAAACTGGCATGTTTTATGCGGGCGGAGCCTATTCTGGCTGTGCTGATAGAAACCTTACACTGATTGCCCCATGGACTTGTAGCCATCTGTCTAAGTCCCTCAGACTGACCATCATTCTGAGATACTTTTTTTCCTGTTCAGGACCGTCAGGCAAGTCCTAACAATGCAGAACAGACAAAAACAAAAATGACCCCCATCATCCCGGAGAAAACTTCCAGGGTATCATTAGTTTTTAAATTTTTTTTAAAAAACAACTCCTTCTTTTTGGAGTTTATTTTTGAAAAACAAAAAAGTTTGGGGGAGTGGTGGAATGAAACATGGTTGCCACTGAGAACTGGCATGATAGGAGCCTTTATAGTAATGGCTCCTCTGAAGGCACTGAAACTATTTCTAGTTGACATTTATATGGCAAACATGGATCTCATCAGTATTAGTGCAATTTACCGTGTAATGTTCAAAACCCTAAATGATCCTTCTGGTTAAAGGTAAGCCCTAAGTTTGTGACCTGTCTCTGCAGCATGTGCAACCTCATAAAATGCTAAATTGTGTAGACCTTGGCTTGTACCTTCTGTCAAACACACACATCTATGTATGATTGGCCACAAAGTCTGTTGTGTACTGATACTTTCATAAACAAACATATATGAATGCGTAAGCTTACATTTATTAACATATTCCAATGTGTGTGTGCATTTTTTAGGACTTTGAATTCCACGATGATTCGGTTACAAAGCTCAAAAATTATTACGAAGTTTATTTTGAGGAACCAGTGGAGTTTAAGCTGTCTTTAGTTGAAGCGGAGTCAGAGGAAATAGTATGGACATCAAAACTCCGGGCCTGTAAGTATTGTCTTCATTTGCAGTGTGTTAGTTGAATATTTATGTACTTCATAGTTTGCAATATTTTATTAACCCTAGTAGCACATCTAATTCTAGTAGCCATTTAGGTCGTACCTTTATAGGTCTTATTGTATCTTAGCAACTCAATCCAATAAATTGGTTTGCAAAAAAATGTGTGCCTAAAGATGAATTACAAAGTTTTATTTTAAGTTTTTTCAAATTAATAAAGTGAATCATCATGGACGGCTCCAACAAGTGCAGAGCCCCCCTATTCCAGGTGGTCAAACACAGTGCAAGTCTTCCTTCAAACCCACTGATGCCAGATTTGGGGGCCATTTGCAAGTGCCCAGCAATCCCAATTGGGCCGTAACAGGAGTGACCAGCCCCATCAAGACATATGGTAAATCTGCAGGTCCTGTACCCTTCCACCGACATTCCAAAGAGTAAAAAGGAATCACCAAGAGAATCAGGACCAGAATTACAGATTCTCCCCGGTAATTCCCCATCACTAAGGAGATCTATTAACTTTACCCTTGTAGAGTTATCAATATGGCAAACTTGAATGTACCAGAATTCAAGGCCTCATAATCAGACCGCAAGTTGACAATTGCAATTTAACAAAACATCCTCAAATGAACTACCTTTAAGCCATCCTCAGACACAGAGCTCACACAAATCCATACAGTCCTCAAAGCCACTGCATACACAGATTACAGCATGTCTTTCACATCTTGAAGTCTCTCTATGTAGACACACTCTTCCTCTAGGTAGAAGAAGCCTCGTTCACATTGTGTTTCCACAAAATACTCAAAATGGGTCAAACCATCAGACTCCAGAAGAGGCAAGCATGGACCCTGACTAGCTTCTCATCTACTGACCCATCACTCACCTGCCATTCCTCTGAATGCTAATTGAGAATGCAGTTACCATCCAACTGCTAAAATAATTCACCTGTAATCTCATTTTGCTCAATTACCAGCCTGACTTTAGATCATGCTGCAGCACCAAGATTGACCCATCCAAGTTTTGGATGCTGTTCATATGAGAAACCATGGTGTAACCCTTTCTCCTGGTCAATATTTACTTCGCAGCAACCTTCATCACAATCAATTGTCAAAGTCTAATCAACATCTTCGCTGCAAACATAGGATTTGCAGACCCTCCACATCAGTACTTGTTCTGTCCTTATGACCAATGACAACTTTTAAATATGGGCAACTACAAATGTAAGCAGCAACCTGTTTCCTATAGAGTCATTGAAGAACTCATCCTTTACTCCATCATCTCTAATTTTTATAAATGCTAAACATTATCCTTGCCAATCATAGACTCGTGGTCTCCCACCATCAAATATAGGACTGCCTTGCCTTGCAGCATGTGCAGCCTCATAAAATGCTAAATTCTGTAGCCCTTGGCTTGCACCTTCTATTCTGTAGCCCTTGGCTTGCACCTTCTATCAAACACACACATCTATATATGATTGACCACAAAGTCTGTTGTGTACTGATACTTTCATAAACGAACATATATGAATGCTTAAACTTTCATTTATTAACATATTGCAATGTGTGTGCGTGCATTTTTTAGGTCATAGACTCATGGCCTCCCACCATCAAATCTAGGACTGCCTTGCTTCTGTCCGAACATTAATGTCAAGGGCGTACCCAAAGCTTACCCTGACGGCAACCAAATTCACTCTCTTCTGTAACAGTATCGGGCTGGTTCTGAGTCAGGAATGGCTCTTCAATAAGAAGCCAGCAATGCCACTCTCCATAGACGGCAAAAGACTTTGATTTATCATTGGTAGTGACCTCTTCACAACAGCAAAAACATCCCAGAAACCCTGGGATCATCTTTTACTTGTACACAAAAGCAGAGCCTAATATTTGTATCACATTTTCGAAAAATGCTTTCCAAACCCTGGCCGTCTCTCACCTGGATGGTTACAACACCGTAGTTGTCATTGTCCCAGACTTCTCATTTTCTCAACTGATTTGTGTCTGCTTGAATTGTCCTTGACTTATCCAAGGAATATACCCATGAATCATTCCCATACAAGTAGAATACCATCGCTAAACATCACTTGTTTTACAGTATTGACTGACACAGCAGCCTCCAAGACTGAAAAACTATCCACCTTAACAGACCAACTCACCACAAGGAGCCAGAATATAATAAAACCCAAAATAAATTCATGTAAGAAAAACACATTCATAGAAAGCCAACCTACTCAAAGCTTCAAGGATCTAAAACAGCATCCCTTATTACATCAGACTTGCACTTCACCCTTAAAGTTCAGATAATATAAAGTCATATTAATTCAAGAAGCACCTCATCATTCACTGATACTACCCCTACCCAACTCCTTCAAACGTTCAGTTCAACAACAAAGACTCTCGGTTCTTCCTCTCTCCGTGCGTATTAGACATGAACTCGAAATGTCCCCTGTACCTTTCTGTACTCAACTTAAAACCATTCCCTACCACACTCCCAAATGTAGATAGATTACTGCTATTGTTTCAATAAACGATGGTGCAATATCCACACTTTCATGGAACATAGTCATAGTTGTCATATTACATTTGAATATTATATGTACTATTGCCATTAAAACCACTTAAAGGACTACATTAGGTGTTTGACAGTCTTGGGAAACTCCACAAGAGTGCAACTCCTAGAATGGATCTGGGAATTGTATTCTTCCAGTTGTGGCTGGAGGATCAAGTGGTCCTCGTTTCACAGCTTTGCATGAAAACCACTTCACAGTATCCCTGATGTGGTCTAATAATTGTATATTTGTGGTGTAACTGGTGCATCCATATTTCTAGCACTAAACAAATGAGTAATTACCAAATGTGTTGTTCCATTTTCTAAAGCATCATCAGATCTGAATAAGTTACACTTTGGATTCTCCATAGAAGATATTACCAATTTGCAGTTTGAAGAAACGACCTTAAGACTTTTTTATTCTACAACTGCTTCAAGCATTTTTCCATCTACCAATGAGGTTTTTTAAATAAGGTGCCAAATCACATTGTAAGAGGAAGAATGAACTGAAAGTGATTATAAGCCAAACTTGTATAATCAGACACCTTTGAGAGATTTGCATCATAGAACACCCCAGTGAGAACAGAGCAGCAGTTAGCATTATAGCTGAAGTTGAACAAATGTCCTATCAAGAAGACATGAGACTTCTGGTAGTATGTGGAGGTGAACCAAGCTGGGAAAAGAATTGATAAAACATTGTGGCAGCAAATTGCATAGGTCTTTAAAAAAACAGCAAATGTGTAGTCCAAAACTCTGGCAACAAACCTAGCATGGCAATCACACACTTCAGGTGCAGGATAAACCTTGTGATACCACCAAATGACCCATAATACCTCATGCGACTGAATTCCCCATTCCTACTGCTCATCCTTGAAACAGGGATCATTGAGCCATGTCTTTACACTTGACATTTGGTTACATGTTCAGATCGTGGCATGGCCAACTCAGTCTTATATCCTTCTGAGGTGAGTACATTGAGCATCATTGCATAAGCGGATAGTAACACTTGATATTTACAACACTTGCAAAAAGCAAAACTGTGGCGTTAAGTGATGTATAAAAGGCAAGTTGTTATTGCCATTAATTGCTCCCCGGCAGCCATGATTCAAGAGATGTCCTAACTAAAATGCAGTCCACAGTACTATATTATGTATCCTTCCGCTCTGCACTAATCAGAGTGTGAGGTGGTATCAACCTATAACATACAAAATATCTGAAAAAGCGACCATAGGTAAATCTCTAAGCAGAGCTGTTTTGTGTTCCTTCACATGTGAAGACATTGATAATTAACGCTAATATTTTTATTAATTCTTTGCATACTTTTCTTTCTAATTTCACATTTCTTGATGGCATTTAGCCTGCACGAGGTGATTGTGGAATAATGGAGTACAACATTGCAGCAGAGAAGCCAATGCTCGGTTCAGTCGAACATAACATTATTAAAAGAGAAAAGCTTAACCTCAAGTGCAGGACTTGTGGTTACACATTTGGCAGGTCATCCATTATGCCACCCATCCAAACTAACCTGTAGCTAAGTACTGTAATGTGAACAAAAATAAAGAAAAAATGAACTTGTCAGATGACATTGACACCAGGAGAGATTGGTAAACGTTTAAAGTGATAGAACCTGAATGCCTTCCTCTAATTAGATCTAATGAGTGAAAAAGGAGAGACTAACCTAATGTATGGTGATTGTATTTCCCCTGTGAAACTGGCATACATTTCAGGCAGTCTCCAATAAAACCACTCACCGTCACTCTCTCGTGCTAGTGACACTAACCCATGTGAAGGGGAGGCTCGGTCTGTCTTCATTTTCCAGAGTGCAAGAAACCGACAGGCTATGGACTGTTGCTCTGATGAGGAAATTAAATTAAAATATTTTCGGGACACCTGTTTATTTTTAGGTCTGACTTAAAGGCAATTTACCTCATACCATGGCTTTCTAGAGGGTCCTTCAGGCTTTTAGCTTGACACATAACTGAACTTCCTGGCCCTGGGAGCCTACCCACTGGTACTAAGCCTCTACATGGCACAAAAGTGGGACAGCTGCCGACTGCAGCTCTCCCTCCCCTGGTCCAAGCAGAGGCTGAGCAGCGTATTGTGGTGGGTCAGCCCAGCCATGGCAAGGAGTAGAACGGGGCTCATTAGAGTGGCCAAAAGAGAAGGCAGTCACTCCAGTCCTGGACACCACACAATTATGGCCCAGAAGAGGGTGGTGGTGGAGACATCTCCATTAATGACTCCTATTCCTACTTTATCATAAGCTGGAGTGGGAAAGGCAACCTCCCTGACTGCAGCCCATGACAAAGTGGGAAAAGGAGGAGTCAGAGATACTGCAGGAAGGCAGACTGGTCTCCTGATATTTCCTAGACCTGAAGTAAGAATTTCAATTATGGCCATGGCCTGCAGTGCTCTCTGCGCTTCTGCAGAGATGAAGTAGGGCTGCTCCTCCATATACCAACACGTGCAGAGGGTTTCACTGCTTTTGGTAGAGTCAAAGCTGAAGGGAGGTGCAGGCAAGTCGAGCACCAGATAGCTCATTACACATGACTAAACAGTGCAAGAAGCCTCTGCGTGGTTTACTCAAGACTAAGGGGCTGTGAATACGTAAGATCATGAAACCAAAAAGCCTGCCTCTCTGAGCAAGCTTTTAGGTTTAAAGATCTTGCATATGCGGAAGCCAGTACTTTACCTAGCAGACTAAGATCCAGTGGTGCTTCATCCATTTGGGCATTTGTGTTGTGCCATGGCACTTTCTTCACAACCCCTTAGTCTTTAACTACTAAGGGCCTGAATCTGATGTGGTTAGGAAAGCATTCCCACCTAGGGCCTGATTCTGATGCGGTTAGGAAGTCCTCCTAATGGCATTTGCTCCTTCCAAATCGGATCAGGAACGTGTCTTCCCGATCCTGGCCCAATTATGATGCGGTTAGGAACATATGCTCCCATTGAAGTCAATGGGAATCCAACCAAATCGTATCTGGAACCATCCGGATGCATTCTACTCCGTTAGTCGGACTCTCCCGATCCGAGTGGGTTGGAAACCATTTCCAAACCGATTTGGTCGGGAAGCTTTACAACCGGCATCGGAATCAGGCCCTGAGTATCTGTATTAGTAATTATTATAAACATCCCTCCCAGGCAATTCATTTTGTTTTGTCCAGAAGGTTAATGTTGCATTTTTTCAATTAATATGCTAAAAAGCTTTCAAAGCTTTATGAAGCCAGATTGATCAAAGTGAATGTGTGTAAGGTAGTGTGGTCTCAAACAGGTAACCAGTACTTTATATATAACATAGCGTCCATGGTAAGGAGCGCAGTATGTCTTCATGAAGTGCAACTTGTGGCATTGTTTCTCAGTTTAGGTATTAGAGAAATGTAGGCCTCACCTATTGCCAGGATCACCTTCCCAATTTAGTAATAGTTCTCTTCAAAGGAAATCCTAGAGTAGTCTGCCTAGCAAGAACCCGGCTGCAGCAACATTGCATCACGATTGCCAGCAGGAAGGACATGAGCCAAGAGGAATGTTATACCTAGATTTTAAGTTGGCTGCAACCTTCTCCAAACTACAAGTGTGTTCAGGGACTACTGGGGAATGTGGTTCATTGTTGGGTTCCATCTTCTAGTGCATTCGCCACACATGCAAAGCTTCAAACCAGACAGCACCGATAAACTGTGGTGACCACCAGCCTTTAATTCCTTAGATGGACGCTAATGGGTTTGAAGTATCGCTTAAGTATCGCCACACCCCGCTCTCCCACCGAGTCTTAAGGGGTAAGACATACCTCCTGACGTGTCTCCTGAACCTTTGCACAAAAAGCAGCAGTGATAGAAACTTTCATACAAGCCCCACGTGCCGTTGGGTTAGCAAGCAAAGCAAATGAGCCCGACCCTCCGAAGTGGAAAACTAGGATTTTTTCTCATCCAAGAATATTTTGATTAAAAATGGGGTTAAATTGGACCAATCAGGCTTCATGCCACACCAAAACACGGCTCTTAACCTCAGGCGGGTTCATGGAGTGCTGGCTCCGTCGCTTTCAGAGCTGGCAGTAATAATGTCACTTGACGCAAAAATGGCTTTCGACTTGGTAGAATGGCAGTACCTCTTCGCAGTCCTAAGCCATATGGGTTTTGGCCCTAAATTCCTGGCATGGATACGACTCTTATACGCTGAACCAGTGGCTCAGGTAACAACCAACGGCCACATACCCCATACTGTAAGACTGGCTAGGGGAACACGTCAGGGCTGCCCACTATCGCCGTTGCTGTTTGCATTGGCATTGGAACCATTGGCGACCTTAATTAGGACGACCCCGTTGCTAAAAGGAATTAGCTGGACGGCGGGATGGGAAGATCGCATCTCCCTCTACGCCGACGACATGCTGCTATACCTAACGGACCCCGCCTATAGTATACCTGAGCTTCTCGAAATTTGTAATGCACATGGGAAAACATCAGGTTACACGATAAACTGGTCCAAGTCGGTTCTCTACATTTTAACAGGTCCAGATCCGTCGCTCCCAGCTGATTGCCTGGTCGTGATAGCCAGAGACTCATTTAAGTATTTAGGCATACATATCACTAGAGATGCGGCGGACTTCTTTGGTAAAGACCTGTCGCCCCCTCTGGAACGGCTGAGGCGCGACGTCAAGCACTGGGCATCCTTACCTCTAACATTGCTGGGAAGAGCGGCACTATATAAGATGATGGCCTTGCCGAGGTTCCTCTATGTTCTTGACAACACTCCGTACCCGATACCGCCACAATACTTTCAACAAGTCGTGGCACAGGTCTTGGCTCTTCTGTGGGGCAACCTACCGCCACGAATAGCCCAAGCTAAACTAAATAGGAGCTGGTATGACGGCGGGATTGCATTGCCGAACCTGCAGCTATATTATTGGGCGACTCAACTTAAAACCATCAATTACTGGCTTCACGCACCCCAAGACGATCCAGCATACCGAACAGACAGAATGCAATTAGGAACGAACAACATGCTGGTGGTGCTCTATAATAGAAGCCAGGCCACAAAACTAATAGGGCCCACAAACAGACGGTCGCGTTGTGGTATAAGGCACAGGCGAAATTGGGATGGAGGGGAATTATCACCAAACTCACCCCGCTCTGGGACACCAGGGCGTTGGGACAATTAAGGAGTTGCAAGGGCTTTACACAGTGGGATAATATCAGAATTTCCACGGTGGGAGACATGTGGGAAAGGGGGACAGTGGTTCCTTTTGCACGACTCAAACAACAATATGATTTGGGTTTGACTGAAACTTATAGATATGTGCAGATTAGACATGCCTTACTAACGGCAATCCCAGCGGGTACTGACGTCCCAGAGGCCTCGCCATTGGAGGACCGTCTACTCACAGATTTCATGCAGCAGCGTGCAACGTCCCTCACATATCGGAAGCTCCTTAACAATATGCAGACCCTACACTCAGACTCCGGGACCAATGGGTGGAAAATGTGGGAGATATGGACGACACGGATTGGCTGGCGGCCCTGGCATCCCCTAAGGAGGTGGGTATATCGGCTAAATTCCGGCTGGTGCAATTAAAAATAGTCCACCGTGTATATTACACCAGAACCACTTTACATAAAATAAACCGCGCGGCGCACCCATTCTGCCTCAGAGGGTGTGGGGAGGAAGGTACACTTTTCCATACCCTGTGGGACTGCCCGATTATAATAGACTACTGGTGACAGGTCCTGCGCACTATTTCACAGACGTTGGGGGTTTCCATCTGCCCGAACCGCGGAAATGTCTTCTGAATGTATGGGACCCCACTGATCTCACTCGCTATGGTCAAAAATGGAGTACGCTCTGCCTCATGGTTGCAAAGAGAGACATAGCGCAGAGATGGGGCGTGATAGACCCCCCCCACAGTTAGCACTGTGGTGTAGAAATATGGACTTGGTCATGGTCACGGAGCGCACAGTCTATGAAACCAGGGGAAGCCCGCGTAAATGGAATACAATTTGGGCACCATGGAACACTTTTAGAGGGGATTTATGCGATTTGCTGCCAGAAGAAGAGCTCGATAGTTCAGAAGATGAAGACGGAGAGGTGTAGAGATGTGGTGTGCTCGGGGACGTGTCTAACTAGATGAGACCCCTAAGATGTAACTGCTGTCTTGAGAATTGATGCACTGTCTAAGTTTTTTGTAATCGAATGTACAGAATGTATTGCAGAAAAAAAAATGGGGTCAAATTATGCAATTTATAGCACATTTTCATAAAATGTATTGACTAAAAACCCAATAGGGTTTTATAGTCAGCAGTCATGGGGAACTAATGGGGAACTAATTAGATATTCCAATACTAGTTGGCTACTCTAGGTGTTAGGATAGATACAGGTTACTTGTTACCCTCGGTTATTGATCTCGTTGGCTCAGGCCTTAGACCATAATGTCTTACATTAGTTTAGTCATAATCCCGATGGCCATATTGCAAAAGTGTGTAAAGCACACATTGAGAGTCTGCTTCCATATTTACCTAATATGTAACACGAAATTTCTAGACCAATTTAACTGTCTTAGAAATGGTATTTCATTATTGTGGGGAAATGTGGAACCCAGTTCAGCAATGTGCTTCACATATTGTGAGAAATCATGTTACCTTGCTCACTAGTGCTGCATTACTGAGAGAGAACACACATACACTGCCCTTTAACACAGTTTGCCCTCTTTTCTAAAGCACCTTTTCTAACCAGTTTCTACATTTCCCACAATCTTTAATATATAATTTTAGGCCAGGTAACTGGTTTTTGCAATGGTGCATTCCATAAACGGAAGAGGGGATGTAAAAGGTAGCTTAGTGATGGTGCCATACATTTGTTTAAATACCTTAGTAATAGTCTATAACATATTGGTAAAAGTATGCCAATTTCCACATTTTGCTCCTTTATGTAATGCAGTTTTACTGTAAGTCAGTCTCTGTATGCCCCAGTATGGTAAGTGTCTCTGCAAGCATCACACACCCTCCTTCCTTTCCACTCCTTTCTTACTTGAGCCCTGCTGAACACTTGCCTGTCTTAGAGAGTTGCTGACATTATTTTGACAATTAAATGGCAATCACATGGCCCTACAGTCCCCTCATGATTTCTGTCCTTACTCTGGGAGCTGTTGGCAGCTAGGGCTACATCTCAGCACATGTACCCAGTTGTAAATACTACTTCTACAGAGTGTGTATTCCTTGATCAGATATGTTGTTGAGGTATGTCACTCTAATAAGCCATAGTTGCCTTGAATTGTGCATGAGCTTGCCACGAGGGAACCAGTGGGCATTGGGTTTTGACTGTATCAGAATCTACTTTCAGAGTTGAAGGGCCAGTCAAACAGTCTGCAGCCCTCCAGGGGACTGCCCAGGTGCATGGATGACGAGTTTACCCTTGATCACAAGTAAGAAGTAAAAATCCAAGTAAAATCAGCCTAATTAGAGGTATCAAGTCAATGACAATTACCTCTACTGTCAAAGTCTACATTAGTCTCTCGCCTAGTAGTGGAGCTTAACAACAGTCAGGCATTTTTACATGAGTTTAGCCACAAATGCATGAAAAGACCTGGCATTAAGGTGAGCAGTATTTAGACAAAATATTGAGTTTCTAATATTGGGAGGCAGAAATATCCCCCCCAAAAATATCATGTTACAGAAATATTGTGATTTAGAAATATTTTCTCAAGAATATCATTTTATTAGTAAGTAATATCGTTGTTTGGAATATTGTTGTTTTTAATACAATTTTCAATAATGTTATTGTTTAAAATATCATGTTTGAGTTTTTTTATGTGTTTTAGTGTATATATTAATTTTATGTGTTATTGTTTGCATAATTGTTATTATACTTCTTTGAAATATAGTTTGATACTTTAAGTGATTTGGATGTTTTAATTTAATTGCAAATAGTAATTTATAGTGTTGTGGTGGGATTGTAGGGGGTTAAGTGAGAAGCTAATTAAGTATTAAATAAATATTAATGAATGAATAATTTTTATGTAAATATGTGATTGATATTAATTGTGCACATTATTTTGTATTGATTTATTTTAGATTTAATTTAGGTATGGGATGCTAGGTTTGTAGGGGTTTAGTGAGGGAAGTTAATTAAGTCATAATTAAATATGATTTGTTTTAAAAAATCGCTAATATTTTAATTGATTATTAATTATGTGATAAGTGTATTGTATTGTAAATGCATTTATATAGCGCTTACTACCCCTGACGAGGCATCAAAGCGCTTTTTCAGCGAGTAGCATGCTACTCCGGGACCCATGGAGGATTAGTGTTGAATTAGTATAGTGAAACATGGAAGTACATTTTAAGTGGTGGATAGGTTTGTCAGTTACTTGGATTTGGAATGATAGCAGAAGGATAGAGGAGGAAAAAGGTTTGTATTTATATAGCGCTTGTTACCCCTGATGGGGTGTTGGCCCACGCTATTCAGGGAGCCCATAAAGGATGAGTGGTGAATTAATATGGTGAAATATGATGTTATTTCAGTGGTGGATATTAGTGAGTTATTTGGAGTGAGAAGGATAGCGTAGGGATAAAAGGGAAAGAAAGGTTTCCATTCATATAGCACTTGTTACCCCTGATGGGCGTTGAAGCACTTTTCTGGTGAGTAGCACGCCACTCCGGAACCCATAAAGGATTAGTGGTGAATTAGTATAGTTGAATATGGAATTTGAGAAGTCAACATGTTAGGCTGTTAATTTTGATTGAAAATGATAGTGTCGGGATAAAAGAGTGAAAGATGTTTTTTGTGTGTTTTTAGCAGAAGGGGGTTGTTTTTGGATGAGTAAAAAGGAGTTTTTGAGGGGAGGAGTCAGAGGGAAGAGTTTAGAAAGGGTTGTTTTAGGGGATCGGTATAGTAAAAGAGGTGTCAGATGATGCAAGGAGGGTAGAGTAGAAGAGAGTCTAGAAAGGGTTATTTTGGGGATCATAGTAGTGGTATGGGGTTTGGGGTAAATGAAAGTGTATGTAGAGGATATATTGATAGATGTATAGGATGAGAGATAGGCTAGTGCATTGGAAAGAGTAGTAGAAAGCAGTTTGAGATGAGTCCGAAGGTTGGGCTAGAAGATATATTGAGCAAAGTATAGGCTGAGAAATAGGGTAGTGCATTGGAAATGCTAAATTAGAGGAAGGTGATAAATATATAGATCCATAAGTACCATAAATTTGTGGATGTGAATGGTGTGGGCTGGGTATTGCTAAATGGGAAAATGGGCAGCATTTCAGGCTCAAACAGGCAACTGTCCTTGTCCTCTCTGCCCCTAGCCTCGGCGCCCAGGCTGAGACGCCCTAACCCTGGCCTTTTATAGCCCTAGTAATCAGGTGACCCCTTCAGCCAATTGGGAACCCTAGCACTAACACTATCCAATCACAACACTAGCCCTAAAACCTAGAACCAATAGGAGACCAGGACATTACAGCCAATCTTAGCCCTAGTCCAAGCACCCAATCTTTTAAAAAACCCTGATCTCTACGTCCAATAGAGGCCCTAGCCCTACCAGTAGCCCCAACCCAAGTCCAAGCTACCAATGGCACAGGAAGCCCTAGTCCCTACTTCCAATAGAAAGCCTAACCCTACTCTTAGTCTCACAACTAGTCCAGCAACCAATCACACCAGAAGCCCTAATCTCTACTTCCAATTAAAGGTCTAACCTTAGCCCTAGTCAACACCCTACTCCCAACAGCCAATAACATAGGAAACCCTAGTCCCTACTTCCAATAGAAATCCTAACCCTAGTCCTAGTCTCAACCCTACATTGATTGAATCACAGACCCAGAAACCAATCAGAACCCTCAAATACCCAACCAATAAGGACACTAACCCTAATCCAATAGAAACACCAGATACAATCACCGATCAGTGTACACATTTACCAACCACTAGCAGACCATATAAGTTCCTAGCGACCTCAGCCAAGGTTTGCTGGCCAGGGAGTTGGAAGCAGCTCCTCCTGTTCAGAATCTCCTAGGAGACAGACAGGCTCATTCCACACTTTGGACTTGTGCAGGTATAGGCCTCACTAACTTGAAATCTAACAATACTGTTTGAATAAAACTTTACTCCCTCTCCTGGCCAAAAAATGAAGTGCACAGTCACAAAATGGTGTCTGGGAGTGCACTGTTTTAACATACAGGTCTTAGCTCAGAGCAAATGAGAAATTTGGAGCGACAACTGAATTGTCACCAGGAATGAGAGGGATAAACTACAGAGTTTGGACTGCAAATCCCACAATTCAACACGTTCAATGGAAGCAATCATGGGCAGGGAAAACTACAAGTTTAAAACACAAAACAGGTGATAAAACAACAAAAGCCACTGCCTAGATTTCAAAATAGTAAGGGCCCTACACTGGAGTCCCAAAATTATTTGTCGTTAACTGAAGCTGACCCTGACATATAGATTATGCCATAAGACCACAATCAATTTTAGAAAAAATAGCAATTTTTATTATTTCTATCATATCAAAAAAAGGGATAAAACAATCTACACATATATCATAAATAAGCTTCATCAACATCCAAAAATTGTCCCACACATCACTTCATTCATACTACCAATCACATTCATCATGACATTCATCAATCATAAAACATCACACTTCACTCAGCATGATATAAATGCCAACTGATGATAGGATGACTCAGATCCCATGCGTTTGTGAGATGGTAAGGAAACACAATCCGATGAATACGGGCCAAGCTTCAAACGCCGACGCGCGTTTCGGTGTGTGGCACACAGCTGGGCCACATCTTCATCACTTTCCCTACTGTAGCACAGACTGGAGTGGGAATCGTGACTCTTACTCCTCCGAAGTCCAATATTGTCCCTACTGTAGCACAGAGTGGAATGGGAATAGTAAACCTTACCCCTTTGAAGTCCACGCTTTCGCCACTGTTGTAAAGACTGGAGTGGGAATCTTAAACCTCCTGCCGCAAACTCCCAACACTTTCCCTACTGTTGTACAGACTGTATTGCGAATAGTAAATGGTACCTGTACGAAGTCCTGCGCTTTTCCTGCTGTTGCATAGACTGGAGTGGGAATAGCAAATCTTACCCCTCCAAAGTGCAACACTTTCCCTACTGTTGTACAGACTGGAGTGGGAATAGTAAATGTTTACCAGCCCGAAGTCCAGTACTTTACCTACTGTTGCACAGACTGGAGTGGGAATAGTAGTTTTAACACTTCCAAAGTCCAACGCTTTCCCTACTGGTGTACGGAATGGAGTGGAAATGGTAAATATAAACCCTCTGAAGTACAATGCTTATTCTACCGATGCACAGACTAGAATGGGAATAGTACATCCTCCCACCTCCGAAGTCCAACACTTTCCCTACTGTTGCACAGATTGGAGGGGGAATAGTAAATTGAATTCCTCCGAAGTCCAACACTTTTCGTACTATAGACCAGACAGGGGTGGGAATAGTATATCTTATCTCTCCGATGCCCAACACATTTCCTACTGTTGTACAGACTGGAGTGGGAATAGTAAATTTAACCTCACCCAAGTTAAGTGCTTTCCCTACTTTTTATAGTATTTTTAGTTAATGTGCTTTTCAGGGTTTTAAGTTTGTAATATTTAATTTATTTTCTGATTTTATTTATTTTTTATCAATCAATCAAGCTTTATTCGGTATACATTGTACAACCATAAAAGCATTCTATATAAAAACAATTAAAATGAACATCATTGTTAAACGCTTTAAACATTCTAAGTCATTCCATTGCATGTTAATACTCCATCCATACTTTTCTGTACTTATAACTACTCCATATGCAATTACAGTCAATCTATAAACAATAATAGCATGCACTTCTTGAAAACAATTCAGTACATAATTAAACTCTGATTAGGAAGGTATAGCAATACATTGCTTCCCTTAAAAAGTGGTGTTTATATGTGTTTAAGCTCACAATTCACAAAACATAATGCGTAGCATATATAATACTTCATCAGGAAATATGATAAGTGAGCAGGGCCATAAAGTGGTAAAGTGCATAGCTGCAATATAATAATAGATTTCAATCAGGAGTATATGAACCCTTTCCAAGTATTAAAAAGCCTACTTGCTTTCTTATGTTAAGGCTTCTAAATGGTAATTATCCTTTCTTCTCCTGAATGCCATTTGTATAAAAACAATAACTGAGTTGCAGATTTTATCGTTATCCAAGCTACAAATATAGTTAAAAGCATATATATGTTCTGAATTAATTATTATACTTTTGTTATTGAATTGTTTATAATTTGTATGGTTTTGTTGTGCGTACATCATCTATCTATCTATCTATCTATCTATCTATATACATTTAATATATATATATATATATATATATTTTCACATTAATAAATGTTAAATATTCCAAAATTAATGTAATGCAGCTAATGTAAAAAAAATAATTGTGATAATTATGCTTCACTATATACATAATATATTACACATATGTTTATATAAACACAAACATATATATATATATGCATATATATGTTTTTGTGTGTTTATGTAATTATATAGTATTACGTATTGGTGGAATGTATGTAATTTACATTATATTACATTTATATATTAAAATATTTAACATTACCACTTTAAACTATATTAAAAAGTAGATATTTATATATATTATTTGACCATATGAGTGTCAACAATATTTTTTTTCCGATATTTTTGCACTTACCATTTAAAGCATAGGGACATGATATTTTGGCACACAATATTTGTGTCAAACGGTTTTGTTTACCTCGATATTGTGTTAGTGAAAAGGATACCATTTTTAAGGTTTTTAGTAAAGAGAACTTAAAGTCACTCACGCAAATGTGCTTCCTTGATATTAAACATTGAAAATAGAAAAGTGCTCAAGTTTAGGAGATTTTCAAAATCACCCTTTGGATTTCTTGGCATTGATATTTGATAAATGGTTAGAAATACCTGCTTGATCTCCACTGATTCTTGTTTACATACTGAGAATAAGAGAGTTTGATTTTGAGTATGATTTGATATAAACAAGATTAAGTCATTCAGAAACAGGCCAATTCTGACTGTACGCTGCAAGATTCTGCTACTCCACAGTTCTGTTAATAAGCAAAATATTATACAAACAATTGTTTTACTAATCAAATAATTCAACACATTATATTCTCTAAACCTAGCTAGCCTTTTATTTACAATTATGGTCTAATTTCTAATGTTTCTGAGAGGATTTTAGTCCTCCAGTAGCTCAAATAAATTCCTTAATTGCCAGAAACACATATATTTTTCCACATGAAAAGTATATTTTGACAAACAAATGGAATGCAGACAAGATTAGTGAACACAATATTATTCCTTGGGAGAACTGGAGTGAAGCCATTAATCAAATGTGAATAAAGTTGTATAGAGAAATATATCTCCACTTCCTGTCAGTGTTTCCATGTCTTTCCTTTTTTGAAAACCAGCATTCTGTAATTTTGCACTGTTCCTAAATTGTGGTATGAGTAAGTATTTTTTCTTGTACATTTCTAATGAACAAGTGATGTATCTCACAGCTGAGGTCCATCCTCAAAGACTGCACATGCAAAACTCAATGCAAGTTATTTTATAAACTGGTTTACTACATTCTTTGACACACCCTGTCTTTTAAAATAGGTGACTGGGTGCTCACCGACCAGAATTCAGATGCTAGAAATAACAACACAAACAGTAAGTTAATACCCATTTAAAAATGTGTTCAATGTATATGAGTTGGTTTTCATCTACAGTTCTCATTTTAACAATATTGTTTCTCTTGGAAAGGGATGACAGAGTTTTATTAGTTTTCATATAGCTCAACAGTAACTGTATATTAACAGGTGCCTTTATTGTTGGGCGATTATGCAGTTCCGGTCTGTATAGATATTTGAGAGTTATTTTTAATATTACTAATGTATTTAAGTCAACACACAAAAAGACTACATACACAAAAAAACTGCAGAATTTGTTTTGCATCCAATTTAAGGTGTCTGCAATAAACATTTATCTAACACAAGTATGTCACCATAAAAAATATGTTGATGTTCTCTAAAAATAAGAAGGAAAATCCTTCGTAAAAAAAGGTCTAAAAGCAAAATGCAATATCAGGCTACTGTGCATGCCCATGCAATCCCTGACAAAAGTCCTTATGTATTGTTCGCTTTTACTGCCACACCACGTGTTCTTTTGCCTTGCTGGCAAAGACAGACCTCAGAACCCTGCTTGTCTTGAGGTGCTAGCATGCAGGCTCTTAAGACATTTTAGGTGTGGGATAGAGACAGCTGCTGCCAACAGGGCTTTTGTAAATAATGAATAATATACTTAGAGTAGCTTTGGGGCACCTCTCTTCAGCTGTTTATTTATGTGATGTGTCAGTCAACCTTCACCAGTTGCCTTTTCTCGTGTGTCGTTCATATTTTGGTTCATAGTCATGGAACAGCATACAGCATACATAGAGTGGGGCAGTCTATCAGCCCATGTTTGATGAAACAGGTATTCACGTTAGATCACCACACATGATAGCCCTTTCGGTGATGAGAGTGGCAGTCCACATGTGGGATGCGGTAGCAATGCAAGGCAATGCGTTTTTTAAATCAGCACAGCGCAGGCCTCTGCAGTGCGTGTTTCTGCAATAGAAAGACAGGCACATGAGGTTTACCTGCACTGCAAGATTCCCTCACAGGCAGAGCAGATACAGTATCAGCCTTGCCAGCTTTCCCGTGCATGCAACTGGAGGAGTATACGTAGGCATAGTGCAAGCATCCCTTATACACAGTAGGTACAGCAAAGACTTCACTGGCATCAAACATAAAAGAAGCACAGAAAGGGCAGTAGCATTGAGGTAAAAGAGTCTGCCACTTATACATAGTTTACAAGGGTACTCAGTAGTGAGGAACACTAAATTAGTGACCAGGGGGCATGTCCTATTGATTTGTTTAAACCCCTGTCCACAGGCCTTTCCACAAGTCTATCACTAAATGTCACATCTGACTGTGGAGAAATAAGCTGCCAGATCAATAGGTGCAATGCTGTTATCCAACCTCTCCCTCAATTATTAGGCGTAGCACGCAGAGCAAAGACACAGTCCAGCTCTCAAAGCTGTTAGTCGGACCCTGGTGATTAGGCAAGAATTACCTTGTCTCAACGTCGGATTAGAGGAGACCCTCAGATGCGTCAGGGTGGTGAAACAGCTTCAGCACTGGGAAGAACCCTCTGCCTCAATTCCACTTTTCCCTTTTGATGTAGCCCAAATCCTGGCACCCTTTTCTACAGAGATTGGCTGTAGAATGAAAGAGTTCCCACCTCCTACATAAGATGCCTAGTGATGCATTTTCTGAAGCTCACATTGATGCTTGGATGTGGGACCAGCTGGGATTTTCAACCTCTTTCAGGTGATGAATCGTGTGCTTGTTAGTGAGATACCTAAGCAAAGCATCATCCTTGAATGTTTCAAATGGGGAATTAAGATCAGGACACATGTAAGGAAGTACCATCTACTTACATCATACATATTTGAAACAGCACAGAATCTAAAGACCTGTGGATAATATTGTGTCTTTTAAACTGATACATAAATCTCTTGAAAATATACAAACAATAGTTTCTCAGCCCAAGACTAAACAGGGACCTATACATAAGTCTCCAATTAGATGTTTTGTTCTCAGTTTAACAAAATGTATCAATTTCTTATTTAGAAAAGCTAAACAAGTAACATTTGAGGGTTTTCATTTAGATTATGCTCAAGGCCATATAATGAAATTTCCCAGCTCTTATTTTTCTGAACGAACAACATTAATCCAATTACATTGCAGTGTTGAAACTTGGATAAATTATTCTGAATGAGCCTAATTCATATTCAAAGGAAAGATATTTAGCTTTTTTTGTCTCTTTTATCATCCTAAATGAAATTGAAAAAAAAATATTGAAAGAGATCATGATGACTGTCCATGAAAAGGCAGGGTGATGTTTCTTCTCGTTTGCATTTTTCACAGGAGGAGTGTCTTCAAGTGCATTTTCTTTAAATATTCAAATTAGCTTGATCATTAGGTAAAAGATAAACCAAAAGGTGCCTTTTCAATTCTCAGAAGGAACTACACTACTAATAGAGTTGTACAGATCAAGCTAGTAAAACTAGGTGAATAAAATATATATGAGGCATATATGTTGTCGCTAAATGTCTCAGTAAATAAAAAATGTATAAATGAACATTAATTCATTGCTGCTTGTGTTTTTTGCACTGAAACACACATGGATATATGAATGGTTACAGTTTTCTTTGCTGTTGGATACTATCTTCATAGTTAGGAGTTCACTATTTTGATAGAGTTCATATGAGTTAAGGAAACACCCAGCTCGGATCTGAAAAAACAAATCTGAGTTGAACCGAAGAGAAAGTGTGAAGGCAAAGGAGAATGGAGGGAGGGAGGTTGCAATACATGCCTAGCATCACCACACTCCTACTTAAAACTGCAAGGTTCATTCACAGATCAGCGAGAAGACCCCTCTCTGCCCACATACTCATTCTGATGCCCCAGGGTGTGGACATTTGTAAGACGTACGTGGCCAAGGGCAAGGAGGCTACAGAAATCACATTGTCCTGTAAAAAATACACTTGACTATTTTGGTACCATGCAGTGTGGTGACAAAATGTAGAAGTGTTCTTATTATATAAGGGCTGCTATAATAGTTTCTCTGGTTTTGCAAGGTCTCATATAATATCTATTTTAGCAAGGCTCTGATTCTGTAACGTTACCACAAATCTGCATACGTGGTCTGAAAATAGGCAGTAAGCGTTTGTTAACAGTGAGTCTGTGCACACCCACATTCTTAAATGTTTAAGAGTACTAAACTGAGCCTCTACATCCATTCTTATCCAGTTCACTTTCCCAACACTTCTTTTTAACACCCTGGAAAAGTATAAAGCTTGCCATTGTCAGTAGTACATTTCCAACTTTTTCTAGCATTTGAAGAGAGTGGAGAGGAGTTGGCGAGCACTCTTAATATATATTTATAGCTGTAAACAGACACACAGGGAATTCCAACCCTGGAACTACCTCTAGTTTCAGCCCTCTGTATGTAGATTTGTTAAGTGTGGCAAAATAGAAGCCTTGCTAGAAACCACACCATGGTGTAATAAGAGCCCTGGCATAATCGGAGAAGCTATTATTGAAGGACTTCTGTAATAAGAATGTCACAAAAATTTGTCACCTGGATGCAAGGCATCAAAACGATCAAGTGGATTTTTTATTGGGCAAGTTGATTTTTAAAGCATTCCATCCCTTGGACAAGTAAATGTTTCACAACATTCCACACCTCTGCTTTTATATATTTGAACGTGGATTTTAAATCTGCTTCTGAGTGTGTTGACAGACAACTTTTGAGGGCAAAACTTAAAAAACAAGGAATTCCTGACACATTGTTAAAAATGATTAAGTTTCTGCCCTCCGATACTTGGGTCAGGGTGAGGATTGGCGACGGACGCACACTAACAAACAAGATTTCCACGTCTAGTGGACTTAAACAAGGGTGCGTCCTGGCCCCCTTACTTTTCAATTTATTTTTAGCTGATCTTTCTACGACTTTGAATGAAATTAATGCACATCCTCCAAAGTTAGCAGACAAACAGATATCCAACTTGTTGTATGCAGAGATGTTATACTCTGAAGTCATACCAAAATTGTATTGCAAAGATTAATCAACGGCATTTTAAAGTATTTAAAGGCAAATGGTATGGTAATAAATGAAGCTAAGACCAAAGTAATGGTTATTACAAAAACACACACAACTTAAACATAAATATAAATGGTTTTTGGAAGACAACAAATTAGAACAAGTTGTTTCCTATAAAACCTTGGTGTAATTTTAAATGACAATGGAAACTTCCTACCACAAAAATTGGATATCACAAGGAAAGCAAATACCGTTGTTTCGGCATTTAGGACTATTCAAAAAGCTATAGGTGATATGTCTTATCACCCTTTTTTTAAAATAATCGCTGCAAAACTACTACCTACTTTAACGTGTGGTAGCGAGGCAATTAACGGGAAAGATACGGAGATCATTAATAGTGCGGTGGCTAAAACGTACAAAATCTTATTCTCCCAGCCAAAGAATGCTTCACAAGCGCAGGTGAGGTTGGAATTTGGGTTAAATGATCAGCTATATGCAAGGAAAGGGCAAGCACTAAAAGTTTGGAATAGAATAAAAAACGATCAAGATAACCAAATGTCTCGTCTATTGTGGCAAGAAGTAAAATATAACAGAAAATTACATGTCTGGTCCTATCTAAATACAGCGATAGAAGAATTTGGTATAACATTGATTTGGAGCACCCCAATCACACAGGAAAGCTTCAAAAAACAATTAATAAACTTACTAACCATCTCTCCTTGATAAGGGATAAAGATATGCTTGTAAAAAGAAATCATGCATGGCCAATCATAAATGGTTTCAAGGGGAAAAAGGTGCAAGAATAATAAGAAAAATAAACACATCTTTATCAACGCTAGATTTGGTTGCTTGCCAGGATTATGTCACTTACCACCATGGATGAGAACAGAAGATAACAAACTATGCTGGCTCTGTAAATCTAGACAAGAAAACAGTATACATTTATTATGTCTTTGCCCGGATTTGGAATATGATTGAAAACTTACCCTTAAGAGACTGTTCAATAATCATGGAGTAAGGACATGTAGGCAAGCCCTGATAGCATGTTTAAATTCTGAAGACTTACTAATGAATTGTGCTGTAGGGAAAAAGTTGGAGGTTTTTATTTGATTTACTATTGGATTGAGCTAATATATATTATATATAATAATGTTTTTGGATATAAACCTAAATGATTGATTGTTTTATAACTTTTAACCTTGGTGACATTTTAGCTATGTTTGGTAAGATTTTAATTAATCAAACAAAAATAAATAAACTTGATATTTGAACATGTGTTAAGCAATACACCGCTTTGGGGGCACAGGGTAGACATGGCATCCAACCACTATGGTTGAGGTAGTTAGACACTGGTGTCCTGGAGTCCACCCTACTATGGCTCTGCAAACTAGGTCAAGTGAAACCCCCTTCTTCACTTGACTCTAAGGGTAGAGACGGAGAGCAGACATAGCCTATTCAAGGAGGTAAGGTGGGGCACAAGCTTAAGGCTCAACAATCAACCAACAGAACCAGTAACTTTAATGCCCACCCCAGTGCTTATCTTTTAAGAAAAATAAAGTACTGTTTAATCTCACAGCAGTACTAAATACTCCACAATTCTATCCAGTATGGAAGGCTGTGATCCTGGTCGCGATTCTCCCTTCCGGTGCTACAGAAGAGCTGATCCCATCGTGCTATCTTCCACCCGGGTGACCATTGATGCACCTGCCCTCCCTCTCCACCCCTATTCAGTTATGAAAGAAACATGACTCAGTGGCAGATACTAGTGCACCACAAGTCAAATGCAAAATCAGTTCATGCATTTCGCAGGTTCTTAACTCCTGGTGTGTAGTGGATAGTTAGTCGCTGAGTCTCTTGAGCTTCACTAACATGGATCCACCAGCTAAGTCCTCCCCTTGCAGGCAGAATCCTACTGTCGCTGGATGGAATCATCTGAAGCAGTCATGGAGGTTTGGGTCAGCCTGCACCTCTTGCCTCGCTGCAGCCTAGGTTCAGCCCAGTCATTCAGCAGCACTTGTGCTTTTGCGCAGGTACAGGCCCGGCTGCTGAAGCCCCATCTGGCTTTGAGATGGATGCTGTTGGTTGATGCTGAAGAAGAAAGTGGTACATGCTCCAAATGGACTGATACAATTACCTTGTCAGTTCTACCTTTGAACAAGCAGTTACATTTACATAGGCAGTTGCAGCCTTGCCCTCAAGACAGTTGCCGGCTGACAGTGCCAACACAATCACCATGGCTATTGCAGCTGCGACTGGACCTGTCCATTCATTTAGGATGCTCGTGGTTCCTCCCATGAACCTTCTGAGAGTCCAGGACACTCTCTGCAGCTCAAGTTTCTCCTTACGCGTCTCTCAGGCAGTCAGCTTTTACTGGGTATCCCTCTGTCAAGAAACACATTGGGATTCTCCTTTTTGACAGTCTCCCCTTCTGCTGAGCCAATCAGACACTTTCCCTCTATCTGCATGCAGACATTCAGGGTTGTAGGGACTAGGCAAACCCTAAGCTCCTCCATCAGAAGCTCTAGTCTTCACGTGATATCACCTCACCTCTGGGAGATTGGTTGTTAAGTATGCATCAGCCCTTGTTACAAAGCATTCACCGAGTACACTGTGGAGCACTCGCCCCCTTGGTCATGAAAGACTTGGCACTGAAAATGCATGTGATGGTTTGGGTCCCACTTTTATACAAAGTTTCTAGACAGAGGATAAGGATCTAATGTGTCAAGCTTCAGATCTGAGTTTTGGTGTGTTCTCTTTCAAGTCTACCTCCCGTTCTGCTCACCTGACACTTTGTTTTTTTATAAAGTGATGCTTCTAACAGCAGTTAGCACTGGGGCTATCTCTAAACTGGAGCACCCACAACATGGGTAAAATTAATTTTCTAAAGTTTCTGCCACTGGCTGTCATCAGCCTCTTTTAAGACATAATCAGGGGCAGGCAAAAGGTCAGGCTTGACCAAGAAACCTCCCGAGTTGCCACCTCTACCATCAGACAAGTGGCAGTGTCCAGAAGAAATAATCAGCAGCCCCTTGCGAAAAACCATTCTCATGGAATGTCTAAAGGTATCTCCAGCCTCACTATTTCAGTGTCTGGATCTCCATTATTCAACCACTGGAATATAGGCAAAAAACTTGCAGTGTCTGGCAAATCTGTCACCATCTTCATCTTATGCCATGCTAAACCAGACATATCCAAAACGGAACCTACTGGCTTCAGTATTCAGACAGAGGACATACAGAGAGTCCTACTACTGCACATGTACTAAACGCACACTAGTCACATCACTCAACATACATGCAGGATGTCACTGTAAGGTTCTGGATACTCACATAACTGCAGAACCTTGCAGAAGAGGGCCTGCAGGCCCCACTCTCTCTGGCATAGATAAAAAAATAGGCATGGCCACACTATCAATCCCCAAATACAGTATGCTGCCTGCACTCCTTTATATGTCTAACCCAGTACAGGGACATTAGTCCTCTGTCCAATATGAGTTGGGTGATTATCCCTACCATGCTATTACAGGGGACAATCCTGTCCCAACAACCTCACACAAGTGTAGGACTACATGCACTCTCCACTATACATCACTATGCACCTCATTGTGCTTTACATTGAACACTTCATTGAACTATACATCCATATTTGCTGTGTATTTTCCACTTCCATAGAACCAGCTGTGCACGCACTAGATTCTGCACTTTTGTAGCGCTGTACACCTGCACATGATCTTCACTGTACACTTTAATGCATTACACACTCGCTTGTGCCGTGTTCTGTCCACATAACAAAGCTATCAATGTGTTTGTTATTATAAGCTGGCAGCATCTCTGCTTGACGTTCTCTTATGATCAACACTGTACATATGTGACCTCTACACTAGTTGCTAATTACAAAACTAGATAGGATTGTGCATATCTTTCCAGAAGTCTGATATTTTCTTTGAGGTAGAGCAAGCTCGTTGATTACGTCAGTGTGTCTGTATGCATGTGTTTTGGACCGATAAGTTTATTTCTGTCTTTGTCCCTGGGGAAGGTGGAGGATCCTTGCTTGCTGAGTGACTGGTTTCTGGAGAAATGTGCAGGAAGATGGATTTGAAAGTTGGCTTTCTTCAATTGCAGTTGGAAAGTAACCATATATGTTAATTAAGTTATGCTTTTATTATATGGCGTTCATGTACATTGTTCCATTGATAGCCCGCTCCAGCAAAAAAGTTTCGCAAATGTGTCTTTCAATGTGAGGATGAAAGGATTAATTTTCTCGTTTTTGTTATTTACATTTTGGTTTTATTTTAACTTGTTAGGACTTGATTTTTCTAAGATTTGTTAATGGAAGCGGCCACTCTTGCTGCCTGTTACCACTCTCTTATCTGTTCTGCCTGTTAATGGAAGCTTGCCCTGCTGCTTTATGTCACTGTGTTGTAATATGTTCTGTGTGCTAAGAGAAGCTTGCACTGCTGCTGGCTGTTACTGTGTTGTCATCTGTTCGGCCTGTTAATGGAAGCTTGCACTGCTGCTTTATGTCGCTGTGTTGTAAAATGTTCTGTGTGTTAAGGGAAGCTTGCACTGCTGCTTTATGTCACTGTGTTGTTATCTGTTCTGCCTGTTAACGGAAGCTTGCACTGCTGCTTTATGTCACTGTGTTGTTATCTGTTCGGCCTGTTAATGGAAGCTTGCCCTGCTGCTTTATGTCACTGTGTTGTAATATGTTCTGTGTGCTAAGGGAAGCTTGCACTGCTGCTGCCTGTTACTGTGTTGTCATCTGTTCGGCCTGTTAATGGAAGCTTGCACTGCTGCTTTATGTCACTGTGTTGTAAAATGTTCTGTGTGCTAAGGGAAGCTTGCACTGCTGCTGGCTGTTACTGTGTTGTCATCTGTTCGGCCTGTTAACGGAAGCTTGCACTGCTACTTTATGTCACTGTGGTGTTAACTGTTCTGTGTGTTAAGGGAAGCTTGCACTACTGCTTTATGTCACTGTGGTGGTATCTGTTCTGTGTGATGAGGGAAGCTTGCACAGATGCTGCCACTCACTTTGTTGTTATCTGTTCTGCGTGTTAAGGGAAGCTTGCACTGCTGCTGCCTGTCACTGTGCTGTTAACTGTTCTGCGCATTAAGGGAAGCTTGCACGGCTGTTGACTGTCACTGTGTTAAGGGAAGCTTGCGCTGCTGCTGCTTGTCACTGTGTTGTTATCTGTTCTGAGTGTTAAGGGAAGCTTGCACTGCTGCTGCCTGTCACTGTGTTGTTATCTGTTCTGTGTGTTAAGGGAAGCTTGCACTGCTGCTGTCTGTCACTGTGTTAAGGGAAGCTTGCACTGCTGCTGACTGTCACTGTGTTAAGGGAAGCTTGCACTGCTGCTGCCTGTCACTGTGCTGTTATCTGTTCTGTGTGTTAAGGGAAGCTTGCACTGCTGCTTCCTGTCACTGTTGTTGTTATCTGTTCTGCATGTTAAGGGACGCTTGCACTGCTGCTGCCTGTCACTGTGCTGTTAACTGTTCTGCGTGTTAAGGGAAGCTTGCACTGCTGCTGCCTGTCACTGTGCTGTTAACTGTTCTGCGCATTAAGGCAAGCTTGCACGGCTGTTGACTGTCACTGTGTTAAGGGAAGCTTGCGCTGCTGCTGCCTGTCACTGTGTTGTTATCTGTTCTGCGTGTTAAGGGAAGCTTGCACTGCTGCTGCCTGTCACTGTGTTGTTATCTGTTCTGTGTGTTAAGGGAAGCTTGCGCTGCTGCGGACTGTCACAGTGTTGTTATCTGTTCTGCGTGTTAAGGGAAGCTTGCGCTGCTGCGGACTGTCACAGTGTTGTTATCTGTTCTGTGTGTTAATGGAAGCTTGCGCTGCTGCGGACTGTCATAGTGTTGTTATCTGTTCTGCGTGTTAAGGGAAACTTGCCTTCCTGCTGCCTGTCAATGTGTTGTTTTCTGTTCTGTGTGTTAAGGGAAGCTTGCAATACTGCTTTGTCACTGTGGTGGTATCTGTTCTGCGTGTTAAGGGAAGCTTGCGCTGCTGCTGCCTGTCACTATGTTGTTATCTGTTCTGCGTGTTAAAGGAAGCTTGCACTGCTGCTGCCTGTCACTGTGTTGTTATCTGTTCTGCGTGTTAAGGGAAGCTTGCACTGCTGCTTTAAGTCAATGTGTTGTTATCTGTTCTGCGTGTTAAGGGAAGCTTGCACTGCTGCTGTCTGTCACTGTGTTGTTATCTGTTCTGTGTGTTAAGGGAAGCTTGCGCTGCTGCGGACTGTCACAGTGTTGTTATCTGTTCTGCGTGTTAAGGGAAGCTTGCCTTCCTGCTGCCTGTCAATGTGTTGTTTTCTGTTCTGTGTGTTAAGGGAAGCTTGCCTTCCTGCTGCCTGTCAATGTGCTGTTATCTGTTCTGCGTGTTAAGGGAAGCTTGCACTGCTGCTGCCTGTCACTGTGTTGTTATCTGTTCTGTGTGTTAAAGGAAGCTTGCGCTGCTGCGGACTGTCACAGTGTTGTTATCTGTTCTGCGTGTTAAGGGAAGCTTGCCTTCCTGCTGCCTGTCAATGTGTTGTTTTCTGTTCTGTGTGTTAAGGGAAGCTTGCCTTCCTGCTGCCTGTCAATGTGTTGTTATCTGTTCTGCGTGTTAAGGGAAGCTTGCACTGCTGCTTTAAGTCAATGTGTTGTAATCTGTTCTGTGTGTTAAGGGAAGCTTCCACTGCTGCGGACTATCAATGTGTTATCTGTTCTGCGTGTTAAAGTACAGTTCTCTTTAATCAGTTCTGCATCGGTAACAATCTCCAAATAATAGGAATTCGGGAAGATCATTTGGTTCGGTGATTTTAGCCCTGGCTTTGAGGTGTATTGTGACATCATGTACCTGATTCTCCTTTGAAGTGAAGCTTGTACTGCTGCTGCTGCTGCCTGTGCTGTATCTCTTCTGTGTGTTGGGGAAAGCCTGCACTGCTTCTGCTTATGCTGTGCATGTGTTGTATGTGCTGGTGTAGGCTTTTGTAATCGTTTCACAGCTAAAAATCCAAGACGATTAGCACTGTCGGTACTTATACTACATTCCTTTTATTTGAATTTTCTGGTGTGGAAATGTTATCATTAGGTTTGCTGTCTAAAGGCTCTTCCGCCATTCATGGCAAACATATAGTAAGCTTCCTTCAGCCACTGGCTTCTGCAGTTCAGGGAACTTTAGCCATTGGCTTACTACATTGACAGTCACTAGTAGATTCGCCCACAGGAGTATTTTAGATTCACCTTTTTCAGTTTGTTCGTTTGTTTTGTTTGATATACCTTTCCACGTCTGTTGTTATGCATAAGGAACTATTTTACTTCTGAAATGTACACTGCATCATTGCACAATAACCCCTTGCGTGCTTGTGACGAGCTCAGCTCGTCATGAGGCACAGAGGAGCTGTGCTCATGACTAGCTGAGCTCGTCATAACGGCCGCGGACGGCCCACGCGGGGCTAATTCCCCACCTGTGCGGGCGTTCTACGGGATTGGGCGGAGTCGGGACGAGCTCAGCTCGTCATGAACACAGCTCCACTGTGCAGCATGATGAGCTGGGCTCGTCACGAGAACCGCGGCGCCGCACGCGGCCCTCCCCCCCCGCACTGCGGGGGAATTAGCCCCACGTGGAAGGGGTTAAGGGCCTGATTATGATCTTGTTGGATGGGAGACGCCGTCACAAACATGATGGATATTCTGTCCGCCGTATTACAAGTTCCTTAGGATATAATGGAATTGTAATTTGACAGACCGGATATCTGTCACATTTGTGACGTAGTAACCCTGTCCACCAAGATCGCAATCAGTCCTTTAATTTTTTCTCATCCATACATTGCATACACAAAACATTACTTTTTTAAATTGTTTTGCGCTGCAGCAGCTGCTATGTTTGTTTGCTTTTGTCAGCGGGTGAGTCCAAAAGTCAAACATATTGGCTTTGCAAGTGCTTTTTTTTTACTTCACTTGAATTATGTAAGGACTAATATTGTTCTTTCAACTTTACTGAGTATTCATGTTGCATTTGAAACTGGTTTAAACTTTGTGTTGCTCCTCCCATGTCTTTATGATGCTTCCAAAGCGATACAAAAGGGGATGATGGACGGAGCGTTTGAGCAAATCAAACACTCACCCCCAGTCAACTGATCTGGGTTTAATCCATCACCATTCTTTAGCTCACTCAGCCACCCCAGTTCAGACATGGCCATATGCAAATCAGTCTAACCCTGTGCCTCATGGGAACAGTCCAGCCCGAACTGCCAAGCCATGTCTTCCCTGTACCGGAAACAAGCATCCTGGGACCGGTTTCGGATTCATAATCCTCATCAGCCAGGCTATCTTGAATCCAGTGGCCAAGTGAGCAAGGGACTCACGTCTGAACATACCCTGCCAACTAGGGTGAACAAAGCGATAGAAAAGGGGATGATGGACGGAGCGTTTGAGGAAATCAAACACTCACCCCTAGTCAACTGACCTGGGTTTAATCCAACACCATTCTTTAGCTCACTCAGCCACCCCAGTTCAGTTATGATGCTTCCAGCATGATGACAGCCTCCTTACTTACTTACTTTCTGTGCTCCAGGGCGTCGTATGTCCGACTCCACTACCCCCCCCCCCCACCCTGAGCCTCCCCACCACCCCAGAGCACTCATTCTGCGAGCCGCCACTGCTTGTAGGACATCTGAAATCCCAACTAGCTTCTTAATGAAGGTGTTTGACAAGCAAGGAAAACAAGGTTCACTTATTTCTAGCAAACTTTGGGAAAGAGGAGGCAGCATCTTTGCAACAGCTCCCAATCATACAAATGGATGGGCCAGTACTGGCCATCATGGTGCAGCCAGCTACTGTGGGAATTGTTATATCCTATGCTTCCTAGTCCTGGCTGCTCAACCTGCATGAGTGTGATGTCATAGAATGTTGGGTGTGTGTGCATGGTTTGAATGAGTGATCGGTTAGATTAAGTAGGGCTGAGCAGCAGGATGCTGCTCCCCGTGGGGCACCCTGTACCAACTTACATGAACTAATAAATCTACTTAACTACATCTCCGGCTCCTGGTCTACCTATCTATGACTGTACTTCTTTAGTTACAAAAGGAATGTTTTGTAATATTGCACCAGGTGAACAAACTTATAAATAGGTGTATTTTTGTATGTTTTTTAATGGTGATTCTGTACTATTTTGACTTAGCTAACAGAAGGCGGAAGTCGAGTAGCATATCTGAGGATGAGACAGTAAAGAAAAGAATACGATTGAATTCAGGTGAAGTATACACATTATGAAATATTTACATTGCATGTTATTTACATCCAAAAAAGGAATGAAAAAATACCAATGTTTAGATGATGTAATGTTAAATATATAAACATTTTTTAAAGTATGTAAAACAAATATGGTGATGTCAACCATTGTATCACTCAATAGAAATTCAAAAAGTGTCAATTGTATCAGATCTGAATTAGACCCCCTAACGTTGTGTCGTCACAGCTGATGCACCTTGCAGGTATTTTTCTTATTGTAAAATAAGCCCTCTCAGACAGGAAACATAAAACAAATCACAAAGAACATTTTCAAAATAAGTAAAATAGATTAGTCCAGGGGTCTCTAACATTTTCTGTAGTAAAAGGTGTGTGTGTTCTGTGAAAATCATCGAGCTAGTATTATTATTATTAATGATGTAATAGTGACCACATCAGATAAGATTACATTAGTGGTCACCACAAGCATGATTACCAGCAGTGACCATATCAGGGCATCAGTCTGGATTTCCAGAAGTAATATAAAAAGGACCATCAATGTATAACCCCCCTTTATTTGTAATACATAACAGCCATATCGGCAATGCCCCTGGCACCAAGAGTCTTCTCAAGGCCACGCAAATTAGCACTCAAATACCAACTTTAAATATATTTTCGGAAATTCAACCATTTTTTTCAAAACATCAATATATGAGTCCTGAAAATGTACACATTTTTGTCCCTATTACACACTTTCAGTTTTGGTATACTTGTATTACCTCATCAAGCAACAGCTAAGTTGGTAGGGCTGCACACAGGTGAGCTACTTACAGGTGACTGGAGAGCTATCAGTAGTTCACAAGCTATTTGTTGTAGAAGCCAGATTTAAAAGTAAATCCAATAGCACCTTTGTGAACAAACGCCTTGTTATTTTGTGCACACTACGATTCTCCCCATGGTGCATCTTTCAGTCACAGAGCAATAATGCAATATAGTTTAAAATAAATGCATGCACACGAGGTATAGTTACCATGCTCCCTATGTGTTGCGTCTATCAGTCAAATTACTAATTCAACATTTAGCCATTTGTAGAAAAGTATAAAACAAAATGCATACAAGGCCATTTATAACTTCCATATTCCATATGTTGCATTGTTCAGTTAAAAGTATAAATGCAGGCAATAAGGCAAGCCACTCTGCACCCTCTGAGCCTGGACTGCACCCAGCACCACAATCCTTTATCTACAATACTCTGCAGTGTCCCCCACGACCCCTCCGGTCATTCAACTTGAGGCGTCCATCCTCTCATAGCTACAGCGAAACATTACACAGAAGAACCCTTGACATGCACTCACTGTCACTTTGCTTACAAGCCACCCCACCATGCTAACACCACCTACACTCAAGCACCCTACACATGGTACACCTCCCACTCACATTAGCAAACACGCACCCCAAGACAAACTATCATGCATGCTCCTCAACACCTGCTCACTCAGCAAACACATCTCAGAAATCGGGGGCGTCCTAAACATCGACATCCTGGATTCCCTCTTCCTTACAAAAACGTGGCTAACCACTGAGTTGGTCCCCGACATAGCCTTGGCCATCCCAACAGGATACAATATTGCACAACAGGACCGCCAACACAAACCAGGAGGAGAAATCCCAATAATTTTCAAAGAAACTATCAACTGCACCAAAGTCACACAGAACGCGACCCACTTCATGGAGTACCCAAACTGCAATCGCTGCAATATTCACCCTTAATGGAACCCTTGCCTAATGCTCACCTGGACTATGAGCTACCTTCCCGACAACATCACAGATTTTGTTGCTCCTCTCACCATCGACTCCAAAGCCTATGTTCTACTAGGAGAACTCAACTTTCACTTGGAAGACCAGAATTATCCTAGCTCAGTCGCCATGCTCGAAGGCCTAGGAAACCTCAGACTGACACAATACTTCATCAGACCCACACACGCTGCCAAACACCCACTCAACCCCATTTCTGCCACATCCCATTACATCATAATCACTGCAGCCACGCCTCCCACCTGGACCAATCTCGCCAAAGCCCACTTCCAAATCAACATCCCTCGTTATTCAAAACTTGCCACCACATGCCTGGCCTGACGCAGCTGGAGCAGCATGCAGGTTTCAAACTGGTCCCCCACGCTGCGCATGAACCAGCTCAACCCCACCAGCAACCTAAATAATGACATCAAAAAGCTTTGACAAACGGATCACATACTTCCTTGTAGCCCCTAAACACAGCTACCAAAAGGGATCCCGGAAGCAGGCAAGCTGGTTCACTGAAGAACTCATCTAAAAAAAAACAACACAGCATACAAACTGGAAAGAAGATGGAGAACAAATCTCAAAGAAACAGACAAGGACACCTTCAAAGCAGCTCTGAGATGCTACCACCAGCAGATAAGAGAACCCAAGAGGAAGGCCCTAGCTGAGTGCATAGATAACTGCACTAATAGCTTTAAACAGATTTTTGCAATTATCAAGTAACACACCGCACTGGCTTCCACCACAAACAGAATCGCCCCCTCACAACACCTACGCAATAACCTATTGGAATTCATCAGCAACAAAATCAAAACCATCTACAGCAACTTTGACCCTCAACTGAACCCCAGCAGCTTTGCCTTTTGCCTACCCACAACAAAAACTCAGAAGCACCCTGATTACATGGAAAACAGTCACCAAGGAAGAAACAGCTAACATTACGGGTACCATCGACTCGTGGGCCCTGACGGATCCGCTGCACCCGCCACATCTACAACTGGGGTGACTCCCCACTCAGTGAAGTGCTCATCCGCATCCTGAACACCTCCATCACCACTGCAACATTCCTGGAGGCCTGGAAACAAGCAGCGGTCAACGCTCTACTGCTCAACCTCTCAGTGGCCTTCAACACAGTCTCCCACTTCACCCTGATCAAAATACTATACGAAATAGGCATTTTAGGGCCCGTCCTCCACTGGAAATGCTCCTTCTTCACTGGAAGAACACAAAAGGTTAGCATGCCACCCTTCACATCAGAAGCCAAGAACCTCAACTGTAGATTTCCCCAGGGATCATCCTTCAGCTCGACCTTGTCTAAAATATACTTGACCTCACTGGCCCCCTTATCTGATCGCACGGCATCAACATTCATTTCTACGCAGATGACACTCATAACTGATACTTTCCCTGACGATAAACACTCTCATGATGAAAACCAACTTCACCACCTGCATAACCACAGTAGTCACCTGGATGAGATCCAACTGCCTAAAACTCAAGTCAGACAAGACTGAAGTGGTAATCCTCGGAAGTAAAACTTCAGTATATAACGGTTTTTGAAAAATGCACACAACCCCATGTAAAGTTTTCTTGGCCCTGGTGAATTGGCTCATTTAGTCGCAGTGTATTCATTTAATACAAAGGTTCTTTTTTAAATAAATGTTTGGACGCTCACATATAGTTTCAATATGTATCAATAAAATCATAACACAAAATTAAATTTGTTCGATTAAGAGTTATTTTTCTTCCCATACATCAACAGTGTGGCCAAGATTCTCCATCAGTACTTTTGTTGCCTTCGTGGCATCCTTCCTCTATTGTCAATACACTGCAAATGATACACCAGGCGTTACTGTCATTCTGGCAGTAACTTTATCGCGCATTGACTTCTTCTTTACTATCTTGCATCGGCATGAGCTGTTGCAGTGTTGTTCATCTTGGTGTCCTTGCTAAGCCATTTCTAAGCTCCATAGAACCCAGAACAGTATTGCATGTTTGATCTTTGGCATTTTTGCATTTGATGGCACCCCATTGGGTGCCAGGCAAGTAGATAATTAAGTTTCAAGTCTCCTGGTTTGGCCTTAAATCCCTTCACAGCAGTGGTCAGATCTCTACACTCAATAGGTTCATTCATGTCTCAAGGACTGCTTACCCCTGACATCAAAAATGATTCCAGCAAACTCAGAATACCTTAGAATCCTTAATTTTGTATTCACTCTAATGGGCATCTCTCAGCATAACCTCCACTTTCCCTTTAACTCTCCCCTGCTAACCTCGATTTCTAAGGGATGTGAAGCTCTCTTGGTTTACGTAGAGCTTCAAAAAACAATAAAACAATAGTATGGTAAACTAAATATTACGTTAAAAGAGTGCATGTAGCCTTGTCCATTATTTTATACACTTTACCCAGTAGATGACGCTATTGAGCTAAATGTAGGTTCTTAGTATAATTCAAGCCATTTCCCAAATTTTACTCAATTTCGTTCATGATTTTCTCTCTCAAAAACACCATAAACAAGTCATAACACTTTAACAGCCTTTCTGTAACTTATATTGTACAACTACTCAGCAAGCTTACAACAAAAACCAGCTTATTAATCACATAGGCAAAACCTGATGCAGTTACCAATGCTTGTTTCTTTTTGTTGTGGATTGCCCCTTCCTTTTCTTACCCGCAGTAACAAATTTAGTCACTGCTAAATGCACACACTTTGCTAATTTGTAACAACAACAAAAAGCTTTCATTTCCAAATAACTACTTTCTTGTGAGGAGCAATGTTCAGACTGTACGTATTTTTCTGAGTATGGCGGATTTATGACTAAAATATCGACTAACAATTCTGAGCGCTGTTTCCCTGCCATATTCTAGGCATACTAGGCCATATTCACAAACTGCATTTTGTAGTACATTTAGAAGTACTACAGTAGTATTACTAACTCATTTCAAAATGCTACTCACGTATGGAGGTCTACACCTCTGCCTGTCCTATCTTTTCTTTGTGGAGATCTCCATCTTAACTGCGTAGATCTTCGCACACATAAGTCTATGGAGCATATTTACAAGCCCCATTCACCACCGGAGCTACACTTGTCTTGACGCTCCGGTGGCGTAGCAACATTTCCCATATTTACAAGGTGGAGCTAAGCCTCTTACCATGGCTTAACGCCACCTTGTAAATATGCCCCTTTCCTCAGTAGTCCACTGTGGTAAAGGGGCGTGCCATGGGTGTTGCTATGGGCGTTCCAAAGCAAAACCATTGCTTTTTATCGCTGCCCCAGATTTACAAGGCTGAGGCAGCGCCAAAACCAGCACCATTCTAATGCCATGGATTACCAGGCGTGAGCATGGTCATACGAGGAGAAGTTATTCATTTATCCTCATTTTTTGTTCTTTCCATGTGTGCTGCATGCAGCACACATAGAAAGAGCAAATCGGCGTGAATGATTATTTATGTGCAGGAAGATGTCCTTTCCTGCAGATTATCAACCACCCCTTGCAACATGGCATGGCGCAGGGTGCCTATGCTGGCGCTAGTCAGCTTTTTTTGCACCAGTGCTAGAGGAGACACAGGGGTGCTCCGTATTCTTGTGAATACAGCGCATCCCTGCGTTTTTAAAATGTCTGAGCGTGGCACTGCTGAATTGGCGCAGCTCCACGCCCCGACAATTTATTTTTTTAAATCCCACTTTTGATTTAGTAGCAAATGTGGGAGGGGCAGAGGGGAGTGGCTGGAAAATGGGAATTCTTTTTGACTAAACCTGTTAAGAAAGAAGTAAGGAGGGATTTAGAGAAGGGCAAACACCCACCCACAAATGAATAAACCCATTGCTATTCACAAACTCTCCTTCTATGGTTACCAGGGCCGGACTGACTACCGAGCGTTTTGGAATGCTGCCGAGCTGGGGGCTGATTTCACTTCGGTGGGGGCTGATTTCATTGAAGGAGACCTGCGTGTGCTTTGAAATAAACAAAGCAAAACAAATTTCGTTTGGCAGGAGCAGGTCCCCATCAACGAAATCAGCCGACAGCACATCACCATTCCAAAATGCCCAGTAGCCAGTCCGGCCCTGATGATTACTACAGTCTAAAAGGACCAAAAACAGTCCTAAATGTACTCTAGCTCAGAGCTGCAGTATGTCCAGCACCACCCATGGCAACCACCAGTGTAACACCCTTTCATAGAAAATAAAGCACATAGGGACTTGAAAAAAGTCCCATAGGAACTAATAATAAAATTTAAATAAATCATTTAAACTATCAAAAATATAAATACATTTTACTTCATATAAAAAAAATTGTCTAATAAAACTTAATTTTATGTTATTGTGTTTAAGTACCTCTTTTTTAAATGTAAATATGAATGTAACATTAATGTTTATTAACAATAAATTATTTTTCATTAATTCTATACATCTCTTTTAATAATATTTAATAAATACTAAATATATATATTTTACTTCTGTGGTATTTGTTTTTTATTTAAACTTGCAAAAATAATGTTATTTAAATTTCATTTATACAATATAATGACATTTTTAATTTAAAATTGCTGCTAATGTTATAAAATGTTTATATTGTTCTATATTTAAAATAAATACATACAACTCAAAAATAATCCTTTATTCAGTTACATAACCATCAACGGTACAAAACATCTGTGTAATACATGCTACAGTTTTGCTTCATTCAATATTCTTAATACATAAATATACTCTCATAAAAAATTAAAACATATTCATGCAACATACAACTCATTCACATTACTATTTAAAATAAAAATATATTTACCATTTTTTTTATAATTCAATAATTTTTAAAATGTTCCCTCTACTTCATCCACATTGAGATCTCTGCCCGATTGCAGAGGTCTCTGCCAAGAGTGTGAAACATCATATGCGTAAAGATATTGTGTGCTTGATTCACAACGGTAAACTTACACTTTTGTATAAGTTTACTATTTTTTTTGCACAAATTTCAAATTAATTGTACGCTTACGACTACAGAGAATCTGCAGTCGTGGCGCAGAACTTCGCACATAAAATGATAGGCCTGTCCACAAAGTTTACTTTTGTGAATCAGGCCCTACTAATAGTAACTTTATGGTCGCATTTGACGTTTTTACTGACTCCACCCCCTGTTACAGTGGGTGAGAACATTTAAGTCTGCACTTTTGAGTAGCGTTACTCTCCTAAATGGCGAATAGCCGAAAAAAGTAACTACTGCTAGCTACTGAAAAGTGTAAGAGTATTTTTACTTGTAGGAAATCTATACATGTAGATTTACCTTTGTGAAGAGGGCCCACTGAGTATTTGTCCCCTGAATGGGGAACAACATACCATTTTCCTATTTTTTTGTTGAAAGCATGGGTTGTTCCTCCTAAGGTAGGTGAGCTAGAGTAAGTGCCACTTATGTGTGTTGATGACCTACTCCTACTGTAACTAACTCCAATTGGACTGCAGAGAAACCTTCCAGTTTTATAGCGCTATCCCCAAAACAATTTGTAGTGAAATAGTGTAAGTTTCTAGCAGTAACACAGTTGATCAAGCTTAACTAGGATTACTTCTTTCAAAACTCCAAGGTTGCTTACCAGCGTCAGTGGGGTTACACTTTCTACAGTGAGGCGGGCCCTCTGCAGCATGGCCAGGCATTTCCATTCCCTCCCTCTGCGAAGATCTCAGTTTGTCAGGCATTCTGACTTAGCCTGTCTGTCACCAGCCAGTCATCATGTAATGAATCAGAGCAATTGAAGGATTTTTCCCACCCACAATTGGGCCCACATTATAAGAAGCCTTTTAATCCTCCTGGTAATGCTGCCCCTCCTGCACTATTATCAATACCGGGGGTGCCAGTAAATCTGGGTTCGCTGAGTTATCTGGAGTTTACAGACTGGACCCTGAGGGTCCCCTTACAAATGAGGAATTACCAGGAAATAGAAATATGCGATTCTGTGATGGATTCCCTTGGAAATTCCTGATTTCTCCATGGAGTTTCACATGCAGATTTGTTCACTTTAAATAGATATGCGGTGGAACCTCAAGAATTAAAAGGCCTCTCAAGATGTGGACTTAGTCTGCTCACAGTTTGGAGCTTGACAGTCTTTGAATTGTGTTTTGGGGTAACAATAAGAAGTTGAAGTTCAGACTAGGACCTTGAAGTGCACCACATCACTCTTTCCTATCTAGGGCAGTAAAAAGGGATGCTGCCAGTATGCTATCTGTCTTGTCTTGAAAGCCAGTGTGCTCTAACCGACCCAAAATCAAATGAAGGTGTCAAAGAATCAAAATTGTTGGTGCGAAAATATGGCTGTCATCCAACATGTTTATAATGACTGGCTTGGTACCTCTTCAGACAATGAAAACTATCTTGAATATGTTCAAGAATCTTAAGAGTTGCAATGTTTTAGTTGCTTCACTGTGATGTTTTATGGCCTAGTAGGGTTTTATATTTATTGTAAAGGAAAGTGCCTTTAAGAATAACCAACTCTTCAGAGTTCTATAGATCCAGGCGAGTAGGTTTGTAGAAGTCAAGAGGAAATGATGGAGGTGCAATTGCCATGCTTAGAAATTGCAATCTCAACTTGAGGATGAAATAATAATCTTGTAAACCATTTTTTGCCTTTGTTTCACTGTCGATGATTACAAATGAAGCAGGGGTCATTGTGAACCACCTGAAAGTTGTTCCTGCCACCTTTGCTGTTGATCAAGGGAACAATGGATGCTGTTTGCAACAGGCGAAGACTCAATAGACTTTATCTCAAGGAAAAGAGTTATTGAAAGTGGTTTTCAAAATAATTACACTATTACCATGTTTACTATTGAATTTTTTTAGCCGCTAAACTCACTTGAGACACCACTTGCACGGCTACAACTCACGCACCCTGCACTGATGCTCTAATTTGTTACAAATGCTGACATAGTTGTCATCGACAGAGAAACAAACCGCGAGGAGTGCCATAGTATTCTCCATCGTAGAACTTCCTAATGCATACCATCAAATTATGTTGCATCACGACTCAAGACATCTCACATCATTTGTGATGCTACAGGGTGCATTTGGGTTCTCAAAGGCTAGCTGTTCGGGCTGGCATTGGTCTCGGTTGGGTTACAGGGGGGCATGCAGCAATAGCTTGGAGAGGAGGGTAAGGTAGCTTACTTCCAAGATAATATATTGGTGTGGTGGTTGAGAGTAAAGCAATAAAATGCTGTATTCAGTATACTGTTAAGCATATCAGAAAGAGATGGGCTTATGTTAACTAAGAAAAAATGAAAATGTGCTGTAAAACCAGTGGACTATCTGGTAGTAGGATGAAGCCTTCATTAAACTTGGTTGGAAAATGTCAAAAAGGCGCCTGGTCCCAGAGATGACGAACCGCCCCAATACCTTCTCGGAATGGCAGAACATTATACTAACAACATAGACTAAATTTTTGAGAGAACGTTTACCATGAGATGTTGGATGAAAAAAGGGATACCATTTCAATGCTTGGTCCAGTGATATAAAGAGATGCTAGTCAGTGCTGGGGAATTGAAAGCATATCACTGTAATGACCAAACTATCATAGTTACAGATGCAATGTGTAGGAATTAGGAGCATTGATGGTCCAGGAGCAGGAGGGTCACAAGCATGTCATTGAGTTTGCGTCATGGACATTTAGAGGTGCAGAAGAGATGGTATTTTGTGATATACAGAGTAGCCCTGTCATACTCATGTATGAGGGTACTTTATTTGAGCTGTTAAGTGACCTTAACACTCTTGTTTAAATATTCACCACAAATGGAGCATGTAGGGCAGTGCCTCCCCTCCATATAGCTAACTGGTGGAACAGGGCTCAGGAATTTTAGTTTAGCGTGAGAAATATGTGACAGGGTTGTACAACATGATTGACTATACTGAGTAACTAAAGGATAAAGAAGGAAGATTGGGTAGTGACAGAGGATTAATGGAAGCAGATGAGGAACTTGGAGGTGAGAGACTGAATTGGTAAGGGGTGGCTGACAGGGATAGTTGCCGAAGGGTGCCATTAGTTATGAGCTGGTGTGGTCAGCTCTGTAAAATTGCTGGGGTAGTGTGTAGAGTGGACAAATGCGTTTTTCCCTAGGTCGCTGAGGAACAGGTTAGTGAAATTGTGTTAAGAAGGTCATTGGGGAATATCAGCTCTGTAACAGATGGCAATGATGGATTTTTCGTGGCTGGGCACGGACAAGGTACATTATCAGAGCCATGGCCGATACCTAAGGTCTACAACCACACAGTTGATTTAGCAGGTGTAAATGTCTGCAACAAATGGAAGATAGCATGGTGAAATGAGAGCACAGGAGAAGCACATGTTAACTGTTGTAACAGAGTAACAGGAGGTCAATGGGAGAATAGAGACTAAAAAACATTAAGAATGCAATGAGTTTTGTAATGAAATCTAAGATTTTACCTTTGATGTTCCCATCTGATGCATGACCTCAGATGTTGGTGACCTGAATGGTGTCATTCAACTACTAAACAACATGTGAAAGGTGTCATTCAGCCACAAAAAGTATCTTTTATACAGGTTCACTGTTTTTAATTATTGTATCCATAATTTGTTGTAATGGGGGCGATGGTAATTTCAGATACCGACGATATCCAGTTGCTTTTCACGTGTGAAAAAAGTGAAGGGGTTGATGGAGGAGCTATTAAAACTTGCCTCTCCAATGTGTTCAACGGGTAGTCCTGCAACCGATTAAAATACAACCCTGCTAAAATGGAGATTGTGTGCTTTTGGCTTCACTCCACCCAATCTGTGTAAGACTTTCTGGCTTGAGGGTGCCCCCTTCTCTCCCCCCCCCCCCATCAGCACTCATTTGAGCACAGTAAGAATTTGGGAATCAAAATTGAAAGTACCCTTTCCTTCCAACCTTAAATTCAGGCACTGGTTGGTTCTTATTTTGTGCACTTACATTCATGTAAACAAACTCTTACCTCTTTTTTTGGTCGAAACTAAGAAAACGATGATCCAAGCCCTGATTACTTCCAGATGTGATTATGGAAATGCACTATAATTTGTTCTTCCAGAATACCTCCTGAATAGACTTCAAGTGACACAGAATGCAGCAGCTAGAACTCTTCTCAACCTCGCTCCAAGAACACAAATGACCCCGCATTTGAAAGCGATTCACTGGCTTCCTATCAGAAAGAGAATTCTTTTTAAAACTGGTCCTGGCTCATAAAGCTCTACATGAAAAAGGTGCGGTGTACCTGAGGAGGATGATTTGTGCTCATGCTCCTCCCAGGAATTTAGTATTTAGCCAGAATTCCCAAAATCTGCTGTGCCAGGACCGGAGGCAGATCCTTCTCTTACCTTGGGTCAGTGGCCTGGAATAATCTTCCCCTGGAACTCCCATGTTCGAGGCATGTGGGCTGCTAAATTCATATCTAGTGCATAGATCGCCGCCTAGTGTTGGGTCCGGACGATTGCACATTGTTGTCCTGGAAGAGTCTTCGAAGTATCACGAGATAGGTGGCTCCTCCCCTGGACTACAGTGCGCATGGGCATCGGCTCCATCCCCAGATTGTTTTTTTCCGCCATTGGGTTCGGATGTGATTTCGACGCCTCCTTGTCAGAATCGAACACTGACTTCCTTAAGGCCAAAAGGCCTTCGATACTCGCGTCGGTATTGTTGCGAACGGTCCCGAGCATCGTCCGACTCTTCGTGTCGGACTTCTGGGGAGTTGCTACTCTTCGGACATCGAGGCCCTGTACTCGCAGCGAGACACCGACGACATCATCATGGAACGGAGTCCGTTCAAGCGCTGCCCCGTGTGTGGGTCCAAGTACCCACACATCGACGTGCATCCAGTCTGTAATAAATGTCTCTCGCCGGATCACGACGAGGACAACTGCATGGCCTGCTCCAAATTCAGGTCAAAGAAGACACTCAAGCATCGGCGCGCGGCGCGCCTCGAGGCCTTGCACGCAGCACCGGCACCCGACGACATATTCGACGACCCCGCAGAAGACGGCCGAAGCCATCATCTTCAAATTTCACCGCCATCAACGGAGGTCGAGGCCGATCCAGACAAATACATCGAAGGACAGAGCCAAGACCTTGGATACGTCGATGAGGTAGGGGACGACGAAGAAGTCTTTGGGGCCGCGGAAGATAGCTCAGAGGAAGAGCTATGCCCCGAAAGTTACTAGACTCAGGCTCAGGTCACGGGATCGCCACTCGGCCTTACCCACGACCCTGCACCGATATCCCCAGCCCCGCCTTCGGGCCCGGCCACGGATACACCGGAGGAGCCGTTGTTGCGCGTATCGAAACTGAAACCGCAACCAGTACAGTCGACAACATCTAAGATGGCCGACGTCACGCCTAAACCGAAACCTACGGTCTCGACAACATCTAAGATGGCCGAAGACACGTCGAAAACGAAACCGAAACAAACGGCTTCGACGACGTCTAAAATGGCCGACGTCCCGTCCAAAATTACGAAGCCAGCTCCGTCTTCGACTCCGTCGCCCTTAGGCCCTACGAAGCCGAAGAAGGCCGTCGAGTCACCGGCGCCACACGCGGTGGCCAAGGACACGTCCTCGGAAGGTAGTCCATCACGTCTCGACGGCTGGAGCGTCAACCTCCAAACAGACGGTCGAAGCGAAGACCACTAAAGGCCAAGATCCGAAAGCCGGAGCCATTACTCCTCGGCACAAAGACACCGGCTCTGCATCGACGGCGTCGGCGCCTAAGAAAGCTGCAGGGCAGCGAACCGTTGGAGTCGAGGATTCATCGGTGCCTTCTTCTGCCACGCCGAAGGCCTCCAAAGCGGACGAACATGAAGCATCGGTCGTCAAACCCTCGGCTTCATTTACTAAACAGGTCACCGAGTCGCTCAAGAGGATTCAGGAGAAAGCCCTGCCGTCGACAAAGACTGCGCCATCGGATCCGAAACCGATGGAGCCACCTGCCAAAAAGTCGACGAAACTTATCTACACACTACCGCCAAAGGTGCCACCAAAGGCGTTTGCACCCCAAACGGTGCCGAAGACCTCGGGGACTTCGGAACATTCCACGTCCAGTGCTATTTTGCCTCGACAATCAGCATCTGACGACGAACGGGAGCATTATATCGATGCCCACACAGGGATAATGACACTTTATAAGAGAAAGATCAGTTCCCAGCCACTGGAGTCATTTGTAATTCCACTGAAAAAGAAAAGGCAAACACAGGACATACCTGCCCTTGTTGAACCTCTGCAACCTCCCCCAAGGAGGAGTCCAACACCTTCCCCCAACCAATCAGGGGGTGAGGATGATGACCAAGATGAACAATACAACTTCCCTACTGGCAATTACCCTGATGTGAATCAGGACTCATATGACGACGCTGGGGACCAGGGAAGTCATCAGGTGGTGCAGGACCCACATGGTTTTGGGGCACGTACATCACCAACTGAGGATTCAGCAGCTTTCAATGCTTTAATTGAGAGGGCAGCTGCAAATCATAATGTAGATATGCATGCTGACCCAGTGGAAAAGGATTTCCTGTTTGACACTTTCTCTGTCTCCGAAAGAACAGTCAAAACACTTCCTATGTTGAAAGGTGTCCTTAAACATGCGCCAGAGATCTTTAAAGAACCTACAAGAGCGAGAGTGGTAAACCCACGTATTGAAAAAAAATACAGGCCTGCGCCTGGGGACCCTGCCTATATTCGGGGACAGTTGCCTCTGGATTCGCTGGTGGTCGCAAATGCCCGCAAGAGGGCAAACTCCCAAACAACTGGTGAAGCTCCTCCCCCAGACAAGGAGTCGAAAGTGCTTGAGGCATCTGGCAAGAGGGTGGCTGCGCAGGCTGCTAATGTATGGCGTATCGCAAACACACAGGCACTGTTAGCGCGTTACGATAGGGCGCATTACAACACCCTAGAACAGCTCCTTCAACATCTGCCTGATGAGTATAAAGAAGCTGGAGAAATGCTCATACAAGAGGGAAAGCTTATATCAAACGCTGCAATAAAATGCGCACTTGATGTAGCGGACACAGCGGCTAGAGGAATTAACACTAGCGTCATGCTACGGCGCCAAGCCTGGCTTCGTATATCTGGATTTAAGCCTGACATCCAAACTACAATCCTCAACCAGCCCGTCAATCCTGACAGACTGTTTGGTCCAGATGTAGACACCACACTTGAAAAGATTAAAAAGGACAACGAGACTGCTAAGTCCATGGGGGCACTTCAATCGCAACAGTTCAGGGGCAACACTTTTCGTCGCTCAGGTGCGCGTAGTGTTACCAGAGGACACATGGGACAACAAACACAATTCACCAAAGGTGGTGCGCAATCCTCGTACCCCAAGCAAGGTAGAGGGGGTTACCGAGGTAACAGTGCCAAAGGCAGAGGCAGAGGGAACACCAACTCCCGTTCCTCTGCCGCAAAAAAACAGTGACTCCCTGTCACTGCCCCCCGACCATCCAACACCTGTCGGGGGAAGACTCCAGCAGTTCCTGCCGGTTTGGTCGTCCATCACCACGGACAGGTGGGTGAGAAAACTAATCCAGTACGGGTATTGTTTGGAGTTAACATCCACTCCTCCCAACATTCCCCCAAGACACCGTCCTATGTCGGCAGAGCACTTGCACTTATTGCAGCAGGAAGTGCTAGTAATGCTGCAAAAAGGAGCAATCGAACTCGTGCCAGTGGAGGAGGAAGGAACAGGGGTCTATTCCCTGTACTTCCTCATCCCAAAAAAGGACGGATCCCTCAGACCCATTCTGGATCTACGCCCTCTCAACATGTATATACTGTCAGAACATTTCCACATGCTGACACTGCAACAGATACTTCCCCTTCTAAACCAGGGGGACTTCCTAGCAACCTTAGACCTCAAGGATGCTTACTTCCACATCCCACTCCACCCGTCCCACAGAAAATACCTCAGGTTTACCATTCACAACAAGCACTATCAGTTCAAAGTGCTACCCTTCGGAGTGACTACTGCCCCCAGAGTGTTTACGGAGTGTCTGGCGGCGGCGCACCTCAGGAGACAGAACATACATGTATACCCGTACCTCGACGACTGGCTCGTACAAGCAAAGTCGGAAACACAGTGCGCCTCACACATGTCCCGCACTATTCAACTCCTTCACAGTCTAGGGTTCTCGCTGAATTACCCAAAGTCGCACCTTCAACCAGCCCATGTGCGGCAGTATCTGGGCGCGACAATAAACACCCTGACGGCTATGGCTCAGCCAAACGCAGTCAGAATCAACAGCATTCAGTCACTGATCCAAAGATTCAGACCGCAACACTCCCTGCCAGCGAGAGTGTTCATGCAGTTGATAGGCATGATGGCCTCCTGCATCTTCATAGTCCTGCACGCAAGGTTGCACATGCGACCCCTCCAAGAATGCCTAGCGAATCAATGGACACAGGCTCAGGGACAACTGATGGACCTAGTGTTGGTGACCGGTCGAGCATACAACTCTCTGCATTGGTGGAATCCACACAACCTTTGCAAGGGACGACCGTTCCAAGAGCCTGTGCCACAGATTGTCCTAACAACGGACGCATCTCTCCAGGGGTGGGGAGCGCATGTGCTCCACTACACGGTGCAGGGACTGTGGTCAACCCAGCAACAACGATTGCACATCAACTACCTAGAACTGATGGCAATCTTCATGGCGCTCAAGTCCTTCAAAGTACATTTGTGCAACAAGGTCGTGTTGATCCGGACGGACAACATGACAGCCATGTACTACATCCAAAAGCAGGGAGGTACTCACTCGCCACAGCTGTCTCATCTGGCTCAGAGCATGTGGAAGTGGGCCATTCAGAGAAACATCTTCCTCATGGCAGAACACCTCCCGGGCAAGGACAATCAGATGGCGGATCTGCTCAGCAGGTACAGCCATCAAATGCACGAGTGGGAGATACATCCATCGGTGCTCCACCCGTACTTCCGGCAGTGGGGTCATCCAGAGATAGACCTATTTGCCACAAAGGAAAACGCAAAATGCCAAAGCTTTGCCGCCAGGTTCCCTCACCCGTAATCGCAAGGGAATGCGATATGGATGAACTGGTCAGGCAAATTTGCGTACGCTTTTCCCCCAGCGCCTCTCATTCCGCTGGTGGCAAAAAAGCTAAAGCAACACTCGATGACTCTCATCCTGGTTGCTCCAACATTGGCACGCCAACCATGGTACACCACGTTTCTAGAACTTTCCGTGGTACCGCATCAAAGGCTACATCTCACATCCCGGCTCTTGACGCAGAACCATGGCGACATTCAGCATCCAGATCCGCAACAGCTCAATCTGGCGATCTGGCTCCTGAGGTCTTAGAATTTGGCTACCTCAACCTGCCTCCAGAATGCATGGACATCATTCGGGAGGCAAGAAAGCCCACGACCAGGGCTTGCTATGCGGCAAAATGGAAGCGGTTTGTCATCTACTGTACTGACAACAATATCAACCCGCTAGATGCATCCATTCCTAACATCATCTGCTATTTGTTACATCTTTACAAATGCAATCTGGCTTACGCTTCCATTCGGATACATTTATCCGCCATAGCGGCTTATCTCCAAAATAGGCAGCACCTCTCCGTTTTCAGGGTGCCTGCCATTAAAGCCTTCCTGGAGGGACTGAAGCGAGTCATTCCTCCGAGAACACCACCAGCTCCGGTGTGGAACCTCAATGTGGTCCTCACGAGGCTGATGGATCCACCCTTCGAGCCACTGCACTCCTGCGAAATTCAATTTCTGACATGGAAAGTGGCTTTCCTCATTGCTATTACATCGCTTAGGCGCGTTAGTGAGCTGCAGGCGCTCACAATCCAAGAGCCTTTCATCCAAATACATTCAAACAGGGTGGTGCTACGCACTAACCCCAAATTCCTTCCTAAGGTGGTGTCACAGTTTCATATCAATCAAACTATTGACCTACCCGCATTCTTCCAAAACCCGCAAACGGTAGCTGAGCGAATGCTCCATACACTGGACGTTAGGAGGGCGTTGATGTACTACATTGACAGAACACAACACTTCAGGAAAACACAACAACTTTTTGTTGCCTTCTCAGCACAGCACAAAGGCAACCCCATTTCAAAAGCGGGAATAGCCAGATGGATTGTTAAGTGCATCCAAATCTGTTATCAAAAAGCTAAGCGCACTTTAACAATACCCCCAAGGGCGCACTCCACACGCAAGTTGGGGGCGTCCATGGCTTTCCTGGGGAACATTCCTTTAGAGGACATTTGCAGAGCAGCCACATGGGTCACACCGCACACGTTTACCAAACATTACTGTGTGGACGTGCATTCCAAGCAGCAAGCAGCTGTAGGGCAGGCTGTTCTCAAGACACTTTTTCAAGCTTCTGCAGCTGGCACGGGCAACCGCCCTTAATGGGGGGACTGCTATGTATTCTATGCACTAGATATGAATTTAGCAGCCCACATGCCTCGAACTGAATATGCTACTTACCAGTATGCATCTGTTCTTGGCATGTAGGGCTGCTAACATTCATATCGCCCTCCCTCCTCCCCGGTGCCCGTAGCGGCTGCAGACACTATCTTGCATTCATCATTAGCATGGACATCCTTTACACTATTTCACTCCATCTCTGCCACAATGGCTAAAAACAATCTGGGGATGGAGCCGATACCCATGCGCACTTTAGTCCAGGGGAGGAGCCACCTATCTCGTGATACTTCGAAGACTCTTCCAGGACAACAATGTGCAATCATCCGGACCCAACACTAGGCGGCGATCTATGCACTAGATATGAATGTTAGCAGCCCTACATGCCAAGAACAGATGCATACTGGTAAGTAGCATATTCATTCCGAGCTATCCATTTTCAGGAAAAAACTAAAAACCTGGCTCTTTCAGCAGACTTGATGGGCAATCAGTGCTGTGATAGGGAGCCCTCGATTTAGCACCAAGACACTCTTTGGAGTATGCGTGCGCTCTACAAACCCCTCTTCCTCATCATCATATGATATATGTATTCTTATGTGTTTTTTGTGGTGAAGTAAGGGAATGTGTTATATCTTGTTAGGGTATTAAGTCCATTGGTCTGTGCCTTTTAAGAATGGAGGCAAAAACAAATCCACCATGGTCCTATAGAAGCAGGAGCAGTGGTTGGGTCAAGGCTGGAGGAAACAAGAGAGGTGCTGCGGCCACTGTCATTAGGAATTAGGAGCTCAGCTAGAGAATGCAATAGGGGCCTTGAAAACCATTATTTTGACTTCCTTTTATCATCTATTCCAAGATTTTTGATGGGTTGCGAAGTTCTATGTGGGTCAGAACGTTGACAGCAATTTTGGATCAAGTTGACGTTTATGCAGGGATATTGGTACAGCTTTTTGGATGATTTTGAATTCATAGAAAGAGATAAGCATAAAAAAATGCAATAGATGTCAGGAAACTGACTAGATATTTTACTACTGGCAGTGGTTTCTGTGAACAGTCAATACATTAAAGAAGCCCATCAGCTGTTTGTCAAGGATAGGTAGAAATTGTTTTGATGGGGAGGAAACATTAGAACGTTTGGCAGTGCATTGGTTTTACAATTAATTTAATCAGAAATGATTTACATTTTTGCAAAAAGAAATCTAATAAAAAGTCACATAACAGTTAAGGGGTCTGGTTTTATTTGGTCTTAATAGATAATTTCAGAAGATGTTATAATTGAAAAGAATTGTGAATTATTTTTTGGTAATAAAATGCCTTTACCTGTGCCAATACATCTTGTATTTAATATATAATTTTGTAATGTAGTTCATACAGATGTGCAGGAAGTCTATGTACCAAGAGTGTCAATTTGATCTTTTATTGGGGTCACTGACAGTTTAGTTGGAGCTTAGTTGTGCAAATGGTGTAACAGGTTAGTGTTAGTGTCCTCATCTGTACAGGAGAGGCATTTTTTGCTAAGGATCTTAAAGCCTGGTGGCACCAAAACAGGCATTAATGGAACAGAATCCTCGGTGATCTACAATTCTTTACGATTGGAGTGATGATCAGGGGGAACGTAGGAGTGAGAGGAAGTCATTGTGCATATCCAGAAAGTCACAGTTTGACTTTTCATCTAGGCCCAGATGTACGAAGCATGCATTTTGTGACTCGCAAATTGCATTGCTTTGTGACTCGCAATTTGCAAGTCGCAAAATGCAATGTACAACAGTGTCTCAGACACTGTTTGCGATTCCCAATGGGGTCGCAAATTGAATGCCTCATTCTTATTCATGAGTCAAGAGCAATTTCGACCCCATCTGGAATGGCTAGCACTCACAGGGATGGTGGCCTGCTGTGGTCAGCAGACCACCATGTCTGTGACTGCTTTTTCAATGAAGCAGTTTTTTTTAATGCATCCCGTTTTCCTTTAAACTTTTCAGTTTCATTTTTTAAGGGCCGGCAGTGGTCTCTGGAACCACTGCCTGCTCTTAAAAAATATTTATGTACCCATTCACAAAGGGGAATGGGTCCCCTGGGGACCCCTTCCCGTTTACGAAGGGTTTACCACCCTTTTGAAAAAGGTAGTAAACTGCAAGTGCTTTGCGACCGCAAATGCGGTCGCAAAACAATGTTACATGCCATTTGCACTTGCTATTAGGCCGGTACGCCCTTGGCACGCCCCTTTCTAATAGCGAGCCGCAAACCATATTTTGCGAGTCACTAATAGGTTAGCGACTCGCAAAATATGCTTTGTACATGGGGCGGACATTTTTTGCAGTCACAAACCGGCTGAATTCCCGTTTGCCATGGCAAAAACCGTACATCTGCCCCTAAATCTATTGTTCTCAAATAAATAATTGTGCAAACCTTATTTTTAAATCTTCTCCACTTTAACATATATATTTCCTTTTATATTTCAGATACCATAACTGATCAGCAGTTAATGTTAATCGCTAAAAGCTTTGGCAGCAGTTGGAAAGAATCTGCAATCCTGTGTCTTAACCTGGACCTGAAAGATATCGATGACATTACAGTAAAAGAGGACGATGTTACATTTCGAAAGTTCAGGGTATTGACGAAGTGGCGAGAAAGAGAACAAATTGGCGCAACTGTGCACAACTTGCACGAAAGTTTGAAGACTCAAAAAGATATTGATTTTGAAGTTCTCAAAGTATTAGAAGGTATGTATACATTTACTATAGGCTGCATATGGATTTGTCACCTCTACCTGCATCTTAAAAGTTACTCTGGCTGCTGTAATTAAGCCTGTAGCTGACACTAACAGTTATTGCAGTGCTTAGCATTTCACTTTCTGTTTTGATGGTCATTTGGAGATTTGCTTTTCTACATATTAATTGTGTCCAAAATTACATTTATCCAGAATGTCTCTTTTATGATTGTAAATGGGGTTTCCTTAAATGAAACCCCAAGAAAAAAAACAGTACAACTGCATGTCCCTAATTGCTATTGTAAATCGATAGTTAATTTGAAGAATAGTATATATCTAGGGCAGTATTCACAAAGGTAAATTCTATTGTAAACAAGGTTATGACCGAATTTATATTTTTTATGCCTGCCTGCAATCCACGGAGGAATCCAGTGGTCGGAATCCAGAAAGGGATTCCAGTTGTCGTAAATCGATTTACTACTGCTGATTCCTCCATAGTAACGCAACATTAGTGAATCCCACTCAGAATGGTAAAAGCGCTTCCAAGCCAATGTTTATATTAGACGTTTGAGAAAGTCCACAATCTTGTACATTTGTGGGCATTGCCAAACATCTGCCAGGATGGAAAGGGGAATTTATCACCTCCAGACTTGATGTGAATTCAGGATAAGAGCTTTTCCCATGTGGAAAAATTATTCCCTCGTGGAATAAAAAAAAGATAAAGATAAATCAGTGCATTTGCACATAAGCACTATGTACACGAGTGAAGGACTGTTTGGGGAAAGTCCAATGACTGGCGGAGCTTTCCATGCACTTCTGGGAATGTTTGTGAATCCCACAGGAGCCAAGGAAAAGTAAGTAAGGCTCTTTGTTGTACAGATGATCGCAGTCTTGAATGAGGTCTCACAATCGTACGAAGACCCAACACCAACTGAGCCTCTTCAGACCTGATGCCAAACTTGTAGTTTATGCGCCCTGAATTCCCCCGGCCACCGCTGACGCCACAGAAATTTGAGGCATTCAGAGGTCATGCTGCAGATAATGAGATTGATTCCAGCTCCCCCTGCCATGCCTTCTTGCCCCAAGGACCCGACGAAAATTCCTCCTCGCCGTCCCTCCTTACCCCTAGGACAAAGTCAACCTGCTCCACTTCTGGTGCCAGATGTGCATCCACCCCTTTATCGCAGGTCTCACCAGTTGATCCTCCATTGGAACTGCTTCCGGCTCCAGTAGCACTGGCTCTGGATTCAGTTTTGACTCCAGCCCTGATTCAGATCCTTCCGCTGCTGGCGTTCAGCCGATGTGATACTATACAGTGACAAAGGTGCAACCAGTTTTGGAAGATGAATCCTTACTGTTTCTCTAGCACAGCAGCAATACTTCTGAAGGACGAAGGCTTCTTTTGGGTCCTACTTAGATGTAATGCTCGGTCTTTAACAAGCTCAACATAATGATGATTACAGTGAGAAGGTAGATAACCTGATATCCTATTATTATTATTCTGGTTCTGGCTTCTGCCTTAACTTACAGAATGCTGGTGGCCTAAATACCTCTTAAGAATCTATATTTGATTCCCGTTTGGGACTGCTGGCAGAAGACAAAAGTGTCTTGTTCACTTTTGTGGTAAAGAAGGTTGTAGAAGTCCTAGAACTTCTCATCACCACTGAGAAGAGTAATGGTAAATTGTATGAACGTTCTGCTTCAGAACCTCTGATGCCATTTATCAAGGGTTTGATTAACCCCATTATGTCAGCCTGGTCAAAAATCTTTCTGAAGTGATGATGAATCTCCCCTTTGGTAGCAGTCATAAACCAGCTCATAATGACACAAAGGCTTGCGGTACAAGCACTCATTTGTTAGGCGAGTCCTGACTTCTCTTTTGCCTCTCACTAAAATCACACCGTCTGGGACCTGGTGCACTAGGTACTTCCTGTGCTGTCCCAAGATGGTACAAGATGGTCTGTACACCACAAACGTACCTGCTTGGGCAGTGAGATCCAGAGTAATTTTATAGACTATGCACCTAGATGTAATCCACTAGATTGTTTTGTGACATTTGTGCATTATTGGTGGCTACGTAATTTTATGGGGCCAATCTTTTAGGAGAAAAGGTTGATTTGGCTCAGGGCAATTTCAGAAACAACAGAGGCACGACTCACTCATTGGGAATACTTTTATAAACCTGCATGTTTCACCAGCAGTGCTGGAAGTTCTGGGGTTACTGTTCTGGCCTCACTTTTCACCAGTGGCAACCGTCACAGCCCAACCAGTAACCTATACAGATTTTCGTGGCGCTAGGGGCAGAATCAGTGCAATGGGTTGAGGACAGATGCAAAATCAATCCTATTCCTTTATGTCTTATGTGAGTGCTTCCAAACTAGTTCAACCTCAAATGGCCATCTTGGGCTGGTAGGGGGACAGACAAGACATTGCCTACCCCACTGGGACTCAATCACAACAGATCTATCAGTCCTCTAGATTGCCTTAGTTGGCTATGTCCTTCATTTTCCAGACACTGTCTATCCTCACATTGCTCGTTTTCACTCAGATGTAGGTGGATCACGCTAATCTTCTCTTTCTCTACTGAAAATTGATGATGTTGCGTACCAAGAGGGCTATCAAGAAATTGTTCCAGAGTAGGATGGACAAATGGACTATTACCCGCATTACTGTCTCATCCCCAAAACGGATAGGGGCTTGAGATCAATCGTAGAACTCACAGTTCTAAACCCTTTCCTCAAGAAGGAGAAGTTCAAGATAAAGCTCATTGCACTTGTTCGTCTTTCCTAGGACTATGAATATTGGATGTTTTTCTTGGATTTGCTGTATGCATACTTTCATCTATCAGTCCCACAAGAAGTATATTCCCTTTGTGGTGAAATCAAACCACGTCTAATCCACTGCCCTGCCCTTTGGCCTTAGATCTCTCAGGTCTCTACAAAGGCCATGACAGTGATTGTGGTACATCTTTGTAAGGTGGGTATACATTAATTTACTGTACCCTTATTACTGCCTGGTGAAGGGGGCTCCCTTTAACTCGTCTTGGATCACCTGCAGATGTATACATTAATTTACTGTACCCTGGTGACTGCCTGGTGAAGGGGGCTCCCTTTAACTCGTCTTGGATCACCTGCAGAAAACAATGTCATTGTTTCCATCTATGAGCACCAGTCACTGGGTATCCATCTATGAGAACAAGTCTCCTTTTGAGCTTCTCAGAGGCTACCCCTTATCGAGCCTATGTTGTCGCACAGTTGCCTGACGGTTTTTACACCACTTAAGTCTGGGAAATTCAGGCTATGATGCTGATGTTTCATGCTAGAGCTGCTGCTCCAGACTTTATTTTTCTGAAACTTCTGGGCCAGTTAGCATCTGGCATCCTGCTAGTACCCCACATTCAGAGGCATATGGAGACCCTTTAGTGGAACCTGCATCTGGATTGTTCCCAACTTTAGGCATTAGGGAAACTTCTAAGAGATCATTGTCTCAGATGAGGCGACTAAGTAGCTCCAGTGGTGAATGACAGATGCCTGTCTGACCTCTAGCAAAACTTCCTCCATACCCTTCCCAGAAGTCAGAATGCTAATCAGTGAATAAACTGTCAGTTGTGTAAGTCACCTACACAAGGTGTAGATCAGAGGGGGTTTTGGCTGCAGTGGAGCATCACCATCACATAAATCTTCTTGGAATTGCAAGCCATCCGACTGAATCTCAGGGCTTGTTGTTCTCTGTCAAGGGCCGATCGATTCAGGTGCTAACAAACAACACAGCTGCCATGTAGTAATGCAACTAGCAGGGCAACATGTGGCACAGCCCTTCTAGAGACTCTGAGGTTTTGGCACTGGCTAGAATTTCACAAGATCTCGCTGATGGTTGTTTAGAAGGGTTCCTCAACATCAGGGCAGACAAACTCAGGAGGCATCGTCATACCTATTATGAGCAGCATCTGAATCCAGATGTGGTCTACGGTGTGCTCTTACAGTAGAGTCTGCCCTTGACAGACATTTATGCCACCTTCGAAAACATTCAGGGCCTCATTTACAAGAAAGTGCCGCAGCGCAGCACCGCAAGCCCTTTGGCTGTGCCACGCTGCAGCACTTTCAAAGTACAGGGATGCGTCATATCTACAAGAATATGACGGATCCCTTTGGTCTGCCCAGCGCTGGCACACAATTAGCTGCCATGCATGCAAGTGTACCTGCATCATGGGGATGATTGTTTATGTGCTGGAAGCTGTCCCTTCCTGCACATAAGCAATCTGAAATGGCGTTTTTCAACTTCTATGTGTGCTGCATGCATTAGCAAACATAGAACTTGCAAAATGTCATTTTTTAAATGATTGTTTATGTGCGGGAAGGGACACCTTCCTGTCCATGAACAAGCATAAGCGGTGATTTCCTCGTTCTATGTGTGCTGCAGAATGCAGCCCGCTTAGAAAGAGGTAAAAAAAACAAGGAGAAATTAATACATTTCTCCTCATTGTGCCACCCTAGCCTTCCCTGGGGAGGTGTAGCATTCAGACTCATTTCCAGATTTACGATTACTCGTAAATCTGGAAATGTGTCAGGTTCCATGGGTGTTGCGTAGGATCAGCAACACCCATGGAATGCCCCTTCATGCAAAGTGCTGCATGCAATGGGGCCGTATTTACAAGGACAGGAAAAGTCACGCAGGGTGGCTTTTCGTGCCCTTATAAATATGCGGCAGCTAAAAGCGCCATTGGTTCGTAAGGAAAAGTGATGCACTAGCGGCCCAAGGGGCTTGTAAATAAGCCCCTCAGTGCTCCGAGTTTTGTGCTGTAAAGTTTATCTGGTCTCTAGGGGATGTGTCCCACTCCTGAATCCTGTACACCTTCCCACCTCTGCCACTGATCCCGCGGGTACTGAAGAAAGTCAGGAGATATCAAGGACAGCTCATTCTGATAGTCCTGGACTGGGCAGGGACGGCCTGGTTCTCTGAACTCTTGATTCTGAGTATATGCCCTCCACTTTAACTTCCTCTTTGGAAGTATCTACTGTCCCAAAACTGAGCAGAGGGCCTGTGCCTTCATATCCAGAGGCAGGACAGAGGTGTCCCTGGGGAAATTCGCAAAGGGAGGAATCTGCGGTTAGATCTGTGGCTGACTGGGATGGAGTGGATGCTGAAGGCTGTGTGCCCCTTGCCTTCTCTGGTTGCTCTTCAGTCTGTGGAGACTTGAGAGAAGCGTGAAAAGGCTGGTGAAATGGAAAACCACCATATGACATTCAATGTTTTCCTTGGGTCTCTGCAGGCTTGGGCATTGCCGTGGAAACACCACGGAGGCAAGCATTTCCCTTGTAGAATTTGCAGGAGTGGAAAGCAACTGTTTAGAAAACGTGACTAGCTAAATTTCTGTAGATGCTGCTGTATCTCAATGAGAGCCATAGTAGACAGCTTATCCTAACACCTTTTGACTAGGGGTGGGCAAAATTTGCGTAATCGCATTATGCAAATCTCCGCGAAACGGTACAAAATCTCCGCGAACATGCGGAATTGCTTGTTCGCGAAGTTTTTTTACTGTTCGCAATCGCTGTTTGCGTGCTCGGTGGGAAATACCTTGCGAACACGCAATTTGTGAACGCGAACAAGCAAACAATTTCACGTAGTCACGTTATGCAGAATTTTGGCCGTTCTCCGCGGAACGCAAAATTACCCAAATTCCGCATATTCAGCGAATGGAACGGAATTTACCGCCCAGGCCTACTTTTGACTCAGAGAGGTCCAATTTTCGACCAACCACTGTATGCGAAAAATGACAATGTGTGACTCTTTGTAGATGTCATATATCAGGATGAGTACATTGCATAGCATCATTGCAGGGACCTAGACTAACAAGCATTGGAAAAGCCAATAAGCCTCGTCTTTGGGTTCTGTTGGCTCAGCAATGGATTTAGCCGTGCTGGCTGCATCCCTGATGCTGGGCAGCATTGCTAAAAGAAAAACAAATTGCTTTGACGCAGCTGTCTGCATTATTTTGTAGACGCATACATCAAGCATGCATGTGCCTACGAAATGACATGAGCAATTTTTTCTTTTTAACAATCCGAGTTGGATTGGCAAATTAACAAGGAAAAAAAGGTTGTGCAGGTGGGGTGCAGTAACATTGGAGGGAGTGCAAGCCAGACAGACGATAAGGATAATCCGAATCATAGGGTGCAAGTATGTAAAGCTCACAGAGGCTAGCAACTGAAGAGAGAGCCCACATAACAACAAGCACATCATGGGTGAGAGAACAAAATAAGCATGGCGTGGGAGAGGAGTACACAAGGGAGACAGCTGGAAAACACGTGCAATTTCATGGAGTGCTAAACAAAAAGAAGAAATTACCACCTGAAGTAAGAGTGACAGTAAAGGTAAAGTCAACTAATGGTAGGCAATGGACGGACTGTAAGCCCACTTGAAGCTGACAATAGGTCTCTTCACCTAGACACAGCATGCGCTACCTAATATGCGAGACCTAAAAATGAAGCAGAATGGAGGTGAAGTAGAAAATATGTTTCTGGTTTATATCATATATGTAATTGGAATGTAATTATTTTTGCACTTTTCTTTAATTAAATACAGCAAGTGCCAACATGACCTGTGAAATAAAAGAGAGTTCTGCTCAGTTGCAAGGTGGAGAAATAGGGCTAGATGCAGGTAAATCTAAATTACCGATTCATAAATACCGAATTTTACCCATTCGGTATTTATGAATCGGTAACTCAGATGTAGATAAAAAAACGGTAATTTTTACCGATTCGGTAAGATTCGGTATTACCGATTCGGTAAATACCGAATCGGTATTTGCTATTGAATCCTATGGGCCTTGAAGCCCATAGGATTTAATAGCAAATACCGATTCGGTATTTACCGAATCGGTAAAAATACCGAATTGCAAAGGGGGACAGGGTGTCACTTTGACACCCTGTTGCACCCCTGTAACTGGCTTGTGCGCCATGTGGCACACATACATGCCCTTAGGGCATGTCTGTGTGCCACATGGCACAGGTGTACATGCACAGATGTGCATGTACACAAGAATTCGTAATTTACCATGCAATTGTATTGCATGGTAAATAACGAATCCTAAAGGTCCTGTTGCCATGTAATAATTGCTACCTACATAGGAAAATACAGATTCAGTAATTTTACCGATCGGTAAATTTACCGATTCTGTATTTTTACAGAATCGGTAGTAAAATTACCGAATCTGTTTGTTTTTCAAAGCCCTACATACCAATGTCCATATACCGGTCGGAAACGGCCGAAAATCGGTATTTTCGGCCGTTTCCGACCGATATTTGGACACCTACATCTGGCCCATAGTTCCTTTCCATGATGTCCTTGTGGGCAAGCAATGGCTCAGTTCACCTGGACATGTCCATTAGCGATGCACTGCAAGTCACTGATTTGAGACTTAAAATGTTGAGTAAATAAATCAATTTTAATATTCCAGTTGCTTTCATTGTCATGTACGTCTTTCTCCGTGTACAGGTATAAAATGAGTAGCAGGGCAGTGGAAGGAGCCGGAACTAAAACAGTAAAGCAGGCTGGAGCAAAATAATGAAAAACTGTTATAATTCTTTTTGAATCCAGTTTTCAATTTTAGGTCAGCCACAAACTCACGTTAGAGAATGTAGTACTAGAACTCACATTGCCTGTAGTCCTAAGTGATTTATTATAATTACATATTTGTTTCTCCCTAAGAAATGCTGCCGTCCACGTGATATCATGGTGAAGCAAATTCAAACAGAATCTATAAACACTATCCGAAAATATTTCCTACTCTGCTGACCTAAAGAAGTCATCAGTTCCTGGACTCAGTAGCGCTTCAAATTCTGACATTCCAACTTGAAAAAAATCAAAGACTTGTATGGAGAACGCACGTATTTTGGAGTCATGTTTTCTTCAATCAACTGTAAATGGATGTGCGGGTTAATGTTTTGTGTTTGACACTATATGTAAACGTTTACAGTAATTAGTATTTTTGATACAAACCACTGCCGAATAATATGTAGCAAGTAGTGTGTGACAAACACAATGTTTAGAGAGGCATAAAGGATTGAGTGAGCTGGTCTCGCTTTCTTCTACCCTTTATTTTCTCTGCTGAGTAGAACATGTGCTGACATATCTGAATTATGAAATATATGTTTAATTTTTATCTGAATCATCACTGTTCGAAATACTTCGAGAAACTGTAGAGCGTTGCCACAAAGAATTTACTGGGGACAAATTTCTGCGGATCAGTAGGTTCAAAGGGTCCCTTGTCTAGCTGCATTGTGATGCTAGCTTCGAGTGAAACCTAGAGGCCTGATCGTCCTTTGGGTGGGGCCGAAGAAGCACCTAGAAATTACACTGCCACTTTGACGCTTTTAGTGATAGCAATAGCACTGTAGGATTGGCCGACCATGGAGGAGTGGGATTTGCAGGGTTTAGTGCAACACGTTTTACGTTGTGTCATTTAGCGGGGTCAGTCTCTTGATATATGCCCTTGTCAGGGAACTCCAAACATACGTGACACAGTAATTCACACATTAAATACAATATCTTTAATCTTTTTTGTTTTAAACAAAAAATCTTGAGTGTTATATATTTCAAAAATTGCATTATGTGCTAGGATTGCCATTCTCTGAAAGGTACTTTTTGATGGGATTTAATTCTGATCTGTTGTTATGGTCTCTTCTATGACATCACTAGTGTAAATAACCTAGCAGTGGTGATTGCCAATTTCTTTTAAAGACCATGGAAATCATGAAGATACCTATTAGTACTTGAATACACACCAAGAGGTCTCAGTATAGTCCCAGAAATACCAAGGCTAATGTGTCTGTTTAATCCCTTAAAAGACACAAATCCTCCAACCATATTGAACTCTTCAATGCTCGAATGCGATGAGCAGTCTACAGTAATATCTTCAAATCATGGACACCACCGAGTCTTGGACACCATCTTCTCATTCTGTATTTATTCTTTCAGCTTCCTAATTGTCATCTACAGGCTTTCACTAGAAATGTGAGCCACAATGTTATGGTAATAGTTGGATACTATTCTTTTGTGATAGATTTACCTCATCCAGTTAGCGTAGGATTCTGTTGGCAGGGACTGCTAAATGCGCCCCACATACAATCTATGCCATGTGCCCATAGATTGACGCGGATACCTTACGTCTTCAATCACACTTGAATTAGATACTCCACTGCATGTTGTGGTGGAATGCGCTGCTGACAATTCTTAAATACAAAGACTATGTTTGAAATTAGAATGTGAGCTCACTAAAAAGATTCCAGTGATTTTCATGAAATGCACAGTGACCTACCTTGGTACTCTTTTGCATTAAGTTAAACATTGTGTAATGCACAATTGATGTTCGGTAGACATTGGTGTCCCTGTTTTTCACAGATGCCATTAGGGTTGTGATAGCACTGCATCAAACACAAAGTCCCACTTTGACTCGGGGGATCTCAGCTAGCAGTTGAAAGAAATCCGTCCTGTAGTTTACATTGACATGTGCAATTTCAAAGTAAGCAGTGTAAAAAAAACACATACTAATTGTCTGTCCATTTCTTTCATTTATGTGGATCACTTGGTTAGCTTTAAGGGACCATTCCTAACATTCCATTCCACTTTTCCAATGCTCGAATTAAGAAATATGAGCCATTTACGTAGTTCAGTAATGCTGTCATAGCTTTTATAATTTTTACCAATCATCATGATTCAAAAATCATTACCTAGTTCACCCGTCTGTTAGAATAATCTGTGAAGTTCTACTATTTGTTTTGCTTTACATTTCTTTGTGCAGCTTGTAAAAAATGGAAAACTTATGTTCTGTAAAAAGTGTAAAGTACTTGTAAATAAAATGTAGATTTTTTTTCACATCCGGTGGTGCGTGGTCTAATTGTAGAAGTTTGTAATTGTTTAGGATGGAGTGTCAGAAACATATGGCTTAATAAAATTAGAAGCCGTAATAAACAACCAAATAATTAAGAGGAATTGTTCTGACTGTTACCTCTATGAAATTCTAATGAATTATGGCCCATATTTCCTAATGCTTGACACTTTTGTAACGTAAATCCGATGCAAAGTGTTATGTTTGGATTTACTATCCAACGCAAACCTGGATTTGCGTTGGATAGATTCTGAAACTAATGCAAACTTGTGCAATGCACTGCTTTCTTTTACGGTGTGACAAGGGGGGGTTCCATAGGTGGTTCAGGGAGTTCTAATGCAATCACCCACGGATTTTGGCCCAATACTCTATCTACAAACAATCGTAGCCTGGGATTTCCATCAAAATCCTACACTTCCTCGAGGCAGGCACAACAAAAAGAAATGTTTTCATTCTCTATTGTTTTCCTACTTTCCATGTGTGCTGCATTGTACAGCATACATAAAAGGCAGTAAAACTGTTGAAGGATATTTTTTTTTCTGCAGGGGACCCCGTCTAGTGCAAAAACTATCCCTCACAGAATGCATGCACCCTTGCACTATGGCGCAAGGGTGTGTGTTTGGTGCATGGCAGCCAAAAGTGCAGCAGCTCAGTGAAAGAGGAAGCCAGTGCCACATCTTAGTAGACACAATGGGTTTTTTGCTGTCTCGTGTTCACGCAATGCAGTGGAGCAAGTTTAGTTTTAGTATTTACAAGCAGCCAACAAAATGGAGAGTGCCTCCCCTCCCAACGACCTCAGTAAAGGAAGCGGAAAGTGGGAGTGACCTAGGAGGGATTGACCACGGGAGGGTATTTTGATCGTAAATGAATGTAACAATGTGGGCAAAGTGTACGTTTTGGTCTTCATATTCCAGACATGACCCCCCTTATCAAGACCCAGAACCCATTGTGTTTTATTTGAAATGCAACGTCACAGTACCTACTCTTGACAAGACCTCTAAAATATTATTGAGATTACTTCAAGTTGAGACTTTTTGGACAACAGCATTACAACAATTTTTATAGGAAGATGACTGCTACCCTTAGCCTGCAACCCCGCACCAACAAAGCAATTATGCCACTGCCACAAATTCTATTTTTGATAGATCTCTTTATTTAACAGTTGCTCATTGAACAGCAAATACAATTGATGGATCATTTGCACAATGTACTTCGTAAAGAAACAAGTCACAGTACAATCATGAAAGCTATAGGTGTCAAGTGGAAAGTCTGTATCATATGCAAGCATGAATTTCTCATTTGGGTGAAATTGAAACAATGACCTGGATCCATTTCCCAAGGTGTCACTCCTCATCTTCTTACTCATTGGTCTCTATAGTTAAGCCATTTATCCCAAACCTTCTCCCAACTGCTAGGGCAGACCTCACTCTGGTATGCCACATGTTCTGCCTGTAGACAAAAGTCCATATCGATTTTCAGTCTCCGATATGGAGGGCATGCCTACCCCTGGGGCCTTGCTATTTTGGCCTTAGTGACCCCCGTAGCCAACGCTAGCCAAATCTTCTGGTATCTGGGCCACACCTCCTTGCCTGTTATATTCAGGAGATGCCATTTAGCCTCCATAGGTACTTTGAGTCCAGTGACCTGGGCCATAATTTGCACCACTCCCCTCCAGTAATGCTGAATTTCTGAGCAGTCCCACAATATGTAAAAGAAGGTTCCTACCAGACCACAATCCCTGGCACATTGGACAGTGTTGCTCCTCCATAATTTTTGTAGGAGAGTTCGAGAGTAATACAATCTGTGGAGTATCCTTAGTTGGACTAAATGGAAACATACTCATATTGCCACTTCTCAGGGCTCTACACTGCCTCAACCCAGTCGCCGCCCTCTGAGTCCAATGTCTCCCTCCCATGCATCCCTCAATGCCTTCAGAGGATATGGGGAATTGTTAGTTCATTTCTTATAAATCAGAGATAGCTTTGTCCATCATGGGATCTAATAATAGTCGGTCCTGTAGCGGCGCCAAATCTGATAACTGGTTGCTCACTAATATGTGTCGCCTCAGTGTGCGCCCTAGCTGTAGATGTCTAAAACGCTCTGGCTCCACCTTCTAATAATCGTGCATCAGAGTCTCAAATATTACCATGGCGTGTCCTCTCCACAAGTCCCCCAACTACGCAATGCCAAGTAGCTCCCATTTGGAGAATCCCTCTCGGCCCTCAACCTCCCACAGGATGTTGCTGTCCCACAGCGGGTTCTTGTCTGTCAACTTGCCCTCCCCACCCCAAGAATCTAGTAGTCTCTCGCCACGGCCTCACCACAGTGTGTGTGAGCAGGGCCCCCTCTCGCCCCTTCCTGTAGAGCAGCAGCAGGTAGCCACGGCTTCCCATAGCTTCCCGATCCATAAAGTATGCCTATTCTGTTCAGCGAACACCCAATCCTTGACTGCTACCAGCAGCAATGCCCAATATCATCTGCTCATGTTGGAGACCGACAGCCATCCTTCGTACACCCCTCTTTGGAGATTGCACAGTGCTTTTTTTGAGCTACCCCAATCCCACAGTAGATCTTGCAACTCATGGTCAACCTTCTTGAAGAAATCTGCGGGTACTTTGTAGAGGGTGTTCTGTGGAACACAGAGTAGGCGTGGGAGGGTCATCATCTTAAAGAGGACAGCTCTGCCCATCAGAGACACCGGGAGTGCCCACCAGTTGGCAATATATTGCTCTGGAGGCAATCTAGGTGTGGGAGACATTTTTTCTCTATGAAGTCTCCCACATCACATGTGATGTATATTCTCAGGTATCTAAATCCATCCTGCACTATTAGAGCCACACACCTCGATGGCAGGTAGCAGACATCCCCTGTTAGGAGAAAGGTGAGGGACTTGCCCCAGTGAATCCAGTATCCGAAGCAGTCTCCAAAAAGATGAAAGATATGTAATATCCTGTCCTCTGTGAGATGGGGGTGCGTGGACTACAGCAGTATATCATCAGCATAAAGAGAGATTCGTTATTCCCATTCCCCAGCGCCACAGTTTCCTTGTATAAGTGGATCTTGGCATACCCAGACCACCAGTGGTTCAAGCGCCAGTGCAAAAATCATTGGGGATAGGGGGTATCCTTGCCTCGTGCCCTGATGCACAGCGAAAGGCTGGGGCAGCATGTTATTAACCTGTACTCTTCCCAACAGCCCTAATAAAGAGGTTTAGTCACCGGCAGAACTGGGGGCTAAAGCCCAATCTGGCAAGGGCTGCAAACAAATTGCACCATTCAGTGCTATCAAATGCCATCTTGGCGACTAACGAGAGCAGCACAGCTTGTTCAACCTGAGGAACCGCAGTCATATGCAATTCCCATATAGATGCCACATGTTTGATCGGCTTCCCTTATGCGGCATGAAGCTGGATTGGTCCAGGTGGGCCACAGTAGCTATCACTTTCCTTAACCTGTTCGACCAGGATCTTTGCCAGTACCTTTGCCTCTAAATGTAACAATGATATGGGTCTGTATGAGCTGCATTCTGTCAGTGGTTTGTCGTTTTTGGAATAATAACAATAGTGGCTGTCCTCTGATCCTTCGGCAGGCACCCGTCCTCCCTGACCACCTTGAACATTTCTAATATGTTCAGTTATTTTGTCTGCTATGCTTATGTATAGTTCCTCTGGCAGGCTGTTAGGCCACGCCACCTTCCTTGACTGTAGACCTTGAATTGCCCTCGCTATTTTATCTACCGTCAGGTCTTGCTCCAGTGTATCTCATCTGATAAGACAAGAGAGTGAGGAGGAAAAAGTATTTCAGGAGGTCAACACTTGTCTCCCGACCTGGTAGTCGTGATAGCATATGTGTCTTCATATTAGGCAGCAAATGTCTACTAAAGCTGACCAGTCGTGTGTAGTTTCCCCTCTGCATCTTGTATCTCTAAGACCCAACTGCATCCCCTATCGTCCAACCACGCTATCAGTTTGCTGGCTTTATCACCAATATCGTATAGTCGCCAGAGCATAAGCGCATGCCCTGTCCTCCTTTAGGTCTTTCAGCTTGTGCTGCTTCAGTCAGCGCTTGTGATGTAGCTGAAGACTGGTTGCCCCCCTTCCAGTATATGGGTTTCTAGTGTGCCAATCTCTTGTTCTAGCATCTCGTATTTTATTTTCTGTCCCTTCCTTTTCCCCCTAATCAGGACCTGCACATGGCCACGGATCATAGCCTTGAAGGCTTCCCATAGGATGCTGGCAGAGTTAACAGTACCTTTATTGTCCTGAAAATATTGATCTGTCCTTTCCTTTAGTTTGTGCTTGAAGGCTCTGTCTTTAAAGTACCATGGGTCGATCCTAGGGGTCAACACATGCCACTCGTTGGGCCACATAGTAGCACCTCCCCGGAGAGTGGTCTGAGATGCCACGTGGTTCGTGTGTTGAGTTCCTAAACTTACGAGCATGCAGGTGATTGGTGAAAATGTGATCTAAACAGGAGTAACTACCATGTACAGCAGGGAGATGAGTGAATTGTCTTGCAATCAGATTATGCTCATGCCACAGGGCGACCACACCCATTGTGTCCACAAGGCTCACATTCGGCTGAACTGGCTACCAATAGGGGAGTAGGATCCCTATCAATGTCTGGATCTAAAACCTCCTTCATGTCCCCCCTAGTATGAGGACCCCAGGTGGCAGCACCAGCAATAGAGCACTGAGCGTGGGGAAGGTCTCTGTGTGAAGTCGCTGTGGTATATATACAGAGCAAATGTTAAGTGTGTAGCCCTTCCATGTGCTAGATTGTGCCACAAATCTTCCAAGAGGGTCACACCATGTGTGACAAGGAATGAAGGACACGGTGGATTTGATAAGGATGCCTGTTCCCCTGGAGCAAGTGGTAAAGCCCACATGTGCCAGCAGGGTATAACCAAAGCGGTCAAGTGCATTATAGTGGTTGCCCTTAAGGTGAGTCGCCTGCAGGAGTACCAGGTCTGGAGATTGCATGTGGACATATTGTAGCACTGTGGGGCACTCAATTGTGGTGGGTAGGTCATTGACATTCCACATTAAGACTTTAAAAGCTAACAGAGTGTGGGCCCCCATTGAGTGTAAAAGTGTGTGCGAGGCCATCCCCGGGTCTGCTGGGGAGCTGATCGTGTCCTCCCTTCCATGAGTGTAACATGACCCTGAACACTGAGCAAAAACAAGATCTGACATAAACTACAACAAAAAAATTATAAGAGTGTCATCCCAACAAAAGAACTCACTCAACTGCAGGCTCAGAACTGCTCACCTCCCCAACATGCAGAGTGCCTGTCGCCCTAACTTTACCATGCAAACTTTTCAGGGTTCGCCGTTACCACCTTGACAAGCCGAAGCATTACAAACATGAAGCTGTCCACTTTAGTTTATCGTAGAATATCCATATTTGTGCTGTGTAAGCCAACATCACTGTCCCCTTACTAGCATTAGCGTTAGTTAGCGGTAATTTTCGTAACGCTGCCTATTGCCGAAAACCTAGGTAGTGAAGTATTAACAATATATCACTACATGGCGATAGTATCAGCTAGCCGCGGTGAAAACTGCCACTACCACTAGCATCAAGGCAATAAAATGTTTGCCGCTAGCGAGAGAAAAGTAAAAAAAGGCTAATTAGAGGCAAAAAACTCGCGTTAGTCCGCCAACTGTCACTTTTCTACCTCTAGAGGCAAAAATAGCCGATAAGTCCACCAACAATTATATAAAGAAAATAAAAACAGTAGAATGGAGCAGCCAGGGTCAAGTTCAGTACAGGTAAACAAACCTCCCATCAGCCAGGATGACCAGCCAGAGTCCCAGGGGAAGAGTAAACGCAGATTGAGGTCTACATTTATGTAAAGAGGCGCCTCGCTGGGGAAAACCACTGCTGCCTCACTTTACATAGTGCTTTCCTTGCACACCATGGCAGCTGAAGCGTGGCCAGTCCCTGGGGCCCGGAGGCCTCACTGCGTCTGAGATCCGGATTGGGAGGCAGAGGTTCTGTGGAGTTGCTGCAGCCTAGCGGTGGAGGCGGGCCACATCGGGACCGAGCCCTTGGGCGGTGGCGGTAGGCATCTGCAATCTCCCTTGCCACATGGAGCTGTGATCAGAAGAGGCGTTCCTGCTCATCAACATAGGGAGGTCTGCATCACATAACACGGGCCACCACTACACCGGGGTGCATACAGGAGATTGCCAATGGTGAGCTGAGCCTCTCTGCACCACAGGCCGGAGGATGTGGCGCTGCCTGGACACTGTGGAGGGTGAGGCCCTTGAGCTGCACCAGACCTGTGTGGCGGAAGCACTGTAACTTCATGCCTCAGGGGTCCTGTTGCATCACCTGCATCAGGAGGTTCCTCACCGGACTTGGCTCCAGGCTTGTGAAATCCCATCTGGCTGAGGGTTCTGCTGGCAGAGTCACAGATTTGAAGAGAGTGTGGTGGATTGAGCACCGGTGTCGATGTCCAGATGGGGAGAAGGTGGGATCGGGCCAAGCCTAGCACCTGTGGGTGGCGCACACTGTGCCCTGAGCAATCCCTGCGCTGCAGAGAACGCACATTGCTGAGGACGCTGCACAAGACTGGTGGAGGACTCTACTAACTGGTTCAAGTTGCTGAGATCGGCCATTGGGGCCGGTTCGGGCCCAGGCCCAGACTCTTGGGTATGCAGCTTGATCTGCCGTTATTCACTAGGGAACTGGGGAATACAGAATCTGGTCGCCACTGTTAGATCGGAAGAGGAAACCGGTTGGTGCTGCCTTTCCGCACCCCCTTGGTAGTGAGCTTTTGGGTGTACAGGGGACTATCCCTTAGTGGACTTGCTCTTCCCACAGGGCAGCACTGTCTGGTAGCTGCTGCTGCTGTCCCCATCTGCTGCTGCGGGTTCCTCTGACCCAGAGGTCAGGTGTTCGAGGCCCTCTTTGCCTCGAGGCTCCTGCCTGCACCTCATGTTTGGTGGTCCAGTGATAGAGTGTCACTGCTCTGCTGCTTGACTGCACTCCTGCCCCTCTTTTCTGCTGTTCTGGTCCCTCTTTCTGCTCTTCTCCGTTACTTTCTACCTTTGGTTTGTTCCTCTTTTTTCTTTGCTTTGTTTTGCTTTGTCTTTCATTGGCTTTTGTACAGTTCCTTTTCCCCTGTCCTCTCCCCCCCTGTTGATGATGTAATCCCCCACAACCCGTCCCCTCCAGTGTCCTTCCCCACGTTTCTCAACCCTCAGCTGTCTAGCTCCCCCGCAGCACTACTTAATGACAGCCACTGTGCAACAATGCGCAGCGGTGTGTCACTGGTGCGCCGAATGCACGCCAAAGCCAAGCCGTCTCCTCCATCCGTGCATGGACCGTGTCCAGTGCCAGGAACCCTGCCGCCTGGACACTACACAACTATGATGCCAGCACCCTCTTCGCCCTCAACCCTGTATGCCACGCCGACTGCCATGTACATCACCCAAGAATACCCTTGCACCCTTTGCATACCATAACTGAAAACACACCTTCTGCCACATTAACACACCTGCGCCTTTCACCACCCAGCCAACCAACAGTGCATCCAACCGACTCAACTTCATCCTCCTCAACATGTGGTCCCTCCACAAATAAGCCACAGAAACCTGGGTACTCCTTGAATTCAACGCTTTAGACATTGCCTATTTCACGTAAACCTGGACCAACCTCTGCTCCAGACCGGACTTCGCCATCGCCATCCTCGACAGCTACAACATCTCTCACACAGACGACTCCGAAAGCCCAGGAGGAGACATGCCATTGTCTACAAAAGCACACACCGACTGACCACGCACCGTAATGGCCCAACGGCGACCATGGAACACCTCTATTTCCAGATCCGGACCAAGCCCAACACCACCCTCAGCAGGCACCCTCATCTACAGGCCCCCCCGGCCCATGACCTCCCATTCACCAATGCTATTGTAAACCTCATCGCTCCCCAGGCACTCTCATCCACCAACTACATTCTACTCGGAGACCTCAACTTCCACCTGGACAATCCCAGTGACCAGAACGTCACCACTCTCCTGGAAAACTTCACAACATCAGACTCAAGCAGCTAGTCACTGCACCAACCCACATAGCCAGGCACACTCGACCCTGTCTTCTCCGCCAGCAGGAACATTCAAGTACAGCTACACCACCAAACTCTCTTGGACCGTCCATCATTCTATACATCATGCCCACGAATATTATTATTATTATTTGAGCTCACAGCTACCCGGAGGTTTCGCGACGCCATTGGACACACGCAAGAAGACAGAGCTGCACTATTGATTAAATAACCATGTTTTAAGATCTTTACGGAATTTGCAGTAAATAGTTTGTATGCCAAAGTTGTAAGGGGAGAGAATTCCACAGTGAAGGGGCTAAGCAAGCAAAGGACCAACCACCCATATGTACTTGTTTGGTCCAGGGAACTTGAAACGTAGCCTGGGAGGAGGATCGAAGGAGGTGCGTGGGAAGGTAAGGGTGTACCAAAGCACTGAGATACTGTGGCGCTGCCCCTGATTTGATTCTATGCATATAGCATAGGGCTTTAAATTTAGTGTGATTCTCTACCTTAAGCCAATGAAGGTCGCGGAGGGATCCTGAGATAGAGGCCTTTCTAGGTAATTGGCAAAGTAGTCTGGCCACAGAATTCTGGACGACTTGCAGCTTGCGAACCACCTCCTTGTTGGCTCCCAAATGTAGGGCATTGCCAAAGTCCAGTCTAGACACAATCAGGGCCTGTATGACTGTTCTTTGCGTAGACATAGGCAACATCCAAAGTATTGTTTTTGAGCCATCTTAGGATGGTAAAGCAGGTTGAGGCTACCTTTACCGCTTGCTGCCTCATAGAAAGTTGGTCATCTATGATTATACCAAGATTACAGACTGAATGTGATGGTTTGGGGGATCATCCATTTGAGGCGGCCAGTGTTGGGGATCCCAGAGATCTTTGTTTCTGCTGAGGATGAGAACTTCAGTTTTCCCACCATTTAATTTCAACCAGTTGGTATGCATCCAGCCCACTATCATTTGCAGCCCTACCTGGGGAGATGACACATTGGATGTTTCCTTGGTGGACAAGGAGAAGATAAGCTGGGTATCATCAGCATAAGAAAATATGGTTAGCCCAGCTTCTTCAGCAATTGTGGCCAGGGGGCTGACATAGATATTGAAGAGTAACGGGCATAGGCTGGATTCCTGTGGCACTCCGTATGGGGAGTCATGGGCCTTAGAACTAGCGGAAGAGGAGAAGATCTGAAAAGTTCTGCCAGACAGAAAGCTGGCCATCCACTTGAGTGCTGATCCGACAATGCCCTGAGAACATAAAGTTTGTAAGAGGGCAGTATGAGACACCGTATCGAAAGCAGCACTCAAGTCAAGCAGTATGAGTGCCATCGTTTCTCCCATGTCCAGATGTTTACAAAGAGTTTCTGTGATGCCCTAGAGCATGGATTCTGTCGAGAAGCCAGCTCTAAATCCTGATTGGGATGTGTGAAGGATTTTTTGGGAGTCCACAAACTGTGTCAGCTGTTGATTAAAATGTTTTTCCAAGATTTTAGAGAAGGCTGGAAGTAAAGAAATAGGACGGAAATTAGAAAGTTCCGCCGGATCAGCATTTACTTTTTTCAGCAGGGGTAGAACCATGGCATGTTTCCAGACCGCTGGTACTATTGCTTCACATAGCAATGCGATGAGCAGTTCCATAATAACCTTAAGTAGTGGTAGTTCCAATTTTTGAAGAATGGGGATGGGGAGAGGGTCCTTGGGAGAGCCAGATTTAAGACTAGATAGGATGCGACTAAAAGATGGTATATCTAGAGGCAGGCAGTTTTCCAACGCCTTACCAGGGGTTGCAATAGTGGCCTGTGGCATAGACGGAGTGGTACAGCCCGATATAGGTTCATTGAGCTTTAAGTGCATCTTTGCCTTAGTTGTCATGATATTAAATTCTGTGTACATTTTTTCAATTTTATCAATGAAAAACTCAGCCAGGTCTTCACATTGCGCTGCATTTAACTCAGGTGGCGCGGGTTGGCAAGATGCGCCTGACAACTCTTTTAGAACTTTAACCCTACACCAACTCCATCATTGCCCACTCCCCATCACAGCTGGATCAAGGCCACAGAAGAACTTCTCGTCAACTCCCTCAGCACACCACTCTGCCAACGCTTACAGACACCAACCTCTACCGATGGTTCTCTAACTGCACCGACACCCTGGCATCAAGAAAATCCAGGCCAACAAAACTCCAAGAAGGCCAGCTGGTTCACTCCCGCCCTCCACTAGTCCAGGTGCACCTGCAGACGTCTCGAGAAGAGATGGAGCCACAACATCAATCAACTCCGCAACATAGCCATAGTCATTGGTGCATGGCAGGCGTTGTGCGCCAAAATAGGGGAAAAAAACAAGGGGGCTTATTCATGAGTCCCTTCTGACAGATTCATCATCAGTGCATCATCTTATTGACGTACTTGCAGCATGAATCATGTACCATGTTGCGCCTTATTTACAAAGTGACTCATCTAGGCATATGCGTGGCTATGATAAATGCAAGGTGGGCGTTCCCACGCAGCAAAGCCTCGTAGGAGTGGCGATATGAAATCCATCAGATTTCACTGTGACAATTCTAGGACGCCACTGTGTCAGAAACTTACGACTGCCTCATGGCAGGCGTATGGGTGACGTAGTGCCATAGGGATATGCTGGCCCCATGCATTGCTGGAGTTGTGTCATGCTTGTGACACAACTGCAGCAATGCGTGACCTTAGCGCTGACAGATACGTCAGGATTCCAGACATATCTGTCATTAATTGCGACATTCAGCGCCGTACAGTGAATACGGCGCATCCATTGTGTCGCACAAATGACGCAGTGAAATGTCACAACACTGTTTTGTTGCTGTGTTGCAACACTTTTCATGAATGATGCCCATGAATGAGCCTTATCTTATTTATAGTACGCATCCCTTTTGTTTATTCGCAGGTCAGTGCAGAAACATTCCTTGTAGCGCTGTCCAGCACCAAAACCTCTGAAATCAGGCCCCAATTGTTTGCCCCAATTTTAAGACCATCTAATTTCTGGTCTAAAAACTGCCTCTAATTTAGCAGTTTTGGAGGGTTATCGCCGGACGAAAAATGTGTGTTAAATATTGCGAAGTGGGGTTTGTGGCAGTTTATGCACAGGAACACCCACGTTGCATCTCTTTTTTTGTTAAGTTCCGCTAACCGAAGTGGCGATCTTGAAAATTAACGTTTACGCTGGATAAGTACCACTAACTGCAAGTAGCAACACTTTGTAAATAAGGCGATTAAAGAAAAAAAGCAGCCGTAACATCAACAAATTGACACTACGGTGGCATTAAGTTCTTGTAAATCTGTCCCTTTGTTCTACATTTCGGCAATAGGTTTGTGCTTTTCCCCATCCAAATGTTCCACATAGACAATGTCAAACACTCATTCGCACATTCAGCCTCTCACTCATATTCATATGCATTAGGCATGCCATTTCTCTCCCAAGTAACTCCTTATCTACTGAAATAGATGTCTCAATCACTTGCAACCATCCTTTGCCGTATGGGCTCATCACAGAGCATCCCAAAAAACGTGTGAGCAAGTTGGCTTGCAGGTCCTGTGTGCAGTTTAGAACACAAAGCTGTCACCAGTTACCAGACCAGGACCCTTAAGGGAGGGTGAACAGAGCTGGCACATGCAAACAATGCTCATATCGGCTTACTGTTAGCATTTTTTAAACTTTGTTTTTGTTGAAGAGTGCTTGCACAACAAACATGTCATCCAGTCTGAATTCCTTCTGTCTGTCTCAAACATTGTTGGCTGGTCCGTACCATCTTCAGAACCAGCTTCATCATTTACTAAGGAGGCACGGCAAGTACCCCTGCCTTTGCACCCAAGCTTGCCATCTCTGGTGTTTCTCAGCACACCCGCAGCCAGGACAATATCAGACTGCAGACTAAGCAGTCCAAAAAAGAAAACAAACAGTAGGCCTTTTATGTATGTACCAAGGATCTGGAACAACATCCCCATATCTAGCAAGATCGCTCCAACAGAGCTCCAATATAGAAAAGAGTTGAAGACTCACCTCTTGTCAGAGCACTACATCACAATGCATTACCCATCCACCACCCACCTTTCTCTCCTTTTACTCATACATACATGCATACATACATAAATACTAGGGGTGGGCGTAGTTCGCGAAGTAGCGCTACGCATAGCTATGCAAAGTGCACTACACGAGCTACGCGTAGCACTACGCGAACTGCGTAGTAGCATGTTCGCACTGTGCAAGATGTCATTTCAATGATTGCACAGTGCGGACAAGCATCCGGCACTATGCAATCTTTGAAAACGGCATCTTGCACAGTGCGAGCTGTACTTTTCTGCCTCTCGAGTAGATTTTTACTCGAGCTGCAGCTTTCTCAACGCGGACTGGTAGTTTCTCATTGCGAGCGGTCGCAAGCATGTGCGGCCATTCACAATGAGAAACCTGACCTCCCCGCGTTGAGAATCTCGCCGGAAGGTTTATTTTCCATGCTCCCGATCGCCAACTTGATGTTGCTGATCGCGAACAAGGAAAAAGTCTCGCAAGGATGTTATTTTGCTTGCTCGCGGTCGCCAACTTGACGTTGAGGACCGCGAGTTGTGCAAACTTCGCAAACTACGCGAGCGTAGTGTAGTGCTTTGCCCAGGCCTAATAAATACATACATTAGTTAGATTTATAACTAAGGCTTCCCGTTTTATGGTATTTATTTTTTGGCCATTTCCGGCTGTATTTATCCATATTTATTTTTTGGCCATTTTATCTGTATTTATCCATATTTACTAGCAGCCCGCCCCGGCGTTGCCCGGGGCAGAAGGGGGCTGGGGGCAGCATTTTAAGGCTCTGTGCACTCCCGCCCGCACCGACATTGCCTAGACCGCATCCCTCCCGCCTCCCGCCTCGCCGCCGCCCCCCCCGCCGCCGGCCCTGACATTGCCCAGCCGGCCTCCCACCTCCAGCCCCGACATTGCCCAGCCCGCCTCCCGCCTCCAGCCCCGACATCGCCCAGCCCGCCTCCCGCCTCGCGCCTTGATCCTCCCGCCCGCCTCCCGCCGCCCGCCTCCAGCCTGCCTTTGCCTTACCTGAGCCGCCCGCAACGGACTTCACCGCCACTCCTCGCCGCTCTTTGCCTTACCTGAGCCGCCGCCCACTCCGGACTCCACCGCCACTCCTCGCCGCACGTCAGCGCTCCTCCCCGCATATCGTCATTACGTCTAGGTCGCGGTCAGCGCTACGTCGCGGCCGGCGCTAGTTTTAGGGGACTACTTTGTTTACAAAATTTAATTTTTTAATTTACGTTTTTTTTAAATTTAATGTCGTCTATGTCCATCTACACACCCTGAGGATTCCAACAATGTATTGGGTGTGTGGATTGGTGCTGTGGTTCCCGAGTTTACCTGGCCAAAAGGTGCAAGTTCTCTCTTTATAATAGTAGTATAGATTTTGTGTTTTGCGTATAAATGAAGTTATACAACTGAACATTTCCATATCTTTTTAAGTGATAGACACGCACTCATATTTCGATGTCCGTCATGTTTTAGCTATTTAAGCTGCCAGATATTACATAACAATACACTGGTAAATACTAGCATTATACCATAAATGTATGTTGACATATCCCATTATTTAAAGAAATTTCATCCTGTTTTTCATTTCCCATGCTGTCCATCTGCTTAGCTTCTGGCCTATAATTTTTATAAGACAGCACGGAGAGTCACTTAAAAGAAGCACAATTTTCTGTATTTATCCACCTTTTAAAATAAACGCAGACAGAAAACAATGTGTTTTCTGTCTGTATTTACCTGTACAAATCCTTAAAAACGGAAAACATGGAGCCTTATTTATAACCCATTTTTAGGTCGAGCCTACCATACAATGCAAGCTGTCTTGCAAAAACCTATTGTGGGCTTACAAAGAACGTATAGGGGCTTACAGCTCTCCCTCTGCTTACGATTGGCTAGCTTTATTCCTTGACAGAGGAATAACGGCAATAGCTGAAGTAGCAGGTGCCAAACCTATAATGTATTGGCGCCACTTGTGGGCAACTCCCGAACTTACATCGTACAGGGAGGAACTATCAGATGTTTTCAGGGCACGTGGCGCTGCAATGATCCCCTGGTTCTCATACATTAAACTTCTATTAACCAACATGGGTCATGGGGACTATTGGTCTTGCCCCGAGTCCGCCTGCCCGTCAATATCTAAGGAGCAACTGAAGGCACTCTACAAAGAGTATATAGACTGACCCAACTGCATACACTTACTAGAATCGGGAAACTTTCCTCTGGATTCCTGGACATTAAAGATACACCTTGCTTTGAGCCGGCAATTGATCTCATTAATCCACCAGCAGCAAGGAAGCTTTATTTACAATTCAGATATGGGGTGCTTCCTTTTAGCTGTTTTACATCTAAATGGAGAGATCAATCTATGAGTAACTGTCCGGCCTGTGAACACCTTGAAGAATCTGAGCTCCACGTCTTCTTTGGTTGTCCGGGCTATAAGAGAGCAAGGAAGCGCTGGTTGGTTCAGATTTGCAGGAACCTGGGCAGCAGGCGCTGTTACGAAGTCATCAGGATACTGAAAACCGACGCGAGCATTCCAATAGTGTATTCTGTAGCAGGTTTCCTGTTCTCAATGTGGTGCACGAGAAGGGTTTACCTGACTTCTAGTAATGATTAATGACAGTTTTGCCCTGAAGCTTTATTTATAGAAATGATTTAATGTCAGTTCTTCCCTGAAGTTTTATTTCTAGAAGAATTGCTTTTCATAGCCAAAAACTTTTTAGCAATAATCTTTGTTTTTACTTGTCTCCACTTTTAGCTAATTTATTTATTTATTGCACTGCGCACTTTCAACAAATTTCCTGTTAAGTTTCGCCTACCTTTATCCTCAAAATCTCATGCATTGCTCAAAATGGAATCACGCTTGTGGCTAGTACCGAGTTTTTATCTTCTTTTTTTAGGACTGTTAGTACACAATTTAAGCGTCTTAGTTATGCAAATGTTTTCCTGAGTGTGTTCTATTTTTTTCTTTGTCATGTAATTATATATTGTGTGCTGTACTTTTTTAGGTCATTCTGACCGAAATAAAGTCTATTTGAACTGACTGCTAGCTTTATTGCCGCTCTCATATCCTTGCTTCATATTTGTTGGTTTTTCTTTTCCCACCATATCCATCTTGAGTATGTTTCTCCCCATGAGCATAGCCTCTTCACATCTCTCTAATTGGATGTTTTCTAACTTTCCACAGCTCAGTGATCGGAAACAACTTTTTTACTCTAAATGAGGGTGTATGTGTTTTCCAGCTCTGGTCTTTGTGTGCTTCTCGCCCTCCAAATACCTGCCATCGCTTGCTCAGTGTTGCTGTCTCCTTCATGTTTCAAGCCCTCTCTTGTGTGCTTCTCCCCATGCCCCATACTGCTTTCGCTTGTGTGCCACCTTTCCCCTCCCCGCCCAATCTCTTTTGCTACCCCTCACCCTCCCCTCTGTTGCCCCTACATCCACTATGTTTTAAAGAAAAAAAACATTTCTTTTTGGGGAGTTGGCAACAAGTTGCTACTAGCCCCTTCGTCTTAAAAAAAGTGCTCTCAAGCTGCATCTTTTATCTTTTTTTTAACTGATCCTGATCCAACTTCGATCGGTAAGTAAAAAAAAATGGGTCTCGCATAATTTTGTAGGCGTACATATATAATTACGCATGCGCACGCACACATCATCATACATGCATGTGCCTACAACATGAGGTGGTGGTAACAGGTGCATCATGACACCTTTTTTTAGTTTATTTTTTTTAGTTTTGGCTATGTTGCACAGTATCTTACCAATGACATACAGCCTTGCCAAAAGCATTGCTAAAGCAAATTCGTCCCAAAGGTGTGACCTACTGTCTTTGCCGATGCTTGTTGGATTAGTGGTGGGGATTCCTTCGAAGATAGGAGAACTTTTTTTATTGAATTCATTTTTAGTGAAAATTAGTTCATCTAATGTATTAACTTATCCAGGAAGAGTTTCAGGACAGTTGTGTCTGCCCTTCACCATGTGGGTCCACCAGGAACCAACATCAAGAGCAGATGCTAGCAGCAAGCAGACTTGGGCCTGCTCTGTGACCTTGGGCTCACACTGATTCCCCCTTTTGGAGGCAAAGGAGATCTGGCATGGGTTGGGTCAGAGACATGGCTCCACGCAGAAGGCACCCTCCACCCACTCTGGCAGCAGCTGTTTGGCTCCCTTCCAGCTAAACATTCTCTCATCTGTGCAGCTCCTACTTCTTTCTGCTCCTAACAGGTCATGTCTCCCCCTTCATTTCTTTGCTTGGTTGTTCTCCAGCTTTACTTTCACTTTGACAGAACTATTCTGAAAAAGGATAATATAAAAGCCTCATAGAGGGATACGTTAGAAAACCGTGGCCCATATTTATGAAGCCTTTGCATTGTGCTTGAGTCACTCAACATGACGCAAGGACAACGTTAAGGGGTCAGTAATAGTTACAAAGCCACACAAGGGCTAATATGTGTGGCCTTGTGTGGTTTGTAAACAAATATAATGCAAGGGAGCTGCTTGCACTGCATTACGTTACATTTCAACTTGCGAGGCGTCCCATGGGTGGAGCATAGGTGCTCTGGTGCAACCACCCATGGCTTTTCACCCATTCCCAGATTTGCAAAGACGGGAATGTGTCATAGGCTACGCCTTAAAAAATGAGTCGTATCGAGGAGACATCTCTACATTTCTCCCCGTTATTTCCTCTTTTCATGCAGCCCACATCGAAAGAGGAAAATGCCTCTAAAGATTATTTTTATGTAGGAAGGTGCCCCTTCCTGTACAAAAACAATCCTGCCTGTAACCCAAGCATCCTTGCACTATGGTATAGGGGTAACTGCATTGGTGCTAGACTGCGCACAGTGTGTTAGCGCAAGGAGAGAGCATAAATGCTCCAAAGCATTTCTGCTTGCTACCTTTCACACAGTGCAGCAACTTTGCTTGCTGTCTTGTGTTGCGTGAAAGTTTAGTAAATGTGCCCCTGCCTGCATGTGCATCCATCCCAGCATAGATATGCCAAACAGCTGGGTATCACCATGCTCACAGCATCATACATCTTCAATCACACACCATATACACAACATCAAACTGTACACAGAATACAGCACACACATCTAAAACTGCACAAATATATAATCATGATATCACTGGGCTCAATGAAACTCTTTCTTTCAAGACTTACCATGCTCTATCAAACAACAGAACACATTAAAACATAACTCCTATTATACATCCAGAAAAGCTCAATAAGGGATTTAATTGACCATTAAGTTACTCAACAAATAAGGTGCACTGATTTTCAGAGGGGCAAATAGATGGTAACCCTAAGCTGTCCTAATGCCCTGCATGATGTAACCCTTTTGTGTTTTTTAAAGGGACTCCCACCCACTGTTTGTTCGTGGCATGCATCATCGTCGGGTCCCTTATCCAGAATGAAGGTACATCTGGATAGGGCTTGACCTGCTTTTGGTAGATCTGAATATTCTAATGATTTGGTAAGAAAAAAAAAATTACCTAGTTAATACCTGTCAGGGACTTTGTTCCAGGATTACCAAGATTACAAAAAGTGATTGGTACATCTTTGTACCTAGGGGATGCTAGGAGCTGATTAGTGCTTTGGCATCACTCGTCTCGTCTCCGATTGCCCAAAAATGTTGCGGACCTTCATTAGGACCAGGTAGACTACTGAAAGCACTGCAATGCCAGTGGCAAACCTTGTTCTATACCAATGCATTCTGTGGCATTTTATCAGAGTTGTATATCAGGTATAAGAAATGCACAAGTAGAAAAGGACTGACAGTCCATGTACCAGTAAGAAAACCATCTCATGCTCCAATGTCAGATTTAGGGCATTCAGCCGGCTATATTAAATGAACTGTTTCTCTTGTTTAGATAAAATTAATTCAGTTGGGGCATCAAATAAAGCAAACCTAGAAAATTAGCTGAGACTCAATAAAGTCTATCAGATAAAATCAATTTTAATTCACTAATGGAATGTAATTATATCCAGGAGGAATAATAAGGAGGTAGTCAAGAGGCAGAAAATTAGATTAAATTAATTAATAAGGTGCAATAGGAGGTGAAAAACACAATCCAATTATCCAACAAATTAAAACAGAATAAGACGCAGCACAGACTCGAGTGATAAGATCATCTTCATCCACAGAAGTGTGAAAGCAATGAAGCTGAGAGTGAATTAATCAACCCCTAACCCCTATAAAAATGGGTACATTGTGCTATGCAAGAGGTGTAATGCAGGCTTAGAGCCATAATAATAAATGCACTGTATGATTTTATTGTGCTAAATACCCTAAAACGTCCTCTTGATCAAGTAATGCTCTCGGTCAGGGGTGTAGAAAGGTTGCCCTCATGACAGTGATAAATGCCCCTCTACACTACCCAAGGGTGAGAGGCCCAATCACTTTGGCTTCTTAAGGAGAGTTGTTGGTAACTCCTGTATATATGTCTCAGAATTTAGGAGAAAATGTAGAATACTTTAAAATCAATACATTTCTAATGGGTTGATATCCCATTTCATCAGGTGCGATAAACAACACAGCCCACCCCGGGCACCTGCTATACCTGCTCCAGAATTAAATTGACAGAAGAGGTTGGGCATAATGCCTCACTCCGCCACTTCAGAAACTCAAATCTGCACCATATTTACAAGAATAAGGTGCAGCCTTGCTTTTCCCCCTGCGCTGGTGCTACACTTAGCTGCCTAGCGCCAACGCTGGCACCTTTGCACCGTAGTGCAAGGGTGTCTGTGTGCAGGGGAAGATTGTTTATGTGTAGGAAGATGTCCCTTCCTGCACATAAACAATCTTGAAATGCTGTTTTGTCACTTCTATGTGTACTTCTTAATGCAGAACAAATGGAAGTTACATAATGTAATTTTTTTTAAAGAAGGGACACCCTCCTACACATAAACAATCCAAGGCGTTTTGCTTATTCCACGTGTGCTGCACAAGGCAGCACACATGGAAAAAGCAGAATGAGGAGAAATAAAGCATTTCTCCACGTTTCGCCAAGTTAAGACCAGGTTTCCCCATGCTTGTGATTGTTACCTGAAACAGAACTTTGTCAATCAAATCCAGTATAAACTGGATCACATCCTCAGCACGCAACCAACCCTCCTCCATGCACTGTGTCGCCGAAGCCAAAAACTCCATCCATGCCTGACCGTAATCTCTCAGTGTAGACTCTGTGAGGGACCCTACCACCATTTGCACCATCTTGTGTCGCCTACCAACCACAACTTCTCTGGCATGGACATCGGTCTCTGTCGACATCCCTGGTGAACCCACGGAATCTCCCTCACTGTGAACGAGATAAAGCATCGGCGATGTCATTGTCCAGACCTCAGACGTGCTGCGCTCTAAAAGAAATGTCATGACGCAAGCAACCGAGAACAAATATGCGCAGCAATTTCAGAACCTGCGCATCCCTGGCTGACTGCCTGTTCACCACCTCAACTACAGACATGTTATCTATTCTGAATAGCTTCCCACAAAGTAACTGCTACAAATGGGGGGAACAACTGCAAGAAAGCAATGCTCCTGCCCCCATGGACCCACTGCTCGGGCTATGGTTCTGCGCACCAACTGCCTTGCCAAAAAAGATCAAAACCCAGTCTCCCTGCCGCATCAGAGAAAATCTGTACATCCAAGGTCAAATCATCCTTCAGCGCTTGTGGAATCCCGTTAAAGGAGTGCAAAAAAAACCACCACATTCCCAGATCCTCCTTGACCTCTACCGTTAGCCTTACATGATAATGAGGTAATGAGAGACCCGATAGGGCCAGCCCCAGCCTTCTGCAAAAGGTCCTGCCTGTCCTTACCACTAGTTCAGGTGACCTAACAGTAACAATTACACCTTCTCTTGAGTGAGCATGCACACCAACAACCTTAACATCTTCTCTTTATTTCTTGTGGCAACCACGCTTCCATGGGTTCAGAGTCAATTTCAATGCCCAGAAATGATATCACTGTTTGTGGACCCACTGTTTTCTCCAGTGCTAAAGTCACCCCCTGGTCACCCATGAGCTCCTGGAACCATGCCAGCATTATTTGGCAGTCCACCGAGCCATGTGCCCCCACAACATTTTTTTCTTCCAGGTAGTGGGTTACAAACTGATGGCCTGCCTGCCATTTAAACTACAAAAAGGAGTTGAAGTATTAAAAAAGGACATATTTTATGGAGCAACCCATGGGTAAGGCCTTATCTACGTACCTGCATCCTTTAAATTATATACCCAAGAGCTGAAAGTCATCAGGATGCACAAGAACCACCTGAAAGCTGACTTCACGTCCCACTTCGCTCTTAGTGCTCCTGGGTCCGCCATCACTACCAGTGTCATGGCCACATCAACGGAAGAATATGGCACTCAGTCCACCTCGTCTGTGACAAAATCATTTACTGACCCCCATTCTGGCCAGGACAAGTGCTGGAACTGGCCCTGCTTCTTTTTGGGCACCACTCAGAAACGAGAAACAATCAGATCTTCCATTTGCCGATTGTGAAAGGGGCCCGGCATCCTGCCTCCACAATTTCTTTCTCAAAATTTGTCATGGACAGCCCTCTTGTGTTCTTTTGCAGACCTAAAGTAGAAGCCCAGCAAGTACTCCAACCTATTGAGCTTAACAGGAGTACAAGACGTTTGTAGAAGATCCCTGGGCTCCCCTCCCCACCTGGTTGCCATAAAACTGCTGCTGCTGTCGTGACCCCTGTCTGCTCCAGTTATGCTGCCATTGACTTGAGCACTGCCCCTGATAGCCGCCTCCTGCCCCAAAATAATTGATATGGGAATGCCTACCGGTGTATTAGGAGCACTTGTGGCGAAATTTTCAGAATTCCTGAGTGCACATTCCTTTATTAATGTCCCAGTAGGAGCCCCCGTCCTTATCTGGGTTTTTGCTGTGATTCTTACCGTGCCCCTGAAAGGTGTAGTACACAGTTGGCAAGCCACACTTATCGTAAAGATGGTTTTCCCCACCTTTGTTGCCCCCATGCAGTGCTGCCACAGGTCTGAATCCAACTCCCCCACTTAGCCACAGGGTTCCATGACAATCATGCCCAAAAGTCCTTGTTGTACAGGGCCTATGCATAACCTCCCCGCGTGATTTGGGCCTTCCTGATAACATCCATGTACTTGAACATGGTAACACAGCGCTCAGGATTCTTCTTACAGTAAACACTGGCATAAATGAGTAATGCTGTGGTCCAATTCTCGATCATAAGGGGTACGATTGGCCGCTTCACAAGCTCATATTACTCCTCCTTTGAACCCTCTTTGAAGTGCACCTCCTTATGTAGGAGTTTTAGCATTTCTACGTACACCCCTTTCCATATCCAGTGAGCTCCTAGCAGCTTGGTGACCCCCCCATGTAGGGTAACTTCTTTGTTTTGAGTTCTTTACTCTCCAGCCTTTCCTTCTTCTCTTCCTTCCCTTGCAACCCCCCCACTGCCTGACTCTTCACCGCTACCCACACCTTTGCACTCTGCCCTGCTCCTTTCTCCCTGTGTATCTTCCTGTTTTCCTTCCGTGCCCACACACATCAGTGACATACTTTCCTTGACAGCGCTACACCCCTACCCTGCCCCGGATCCCCCCGCATCCACACCTGTGGATATCATAACAAGACCTACTGCAGTGGCCCGAGCCTTACCTGGCTCCATACACTGCTTGCCACCTCGCCAGGCACCTTTGTGCCTTCACTGTCCTACCCGGCTGCTCCATGCTTGCCTACAACACACTGGACATGACATTAGTTGCACCCCCTCTTCCCCGTCGCTTCCTGGCTCTTCATCCCTCACTTCCCGTACTTCAAGGCTTTCAACATCATAGTACAACACTGGGACCTCAAGCAGGTCCGCCGCATCGCCCCAACTGGGGCCCGCACTCACATCCTTCCTGTAAACTGCTACTGGTCTGGGAGTTGTAGGCTGACATGCTGTGCCCAGGGGGGCAGAAATAACCCCACCCTGCCACTCTGCCGACACTACTTGCCTGTCCACAATGCTGCGATCAGTGGAGGCTGTCCCAGACCTTCCAGTCAGAGGGACCAACGAGGTCATTCTGGACGTTCTTGTGTCTGACTTATAGCGATCCCTCGATTACATCAGGCAAACCGCATGAGGCCCACCGTCTCTTCCCTTCAGTGCTCGCAGGCCACACCCAGCTCTACCAAGTCTAGATATCTGCCCCGGTCCTGTAGCTGCAATAAAGATGACCGGTCTGGTGTGCTGGGCCCCTGCACCTTCTACTTGCCCCCCTATGGGAGCCCGATGCTCCCAGACCACCCAGAATAATCTGCTGCTGTGGACCAAGCCTTCCCCATCTCCCAATACCCCTCCCACCGTCCCCGTTTGTGTTGCTTGGTGATCTCAAAAACCCTCCACTTCAGGTCCTCCTCATTTCCTTCATCCCCCTCCCCATTCCATTCCAGCATGACTGCCACTATTGCTACCACAGGGCCTTTAACTGCACCAGCTCCTCCCATGCTGTCCTGGCAGCCCTGAGAGGCATCAAAACTTAACCTGGGGGTGCCTTTTCTTCCCACCCACCCCAAAACCTCCTGCCTCCCCTTGCCGCTGCAACCCCTGAGAGGCCCCCTGCAACCCTCCCCCCCCCCCTTCCCAGGTATGCATCCAGCTGGGTCTCAACTGGGGTTGCGAAGTGAGCAGAAGAAAGATGATGGATTCAACCCAGATCTAATAGTGACTGTAGGCGAGTGTCCGAAAAGTTTCAGCGCTCCGTCCATCAGCTTATTGTGTTTGCTTGTTCGCCCTAAGTTGGCAGGGAAGGTCCAGACATGGTTTCCTTACTCACTTTGGCACTGGATTCAAGCTAGCTTGGCTGATGTAGGGTGTTACCCCGAAACCAGTCCCAGTTTGGTTGTTTCCGGTCCAGGGAAGCCCTGGCTTGGCAGTTCATGCTGGACTGTTCCCATGTGGACAGGATCAAGACTGATTTGCATATGGCTGGGTCTGAACTAGGGTGGCGAAGTGAGCAGAAGAACGATGATGGATTCAACCCAGATCTAATAGTGACTGGGGGAGAGAGTCTGAAAATTTTTAGCGCTCTGTCCATCATCTTATTGTGTTTGCATGCATCCAGCTGTGCCACCATTCCCTGCCTCCCTCCCTTAGCTCACTCCATGCAACCCCTGCCATTTCTGCGGTCTCTCCATATGGCCTTTTACTGCTGGCACCTCACTGTCACTACCAGGCACCAGGGACCTCAAAAACAACCTATCTTCTCCACAACTACCCCACACCATGTGGGCCTACCTTGCATTATCCCCCTTCTCCCCTTTCCCCCGTGCCTCAGGGAAATCTCTCAGGGGCCAGCCCTCCCCATTGTCCATATTCAGCTCGGCCTTGTACCCCTCCCCCTTTGGGCCTTCCCCAACTATGGCGCGTCACCGAGGAGCAGCTTTGCTAAATCATCTTGTTTCCCTGCTGGGCCTGCCCCTTCCTTGCTTTTGACCAACACAGGCAGCTCAGCTGACACTGCCCACTTCTTTGATCACTGGCATCCTGTGGCCACATACACACGCAATGGGTGCTCTGGGGACACATTCTTTAACGGCTGAGACAGGACCGGACTGGGAACCACAAACAGGCCCAGACAAAGTGCTCGGCCCCCTCTCCCCTCCCCACTCGGGGTGGGGGGGGGGGTTTGGAGGTGCCGCCGAGCTCTTTGCCGGGGCCGGTTTTCAGCCGATTTTGGTACAGGGCCGATTTTGCAGCTATGCTGCAAAAACAGCCCTGTAACAAAAACGGGCCCCCACCCGTGCGGCGCACCGGGGGATTGCCCGGTGCCCGCTATGTCCAGTCCAGCCCTGGACTGAGGCGTGCCTGAAACCGTGGCTGCATGGCTACCCACACCACCAGCATGTCCCACTGTGTGCGACGGTCCTCTCCCCTGCCCATGCCCTGCCTCAGAAAACTCCGAGGACTGAGGCATAGCAGCCTGGCCCGCTTAAAGCGCATTTGCTCCCCTTCTTTCCACACAATGAGAGGCCCCTCTCCTGGACACGAAGCGGTCCCTCACACTCACCTTTGCAAGGGATGATTCCGCCACCGCCCTCCACTTGCACGGTGGTGAGGACGCTGCAACAGCGGCTGCCACTTGCGCCGATGCCTGGTGGGCAGGGCAGGCCACCATCACACCAGCATCACCACTGACCAAGAGGTCAAGGCAGCCGGCCTGCCGAAGCAGCATCATCGCTGCAGCCACTTTCTTATTTGCCACAGCCATTAACCCTAACGTAAGTGACACACTGCTGCACACAATTCACAAACAATTGAAAATTAAGACCTTGCACATGAAATCACCTACTTGCTCCCTGTCACCAGCTACCAGGTCACCTGAACCTAAAATGATGACAGGGATCCCAATGGAAAATGAATGTAGATATTGGTCTATTTTGGGCTACAAACCCAGCCCAACATAAAATGGCAGCTCATGGGCTGCAAAACCCTCCCCCCATATTCCTCAATCTGCCTGGGGAACAGACATTCCGGTGGTCAGCTGCCCCCCACAATCCCCCTGGTAGGACAGGAGATTGCCACTCCTGGTCCACAAACAACTACATGCAGTGCTTGATGCTGATACTCAAGACTGTATTTATTCAATGATTTCAATAGAACATTATAGAGGAAATTACCTCAAACTATTACCACATACCTTCGTCATTGACTATTTTTTGAGAACCCTATTCAAAGAAAGGACAGTTATAACCATATTTGGCCAAACCCATAAATGGCAACAGGATCAATCCTATACAATTCTAAAAGAGATTTTAGGGTGCATTACAGTTTGGAAGATGGAGCCAGTCACCAAATAATGGACTGTTCCCATGGGGCAACAGGGTCAGAGCTGATTTGCATAAAGCCATTATCTGACCCAGGGTGGTGTGGAGTGCAAAAAAACGATGGATTTGGGCCCAGATCTTTTGACTGGGGGAGTGTGTGACATTGATCCACATTCAGTCCATCACTTGTTGTTTTTTGCAATTGCCGCCCTAAGTGCGCTGGGGATGCCCAGACGTGGGTCCCAGGCACTCCACACCACTTGGAGTCAAGCTAGCCGGGCTGAAGAGAGGTGTTACCTCGAAACCGGTCCGGTCCTCGGATGCTTGATTCCGGTCTGGGAAAGATATGGCTGATGTAGTTCGGACTGGACTGTTCCCATGGGGCAACAGGGTCAGAGCTGATTTGCATAAAGCCATTATCTGACCCAGGGTGGTGTGGAGTGCAAAAAAACGATGGATTTGGGCCCAGATCTTTTGACTGGGGGAGTGTGTGACATTGATCCACATTCAGTCCATCACTTGTTGTTTTTTGCAATTGCCGCCCTAAGTGCGCTGGGGATGCCCAGACGTGGGTCCCAGGCACTCCACACCACTTGGAGTCAAGCTAGCCGGGCTGAAGAGAGGTGTTACCTCGAAACCGGTCCGGTCCTCGGATGCTTGATTCCGGTCTGGGAAAGATATGGCTGATGTAGTTCGGACTGGACTGTTCCCATGGGGCAACAGGGTCAGAGCTGATTTGCATAAAGCCATTATCTGACCCAGGGTGGTGTGGAGTGCAAAAAAACGATGGATTTGGGCCCAGATCTTTTGACTGGGGGAGTGTGTGACATTGATCCACATTCAGTCCATCACTTGTTGTTTTTTGCAATTGCCGCCCTAAGTGCGCTGGGGATGCCCAGACGTGGGTCCCAGGCACTCCACACCACTTGGAGTCAAGCTAGCCGGGCTGAAGAGAGGTGTTACCTCGAAACCGGTCCGGTCCTCGGATGCTTGATTCCGGTCTGGGAAAGATATGGCTGATGTAGTTCGGTCTGGACTGTTCCCATGGGGCAACAGGGTCAGAGCTGATTTGCATAAAGCCATTATCTGACCCAGGGTGGTGTGGAGTGCAAAAAAACGATGGATTTGGGCCCAGATCTTTTGACTGGGGGAGTGTGTGACATTGATCCACATTCAGTCCATCACTTGTTGTTTTTTGCAATTGCCGCCCTAAGTGCGCTGGGGATGCCCAGACGTGGGTCCCAGGCACTCCACACCACTTGGAGTCAAGCTAGCCGGGCTGAAGAGAGGTGTTACCTCGAAACCGGTCCGGTCCTCGGATGCTTGATTCCGGTCTGGGAAAGATATGGCTGATGTAGTTCGGACTGGACTGTTCCCATGGGGCAACAGGGTCAGAGCTGATTTGCATAAAGCCATTATCTGACCCAGGGTGGTGTGGAGTGCAAAAAAACGATGGATTTGGGCCCAGATCTTTTGACTGGGGGAGTGTGTGACATTGATCCACATTCAGTCCATCACTTGTTGTTTTTTGCAATTGCCGCCCTAAGTGCGCTGGGGATGCCCAGACGTGGGTCCCAGGCACTCCACACCACTTGGAGTCAAGCTAGCCGGGCTGAAGAGAGGTGTTACCTCGAAACCGGTCCGGTCCTCGGATGCTTGATTCCGGTCTGGGAAAGATATGGCTGATGAAGTTCGGACTGGACTGTTCCCATGGGGCAACAGGGTCAGAGCTGATTTGCATAAAGCCATTATCTGACCCAGGGTGGTGTGGAGTGCAAAAAAACGATGGATTTGGGCCCAGATCTTTTGACTGGGGGAGTGTGTGACATTGATCCACATTCAGTCCATCACTTGTTGTTTTTTGCAATTGCCGCCCTAAGTGTGCTGGGGATGCCCAGACGTGGGTCCCAGGCACTCCACACCACTTGGAGTCAAGCTAGCCGGGCTGAAGAGAGGTGTTACCTCGAAACCGGTCCGGTCCTCGGATGCTTGATTCCGGTCTGGGAAAGATATGGCTGATGTAGTTCGGACTGGACTGTTCCCATGGGGCAACAGGGTCAGAGCTGATTTGCATAAAGCCATTATCTGACCCAGGGTGGTGTGGAGTGCAAAAAAACGATGGATTTGGGCCCAGATCTTTTGACTGGGGGAGTGTGTGACATTGATCCACATTCAGTCCATCACTTGTTGTTTTTTGCAATTGCCGCCCTAAGTGCGCTGGGGATGCCCAGACGTGGGTCCCAGGCACTCCACACCACTTGGAGTCAAGCTAGCCGGGCTGAAGAGAGGTGTTACCTCGAAACCGGTCCGGTCCTCGGATGCTTGATTCCGGTCTGGGAAAGATATGGCTGATGAAGTTCGGACTGGACTGTTCCCATGGGGCAACAGGGTCAGAGCTGATTTGCATAAAGCCATTATCTGACCCAGGGTGGTGTGGAGTGCAAAAAAACGATGGATTTGGGCCCAGATCTTTTGACTGGGGGAGTGTGTGACATTGATCCACATTCAGTCCATCACTTGTTGTTTTTTGCAATTGCCGCCCTAAGTGTGCTGGGGATGCCCAGACGTGGGTCCCAGGCACTCCACACCACTTGGAGTCAAGCTAGCCGGGCTGAAGAGAGGTGTTACCTCGAACCCGGTCCGGTCCTCGGATGCTTGGTTCCGGTCTGGGAAAGATATGGCTGATGTAGTTCGGACTGGACTGTTCCCATGGGGCAACAGGGTCAGAGCTGATTTGCATAAAGCCATTATCTGACCCAGGGTGGTGTGGAGTGCAAAAAAACGATGGATTTGGGCCCAGATCTTTTGACTGGGGGAGTGTGTGACATTGATCCACATTCAGTCCATCACTTGTTGTTTTTTGCAATTGCCGCCCTAAGTGCGCTGGGGATGCCCAGACGTGGGTCCCAGGCACTCCACACCACTTGGAGTCAAGCTAGCCGGGCTGAAGAGAGGTGTTACCTCGAAACCGGTCCGGTCCTCGGATGCTTGATTCCGGTCTGGGAAAGATATGGCTGATGTAGTTCGGACTGGACTGTTCCCATGGGGCAACAGGGTCAGAGCTGATTTGCATAAAGCCATTATCTGACCCAGGGTGGTGTGGAGTGCAAAAAAATGATGGATTTGGGCCCAGATCTTTTGACTGGGGGAGTGTGTGACATTGATCCACATTCAGTCCATCACTTGTTGTTTTTTGCAATTGCCGCCCTAAGTGCGCTGGGGATGCCCAGACGTGGGTCCCAGGCACTCCACACCACTTGGAGTCAAGCTAGCCGGGCTGAAGAGAGGTGTTACCTCGAAACCAGCCCGGTCCTCGGATGCTTGATTCCGGTCTGGTAAAGATATGGCTGATGTAGTTCGGACTGGACTGTTCCCATGGGGCAACAGGGTCAGAGCTGATTTGCATAAAGCCATTATCTGACCCAGGGTGGTGTGGAGTGCAAAAAAACGATGGATTTGGGCCCAGATCTTTTGACTGGGGGAGTGTGTGACATTGATCCACATTCAGTCCATCACTTGTTGTTTTTTGCAGTCACCAAATAATGGCAGACATCCCGTCAGCTGAATCATGAGTAAGCTGATGTCAATAGCACTCTAAATCTGTCAGACGGAACTCCCGCCACATTGCGGGCACACAGACTGGTAGTCACATAGGGGCACAGTGACGCAACCGCAATGTAATTAAATGTGTACCCACAAAGAGAACCTGAAAATTCCATTAAATGCCCTGTCTCTAATCCTTCTTCAGATCATCTTGCCATGTCTTGTAATGACCCACTACTCAATTTTGTGAAGACCTCAAATGTTATTACCCCATTTAAAACATAGAGCCTCGAGCAAGAATTCACAATCTAACTGCTCTCTAAGCTCAGGCCCTGTGGGGCAGATTTGCAAGCCCCTTGCGCCACCAGTGCATCACTTTTCGTGATGCACCGGCGGCGCATTTCACTGCCCCACATGTACAAAGACAGGAAAAGCCACCCTGCGTGACCTTTCCTGTCCTTGTAAATACGACCTCTTCACACGCAGCACTTTGGGTGAAAGGGGCATTCCATGGGTGTTGCTGTGGGTGTTCCCACACAACACCCATGGAACCTGACACATTTCCAGATTTAAGAGGAATCGTAAACCTGGAAATACGTTAGAATGCTACCCCACCCTTGGGGTGGGGCAGCGAGGCGCAACGTGGAGAAATGTTTTCATTTCTTCTCGTTTTTTACTCTTTCAATGGGTGCTGCATTCTAGAGCACGCATTGAAAGAGGAAAATGCCTGTAGTGATTGTTTTTGTTCAGGAGGGTGCACCTTCCTGCCGAAAAACAATCTCCCCATGACTCAGGCATCCTTGCACCATGGTGCAAGGGTGCCTGCACTGGCGCATGGCAGCTATTTGTGTGCCAGTGCAGGGTAGAGCAAAGGAAGGCAACATATGATTGTAAATATGTCGCATTCTTGTGCTGCAGTGTGGCACTGCCAAAGGGCTTGAGGTGCCGCGCTGCGTCACTTTCTTGTAGATCTGCCCCTATGTCCCACCGTTACACCCCACAGAAAGGCGGCCTCAAACTTCAGGTAGGGCGAAAGTGCAAAATAAATAGTGGGCGTATAATTAGCAAAGGCTATGACATCAAATACAGTGATGAAACAGGAAGTGATGTCCTATCCCCATAATATCTCTAATGTAAAAGGAACGGGTCTGTTTTGCAGTCAAAACTTAAATACAGTCTTCTGTCTTCAACCGCTTCGTCTGACGTCACGGTGGGCGTATGCGGAGGACATCCAGGGGCCTTCCGATCCGCGCATGCGTGGAATTCTTCTGCACCGCTGGGGTATTCCGGCCTCAGTGAAGCAGATAAAACTGTAACTTTATGTATACATATTGTGTTTTCATATCGACACCAAACATGCCTGTACATTTACTTGTGGTGTATGAACCCACAGCAGTGAATGTTTTAAACAAGAAGTGATTGTACACTTAGGGCCTAAGTTATGGGATGTTGACATAGGGCAGTGCAGCAAGGCACCTTGCTGTGCTACCCTATGCCAAAGAGAGAGGGCAGGAATGCCCCATATTTATGCAATACGGTGCATTTCTGTCCTTTCTTCCTGCACTGGCATCATTTTTGCAGCCTAGTGCCAACACAGGCGCTCTTGCACCATTGTGCAAGGGTGCCTCCATTGCATGCTTGAAGTTTTTGGGGCAGGAAGGGGCACCTTCCTGCACTAAAACAATCCTAAGAGGCGTTATCCTCTTTCTGTGTGTGCTGCACAGCCGCGGCCGGTAGTGGGAGTACCGGTCGAGCGGTTTTGTGGGGAGGGGGAGGGGCAGGGTGGGGTGTAGTTATGTATGGATTACGGACTTTAAAAGGTAAGTAAACATAAAAATAAATAAAACAAATTTTGTTTCACGCACTGCATCACCAAATGCGATGCAGTGTGTGCAACGAAATTCACACACAGAAGAAAAAACGAGGGGAATTAAACATATGTCTCATTTTTACGCCTCACCGCGGGAGGCGTAAAGATTTGGCATTTCCCCAGGCTTACATGATTTTGTAAATCCCTGCATCACACATGTACCACTTTACGTTTTTGCAAAAGTGATGCAGAGTTCTCATAAATAAGCCCATTGAAGTATAAGCCATGAATTCATAAAGACATAAAAATGTATATACATGATGTACAAATAAACATAAAGTTGATAATATTGGTTAAGATGTGTGCTGAATGTTGCCATGTATGTTTTGAAATAATGAAGTTCTTATGAGTGATGATACTTGAAGTTAAATGCATTTTTGTGACATTAAAATATTTGACATAGCGCCTGAGATTTCTGATCAAAGGTGGCAGCCTAAATAGTGAGGGTCTTATTTACAGCCCCTTGCGCCGTCAGCGTGTCACTTTTAATATGGGAAAAAGTGACGTACTGGCGGCGCAAGGGGCTTGTAAATAAGTCCCTGAGCTTTTTTTTACAAAAAACACACGAATCTAGTGACACAAATGTGAAAAGAGAATTTTGGAAGGTCCCTTTTTTCACATGTATGACTACCATAATGTGTAAGCGAGCTTAAAACATTTTTAATAGATTTATGGAACTCAGTAATGAAATGCATCTTCTTGTCAATTTTTGATGTGAGGACGCATTTTGCTCTAATAATGTGGAAAACACAATTCTCAACAAAAAATAGCCACTGTTGCTCCAGGCCTCCCACATATAATGTTACCACGAAAAGTGGTGTATTTGCTCAACAGATCATGACGGCGTAATTTTGCGTAACAAGCATAACACAAAATGTCATGAATTATGCCAGTGCAATATAAATTTCACCTAGGCCTTATTGTGCTTCGTTGAGCTCTGCTTATTGCAAAACGGGTCTGGTCAGGCTAATTCCTAATCCAGCCACAAAACCAAGTTAAATACATTTTTGCGATACATTAAAATATTTCACATGAAGATTTTTGATTGAGGGTGGCTTCCTAACTAACTAGTGTGTTTTACAAACACAGGTGGTGTTTAGATTGAGGTTGAGCTAAAGCAAACTAAACTACAGAGCTGGTGTAACAAACACAGAACTGGAATTTTCACTATGCCTGGATTGGATGTGGATTTAAGTGGTTCTTTGACATCATAGGACCATTGTGTGCATATAGAGAATAATATGCATCCATTCACTAGCTCTTTATTAGGTGTCTCTTTCTCTTCCACTAATGCCCTTCTTTTGATGTTATTCATCAGGTGGAAAGTAGCCTTTTAACAGAAATCACTGTGTATTCTGAAGCTGGTCTTCTTGTAGGCCATCAGGGCCCAAGCCTGGTTCACAATTTAAGAGTGGTCACACCTGCAGGCTGAACCAGACCCACTTGTACCTCTAATAGGTATGTTCATAACTTTCGCAAAACAGTTAGTAAACATATGGCTATTGATTTTTCCTGGCAAGAGAGGTACATCCATTAGTTGGGGCATAACCCCCCCCCCCCCACACCCCCCCCCCACACCCCACACACAAGATTTCAAATTGGCACAATGATTTAACATACTGTAACAAGAACAGTGAGTTGTATGCCCAACTCCATCCACACTCATCACACCCTAAGGGTTTGTGGCAGCCACTCTATGCGTTTTTTGCCCCTAGGGGTTCATCACCGCTTACGAGAGCGCTAAGCCCGGCAGATGGGTCCACTCACCCAGCTAATATACAACACAGCTATGTGGCGAGCTGTGGGAACATATAGATTATTTTTGCCTGAGGTAAGTGTAGGATCTACCCTGAGATTGTCTGTGTATTCCAATCTATAGGATTATGAAGTTTGCCTTTCTTGTCTCTGTTAGCAGTGACTTAGGGAATGTATATATCCTTTCTCTTTTTAGTTTTTCTCTTTTGCCTTCTGTATGTTGCATCAAAAGTTAAATAACGCTATTAAAAAAGTGGTCAATGAGGAAAAGGGTCAAGATTCATTTGCATATGGCTGGGTCTGAAGTGGGGTGGCGAAGTCAGCTAAAGAACGATGATGGATTCAACCCAGATCTGTGACTGGGGGTGAGTGTCTGAAAAGTTTCAGAGATCCGACCATCATCTCCTTGTGCTTGCTTTGTTCACACTTGAAGTTTGTCAGGTTCCTGAAGTCCTCGGAGTATTTTTGTGCAGATAGGTTGCACCTAATTTAAATCATGTGATGCTTAGAGAGCAAGTTCTGTTGAGACCTCAGTACTTCAAAACAGGCCGAAACCGGGACAAATTAACAGCACACAAAAAAAGATTTATTCTAATTACATGCCAATTTACACCTGTTAAACGGAATAAAGTGAAGTTATGTGCTTCTAAAAAAAGTGTACATATTTTGTTCACTACCTTCAATTCTTCCTCCCTATGTTTTCTTCCTTTTCACTGGGACACAGTGCACTTTCCCTATGAAAATTCAGCAACACCTAAGTTGTTCTGCTATCTATCAGTCTTTATTTCATAACATACATGACATATTTCTGGTTTGAGTAATTAGCATGGCTGTATTGTATCAAATAAACAAGCATTGAATGAGCGCAGTGATTTCACTCCACAAATTGGGTAATTCTTTTCCAAATGAACTTCAGATGGAGGAAATCCTGAACGCCTGCATATTGGGTGTAGTCACTTTTGTAGTAGGGTTCACCCAAGACTTTCAATGCCTTGTGGGACTTGTAGTCTCCAAAACTCCAATAATGTCAGTGCCAGCACCACCAATAACGTGCCCATCTTGGGCTGAAATGTTTCTTTCTATAGCGTTTCTTTGACTTGAAACAATTTATGCAATTGTGAGATTTCAGTAATTTCTCAATTGCAGCCTCATAGGATCTCTTCCTTATGTTAACTATCTCTGACTGCTGACAGACGTATTTGTGTGTGTGTATATTTGAGTGGGATTGTATTAACTGGTGTACCACTGAATGTGGGGGTTATGTGATTGGGTGAAAGTGGTTGATTGCGGATTGATTTTTTGCTGAGTGTATGAAATTGGGTTAATGGTCATGTGGGGTGAAATCCTACTCTAGCAGGAATCACAATCCGTGTCACAGTGAGGCACAAGCAAACCCCACATTGACCTGTGCTCAACGCTCTGGTAACTTGGCACAGAGCAGTCAGGGATAACTTAGAGGCAATGTGTAAAGTATTTATGCAGCACTTCAAACAAGAATAAAGTAAAAACACAACACTAGAAAAATCCCACAACAATTTAAAGAAATATAGCACATTTTATAAATGAATTAAAACCAAAACCACAAAAATCCAATCAACAGAACCGGAGATATAATTTTTTAAAGATGCTAGTTAAAATAGCACTAAAAAGCCCAAAGCGCCACTCACAGCTATCTGGTTGTGCGAGACCGGGAGAAGGTTACAAGTTCAGGCTGACCGCGATGGAGTGCAGGTCAACAGGAACCACGTTACTCACGCTGAAAAGTTACCTTGTTAGCCCAGTGAAAATAGTTTTTATTCATGGAGGAGGGGGCCACGAGGAGCAGGAAAGCATCGCAAAGGACTTTGATGTAGTACAAAGAGCATGCTTGGCATCGTGGACAGTCGTCAGCCTAGCGCGTACATCCTCTTGTCGTCATGAATGGTCAGGCCAGAGCTTCGCAGTGGCGCTCCTTTTGAGCGGTCAATGCTGTGGTGCACAGAAACAGGTTGATGGAACTTCCTGTTGGCGGGCAGCGTGAGTGACAAAGTTTCGGTAGCAACAGGCCTGTTCGCGGTTTCAAAGAAACCAAAATCTTCAGCTTATCCCCACTGAGACCACACCAAGGTTATAGAACCTGAGAACCACTTGGGGCATCAATCCAGCAAGGCAGCATTCTAGCAAGACAGTAGTACAGCATGGCAGTGGTCCAGCAGAGTGGCAGTCCTTTCAGCAGCACAGTAGTCTTTTTTCCTGGCAGAGTGTGCACAGGTCCAGAAGTGTACTGAAAAGTTGGTGTCTGAGGTCCAACATTTACATCAGGTGCCTCCTTTAAAGTGGGAGAAGCTTCTAGAGGTTTCCCTTCGAATTGCACACTTCCTATAGTATCTCTGTGAGGGCTAGGAAGTCCCTCACTTCCATCTGTGCTTTAGGCAGTTGCTAAACCAGGATAGTCTCATTTGTGACATGGAGGGGCTGTCCCTTCGCCCACCCACCATGTGGCCAAACTTTACCACAGAACCCTTCCCTATCTTGCACTAACTGGCCTTGATAGTCGGGCCAGCCTTCTGCAGGACCTGAAGCACCTCCAGAAAGTGGTACAGTACTGAAGGCAGCTATGTCATCTAGGTAGGTGGTGCAGAATGCCTCCTTCCCAGGGAGGACCCTGTTGACCAATTTCTTAAAGGTGGCAGGGGCAGGCAAAGGGCATCACCCTGAACTGGAAGTGGCCCTCTGGGGTTGAGAATGCAGAACTCTCTTTTGCCCCCTCTGCAGAGCAATCTGCCAGTACACTGATCATGGACGTTATTTGAACATAGTGAGGGGTCGCAGCTGTGACCTCTAGCTTGCTCCCTGCTACTTATGGCACTTCCTTTGAGACCCCTGGCCTCAGTGGCGGCAACATCGTTGCCTCCTCTGAGGCCAGAGGTCACAATGGAGTGCCAGGAGTAGCAGAGAGCAAGCTAGATATCACAGCTGCTACCCCTGACTGTCTCCAAATGACGTCCATGACCTGATGTGAGATCAAAAGTACTGAGAAACTTGGAAATGCCCACCCGGTCTATGAACTCATTAGCTCGGGGGATGGAGTGTGCATCAGTCTTAAAGATGGCATTGAGTCCTCGGTAGTCTACACAGAATCTGAGTTCTGGAGTGTTATCTGGTGGGGAAGCCTTAGGTACTAGCACCAAGGTGCTGGCCCAGGGACTGTTGGAGGTCTCAATCCCCCCTAACACCGGCATCTTGAAGACATCCTCCTCGATACTGGCCCACACCATATCTGACAGCCTGTAAATTTTCTTTTTGACCTGTGTCTATATCATTGGTACACACATGTGTAAGCAGAGGGGTGGAGTGAGGGAGAACAGAGAGGTAAACTGCCCCAACAACTGGTGACAGTCCTTCTGCTTCTCTGAGGTGAGAGTAGGGGAGAGGTTAATGCTCTCTACTGCCCGATCATATTCTTGGGCAGACAGGAGGCCAGAGAGAAGTCTGCTCTTCTCTTCTACCCCTTCATCTGTCATTCTTGTCTCCTTCAGACTCTGAGTGTATGCTGCCCCCAGTGCTGCTGGACTCTGCTTGTCTAGCTTTAAGGTCCAGCTCACTGAGGCTCCAATAATGAGCCACTTTTCTCTCCTCCAGAGCCAATTTCCTTTCCTCCTTCTTGAGTTGGGCCATCTGTAGCCTGAATTCACTCTCCGCCTTCCTCTATGCCAGCTTCTCTGGGGACAGGCTATGCAAAGATACACTGCTTCCTGCTCTGGCAGGGAGTTCCAGTCCAGGAGATGGGACATTTTCCTCCACTGAAGGCTGTGTTTCAGGGCATGAGATCCTGCTCATCCATACAATCCTCATCATCCTGCTCCTCTGCGGCTTCTAGTGACTGGCGATCCTCCCACCATGCACTCAGAGCTTTCTGCAACTCAAACTTCTTGCTTGGTAACCTTCTTGGCGGGGAGCTCCCTTTCTTTACAGAACTGTTTGAGCTCAATCACAGTATCATTTTCCGAGTTGGCCAGCTAGAATTCAATTGCTAGAGGTAAGGTCACAGGCAATCAGGTAGCAGTAATGAGATGATAATTGGAAAAAAGCCAAAGAGTGAATCAAGGAGAATTTCAAAACTCGAAATGGTCTCAAATTTTTTATATGGGATTATAGCGTAACACAAAATCACTGTATGGCACTGCACAAACACTAGTCCGAATCCTCACTGCGGAACACCAGTGTAGGAAATAGGGTTACTGGTTGAAGGGGGTGATACCCTAGTCAAGTGGGTACCACAATCCTTGTCAGGCTGAGGCACAAACAAACCCCAAATTAACCTGTGCTCAACCCTCCGGTAGCTTAGCACAGAGCAGTCAGGCTTAACTTAAAGGCATTGTATAAAGTAATTATGCAGCACTTCAAACAGTGATAAAGTGAAAACACAACATAAAAAAACAAATACAATACCAAATTAGACATAGAGTGAAATTTAATAAATAAATCAAGGCCAAAATGACAAAAATCCAATTAGTAGACCCGGAGATGTACAATTTTAAAGATTTGGGGGAAATTGTGTTAAAAAGCCCAAAGAGCCACTCATGGCTATCTGGTCATGTGAGACTGGAAGAAAGTCACAAATCCAGGCTAGCTGGGATGGAGTGTGGGTCAGAGTCAGGAACCAGGTTATTACCACTGAAACGTTAACTTCTCTGTTCAGCGCAAAGAGTCCCACTCACGGGAGAGTGGGCTGCGAGGAGTTGGGAAGTATCACTGAGGTGGGTCGATGTAGTGCAAAAAGCAGGCCTGGCATCACAGATGGTTGTCATTGTAGCTCGAACATCCTTTTGTCCTCGCAAACGGTCAAGCTGGAGCTTCACAATGGCATTCTCAGCGTGTGGTCAATGCTGTAGCATGTTGACGGACCTTCACAATGGCTGGCAGTTCAAGAGACACGGTTTTGGCTTCAACACTCCCGTCTGCGGTCGCTAAGAGACCAAAAACTTCCATCCACCTACACTGAGGCCATACTAAGAGTCCAGGACCTTAGGGGTACCAGTTAGGGGTCAGGGTCTGGCTCCAGCTGGATCTAGGTGCTGGTTCATGTGGTTGTGAGCCTGTTATGTCCCTGTTGCTCTGAACAGGAGACCAGAAGACTAGCCCTTGGAATCACTCTAGGGGACCTGGGTTCATGTGCAGGTCCAATCCCTCCTACTCAGGCAGGAAGGCAGCAGGGCAGCAATACAGCAAGGCAACAATCCAACAAGGTAGCAGTACAGGAAGGCAGCAATTCATTATGCAGCAGTCCAGCAAAAAAGCAGTCCAGCAGGGCAGCAATCCAGCAGAGTGGCAGACCTTTCAGCAGCGCAACAGTACTTCTTCCTGGTAGAGTCTCCACAGGACCAGAAGTGTACAGAGGTATTGTTGTCTGAGGTCCAATATTTATATCAGGTGCTTCCTTTGAAGTGGAAACAACTTCTAGAGCATGGCCATGAGTATGCCAGCAGGGTGGGAGTGGGTCTTTGCTGGAGGAGGGTAGGGGGTGGGGAAGAGGCAAGATTGGCATTGGGGAAGAGAAGCATGTACATGGTGTAGTCAGTGAGCCAAGCAGCGTTTTTGAGGTTTTCATTCCATACTGCCCTCTAAATTAATTCCCTAGTCTCTAGAAGGGTCATAGATTTGACAATAGTATGTTGTGCTATATTTGAATCACTATCCCTCTATCTACTTGCTAGCACTACTATGGGAGAGTCAAATGTAAAAAAAGTAACTTCATTATTGATTGGAATGAAATCTAGAGTCCATCCCCGCTTCCCCACATGGCCAAAATGTGTGATCCTTGGTAATTGCTTATTTCACTTTGCCTCCTTTTTCCTCACTATCACATGTAAGAGCACATTGAAAGACGTGCATTCAGGATATGCACTGTACACAAATTTCTCTTGTGTTTGATTTAAGAAACTATCATGTTCTCCAACTATAATAACACAGACCACAGAGAGGGCTTGACATAGCAAATTACTTGCCTCTAAGTACGCTATTGGCATTGTTGTAGGGTGGGAGTAGGCATGAATGTTTCTTTGTTCATTTTTGAAAACTATCACTTTTAAAAAAATACTTCTCAATGCACTGATATAATCTAATGTACTAATCTGAAACACTTCTGCATGTAAACGAAATACACTTCTTTGCATTTTGAAGATAATTTGCCATATTTTTAAACCTTTGTTGCAAGATGTCTTAAGAAATGAATGTCTTTATAAATTTATGTGCTGCAACATACCATATTTGCTTCTTTTCTTTTACTTAAGTTAGCTTGTAAATAAACACTTCCCCGTTTATTTATTCGATTGCTGAATGTTAGTTCTCTCTCAAGTAAAATGCAGCCCAGTGGGGTCATTCAGCAGGGGGCCACATGTAAAGGTTAGAAGAGACGCAAGAGGCCCGCATGCTGTACTTTCAGTATCACTGTTCTAGATGTTTCCCTTTGAAGTGCACAGTGTTCCTGCCTCCCTTGCCCTGGCTCTAGACTAACTACAGGAGGAATGCAGCCCTTGGTGTGGAGGCGTGACACAGGCTATTCATGTGTACGTAGCGCTGTGCCCATCTCCACCCTACCATCCTGCAAGTGATAGCCCATTCAGGCACACCAAAGATTTCTATTGTATGTGGCTGTCTAGGAGGAATACGAAACTCCCAACTGTCAGCTACACTGAGTCATGTGACCCAGAGATAGGCTGCAGGCACTGAAGGGCTAAGTCAGGAAAATACAAACTTTCTAAAAGTACAGGAAAACAGCTGGGTTGCACTCTGAAGTAACAGCAATCATACAGAGTTTAACAAATTACTTAAAAGCACAGTCTGAGTGTGCACCCTGTGGGGCAGCTCTGCCGAGCCACCAAATTAAAAATGAAAATAATACCTAGGACTTGAGTCCTAGACCTGAAGTGCAATACTGTGGTCCACTGCAATAGTGGAAACAATTTAAACACTAAAAAGTAAATGAGTTCAAAAGTTGAAACAACCAGTTGACATCATGTGTATGAATGATATTAAACAAAATGTCCATTAACCACAAAAACGCTCGCAGGCTGCATCTTGCTCAGGTTGAATTAATTTCCGACAATATGAGTCTTGAAAAGAAATATTCCTCATGAAATTGAGTCCAAGTTCAACATATAAGAAACTGACAATGTAGCTAATCCTAGTGCATTTTGGGCATTTACAGTCGCCCTTCGACAGGGATATCTACAAACAAAAATATCTTCAATCAATATCACAACATCAATAGGTATTATCAATTCTTCAAAAGACAGTCTCAGAGTGTTCAGGACATACGTGAGGCTGAACACGTGAATTTAGGAATAAGCATGAATGTAAGCAATGAAAGTGAAAGACAATAGAATCTCAAAAGGATCCAAACAAAGGTGGGATAAGAAAAACACACACAGCTGTAGAAATAGTGATACAAGGAGCATCTGAGGTAAACAAAAATAAACCACAATGTCAAGAAAGCCAACTCCCAACTAAGTCAAGTGATAATCATCATGTCTGTGTATAAAAACATGCCGCACTGATTGTGTCTACTACTCGCAAATGACCCAAGTGTCCAACAAACACCTAAAATGAACAAATACCTCCAAGGGACATTGCCAGCTGAAAAACAGTTGTGAAGTAAAAGAAAGGAAGGTACTCAAAATAACCACAATGTAAAAATCTGTCATAAAAAAACAAACAAAACCGATGGATGAGTGAGAAAACAAACAAGAAAATGTCAAGATCCCACAAAAAAAAATCCGGTAGATCGACTCACCGTGGTGTGATCCAAAAACCGGCATGCTACCCAATCAGTGCGTGGCGGCCGCGATGTCAGAGAAACACCGCGGGAATGTGTACTCATTCAAATTTGAGGCGTGCTTAAAGGTCAACCTCCCAGTGACTCTAAAGAGTGAACTAATCATTGTCCTTTTCAGCAGCGGATATGGTTGGGGTGTTGGTAGTCATGGATTGCTATTTTTACGAGAGCAAGATTGAAGCAATTCTGCAGGAAGAGTCGACATACCTACTGTTACCACAAGACCCCACTGATACATTTCAGGAGATCCTTATGATTATTCTCACACGTACGATCGACATGAATTGGATTACTGAGAAAACAAAGAATTTCTCTACACACAACATCCCCGAAGGCCAACACTTTACATGCTCCCGAAGATCCACAAAAACCTGCATGATCCACCCTTTAGATCCATTGTGTCAGGGTGCGGGCCCATTCATGAACCTCTGGGCCACTATCTTCATTCTTTTTTGCAACCTATAGTACAGGCTAGTCCCTCGTATCTACAGGATACCACGCACCTTCTGCAACTTCTGTCGTATGTCCACTTACCCGAGTCCCAAGAAATATGGCTATGCATAATGGACGTGGTAGCCCTCTACACTTCCATTTCACATATTGAAGGCATAGAGGCGATAGAATGGAGGCTCCTAAAGCAAGGGTGGATGCAAGCTAATAACATTTTTCTATTAGAGCTATTGCACTTCAGTTTGTACCATAGTTACTTTAAGTGGAAACAGAGTTATTGCCTTCAAGCCAACGGAACCTCCTTGGGTTTTACTGGGGCCCCAAGCTCTGCTAACGTGTTCATGATGAGATTCAAAACTGAACAGATTTTATCGGATAAGGAACTGATGAAACATTTTGTACTATATTGACGGTATACCGATGACATTCTCATCATTTGACAAGGAACATGCCGAGATTTAGAAGCTCTCCTGTTTTCATTAAAATACAAGAATCCGAGAATCCAATTTACATTCAGCATCGAGCAACAAAACAACTATTAGCTTGATGTTAACATGGAGATTGTGGGGGCACCATTCAGATGTCAGTCTTCAAGAAACCTATGGATCGCAACAATTCTTTGTTATATAGCGATTTCCATCCACCGTCGCTCAAACAATATCTACCTTTCTCGCAATTCACAAGGATAAAACAAATCACATCAGATGAACACCAATGCGCTTCCTCGCTTTGTGAATACAAACAACAATTTTTAGCACGACGTTACCCTAAGTAAGTGGTTGGTCATGGGGAACAACGAGTACATGCTTTGCAAAAATCTGATCTATTGAAGAAACAAAACTAAAACAGAGATACCCAGAGAAGTTTTTGTCTCTACATTTTCAACTAAGTCATTCATGATTAAAGGGATCATCCTGAAACGCTGGGAACAACTGCAGTCTGAACCTGACTTTAAAGGCATTTTTTCGAATCCCCCGTTATTCGTATACAAAAGATCGAATAACTTGAAGGAAATACTGACGAAGCCAGTCAAATCGTCTGTTGTGGAATCCAAAGGGATATTGAAATGTTACAACTGCTCACATTGTAACAATGTGCTGATTGGCAAGACCATTTTTCACCCTTGGTTAGGTAAACAAATTCATCTGAATTTCACAGCAGATTGTAATGGGCAGAATTCCATCTATGCCATTAAGTGCCTGTGCGGGCTATTCTATGTTGAAAAGACTAAGAGGATGCTCCACACGCTGGTCACTGAACACAAAAGGCACATCAGAACAAAGACTAGTATCTCATTGTTAGCCACCCATTGGAATGAGCACAAACATACGATAGCTCAGATTCGGTTCATGATGTTAGAAGTGGTGAAGCCTCAACCCGACAGAGACATGTTGAATTTATTGACCCAACGTGAAACACAATGGATACGATTCCTAGATACTCTCTTTCCAAAAGGACTCAATTACATGTTTTTTGTAATTTTCTTCATATCATATATTTCTATTACATGGTTATTCCTAAAACTATGAGAGTTGGTTTCCCTCAGCACACTTCTCTGTTTTATTACGCTTGTTCAATTGTTCACTGTATATTATCTTACTGTCACTTGAGTGGGAGGGGGTTTCACATGAGTCTGCAATTTTTTCATACGTCTGCATTTTCATGTCTACTTCATCATGTTCAGTTTGAGACATTGTTTTGCTTAACACTATATGACATACTTGTTTTTTTCCATGCAAAGTTGAGTATTGTTTTCTAACCTAGAGTCACCAGCCACCACAAATGCACCATGTTGTTGAATTTATTATACATATGTACTGTAGATCCCACCTAGTGCAGCAGGCTGCTAGTGCTACACACATTGTGAACCAATCATACGTGCATCAAGTGCTGAAGTTGGACACTTAGGTCATTTGCGGGTAGTAGAAACAATCAGTGCAGCATGTTTTTATGCACAGACATGATGATTATCACTTCACTTAGTTGGGAGCTGGCTTTCTTCGCATTGTGGTTTCTTCTTGTTTATCTCAGATGCTCATGTATCACTATTTCTACAGTTGTGTGTGTTTTTCTTATCCCGTCTTTGTTTGGATCATTTTGAGACTCTGTTGGGCACTGCTTAAAGCACTCTCTTTCGCTTTCATTGCTTACAGCCACGTTTCTTAATACATTCACATGTTCAGCCTCACGTATGTCTTGCACACTCTGAGACTGTCTTTTAAAGAATCAATAATACCTATTGATGTTGTGATATTGATTGAAGATGTTTTTGATTTCAGATACCCCTGACGAAGGGCGACTGTGAATGGTCGAAATGCATTGGGATTAGCTATAGTGTCAGTTTCCTATATGTTGAACTTGGACTCATTTACATGAAGAATATTTCTTTTCAAGACTCACGTAGTTGGAAATTAAATTAACTTGAGCAAGATTCAGCCTATGAGCATTTTTGTTGCTAATGGACACTTTGTTTAAATATCGCTCATACACACGCCGTCAACTTGTTGTTTCAACTGTTGAACTCATTTACTTTTTAGTGTTTAAATTGTTTCCACTATTGCAGTGGACCACAGTACTGCACTTTGTGTCTAGGACACAAATCTTAGGTATAATTTTAATTTTAACTTTCTAAAAGTGGCATTTTCAAAATTGTAATTTAAAATCCGACTTTACCATAAGAGGATTTTTCATTACAATTCCAAAGACACCAAAAATAAACTGGTTATCTGTTTCCATTTGGAAGTTACAGCTTATTAATATACTAAAGTAACTCCAATATTATCATATGGGAGAGGTAGGCCACACACAAGTGAAAAATGAATTTAAGAGTTTTTCCCTACCAAGACTTGTAAAACTTAAAAGTACATGTCCGGTGTTTTAAATACATTGCACGCTGCCCTCTGGGCTGGTAAAATAAGTGCTGCAGGTCCACTATTAGTATTTAATTTACGGACCCTGGGTACAATTAGTACCAGTTTAGTAGGGATTTAAAAGTAAATTCAACATGCCAGTTGGGGATATGCCGATCTTACCATGTTTTAAGCAGTAAGCACATGAACTTCAGTACTGGTTAGCAGTGGTAAAGTGCACAGAGTCATAAGGCCAGGAGAAAACAACGGATTCAACAAAAATGGAGGAGGAAGGAAAAAGTTTTGGGGAAAGACCACCCTAAGGCTGACAGGTCTAACAGTAAGTGATAGATACATAGCTGAATGAATGTAGGAGTTGGCAGGAGATGCAGGACTTGAAGAATACCCATGTTCCCTCAACATCATTGGAGTAGTCCATGCACTTACCTATTATCTTTCTCATTTATTCACCCATACATTCATCAATTCATTGTGCCGTCTGTACATGTATTCATGCATCCATCCACTAACCCAGTCAATCATCCATACTTTCACCTATTCAACAAGCCATCTGTCCAAATGCTCACTCGGCCATTCATTCATCCATACACTCACAAATGTATAAATCCGCACAACCACAAATACAAAATTGCCTACCAATAAAGAAACTCTTTCAATAAGTAAAAGCAACACCTATTGGCTTTGCCAATTCTTGTTTCTAATGTTTTTGGAGCCATAATACAAGCTCCACTGAACCTGATTGTATTTTTTTCTATGAACTGACTATAGATGGGTGCCTGTAATATGTAAACGACAAAGCTCGGACTACTTGATATTGCAAGGATTCTAAGTGTCTCTTGAGGACAAACCTCTAACTCTTCTACTATTGTACACACACCCTAGCCTTGCTGCGGTATGACTGTCAATCCCTACCAGTGCAGTAAATAATCTGCTTAAAAGTGGGAAACGTTGCTGTCTAGTGTTGTTAACAGGGGCATCTTAAGAATTTTGGGGGCCCAGAGTCAAACGTATTTTGGGGCCCCTGTTTGGAACTGTTTTGAATTTATGATTCAGGTTCTGCTCTTTCATGCTCCCTTTAGCCTGATCATTGACAGTGCACATGCACAATTGTCCAAATTCTAAATGTGTTTACATCTAATGTTCAGGGATAGTGATGTAACTAACAGCCTGATTCATGTAGCCAATAGCGCTCGCAAAAGGGCCAGATTCTGAGAATCTGGCCCTTTGCGAGTGCGATTTTTGCATTTGGTATTCATGATCCCAAATGCAAAAATCGCTATTTAAGAATTCGCAAATATGCGAGGAATAGCATTTAAGGAATCTCTATTAGAGATTCCTCAAATGCTATTCATGACACATCAAGAAATTGCGATTTAGCACTTTTGGGGCCGCTATTTACCGAGAGGTCAGACCTCTCGGTAAATAGCAAAAACTCAGAGAAATGCTTTTAAAAGCATTTTTCTAAGTTGCATGTTGCACACACACATGTCCTTTGGACATGTGTGTGCGCAACACCTGTTCAAATGTGATTTTTGGGGTGCTACAGGGTGTCCTTTGGACACCCCTGGCACCCTTAAAATCGCTATCTTATTTGCGAGTAGCAAATTGCTACTCGCAATTAAGGGATACTCCCCATTCATTCCTATGGGCCTCTTGGCCCATAGGAATGAATGGGGAGTTTTTGCGAGTAGCAAATTGCTACTCGCAAATAAAGAACATGTAGGAATCGCTATTTAATTAGCAATTCCTACATGAATGCCGTTTTGCGTGTCCTCAATAGCGAGTCGCTATGATTCGCTATTAGGGCCACGCAAAACGGCCTGTACATGAATCAGGCTGTAAGTAAGTTTATTGTACAGTTAATTAAAACCATTAAAAAAATTGCTCGTCTTTATAAGCAATAAAACCACAGTTAAAAAAATTAAAAAAATAAAAAGGCTGGTAGCCACAGTTAAAAACACACGTTTAAGATTGCAGACAAGATCCACTCCCCCGGCCTTGATGACCTGTAATCTTGTTTCTACATTTCTGTTGGCAGATATTAGCAGCAATTCGTGGGATAGAATTACCCCCTTATCAGAGTTTTGGCTGCAGAGTGGTGACAGGCCGAGTGGTGCAGATTTAAAGTGCATAGTACCGCCTCAACGTCCTTTGATTTGTGCAAAAAGAAATATCATATAGTTAGCCGATTAATGCTTTCCTATGAGGCTTACTTGTGCAAAAGTGCTTAAAATGATGTTCTTAAAACACTGTTACGGTTGTATGCACTTTTTGAATAGGTGGTCAGCTGCAGTTAAAAGTTTTACCAGACAGCAGCTTAGTTGAGTGTCTTCGCCAGAGAATCTTGCAAGTACCGCTTGTCTGCACGACCGTATTTGGTTTTTGTTAACAACAGGTCTGAGTAGTGACCGGCGCTCCCGCATCAGCTCATGGCATATAGTTATGATGTGGACTATGTCCTCCTCTCCTTCCCCGCAGAGGCGGCACATTGTTGGCTTTGGAGGGCGCAGCCAAGGGGGCAGATGGTTTATCGATGGTAATAGACCTAACCGAAATCTCAGAAACTTCTCTTTGGTGGTTCTGGAGAAGTTAGAAAGGAGGTAGGCTTGAAGAGTCGCTTTACTGTAGGATTGTATAGTGAGCCAGCCATGTGAACGTTCTGTCAAGGCTGCCTTGTCTTGTAAGATAGACTCTTTTTTAACAATGTTATTTATGATTATCCTGAAGCTTGCCATGGTCCCCGACGTTGCCCAGAGTTGCCGTAACCCCAACTGGTCCAGTGCAGTGTCCAGGAAATCTCTAGCTGGGCAAGTTTCTATAGTTTCTACTTCTCTTCACAAGTAGAAGTTTTACGTTTCTGGCTGCCCTTTTTTGATTTTAAACCAGGTTTTTACAAAGGCTCCTTTTCTGACTAGCTCCTGTCTTTGTATCCCGAATTCCAGCCTCATTTGCGCTGGAGATGTATATCCAGGCAACCCGTATATTATTCTTAGCGCTCTTGCGATGGTGCCATTTAATGTTTCTGCGTCCCCCCCTCTCATGGCTTCACTTCCATAGGTGATTGATGGTATAAGTTTGTCCTGGATCACCTTGGTCAGAGGCAGAAAGCTTGGGCCAGCAGTTATATTTTTAAGGTTTCTTAATGCTACTGCAGTTGTTAATCCCCTCTTTTTTATTGCCTCAAATTGTGCTTTGTAATTGCCTTTGCTGTCGATCATGACCCCCAGATATTTGTATTCTTGTATGACTTCAAGCTTGACTTTTGCCAGGTGCCAGTTGTATTTTATTTTTATTTTCCAGTAATTTACACACATGACTTTTGTTTTGTCTTGATTGATGCTTAGTTTGTTGGTGTCTGAGTATTGAGATGTAATGTCCAGCAGTCGTTGTAATCCTATGGGTGTCCGATTGATGAGTACTAAATCATCTGCATATAGGAGGTTGGATAGCTGGCAATCTCCCAGCTTCGGGGCATGCGCATAGCTTCCATTAAGTTGGTCTGAAATCTCGGCCATAAATAGATTGAATAGTGTTGGGGCTAATACACACCCTTGTTTTAATCCTGAAGTCGTGTTCATCTATTTCAATAGATAGTCTCCTGCCCCCAACTCTACTTGTACCCAAGTGTTACTATGCAGAAGGATTAGTTGACCTAGGAGCAATGATGGAATACCTAACATTTTTAATTTTTGCCACAAAATGTTTCTGTTTATGTGATCAAATGCTGAACTGTAATCGATGAAGCAGATGTACAAAGGCTGTTTGATTAAAAGTGCAGCGTCTATCATTAATGAGAGGGCAGAAATGTTAGTGGCAGTGCCCATGTCTTTACAGAAGCCGGTTTGATTGTATGGTATTGCTTTGTTTTCTGTGGCCCATGTTGTTAATTCTTGAAGGAGTACACAGGCATAATATTTGGCTTCATTGTCCAAAAGAGCTACCAACCGATTGCTCTTTGGGTCGCTCCTGTTGCCTTTTTTGTAAATGGGAGCGATGATTGAGCCACTCCATGCTGATGGTAATATTGACGTCTACAGGATTCTATCAAAGATCGGTTTTAGAGCTGTAGCCCAAAATTCAGGATCTTGTTTGAATAATATAGGCGGAATCCCATTTGAGCCAGGAGCTCCTTCACGTCTACCTTTCAAGATTCTTTTGTGAACTAGGGTGTTTGTGAATGTGAAGTTCTGTCCATATTCTGCCATAAAGTTTGACTGGAGCGGTTGAATTCCAATACTAGGCGCGGTGGTGTTTAAGCCAATTTGGGGAGTCTGTTCTTTGTTGAAATGAGATTCGAGGTAAGTTATCCATGCTTCTTCTGTGACATTGGAGGTGATGCACTGACCTTGCGGGTTAGATAGGGCATTAATCTTCTTCCAAAATTGTGCGCTATTGTTGTTCTTGATATCGTACAGGAGTCTGGCCCAATGAGATTCTTCGGCTTCCTTTTTGTTTTACCAAATACGTTTTTTGCGAGTGGCTTTTAACTGCCTCAACTCTTGTAATGCCATGGGATCTTTCTTCAACCTCCGCAGTGTGAGGTTTATCCGTGTTTTTATCTTTTTAAATTTGGCGTTGTTCCGTAGGTTGGAGCCTGGCCTTAGATTTTGCTGACGTTTTATTCTCCTGTTTCGAGACTGGCCCTTTGAATCTCCGTAGTTGTTACGTAGGGCATTTGTGAATGCCTCCCAGCCTCCAATTATGTCGTGGTTGACTGCTTACCCTTCTTCCCAGAGTTGTTTCGCTAGAGAGAGGAGTCCTTTTGGATCGTTGGTGCTACATTTTACTCTTCTCTCGTAGTTGATATATTCTGAGCCCAATGTGTTTGCTGGGGACAGTTTGTATGATGATGGCTTTTCTACCGTGATTTCCTGGGGTAAGTGGTCACTGAAATCTTCGCTCCCAATGCAATAGTTTTTTACTTTAGATAACATGCAGCGAGAGCAGAATGTGTAATTAATTGTGGACCTTGTTACAGCGTAATTGAATGTTGCTGTTTGTGGGCAATCTCCAGGAAACCTGCAGTTTAATGCATGTGCGCCCAGTTGCTCTAAGAACGATAATAGGTTTTTCGAGATGTTTGTGAGTGTTCCGTCTGAGTTAATGTCTTGGGGCATTTCCTTCCAAGCAAATGGATCTGAGTTGATGTCATCTGCTCGTCTTCTCGGCATGTTTAAATTGAAGTCTCCTGTGATTATCCAGTTATTTGTTTTCTCTTTTGTTATTATTTTCACCAACTCCTCCTTTAGTTGTTGGCTCCCTTTGTTTTTATCACGTGGGTGCAGATAGAGGTTTGCAAGTATTATATGTTCTTTACTTGTCTTCCCCTGTTGGGTAATTCGAGTTACTTCATTCGGTGGCTCTAGGTTGTATGATAAGGGTTCTGTTGCATAAATGCTGCTTATGGAGGTGTATGTGACTAGACCTCCCTTGTTGTGGCCAAATTTAGCATTTCTAGTTGCCGGTAGATAGAGCATGTTAAAGTCGTACAGTGCCGTCGGTAGTTCACTCCATGTTTCCTGGAGCGAAATTATATCAAATTTCTGCAGATAAGTTAGCAGTTTTGGGTCAGAAGTCTTGTCTCCCAGCCCATTGATGTTCCAGGAACAGATTTTCAGTAAGTTCTTGTGTGGGGGTGCATTATGCTTAGAATGTCACGGTCTTCCAGATTTGGTGTTTATTGTCCTGGAAATACTGCTCCACTCCGGTATTGGTCTGCTTCTGTCCGCGTGTGCCCTAGGTGCATTGTGTTCTCCGTTTCCCCTGTACTCTGTGCTGTTACTGCGTGCCCCTTGCAGTACTGAGAATAATCATGGGTTTGGTTGTCCATGGCAAGGGTTTTCTTCTTGGCACTTTGATTCAGCCAGTAGGGGGTCAGGATACCTTCGTTTTGCAAGTGGCTGAAGTTTAATGCCCCATTCGTTGAACTTGTTTTGTTCCTTTAGGACTCTCTCAGCTAGGTCTGGTGTGTTGACTCTGATCCTGGTCGATCAGGTGACTCTTGGAACTCGACTGGCTCCAGGTCAGTGGTTTTTATGTTCTTTAACGTAATTATGGACCTCAGTGAGCGCAGGATGTTTCCCCTGTTTAGTATATCAACCCGTCCCTTTGATATATACTCTGGGTGAAACATGATTGCTGTTGTAGCGCCTGAGTGCCCTATTTGTTGGCCCAGGATGTTCTCTGTCTCTGTTGAGGCCTCTGTTAACAGGGTTGGCCCCAGTGATGACGTAGTCGGGCCGAGTAGCTGGCTGTTACTTATTGAACCTTTCTCCCTGCATGGTGCTGATGTTTTAGTTGTCTCCCCCTCCGTGCCAGTGCTGCTCTGTGGTGCTGTTTTTTCTCCAGCTGGCCTCCTCGGCCCATTAGTTGATGATGTAGGTGAGCCTTGTGATACCTTATTGAGTGCCAGTCCTTTATTATCGTTATCCGCGATTTCCCTGTAGAGCTCCCGCTGTTGTTCTCTGGTATCTGCTCCCGTCCATCAATAGATAATTCATTATCAATTGTTCGTACCGTGATTTCTAGTGCTTTTTCCTGAATTGGGCTCTTTTTCTCTTCCCGACCCGTGAAAGTATCTTCTTCCTCCCTGCCGTAACAGGTTAGTTGGTCATCCATTGGTTCGTCCCGAATCCTGTAAGTTCCATCCTGTCTGTGTGGTGATGCCTACATGGGTTTTTGGTTTCGCCCCTTCCTCCTTTGTTTTCTCCGCTGTTTGGAGGATAATCGTGCTTCTTGAGTCGGTACCTGTTTTTCAAGGATATTGCTGGATTGAATGGTGTTACTCATTTGGGCTGCTGTTGCTCCTATAGTTGGTGCACTGATGTTTGGCCCTGGTGTGGGTAGGTCCCCAACCTCGCCAAGCTGCCTGCCATCTAATGTCTGTGCCGCGCTAGTTGTTTGCTTAGCCTGTGCCTTGGGTCTTTGAACTCTACTTAGCCTATTCGACTTTTGACCACTGATGCTGGTATGGGCCATGCCGGGCGTTGGTTGGGCTTCCACTGCTTTCCTTGTGTCAGCAAAAAGGTTATCCAGTGCAGATGGTAATGTTGCTAGCTTGTCCACAATTGTTATGCAGGTGCAGCTAGCCTGGTCAAATTTTGTCTCTGACTGTGCCCTCTTGATCAGATTGTTAAGGTCTGCCAGCTTGTCGTCTATGCCAGCAACAAAAATGGAGAGTGAGTTGAGGACTGCCAACTGGAGGTCCATCTTATCTGATTGATACTGCAATGCGTTTACAGACATTTGCATTGTGTATAGTAGAGTAGACGAGATATCGTCCTTGTCCTGTGGTTTTTCCTTTTCGATGTTAAGTTTTGGGGAGCTGTTATTTCTTCCTCCTGACTCACCTCCAGTGGCAGCAGGATAAGACGCGACTAGTTCCTCCCATTCTTCAGGTGTAAGATATGATGTCTCTGGTTCAGTTTCATGAGACATTAGTAAACGTTTTGTATTACAGTCAGATTGAACTGCGACAAAGCTGAGGCCATGTTGGGTATTAGATTTTGCCCGGCTTAGTTGAGCGTGCTCATCTTGCATTGTTGGTGATTTTTGGTGTCTGTGTTTTTTGTCGTTTTATAGGAGACTATGCTATCTGCTTTGCTCATGTTGGCCGGGCTCATATTGGCTGTGCACGCCTCCTTGTGCTTGCGTGTCTCAAGTCTCTCGGGTGATTCCTGACCAAGAGTACCCAAAGTGCGAAAGTTATCGTTGGGGTTATCTTCCGTTTTGGCCTGCGGAGGCGTATCTGGTCGCTGTGAGGAGCCATGAGAGGAGACGTGACAAGCTGTGCTATGCTTCTGGTTTCCAGAAGCCCCCCCCTCTCCTCCCAGTTGCTGTGGTAATATTTTATTCAAGGATCCATCCTTGACATACTTATAGGGGGTGCTGTTGTTGGCACTATCCCCCTTATTTTCCTCCGTACCTTCAATTCCTCCCTCTGCCGTTGTTGCTCTGTGGCTTGCCGCCTGTCCGGGCATGTTGTGCCTGCGCTCATTGTCTATTTCTTTGTTTATAGGCAGGGGTATCTTCAATTGACTCAGGTCGTCGTATCCCTGGTGATTATTTTCCTTGAGTACCTGAGTCTTTGCCTCCTTTGCCTCCTTGATTTTCGCTGGTGTGGCTTTTTCCTCTTTAGGGCTTGCATCGCCACTGCCGTAACTTTTACCAGAGGCAGATAGACTTCTGCAGTCTGACCCCTGCTGCTGCTATTACTGCCATTGCTGCAGCTGTTGCACCAACTGGTGTTCCGTTTGGTGTGCATTAAGAGGCAGGCCCGGACTGGCCGTTGCGGGCACCGGGCAATCCCCCGGTGCGCCGCACAGGTGGGGGGCCGGTTTTGGCCTACTGGGGGCCGTTTTTGTTACAGGGCCGTTGCTGCAAAAACGGCCCTGTAACAAAATCGGCCGAAAACCGGCCCTGGCAGAGAGCGCGGTCGCACCCCCATCCCCCCGTGGGGGGGCCAGCCGAGCACTTTGCCAGGGCCGGTTTTGGTTCCCAGTCCGGCCCTGTTGAGAGGTTGAAGTGGATCAGGGAGGTTGGTTACTTTGCTGCTATTTAAGCACAGTACCGTCCTGGCATCCTTTAGGAATGAACATGTTGTGTAAATTTTCGGTTGGTAAGATGACTTGGGCAGGTTAGGGTCACTGCTTGAACTGCTTGCCATCCCGCTTGGCAGGGGTTCAGGGCTGGTGAGGAGCGGAGAGATTAAGGTGTGGGCTTCATCTTTTGACCACGCAAGCGCTTCAGTGCTTCCCTTGTTTAGTGATTTCTTGGTTGCTCTGTCTGCGATCTTTCCTGGTGTCGCATTTTTTCCGGGTTTTCAAAGTTTCAAGCTTTTTCAAGGTTTCAAGGTTGATATCTGGCCCCCGCTCTCTGAGAGCCTCTCTTTGGGTGCACCTCGAGGCGAGGCAGAGGAAGGGGAGGCGTAACCAAAAAGTGTGGCAGAGTCTGGCTGATCAGGTAACGGTGACAGAAAGTGGTGAGGAGGTAAGCAGAAAAGCAGGTAAGCAGTGCTCCAGACCAGGAGGTTGTAGACTTGCTTACTTACACAGTAAATCAGTAATAAGTAAGTCAGAAGTAAGTCAGAAGGTCTCAGTGTACACTGTACTGCCCGCTGTGTCCGCTGTGTCCTGTACATCGTCCCCTGTTCTCCTCCTCCACCAGCTCCTCCTCTGTTGTCCTCTACTCCTCTATTGTCCTCTGTTGTTCTCAGGACACAGGCGTCCCAGTCCCAGAGCCAGGTGCCCAGCTGCGCGTGACCCCTGGTGTCCTGCGAGGAGTGTGCCCCAGACGTTGTTTACGGGGTCCTCGGTAGATTTAATTAGAGTATAACAAGCGGCTCCTGATGCATTAAAGGAGTGTTCACTGCTCCCACCAGCTGGGGACCTAGCCGCGGGGGGCGCTCCGCGGGGTCTCACTTCCCCATGGGTTCCACGGGTCCCAACGCGGGGTCGCACCCAACAGACACCAATATTGACCCCAAACATTCATCCACGGCACAAAGAAGCACAAGGAGGCACGAAGAGGCACAAAGAGGCGCAGAGAGGCTGGTGACCTCACAGAACTGTGGCCCGATTAACTGTGGCCAAGTAGGGACCAGACTGCGTCCACCAGCAGCAGCCTCTCTGTGGGCGCGACGGTAACAGTCTCCTGCAGGCTCTGCAGCCTCTCACTGCTCACTCTTTCCCTCTCGCCGCTCTCTCTCAAAAAAAAAATCACCCGCTGGCGTCTTTCGCAGGCGTACCGTTCCTCCTCGGTGGCGGAATGCGGTATGCGGCATGCGGGTTGCGGGTTACTGATCGTTGCAGGTCGTGGCGGGTCATGATATTCCGACCCCCGCAGGGCTGCTCCGCTTCACCGCCTCACCGCCTCTGCCGCCTCCGCTGCCTCTGCTCTCGCGCCCGGTCACCTGCAAAACCTTGGCTGGACTCTAACTAAAATAGTGATGTGTGTTTTCAATATTGTAACACAGCAGCAGCTCACTAATATTACTGAAAGTAATCTCTGTGACACCATCCCATCTCCCATATCTGAGGTCCTGTTTTGATTTAAAAGAAACTTTTGTATGGATGTTGCATGAAACATAAGCACAACATTTCTCTGAAAAATGTCTGTAATAGACTCTCATACATCACCCACATTAAAAATAAATTAAAGGAATAACGGTATTTGAAACAATCTGTTAAAGAATTATTCAAGGTCATCAGGGCTAGACTCTATGCAGAACAGGGCTGGCTCTATGAGGGGTCCCCTGAAAGGCTGGGGCCCTGGGCTGGATCCCACTTTGCCCATGCCGTAAAAGGTACTGGTTGTTAACACGGTTCCTCTAACAAACACCACAATTCAAATCTAAAACATTGAGAAAAGTTATTTTTATTATGTCACTTAAATATTTAAATAAATGTTTTAAATACAAGAGATATTACAAATAAATAAACACAACCGGAAAGGTTACAGGCAAATAAATAACATTTTAAGTACACCATTTTTTCGAGAGTTCTCCAAATTTTTCGCAATTGATCACATTGAATAAATATCAGCTTATTAGAATAAATATCTAGAGTTCCGATGAGGCCAATTATTAGTGGAATAGGCTCCGTCTTGGAGCCCCTGAGCCGCTATGTGGATTTCTTTCTCCAACCCATAGTCAAAAAACAGAGATCTTACCTAAAGGATACATCACATGCAATCAGAACTTTTGAAGGTAGAGGGTTCAACAGGGCGACCCAATTTTTGGTCGCCCTGGATATTGAAGCCCTCTACACGAATATTCCACAAAATGATACCATAGAAGTGATTGAATCCATTTTGGAGAGGTAAGACATGAGAGGGGGCAACGCCCACTTTATCATGTCTTGTATCTACCTGATACTTAAGAAGAATTTCTTTCTCTTTAAAGAGGAGCTCTATCTTCAGGTCAAGGGGACCAGGATGGGGGCCACATGTGCCCCTAGTCTGGCATGCTTGTACGTTGGTAACTTCGAAGACAAACATATCTTCAATGAGATTGCCCCGTATTTTGAGAACATCTCCTGCTGGCACCGCTACATTGACGATATCATTTTCATCTGGAGCGGTGCCAGCGAGGACCTTGATAGTTTTTTAAAATGGCTCAACTTTGGTGATCCCAATTTAAAATTCACGGGACACCACAGTAACCAAAAAGTTGAATTTCTCGACATAATTATCAAGGAAGAAGAGGGGATATTAAAAGTAGAACTATTTACGAAACCGACAGACAAGAACACCCTTCTCCTTTATTCTAGTAACCATCCTAAAGCACAAAAAGACAATGTTCCATTTGGTGAGTTCTTGAGACTTAGACGAAATTGCACTAATCTAGGAGATTTTTATAAACACGCAGAGAATACCAAGACTAAACTGAAAAGTAGGGGTTATCCCAATAAATTAATTAAACATGCACTTAAACGTGCACGGTTTTACGATAGGGACAGTCTGTTAGACCCAGATAGAAATACGAACAAAATAGGGACAGTCTGTTAGACCCAGATAGAAATACAAACAAAAAGAATACACCCCTCGATCGGATAGTATTCGTCACGCAATACTCTCATGTGAGCAATCAAATTAAAAACATTGTCAACAGACACTGGAAAATCCTGAACCACAACAGTGAAACCCAACTTAACAAACCATTGTTTTTGTTCTGCAGGAAAAAAAGCATCAGGAATAGTCTAGTGCATACATATAAACTTCCAACTGAGAGCCAACGCACCCTGACGGGTAGTTTGGCATCAGGTAACCACAAGTGCGGAACATGCTCCATATGTCCTCAATGTATCATGGGAAACAGCTTTGAGTATAATGGCAAGAAACTTACACCCTCAACATTCAACAACTGCCGTAGTCAGAACGTAGTGTACCTACTATTGTGCCCATGTAATTTGGGTTATGTTGGGGAAACAAGTAGAGAATTGAGAATACGTGTTCTAGAGCATAAATTGGCTATACGTACTGATAAACAAAATGCGCCATTAACAGAACACTTTAAATTAATGAACCATTCTTGTGAAGACATAAGGTGGTTCATATTGGAGAAAATCAGGATAAACAGGAGAGGAGGAGACATTGAAAAAATAAGAAAGGTTCGGGAACAATGGTATTTTTGTCACTTAAACACCATAGTGAAAGGTCTGAACACTCGGGAGGATTGGACCAAATGTCTATAACCATTCCTGACCTGTTTATAGGACACTACTTACATATGTAGGAATACCAGCTTGCAGACCTTCTCTGTGCGTCTCTATTGCAAGCAGACATCTAATAATCTGAAATAGAATTTGAACCGCTGTACTTGATCAAATCATTCTTCCTGTAATAAAGAAAATTACGAATTAGCTAGTCACTGCTTTTTCATGCAGCAATTGCGCGTAATTCGCGTTTTCATTTAGTCAATAGAATCACGAGTGCAATCCTTTTAAACAGAAAATCGATCCGATAGTTCGATTTCCAATTCCACAATCCAACCTGTGAGAAAATTAAAACTCCCCTAACATTTTTGACTTTCCCTCTATCAACAGTCACCACGAGCGGATAAAAGAGGTGGCAACATGCCGATACTATAGTGGCGGACCAGATAGGAAACCGCTACTCTAGAAGGGGGAGGGTGATGGCAGCTCCTATACCGGGCCAATCACAACCGAGGCCCAGTAGGCGCAAAAGGCAAATTCTTCAAATTCTTCGGCTCCGGATTTCCATCTTCTGATTGGCCTAACTCTATGATTGTAGTCCAATCATGAGCTGCCAATATATATTTAAAGACCGGCGGGAAACCGCGTCCTGTGTATTTAATACGGAACCCCTATAAGCAGCGGGACAGGTGTTCTCTCAGAGGTAAGACCTTAGCCAGGACTCGTTTAAAAGAAGCCAGAGTAGTTAGCCCGTACCGTTAAATTTTAGTTAAACTGCTTACAATATCATACCTTTTTCGTTTTTCTTTATATATCAGGCTATTACGTCCTGATTGAATTAACAGCTACAGCTAACCAAGCCTAAGTACCTAAGAGGAGGAGAACTATTTGCAGCCCTTCATTTTTCAGGTATGAACCTGTTTTAACCTAGGTAGTTATCTAGCCTAATCTTCACCTGCCAAAGAGTATAGAATATATTCCTTACGAGTACACGGCTTTTTCTGTTTTTAATTCCGTTAGACTGTGCTCTCTACAAGAGGGAGGAGAAGCTATCTAATGCCCACTCAAACCCCGTGAGATTATCATTGAGTGTCGGCAAAAGCAGGTATGCTATTGTAGGTCTTACGGTGTTAATTAGCTAAACCAGGCTAGTATAAACCCCTTATGAGTGTATGGCCTTTTTGTTTATACTCCGCCAGGCACACTTTTCATCAGAAGGAAGGGTAACTTCACCACTCCGCTTTATTTAAATCCTGCGAGACTCCTGGCGAGCCCCGGCAAGAGCGGGTAGGTCACTTTTAGTTCATGGGGTTAAACACAAATAGTAAATGCACCACAAGCTGTGTTATATCTTACGCGATTCTTATTTCAATACTTATCACAACTAATAGGAGATAATTCAGACCAGTGCTGACATATGAGTCCACAAGATTTACTACTGGTGAACGCGATCATTAAGAAATCCGCCCCCGTGAAGGTGCAAACTAGAAACAGGTATTAGCCCATATAGTACTGCGGCTTAAAACGAGCAGGGCACATATAAAGATTACGCAGTCTATCACCCTAAGTGCTCTCCTTTAACAATTCACAGGATCCTTTCCGGGACTCCCCGAGTTCTTTGATTACCGCAACCACAAGGACGCGAGCACACTCACAGCAGAGAGCCGCAGTCCCCCAAAATACAACCTCAAGGGTAAGAAAACCAATAGAACATCTCTTTAGTTGGGAAATCAGAATGTTTAGGTAACAATGATTTAAGGTATACGTTCCTATGAAGGATGGTATGACATAGCGACTGTTAAATCAGCAGAGAATTGTACCGTAGATAAATATACGGGGACCTCTAAATACTGTATGTACAGATGTATAGTTTAATTTAGTGCGCTTTTATCTATTGTGATGTAATCCAATTTAGCATAGGACATGTGGACTACAACTATACAATTGTAGATGAGTCTGTACCCGTTGTAACTTAGTGACCGTGAGTAACTCAATATGTACACCTGTCAGGATGTTACCCAAAGACGTTACAAGATGAATATTTGAATACTTTAATAATGTATAAATAATAGTATGTATAAATGTATAATTAAATGTATATTTATTTTAGGGAAAGTGTACAGACCCCTCAGTACGACAGACTACAAAGAAAAGTCTTGATAAAGGTGGACTCCATTTGTACTTAACCACCGAAACGCATCGACGCTCTTCACTATAGTACAATTTAAATATCCATCATCTATGTCTATATACAGAATTAACAGTGGTAAAACATAGATGGATATATCTGTGAGCTCCTAATGTACTAACTGTATTTAACAAATTCTTATGTTTTACAACTTTTGTCTGTCGGTTCAATTGTGCAGGTCATAATTGACTACGTTGTTATCAGTCTGTTTTTTATTAATCATTTGATTAGGGAATCATATTATGTGTAGATATGCTATTATTTGTTTTTAATTTTACTTTTTATGTATAATAAACATGTTATAACATATATATCAGTGCAATTGTAACAGTTCTTGATTGTTTTGTGAACTTGTGAGACTGTGTTTTAGCTTTGTGTCTTATCAATCTCAAGGGAATAATTCCTTTCTTCTGGATCCCACTTTGCCCATGCCTTAAAAGTCTCTGGTTGTTAACACGGTTCCTTTAACAAACACCACAATTCAAATCTAAAACATTGAGAAAAGTTATTTTTATTATGTCACTTAAATATTTAAATAAATGTTTTAAATACAAGAAATATTACAAATAAATAAACACAACCGGAAAGGTTACAGGCAAATAAATAACATTTTAAGTACACCATTTGTTTCAAGAGTTCTCCAATTTTTTTGCAATTGATCACATTGAATAAATATCAGCTTATTAGAATAAATATCTAGAGTTCAAACATTTCTGTAAAAAAAGTTGCCACTTCAAAACACTAGCTGTATCTTGTGTTTTTGGTAGAGTTGTTTGTCAGTAATTTGTCTGCAGTCATCTTGAAGGTATTACACCATGTCGTTGATAGCTTTCTCTGAATCATTAGTGCATCAGTCTACAGTCACTAAGGGGCATATTTATCTATTAGGGTTGCGTCACTTTTATGCCTTGCAACGGGGTGTAAAAGCGACGCAACCCTTAAGTGCGATTTCTCAAGCCACGTAAGGCCCACCTTACAGGGCCCTGTGTGGCTTGATAAGTTTGGAGTAACATAACACAGCGCAAATCGCTGTCTTGTGTTACTCTGCCCCTAGGAGGCGCTCCATGGGTAGTGCGTGAGTGTTCCCACTCAACACCCATGGATTTTGGCGCATTCCCAGATTTAACCCCTTCGATGCTTGTGACGGAACGGTTCCGTCATGAGCGCCGGTTGGGCTGTGCTTATGACGGAACCGTTCCGTCACGGCCCCGCCCGTTTTTAGAACCTTCAGCGCAGCGCGAAAATTCGCGCCGCGCTGAAGGTGTTAACAATACTGGTAGACCTGGGAATGCAACAAAATACTAAGCATCCCCAGGGGAACGTAAAATGGATACATATCTTTATTTCTTCTTGTTTTTTTCCTCATTCTATGTGCGCCAGATTTTGCAGCACGCATAGAAAGTGGAAAATGCCTCAGGCGACTGTTTTTTTGCAGGAAGGTGTCCCTTCCTGCACCACAAAAACAATCCTGTTTACAACAGAGCCCCCCCTGCACCATGATGCAAGAGTGCCTGCATTGTCGCTAAGCAGCATATTGTGTGCCAGCACTGGGAAAAGGCAGGAATGCGCCACATAATGTTAAATACACTACATTCCTTCCCTTTTGCTGTCACGTAGCACAGTGAAGCGCAGCCAGGCGCCTTGCTGCACGACTCTTCGATAAATAGGGCCCTATTTTATCCCTAACCCTTTGAAAAGCTTATTCCACTGTAAAACACATAGGGCTAGATGTAGGTAGGCTATTACCGGTCGGTACTGGTCATTAACAGACAATTTCGGCCGTTAATGACCAGTAATAGACTTTTGAGATGTAGGAGGCTTTTTTACCGATTCAGTAAATAACGTATAGGTATTTACCGATTCGGTATTTACCGAACCATCATTTACCGATTTACTTTCAACAGTGCTTCTGGGCTTTAAGGATTCGTTATTTACCACCAACTATTAGTTGGTGGTAAATAACGAATTCCTATGTAAATGCAAATATGTGCATTTACACCTGTGCCATGTGACAGACATACATGCCCCTAGGGCATGTATGTGTGCCACATGTGCACACAAGCACTAATCAGGGGTGCAGCAGGGTGTCAAAGTGACACCCTGCCACACTTGACTTTTTTCCAATTTTACCGAATCGGTAATTACCGATTCGGTAATTGACATTCATTCCTATGGGCCTCCAGGCCCATAGGAATGAATGACAAATACCGAATCGGTAATTACCGATTCGGTAAATACCGAATCTTACCGATTCGGTATTTTTTACCGAATAATTACCTACATTGCATTTACCGATTCGAAAATACCGAATCGGTAAAATTCGGTATTTTCGAATCGGTAAATCTAAATTACGTACATCTAGCCGATAGTGGTTTGATATGGCTGTAACTAGAGTTACAACCTAAACCAACGTACATAAACAGTAATATACTATGAACGGATAGATTTGTTGTCTGCAAGTCACAAGGGCAAATGTCAAAATATAAGTTAAAATTATGGAGCTCTTACAAATATTTCCCTACAAAAATTCTGCCCTGTTTTAAATTCCAAAATCCAGCCACATTTACTTCCCAGTAATGAAATCACTGGCTAAATAACTATTCTAAATGTAAAACTACCATGGATCAAAGCAAGTTCCTGATAGAGGGATGTATGTCATTACCACGCATGCTTTTACAACGCATGCCTTTACTACGCAACTTTCACAACGCAAGTCGTTACAATGACTTGCGTTGGGGGGTGCTGGATAGTGAATAGTTCAATTTACTATTCCAACTCCAGTCCCCGTGTATAGTAGGGAAGGTTTTGGATAGTAAATTAACTATTCCCTATCCTAGAGCGCCCCCCAGCGTAAGTCGTTGTAACGACTTGCGTTGTAAAAGTTGCGTGGTAAAGGTACTGCGTTGTACAAGTTGCGTTGTAAACACTGTTCCCCTGATAGAGGGTTCAGGTGCATGCTTATATTTTTCTGTAGGTATGCTTGTAGTATTTGTATGGTGTAAAACTAGCCAGAAGGCAGAGGAATGCACACAGCCAGGGAGTGAGTCTAGTCAAGGGTACTGGTTCTGGGAGGGTTTGAACCCTTGTGTTCCAGTCTTTATAGATTACCTGTTTGGGTAGTCATGTGTTGGTATATCTTGCAGTCTATGTTTTACCTTACTAGTGTCACAAGTGGGAAATAGGGGAGTGTGTCTTATCTCAACAGTAAATATCCATGTTCACAGTTCATCCACATTCTTTTCTAGCATGATCAGTTTTTGGTGGCCTTCAAGTGGTTCATTATTCTATTGATAGTGACAGTGCGGAGTTGGAGAGCTAGAAGCAGTCTGCATTCCCTCAGATCTTCGCTGAATGTTCGACTTTTTGCAGGGGATGATGGGATTGAGGTCCGCCTGTCTTCTGGGAAATTCAAAGCCTGTAAGGAAAATGGCTGCATTAGTGATGCTGTTAGATCCCATCTTTAAGGCAGAAGCATTCACTGATTTTATTGTCATGGTTTAAATGTATCTGAAAGCATTGCCTTTTCAAGCGCACCAGTACAGTAAAAGTTATAGTATAACCAGTGGTGGGTGTTGCAATACTGAAGTATGCGGCGGCTGCCTCGATCTTCTTCTCTGGCTCTCCTCGAGTTCCAACATGCACTGGGGCACAGGTTCCCCACCCTATCCTGGTGCTGCTCTCATGTTAAAAGAGCAGTGCCGGGATTGGTCTGAGCAGCCTGGATAACTGCTCAGGCAGTGGCTAGGAGCCTGTGACGTTTCTCCAACCTGGTTGTGTAACACAGCTGGGTTGGAGAAACCTAAGTGCGCATGTCTGTTTGGCCGGCCTAAGACGGCCCGTCAAGCAGACATGCACACTTACAGTGCGCCTGCCACTCCTCCCTGCAATGCCCGGCCCGGCACCCAGCCGCGACGCCTGCAGGGAAGAGTAGTGGGGCCCGCTGAGGGGGGATGTCGACGGATGATGAAGAGGGAAAATTAAATAAATAATTTATTTTCCCTCGTCATCGTCCGTCGAAATCACCCTCCACCACTCTCACTTACCTGCACGGGCCGCAGCTGCCAGCACCGCCCCTCCCTATACTGCTGCCAAGGCTCAATCAGTCAGCGATCATTTTATTTTTCGCTAAACCGCTGAATGCCTGACCAGTAGGGCGACGCTCCTCCACCATTATGGAGGAGCCGCCCCTGAGTATAGCAGTATAAAAATATAACAAGAAGCCTATAGGAGCTACTTTTTTAATTCCAGGTTGGCTTGGATGGTGTTTTACCAATCCAAAGCTGTAGTACTGTGTCTGCAGTGGTAATACATTTCTTTTATTTTGCAGCTTGGTGCGTATCACATTACGCGGTCAGTTTCTGGCAGGGATATTTTGCTTCCTTTGACCTAAATAAATTTTTATTGAAATATGCAAAGTATGTGACAAATTATGTGCCAAGTGCATTAAATCCATAATCATGTGGTAAATGAAAAAGCCACTGAAAAGCATAATTGCACTAGCCCCAACCATTGTCCACCGCTTTATCAATAAACTATTCAAGAAAGGTTAACAACACCTAACCATTATAATTCCGCTTAGTGCCCACTGTTAGCTGCAGTGTAAAGGGAGAAGTTTCAGCAGCCTCTCACATTGATAGAAATGTTTGTTAACAATGAAAATACATTCTTAGCTACCTAATTAAGCATAGTTCTCCTCTTTATACCTCAAACAGTGAAGTCCAGTGTTTCACTTACTATTAAAAAAAAAAAACTTGCAAAAAAAACACCACATTTTTATAGCTAACTAACTGAAAATAAGCATGTAATATAAAGAAATACATAACCCTTAGCACGAGTAATGTGGTCTATATTGCCATCATTGAGCTGTGGTGGCATTTCGAAACCACTCCGTCTTAATTCTCCTGGGGCTGTATTACCAAATAGGGCGCATTTTCCCTGTTTGCGCCATGGCGCACTTGTATTTATGATGGACACCTCCACAGTCAATTAATGGACGCACCCTTCGAACAATTACATTCTCTTTATATTTTACCACAATGTCACTGGGCTCCATTAGTTGCCCTTGCTTCTTGATTATATTACTTACCCAAAAAATCACGGGGTTTGTCACTAAGAGTGGCAATTTATTAAATATTTATCATCATGAGTGTCCATTGTAGGTGCAGGAGAGTGAAACCCATGCCATATTTTCGGATATCCTCATCAGAGTAAATGAAAATAAATTGCATTAGAATGGAAGTAATTTCCATAGTTATTAGTTGTCCTGAAAATGTGGCTTGAACCAGGCCCTCCTGGATATACTTGGTTTCATTTATTCTGTTATCATTACATTAATAATCAAAAAGGCATATTAAGATAGCTCAGGTGATGCGTGTGTGCATACATATATATTAAGCAAAGTATTTGTAAGTCCAATGTACCTTCTTTTACACTCCTATCCTACACATCTGTGTGAGGGACTTCAGGAGCTCCACCCCCTCCACCCAAGCTCGCTCCAACCTCACTCTCTTTGGGAATGCCTACTACCCAGTGGCGGCTACTCCGCTATGGCGGAGGAACGTTGCCCCACTGCTTTAAGGCAGTGCCAGAGGGGGAAAGATAACATGATAATAACTTTCAGTTGTTATCATGTTATGTTTCCGTTGCGAGCAGGCGGGTGGGCGGGGCTGCACTGCTCACGCAGCAGGGCAGGGGCGGAGTGGTTAGCTCACTCAAGTGCGCAATGACTGTTTGGTCGGCCCTCTTTGGTCACCCAAACCAGTCAGGCGCGCTTTCCCCTTCTCCATGCAGGCTGCATTACAGCCTGCATGAAGAACAAGCCCAGGCTCCCATATGATTGAGCGTCTAACCAGGACGCTCACAGCCAATCACAACGCAAGCAGCGTTGTGATTGGTCAGTGGGGCCTGGCTGTGCGGTGCTTCCAGCGAAGAGCAGGAGCGGAGATGAAAGACCCAGCGGGAAGGTAAGTTAATATTTTTTTATTATAATTATGCGTGCCACCCGCCATCCGCAACACCCCCTCCCGCGCTACCCGTGAGCCGCCCGCCCCCCTCCCCCACCCACTAGCCATGCCGGCCGCCACTGCCATTACCACCCATTCCTAACTGGGTAAGGAGTCTACTGTTGGCTGACTCTGATGTTTCCTGATGCAGGATATCCCACCCATTGGTCATTCTTGCAACAGGAAAGCTTACCGTGCAGTCAGGTGGAGCTACACTGCAGTTAGCAACATTGGGATACTTATCTTAAATTTCCACAACTTCATTGTAGGTGTATCCCTCATTTGGCCCAGAGGATATCTTCTTCAAAAAATGTTTATTTTAAAACTTTCTGGATTCATGAAGATGTGTGATACAAGTGCACTAGAAAGAAGTGAGTGCCACAGTGCCCAACTCCAGACTGTAGAACCAAACTTTTGCAGCAAGGTGTCTACCAGCAATAATATGAGACTGATTGGCAACAGGATAGACATGAAAAAGCCAGGTGAGATACAGTCAAAACCTAGAGTAAAGACTGTGGAGTGAGTTGGTCATATGCTCCTACTGCAGCCCCACATGCACAAATATATGTGTACATCCTGCTTCCATTAAAGCTATTGTTTTTTGATGAATGACAATGACTAAAACTCATTGTTACTATAAACTGTATATCTACCTACCTGACCTATGTCTATCACCCTGCTCCTGGTCTTAGTCAACTACGGCAAACACTGCTTTCAGACATCTCACCTATTTCAAGTGTCCCTAGGCGTAAAAAGGTTATTAGCCCCCCCCCCCCCCCCATAATGTATTTGCTCAAGACATTTTTATACACTAACCACATCTCTTCTCTTATGATCATTCTTTGTAACCTTGAATTTCCACTGAATGGCTTATTTTACCCCTTCTTTGTGCTATCACACTCACTCTATCCCCCCTTACACTTTTAACTTCTGCAATTTTTTCTCTATAGAAAATGTTTAAAAATAAAGTACAAAACCCCTTTTTACTAAGGCCCAGTTTTTGTCTTTAAATTAGGGAGTTTTGCTGAACTAGGGAGAGGCCCTGCACTGTGAGGTCTATGCTGCTGGTCTTGTCTAAAGGTCCACCCTCCATTAAACATAGCATAGAACTTTATTATAGTATGTTATACTATAACTACATAATATACTAGTTCACTTTACACCAATCACTGTCAATGATACATGAAAGCATATTGTGTTCCCATTTTTATACATTTTTCTATGGAGTTTTGTGCGGGGGAAATGTTTATGCTTGCCCAAGCAAATAGCACGGGAAACATCCTTTACAACGAAACTTTTACAACGCAGTGCTGTTACAACGCAGGTTTTACAATGAAAACCATTACAACGCATTGCGCTGGGGGGCGCTCTAGGATAGGGAATAGATTTAATTTACTATCCAACATCTTCCCTAGTGTCCACGGGGACTGGAGTTGGAATAGTAAATTAAACTATTCACTATCCAGCACCCCAAAGCGCTATGCGTTGTAAAGGTTTGCGTTGTAAAAACTGCATTGTAACAGCATGCATGGTAAAAGCATGCGTTGTAACGTCATACATCCAAACAGCACATATATCTCTTTATATACTTTGGGGCATATTTACACGCCCCTTGTTCAGCTGATGCGTCACGTTTTTTAATGCAGTGGTGGCACAGTGTGGTGCTCCATATTTACAAAGACACATAAGGCCACCCTGTGTGGCTTTTTTGTGTCATTCTAAATACGGCCCCTTTTCACGCAGCACTTTGCGTGAAAGGGAAGTTGCATCGGTGTTGCTGTGGGGGTTCCCATGCATCACCCATGTATTCTGCTGCATTCCCAGATTTACGTTTCGTAAACCTGTGAATGCGTCACAATCCTACGCCTCCCCAGGGAAGGTGTAAGGAGGCGCAACGAGGAGACATACTTTTAGTCTCCTCATTTTTTCTTCTTTCTATGAATGCTGCATTCTGCGGCACACATAGAAAGAAAACACCTCTCATGATTGTTTTCGTGCAGGAAGGTGCCCCTTCCTGCACAAAAACAATCCTCCCTGCAACGCAGGCCCCCTTGCACCATTGTGCAAGGGTGCCTGCATTGGCGCATGGCATCCAATTGGGCGTCAGCTCAGGGGAGAGCTCAGGGATAAGTCATATTGTTGTAAATATGACGCATATCTTGGCTTCGTAAGTAACGTAGCGTGGCGCAGCCAAATGACTTGTGGCACTGCGCTGCATAACTTTCTGGTAAATATGACCCTTCATATTTTCCTTAATTATGGTATATCACTGAATCAAGCTCAAAACATCGCCTAACAAATATATTTCATCGACTACCATTATATCGTCAAGGTAAATACATATATCCGCAAGCATACATATTCCGTTCTTAATTTCACTTTTACTTACCATGATGATGTTGATGTAACCAATATTGTGGATACAATATTTTTGTTTAGTGAATTTTTTAACAAACAATTTATGACTGTCTTATGGTGGAAAGTAAATGGATATGGTTGTTCAGGTGCATAGCACTGTTAATGTGTGATACTCCAGATTACCTTTACATTACTCTATGTCTACAGGTTTACGACTACCTGTCTTACAATGCACTGTATAGCGCTCTGACTGGGTGGAGACTGCGCTATATGACACAAATCTTGAATAAAAAATTTTTTAAACATCATATTAATATACATACACTGCCAGTGCTTAAAAAATCATTAGAAACTTGCCTTTATCAAGTCGTTGATGGCTTCTGAAAGATGGCCTTGGTGCTTTAGGTCTTCTTTGTACGCTTTCAAGTCTTGATAGATTGCCAGGAAGCAGATGTCCTGTTGGGAAATCATTTGGTAAAAATTAATTACTCTCTGTTGCCATTGGTGGGTGCATCTTTCATAAACTTCTCACATGGATCTCTTTTTACAGCTAGATTGCCACTATACCTTTTCAAAAGTGTGTCCACTCCGTTCCCCACATCTTCCATCCTGGAAAGGAACAGATTAGATTTTACTTAATTGTGATTTGTTAATTAACAATGCTGTTGTGCCTGTGGGTGTGTTGCGTATGTGGTGCGCATACCATCAGAGACGTGTTGGCCAAGCAGCCAGTGATGGTGTGGGCCTTTTCTGCCATGATGTCTTCTATGTCCATGTCTTCATAGGTGCAGTTGAAGGCAAGCGAAACATCTCTCTAAGAATAAAAAAAAGCCACTCCTCTCAGTCAACAAGTCAGATACTGCTAAAGCTATGTAGAAAATTGGACTGTGTGAACATGGAAAAATCCTAAACATAGGCAAATTCCCATTCCTAACAGGGAACATTCCCATTACCAACAATTTGGCATTAATTAAAACGGTACCCAATTATTGTTAAATGTTGATGTTTTTAACCTGGCCAAAGAGTAACTCTGCCATTAGATCAAATTGGCATTTTTATTCAACCAGTAAAATTCGCTTGGACTTTGTTTATGGCTGCACATATGTAGAGTGGTCTACAAACGCCCACAGGATCAACTCTAGGCCTGGGTGGAGTTTGCTGAGTTCCACTACGTGGAACTCCGCCATGTGACACAAAAACTCCACCAAGCTACTTGGAGTTCCGCAAGCGGCAGAGTGTGTTACCTCACGCTGTTCATGCTGATTTTTAGCTCCGGGTGTTTGTCCCATGCTGTAAAATCAGCTCAAACTGCATCATGCGCAGCGCAAGAGGGCGCAGCTTCTTTCCGCTGCTCGAGCAGCAGCTTCCTCAATACGAACAGAAGGTTTCTCACCGCAAGCGGTAGCAACAATCCGCGACCACCCGCTTTGAAAAATCTCGCTGGGTAGCAGTCTAGCGTTTCATTTTCCTCGCTCGTGCTCACCAACTTACCCTTGGTGAGCGCGAGTGGGGAAAAACTCCACTCTGTGAAGTTTTTCGGATCTCCGTGAGCTCCGCGGATCGTGGAGTACAAAAAACTCAGCCAACTCCACGAACGGTGCGGAGTTCACTGCATAGGCCTAATCAACTCAATATCGTCCTTTCAACTGGTCAACTGGAATTTCCATCAGGTTAATTGCACACCACAGTCTTAGCTATGTAGAGTCCAAGAAATAGCATTTTCTTCTAGATTTGAAGGCTCCCTATAAATTGTGTGATCTCAAGATGGCAGATTTGATCTTTCCCTTTTTGTACCGTGCTGCATGCAAGGACTTATAATAAGTGAGATGTTCTTTAACGACTGGTACAGCCTGATGCAGAACTATAATGGAATAAAAATATTCTATCCACTGAGGATACAATTTTCTAAATTAAATAGGGACAAACAGAAAGATGGAAGGTGCATACCAGTCACGTTTGCCTTCTGTTAACTCTGTTCTCGGCAGTTGAGTGCCCAACATTCTAATGTTCTAAAGTTGATTCCACACCACTATTGGATGTTTTTTATTATAATGAAACTACTATACTGAACTATACTATACCATACCATACCATACCAAACCATGGTATCCTATCCCGTCCTATTCTATGCTATACTAAACTACACTATATAATATTGAAGACAAAAGCGAAGACTGAAAAAAGTTTTTTAGTGCTTCAAAATGTAATTTCTTGATTCTGTGCAACAGCCGCTTTATCTTGATAGAACTTGTGTGGTTATCGCGCCCAATCTATATTTTTTTACTAACGTCTCGCTTTACTATATTGAAAACTTATGGGCCATGTTATTGCCATTACGGAATCTTACTATGAGATCAAAACACCAATTGGTGAACATTTTTATCTGTCTAAGCAACTTGATTCAAAGCCCTAAATCTAGAACAAACAATGAGCCCTGAAGAAGCAACAGAGTCATTTCCACAGTTGCGAAACACGAGTCGACTTTTCCTTCTTCAAATGATTTACTTGATGGGATGGAAGGTCAAAATATAAATTCATTGTTTTAATCATAAGGAACTGATTAATGAAAAATAAAGTACTAAAAAAACTTTTTTAGACCCCGTTTTAGTCTTCAAAATTTTAAATTGAGCTGAGCTAGCGAACGGGTCAGCACTTTGAGGTCTCCTCTGCTGCTCTTGCCTAAGGTGCTGTCATCCCTCAAATATAGCCTCGAACTTTGCTTTGCCATGCTATACTATAACTAAACTATTTTGCATGACTACTAGTGGTTTGTAGTACCCTACGAAATCCAAGTGTAACTTGTGTTTTATTTTTTACTACATACTGTATTCTTAAGGGGGTCTCCCAAAATAAATCACTGTTGTGAAAGCTAAATAATTCATGAAAAAAGTAGTTTTACAGTTCTATAATTGCTTCTCTTTTTTATGGGGTTTGTTATTGCATAATGTGATGTTTTCTCGCATTGCAAATAAGAAGTCTTACTGTTAGCCTTCACTCCTGATTTTATCAACCCGTAGAGGGTAATATGTGGAGCTAGACGTTTCTCGGATTGGACCAGCCTCTTATCGGCGACAGAAAAGTCTAAGCACTTAGCGATTTCCTACTGGAAATTCCGATGGCCCATTTTCAAATTTGTTTGGTTCGATCAACAGTATATGTTTTTTTTTTTGCACAATTCAAGAACTTGCATGGAAAAAATACTTGATTACAATTCCATCTTCGAGATTGTTTCTGTGTCTGAAGAGTGTGGGCGTCATTGAAGGGTCGACAGGGGTCGCGGCTTCGTCCAGTGGCTTTCCCCTTGTGACCTCTGGCCCTGCCGTTGCGACCTGTGTGAGGTGGTAAAATGCAGTGCCAGGAACACAGTGGCAGCCCGTACTTATGGGCATCAATCAGTTGGGACTTCACACTTCTTGTTTTCTGTCAATTGTTTGCGTACACTAATAGTGAATTGTATTACAATATTTACTAATAGTATAATAATAAAAATTGAGTACAATTGGAATATGACCGTCCCGGGCAGCTGTGGTAAGTAAAACAATGTTTATAATTCTAAGGTTTGTGTGTTTGCAGGTGAGGGTGTGTTTATGTGAGAGTGAGTGTGAATGTGTGTATGTGTACGAGAGAAAGTGAAGGTCAAAGGGGGTGTAATGTCACTTCCGCTACCCCTGGCATTTTGGTGAATTTTACGTCCATGGCGTGAGGCGTCTTTCGGTTTCAGTTTGTATTTAAATACTATTAAACGGAATAATAGTAATACCTTCTATTGACAGTGCTTAGAAATGACGTCAAACCATTTTGAACTTAAACAGAAATGACGTCAAACAATTGGTGGACTTAAACATTATTTGCAACTGCTTTTACGCCGGGATAACCCGCTAAACTATCCAAACATGGTGTAACTGCAACGTTGTAACAAAGTAATGTGTGATTTCCATAGGGAAGGGCCTGTACGCATATAAATAACCGACGTCAAAACATATTGGCCTAAACACAATACATACGTCCCTCCTTAATGATAGAACGAAAATGTACATGGAGGTGAAGCGACACCTTGCGGCCGGCAGGGGGACTCACCTGAAGCTGCATCCACCTGTTGTTGGCCGCCTTGAGCAGCTGCTGCGAGGCGCTAAGGCAGCTCTTGAGTTCCGCGGCTTCACGGTTGGCCTTGGGTATCGGGCTGGCTTCTGAGGACCCACTCAGAGCGTGAAATATCAGCGTCATGGCCAGCCAGGGGCCTGGAAATAAAAGGTACACAGATGAATACGCGAACATTGAACCCATTCATTTCGGCTAAAAATAGGAACGTCTTTAGTCCATAATCCCCATTGAAAAATAAAAGCAGTGAGTTTTCTGAACTGTCACATCAACATCCTCTGATTTCTTGATTTTTTTTTCACTTTCAAAAAATTATAATAAAATGGCTACAAATACAATTGTTCGAACTTTGTGGCTCAGAAATTATGCTCAAGAGTGTAACTTCATTTTTCCCATATAGCGCTTCGAAGCGCCATAAATTATAGGTATTACCATTACACAATGTAATAGCCCTCGGAAGGATGGAGTCGGACTAGCTAAGATTTGAATTCAGACCTCCGAAGAAAAGCGGCGAATTTGAACACAGTAAGAGACTTGAATAAAAAAGTACTGTGGAATTGAAAATGTCCAATTAAATCTTAAATATGACAGTTTACTGTGTAAAAATTGAGATAGTATCAGACTGTTTTTTCGTCTAAAAGTTATCTATAAATAATGTAAGAACATCATATTAATGGAACACTCATTTTACCATATCGAAAGCAGATACCTTTCGGATAATCGAGAAATCCCAACAAAAGTAAAAAAAATACATATCTCTTATAACCCATTTGAATGTGCTTTCGCAATAATCGGCTGGCGTTTCTGCCCACACTCCCCTTCGACCTTCTTATTATAAGAACAAAAGAAATATATTTTGGGTAAAAATGCCACTTTCAGAAAGGGTGGTTGTAATTTAATCTCCCCCCCCCCCTCCAACAAAAAAAATCAAAATCTCCTAACACCCAATATCAAAGTTTTAATCGGGCTATTTCTAATAGAAGTGAAATTCGATTCTACAGCCCTGCTCTGTGTGCGGTGTATAATAAAAGGTGCACACCTTTTATTCCTACTACACCCCTGTGTTTTACTATGTTGCCGGCGGATCCCAGTACAGCGGCTGTTTCCCCCATTTTGATAATAGATATGTTTGAGGCTGTGAATCCGCGTGTCCCGGTGAGACGCAGGCCTCGGAAGCTGGTGACTTACAGAAGCCAGTGGGGCTGGGAGTCCGGGTGATCCTGGCCATGCTGAGGGCTGCTGCGGTCCGGGTGCTGCTGGAGAGAAGATGCGGAGCGGGTTCTGCTGCGGGCAGTGGTACTGAGGAAGGTCTTGTAGGCAATCACTATATAGCGCTCCCTCAGGAGTTTCCCGCCCGCCCTCACTCTCTACAACTGAAACGTGTCAACCTGAAACGCCGACGAGGCCGCTCGGGTTTCAGAGAGAATGAGCTCTCTCCGGCAGTCCGAGCCCAGGCACACTCATCCCGACACCCACCGAGTGTGAAGTCCGCGAAACTCCCTCGCAAACTGCCCAGAAACATTCGCGGCTCCCTGCACTCTCACTGACAGAGCCTGAGGCCAGCATGACAAACAGAACTTCGGCTGATGCTCACAGGGAGGCGAGCGTGGTACATAGAGCACTTCCCCGCTACTCTCACCCCAGATGCGTGATACTCGGAGTCCCTCGCGTGCCTCTGTGAGACCACCCCCCCTCGAAACCGGGAGCATAGAGTGACGCTGCAGAGAGAGTGATGCCATTGGTGCTGAGAGCACACCTGGCGTCATTGTTATTGTTGGTCTCTGTGGTAAAGCCGGGTGACGTGTTGAAGGTACGAGTACACTGTGTATTGTTAGAGGTTCGGAGAGGTGACGCCCCCAGCTATTCCGCGCTCTCCAACATGAAAATAAACGTGTGTATTATCTTTTGGGCCGGATATGTGTTTTTTTTGCTTTCTGAACATCGACGCGTTTCGGTTGGCATGATTTATTATGCCAGGAGGAATGTCCGACTTTTAAATCAAAATGGATGAGGGAATGTTTTTCCTGACCCGGAGTCAAAAGGTGTGTGACGTCAGTGCTGTACTCCGTTCTAAAGGCGTAAGATGCAGACCTGCCAATAAAACAAATATCTATATTTCACTGTGTGAAGCCGGGGTGCTGTACAAAAGTCCAAAGCGTATGACCTGTGAATTGCATCCAGTGGGGTCACAATAGGTGAATATTTTAGGGGGTTCTGCACCCACTGGGCCACACATAAAACTAGTAGGGCAACAAACAAAGTTCAACTTACAGGACACAATAACTCGGTCCTGGTGTCCTTAAACTTTAAAAATATAAAGAAGTAGGAGGCACCCTGACCGCCTGGCCCTAATAGGGTGGTCCCAGAGAGGGACCCACCTTTGAGCTAAAATAAAAAAAAAAATACGGGCCCTATTATCAAGAAAGGGCGATACATTATCGCCGCTTATATCGGCAGGAAATTGCAGATAAAGCGGCGATAATGGGCTTGATAATAGGCCCTTGTGAATTCCCATAGAGGCCCATGTTAACACCAGAACCTGGGCTTCTATGGGAATTCACAAGGGCCTATTATCAAGCCCATTATCGGCGCTTTATCAGCAGTTTCCTGCCGATAAAAGTGGCGATAATGTATCACCCTTTCTTGATAATAGTGCCCTACATTTTTTGGGATGGTGTGTGTGGATGGTTGGCAACTCTCAGGGGCTTGACCACCTACAGCGATGGGGCAAAGGACCGATAAACCCCATGGCATACATGGTGAAAGGCCGTGCGTGGCAGAGGGTTGGCCACTAACAAAGTTTGAGTAAGGTAATAAGATCTTACTTTACGTCAAAAAACTCAGAAAGCCACTGGAAAAAAAACACAAGCTTAAAGTGACATTACAGTTAGGTATGGTAATAATATCTAACTTTACAATGAAGAAAATGCTACAAATTCACTGAAGAAAACAAAGGTTAAATTGACATTATATTTAAGCATGGTAATAATATCTAAAACCCTGGCAACTCACAAAAAAAAGGTTACGGTGGCGGTATAGTTAGGTGAAAATGTCAGTCAGAACCACATGTAAACACAATAAAACACTGTAATTCATCAGTTATAATTCATTGAGCTAGGTATAAATTCCGCCATGCCCTGTATAAATATATATATATATATATATATATATATATATATATAACGCTCCAAATCCTTTCAAACTTCCCAGAAAGAACAAAACAGCATTTGAAGATGGAGGTTCCAACACGCTCAGATTTTATTCAGCGGAGGGGTGCACACAGACGCGTTTCGGCGGTCTGCCTTCGTCAGTGTGTGCGTCATGTATATATATATAGTCACCAATAGGTATAAATAGGAATACTTTTCCATTGAAAAAGCATTTTTTGTTTTGTTAATAACTTTGGCGACGTTGGGTGAATCTCCATGAAATATTCCAAAAAGGTACTACTTTTTTGAGTAGTATGTGTATGGAAAGTTTCGGGGTGATCTGCCAAGCAGGGGCCGGTAAAAAAGGGGGAGTTCCAAAACGCAAAATCCTATGCATTTTCCATAGACTTCTTTAGGCAGGGCTACAGTAAAAACTGCTGAGGAATGACACCAAATTTGTCAGTGAGCTAGATCTTGTTCCACAGATTGTGCTTTTTATGATTTGGTGTAAATCCAATCAATTGGTTTTGAGAAATTAAAGTTAAAAAATAATTATATATCTGGACAGGTGGGTACATTAGAGTCTCGAGAGACACTCGTGGGAGCGGCAGTTTAAAAATCGAGTGTTCTGATTGGCCCAGGGATCTTTGTTTCCTTGGGCCATCTCGCTCTCGTAGAAGTAAGTCTCCCACGGGTGCAGGCACTGTGATTGGCTGCCAACAACTCTGGCTGGCAGCCATTACAGGGACTTCGTATCTGTCCTGAAGTAAGAAAAGAAAAATAGCATAAGGGGACAGATTGGGGCTACCCTGACACCCTATGTCCCATGAGGGGGACCCCGTGGCCCAAAAAAAAAAAAAAATTGCAAAAAATGCCACGATCCCACCGGACTCCGTCGGGATCAAAAAACAAAATAAAAAAGAAAAATGTGGCCCAGGCAGTATTTTTATTTAGTGTATGCACCGGGAAGCCCACCCCCTGGGCTATATTCATAAAGGTGAGAAGGGCTGTGTGGCTCCCTCCCTGAGCCTCAAAAGACCCTGTGGAGCCCAGCCCCAGGGTCAAAATTAGTTTATATGTGGAGAAGGGCCACACAGCTCCACTACCAGTGCTTCTAAAGGCTCTGGGGAACCCACCCCATAGGCCAAAATTTTATAAAATGGGGAGGGTTGCCACTCGGCTCCCCCAACACAGGGAGCCCAACCCCGGGGGCTGAAATTACTTACATTTGGAGGGAGCCGCACATGCCCCCACTCCAAGTCAATAATGGCGCTGGGGAACCCTCACCTGGGGCCAATTACATTAAGAAAGGGGGGGCTGCATGGCCCCACTCCCCTGAGACATTAATGTCCTGGGGACCCCATCCCCTGGGGCCGGCTCATGAGCTATGCTCCAGGGAGTCTACCCACTGGACATAGCAGTTTGCCTGCCCGCAATCTGTATTTGCTCCTTCTGGGCAGGATTTTTTTTTTATCTCCCGCCAAGTGGGAGCAAACACCAAGTCCGCTTCCGATGGATGGGAGCATTAGAAAATCTCCAGACTACTGGAAGAGACCTTTAGATCTGTTTCCCTACCAGCGAAACATATCAAAATACTGCTCCTTCCCCCAGGGAGCAGCATCAGTAGCTTTTCCCTAAGGGCGGGAGCAACGTCAGCTACCTGTACATGCAGGGAGCCGACTGGTGATGTGTGGGCCTTGAGCTCTCCTCATGGCCCCCAACAAATGTATGGTGGGTGCCCTGGGTGGGCACAAGCACACCCATCTTTAATAGTACGTGCCTCTGGGTATGGGTCCCTGGGGTCTTTAACAGCTTGGGAGAGGAGGCCACGTGGTCCCCCTCCCTTTTTTACATCTTTTATTCACCCTGGCGGATGGAGTTTGAAGGGCCTACAGAGACTATGGGAGGCAGGCCACGCAGCCCTCCTCCCATTTTTTTTTAGTAATCGCCCTGGGGGTTGGGGTCCCTAGAGCTTAACAAGATTCAGGGAGGGGAGTCCTGTGGCCTCTCTCCCCTTAATGAAAATTAACAGCTCTGGGGATGGTGTTCCCGGGCCTGATACGGCTTGGGGATGGGGGCACACAGTCCGCCGCTTCCCTTAAATGAAAATAAACATCCCTGGAGTATGGGGTCCTCAGGGCCTGATAAGGCTCGGGGAGGGCAGCCACGTGGTCCTCTTTCCCCTAAGGAAAAACAAAAGCCCTGGGGGATGGGGTCCTCGGGGTTTAATAAAGCACGGGAGGAGGGGACCACCCAGCCCATTCCCCCTTAATAAAAAAAAGGCCCTTGGGGATGGAGTCCCCAGAGCGTAATGAGGCTTGGGGGGTCACGTAGCCCCCTCCCCCTTTAAAAACATTTATGTCCTGGGGAAGGGGTCCCCAGGGCCTAATTAGGCTCGGGGAGGGGGTCCACATGCCCCCTCCCCTTTAAAATATGTATGATTCTGGGGGATGGGGTTCCCAGGGCCAGTTCATGTGGGCAGCCCTCTCCTTGGACGGCCAAAAGCCCTGTGCAGTGTGGGGTAGCTGCCTTTTTGGGGGTTGGCCTCAGGGCCCACCTGCAGGCCAGACCAGGCCTTGTAGCCAACCCCGCACTGCGCATGGCTGAAGTCTGTGAGCAGCGTGGGGATAGCTGCATGCATGAGGGTGGCTGCAGGCCCTGGCCACAAACCCTTAGAAATTCACTGAAAAAAAAACAAAGGTTAAAGTAACGTTATATCAGAGGTCTTCAAAATGGGGGCGAGGGTGGCGGGTCCCCTGGGGGAGCCTTAAGTTATCCTGGGGCTGTTCCTGCCTTTGGACAAACAGAAGCATTATGCAAATAACAGTACATTGTTTTAAGCTGAAAAAAACGCAAGCTGCTCTGTAAGGAGCCATCACTAACATATGTTGTCATTTATATCCTAACTGGGAGTATGTGTCAACAGGGAAGGGACTCCAAATATTCTTCAAAACCCACACCCAAATATTCGCAATGTGAATACTTGTACACGTTGTACACGGTATTAAGGCCTGCCTGACCAGAATAGTATGTTTGGCAATCATGTACTTGATTGTATTTTTTAAAATAGTAACAAAACGTTAACTGGAATGTTTAGATAAGTGTATACATATTTAAACATTGTCAATTGAATATTTTAATTGTGAAAAATTCTGAGGGGGCTCAGTGATGTATTTCTTTTCACTGGGGGAGGTGGGCATTCAAAACATTGAAGACCACTGAGTTAGAGTTAAGTGAATTTGCCCATGACAGCAATAACCCTTTGAAATGAAAAAAACCACAGAAATTCCCAGTTACAGTTAGCAGAGCTAACTGTAACTTGCGCACCCGCCATGCACTGCTTATGAATTCACATATTACTTCACTCATGACATGCTCTGTGACATCATTTATCACATCACTGATGATATCTCGAATGACATCATTGATGACATCGCTGATGACATCATCCAGGGTTCTTTTGTACATGTTGCTCTATAAACTGGTACATCTGACAGTAAGTACAAAGTAACCCAGGAGAACATGAGGCATCATTAATGTCATCACAGAAACAACAAAAATGGTGGATAGTTGCACAGCTCTGTTTTGCTAGAAAGTTTTATATACAAGTTTCCAAATTTCAACAATTTATGAGGTTTGCTGCCCGGGAGGCGTCTCCTGTCAAGGACGTCAAATTAACATCAAGTAGTGATTCCAATGCATATTGGAAGCATCCCCTGGCGCTCCACTCTGAGGTAATTTAAATTCATTCGTAGAAATGAAAGTTCATGAAAGATTTTGTATGAAAGAAGTCTTATTTTATGTTCATAAGTTCAAGTTAGAAACCATTTTTCATTCATTTACATATTTCATTGGGTTCAATCAAAACAACACGTTTTCAAGTCCGATGCATTTCGGGCTAACTCGCCCTTCATCTGGGACAACAGCTAGAAGCAAGACAGAAATTTCTATTCAAATGTCTGTAAATCATATGACATACTTAATAATATACATGCATTTCATGTTATGTGTCAAATAAAAAGTTTGTGACAAGACACGTTGTGCTTTCCCCTAATGTGCGTGCATGCAAAACTCAGTGAGAGTCGTCATCACTCACGTGTTAAAGCAATTATTTTCACCGAGCACTCAAAGTCCACAAAATTCTTTTTCAAGTGAAATAGTTTTGGTTTTATTCTTAATATGTTTCAATTCTCATCTTCATTGAAATACATTCTTCAGTACAATCTTCAACCCAAGTGCAGCCAACACGTGTTTCGTCTGGTCAAGTTCGACCAAAGACTTCCTCAGGGCTGCAACCCAAAACAAAGTATAATACCCATTACATTCTAGTTTAGCCTTCAGTATGCCAAAATTATTTTAAGATTAAACCTAAAATCAAAGGGATACATCCCGAAAACACACATGTGCTTAAAAGTAAAGATATAGGTCATAGTGTTCGGCTCACTACCAAGATATAGCTAGGATCACCAAGGTGTAATACTGATATTAGGAGGGATATGTAACTTCACCTAATTTATTCGTTCTATATCTGGTAAGTCTAGTCACTTATAGTGGATTGGTATAGAGTAAAATTTGCGACCATGCTGCAAGGCTCATACCTATATACCTCAACGATGCTCAATTCTAATTCCAAGTTAGTCCAATATTCGTTTCGCACTTCAATCTGTAAAGATTTATATGATCAATGGTAGTCTAATTTAATGGTAATCTCAACTAACACTCCATATTCATACCACTAAGTAAATGTTCGCTAATAGTAAACCAATTGGCTCTCTTACCTATTTCCTTCACAAATTCTCCCAAGTGTAACGGGCTGTATTATCAAGGTGACGCTTTCCGTCACCTAAAGAAATCGAGGGCCCTTATTAAAGATACTATTCCTAACGTTATGTGCGCAGTCTCATGTTACCGTATTATTGCTTCAAAGGGATCTCACCTCGTAAGAAATATCTCGTGCTTCGGATCGCGTATCTCCGTGTCAGCGTCCTAGTGTAGCGCCATCTTGCTAGTCCTTTTTATACGCGAGTGAAGGCGGGAAGCGCCATCTTAGTAAAACTCGTAAATAGTATCTAAACTATTGTTGCTATTTAATGCTAATAATCACTTCTCTATTCTGTATCTCTACTAGTTTCAAAATTGTTATGAGATAGATAAAATTATTAGTATATTATTCTATCTTTATCACAATTTACGAACCATTTGAAAGTCGAGTTATTAAACGTAATATATTGATACAATAGAAGATGTATCCTCAATCGGCTATTATTAATAGTTCTTCTCAGATAAAGGAGGGATATACTGCACCTAATAGGACGCTGACACGGAGATACGCGATCCGAAGCACGAGATATTTCTTACGAGGTGAGATCCCTTTGAAGCAATAATACGGTGGTTTACTATTAGCGAACATTTACTTAGTGGTATGAATACGGAGTGTTAGTTGAGATTACCATTAAATTAGACTACCATTGATCATATAAATCTTTACAGATTGAAGTGCGAAATGAATATTGGACTAACTTGGAATTAGAATTGAGCATCGTTGAGGTATATAGGTATGAAGCCTTGCAGCATGGTCGCAAATTTTACTTTATACTAATCCACTATAAGTGACTAGACTTACCAGATATAGAACGGATAAATTAGGTGAAGTTACATATCCCTCCTAATATCAGTATTACACCTTGGTGATCCTAGCTATATCTTGGTGGTGAGCCGAACACTATGACCTATATCTTTACTTTTGAGCACATGTGTGTTTTCGGGATGTATCCCTTTGATTTTAGGTTTAATCTTTAAATAATTTTGGCATACTGAAGGCTAAACTAGAATGTAATGGTTATTATACTTTGTTTTGGGTTGCAGCCCCGAGGAAGTCTTTGGTCGAACTTGACCAGACGAAACACGTGTTGGCTGCACTTGGGTTGAAGATTGTACTGAAGAATGTATTTTAATGAAGATGAGAATTGAAACATATCAAGAATAAAACCAAAACTATTTCACTTGAAAAAGAATTTTGTGGACTTTGAGTGCTCGGTGAAAATAATTGCTTTGTTTGAGCTATCTAGATAGCACATTGATCTTGTCGTGGTAACCGACCTGTTTCATCTGGAGCACCACACTTATAATTTTGTATTGTGACATTCCTTTACCTGCTGTGCGCTCAAACCTTAACAGTTACCGTGTTTCTCTTGTATCACTCACGTGTTGTTCTTTTCTAATCAGCTCGCTTGATCGTTGGTTAAAACACTGGAGGAGAAACATTGATTTAGTTTAGTGTCCAAGTTGTGACGGACTACTAACAGGAAAAGAACTAACCCTGGCTTGTTGTAAACTTACTTCGTAGACGCTGAGCGTCTCTTGTGATTTCAATCGAGCGAGGATGAGTTCACGTCTGGCGCGAAGCAGCTTGGAAACGGCGGCTACTCACGACAGATGTAAGATGCATGCGAGGTCTTTGCTTTATGTGTGAAATAACGTGATTGGTTAGAGTTCCGATCATGTGATCGGGACTCGGCCAATCACCGATGGAACTATAAAACAAACTATGATGTCATCAGAGATGTAATTTGAGATGTCATGAGTGATGTCATAAATGAAATCATAGAACATATCATGAGTGATGTAATATGTGAGGTCATTAGCAGTGCATGGCAGGAGCCAAGTTATAGTTAGCTCTGCTAACTATACCTGGTGAATTTCTGTTTTTTTTAGTTCAAAACGATAATCTTGCCACTGACAAATTCACCTAACTTTAACATTACTTTAACCTTTGCTTTTTTCAGTAAATTTCTAAGATTTTTCTACTGATCTTTTTATTACACCTAACTATAACGTTACTCTAACCTTTGGTTTTTTCAGTGAATATAGAAATGAGTATATAGATATATACAAACTCTGCTAGAAAAACATATATTTGAGGTGAGCGGATTCAGAGTGCCTGCCCGATGGTGGTGTTGGATGCTCCACTTAAGAAGAACTGCTCTCTGTCTAAACTTGGGACTACCCAGAATTCCTTGTGTTCTTCTTTTTTTGCATACATTTGGAAGCATTCTAAGCTTAAAAGCAGAGGTGGTTTCTTCACTTGGGCGGGGGAGCCTCACAGGCAAACATAAAATGGCAATGAAAAGATTTCATTTCCATTTTATTTTTTCAACATGCACTCACTGCACTGCAGCAGCCTGAGTCCAGAGATGTGTCCTCTGCTGGAGCAGTGGCTGGCTGAATGCTCCAAAGTGCGCATGTCACTTTGGCCAGCTTTCTAGCGACGGCCAAAGTGACATGCGCACTTTGAAGCTTTCCACCTAGCTTTCTCAGGCAGCTGGGTGGGGTCCAAGCACAGGCCTACAGGGACTGAAGGAGCTTCCAGCCAACTCCATCCAATCCTGGCGCTGTTCTCACAGCATGAGAGCAGCACCAGAATTGGTTAAGGGAGTTAGGTGGGTCCATGCTGGAGTGGAGAAGAAGATCGGGAACAGCGAGGACGTACAAGGCAGGTAAGTGATTTTTTTTCTTTCTTTGCCTTCTGCCCTCTTTTCAATCCTTTCCCCTCTCCACTCAGAGGTTTTCCCACCCCCCTAGTCCCCATAGCTGCCAGCCTACACTGCTGAAAGAGTATTGTCTTGCTATACATAAATAGATTGTGTTGATGCATTCAAAGCTCGCCCTCTACTGCTCTCACAGAGAGTGGTTGGTTGAGATGGGGTATTTAGAGCTTACTCGCTGCTGCTGCATCTGAGTGGGACAGGTTGTGATTGTATATTTACAGCTCACCAAGAGTAACAGTGTATTCTGGGTCTTTTATAGGCTAGCCTGCTCGTCTCACAGGTTGGCACTTAGGTGCATATTCACAATGAAGTGAAGGAGCGCAGCGTTAGACTTGTTGGCTTTACTCCGCTCTCCACCACTTCAGAAATGCAGGGCTGCACCCCATTTACAAGAATACGGCACATCCCTGCGTTTTGCCTTGCGTTGACGCTTATTGCAGCTGCCTAGCGCCAATGCAGGCACTCTTGTACCATTGTGCAAGGTTTCCTGCGTTGCAGGGAAACATTGTTTATGTGCAGGAAGGTATCCCTTCCTGCACATAAACAATCACTAATGGTGTTTTGTAACTTCTATGTGTGCTGCTTAATGCAGCACACATAGAACATCATTGTCATTTTTAAAATAAAGATTGTTTATGTGCAGGAAGGGAAATCTTCCTGCACATAATCAATTGTGTTTCTCTGTTTGTTAGTGTGCTGCACAATGCAGCACACATAAAAACAGCAAAAATGAGGAGAAATAAAGCATTTCTCCATGTTTCACCAGGGAAGACCAGGATTTTTTTGGCCTTAATTTTGGCGCTGCCCCATATTTGCGCCACCCTTGTAAATATGATGCAGCGTCAAAATCAATGGGTGTTGCGGTGGAATGCCCATGCAACACCCATTACCTTCCCCTTTCATGCTAAGAATAGTGTGAAAGGGTGCCTTATTTACTAGGCTGAAGTAAACCATGTAAAGTGGCTTAATGCTGCTTTTTATATAGGCAAATCCCATATCGCCTCCACAGTGTTACTAAAAGTGACATTCCTGTGGCGATAGGGACTTGTAAATATGCCCCTTAGACCTGTAAGACTTTCAGGGTTTTCACAGCTCCCTCTCTGCCTCTATCACAGTATTTAGGAGTCAATTGGTACACAAAGATACCTTTTACAGATAAACAACAAGGAAGCAAACTTCTAACATTCCTAAATAACAACAAATTTTAGACCCATTAATGTTATCTTACACACACAAGCTAAAGAAGATGGGAACTCCGGGGCAGATTTACAAGCCCCTTGCGACATATTTACGGAGCTGTTGTGTTACTTCTGTGACGTGGCGGCGTCATAAACAATGCGCAACGTTGCAACAAATTTACAACGTGACGCATCTAGGGAGATGCATCACGTTGTAAAGCCCTGAGCTACATTATACCTGCATCAGGCGTTCCGTCGTAAGTAAGCCTCGTAAAAGTGAGTCCATGAAACCTACAAGATTTCACGGACTCACTTTTACGATGCCACTGCATCAAAACCTTACGCCTGCCTTTAGCAGGTGTAAGGAGTGACGCAGCACAGCAAGTATAGGCCGCCCCTGAACAGCGCTGGAGTTGGGTCGTGATTGCGACACCACTCCAGCACTGTGTCACCTTTATGCCGGCAGATGCACCACGCATCTGTCTATCCTTGCACCACTGTGCGCTGCATTGTAAATGTGGCACATCTATGGTGGCGCAAGGTTTTTTTACATGTCGCATTTTAACTGGCGCATCCCTGCTAATATGCAGGGATGCAGCAGTTCTTGTAAATCTGCCCCTCCATTCAAATGTTCATACTAGTTACAGAAACTAAAAATAAAACTAAAAATAAACTGTGCACCGTCATCTGAAGAGGAATCTGTACAGACTTGTGACACTCTGCTTAATTTGAGCCGAAGGTAGCAGATGGGGCCCACTGGCACTATTGTTTGGGGACTGGTACATATTTTCCCTCAACAGACTTGGATTCGGAGCGAGAGACATAAAAACATAAAAACATAAAAAGGGAAAATAAGGATGAAGACAGGGAAGGAAAAGCAATGACCCAGGGAGAAAGCAGGGATGGAAAAAAATACAAGAAGGGGCTAAAGAAGCAGGGTCCATCTTGTGGTGAATTAAACAGGTACGAGTTGGAATAAAGACTATGCGGCCTTTGTATTTGGAATACTGACTTTCACTAGCACTGACCACTGGCTTCTGAGCAAAAGTTTGTGCACCAGAACTTATTGTTGTACAAATCAAGCATTGTTGTGACAGCCTTGCTTCTCCACCAAATCCCCTTTTATTATGAATCCTACATCTGGGAATAGCATTTGTGAGCAAATTGTGCTACTCTTAGTTCCAAACTCCAATTACTTCTTAGTGTCCTTGCAGCACTTAGTAGCTATGTTATATTGAACTTGGTACTTTCTTCAGGCCTCCATTTCTAAACTGCTTTTCTTTGTGGGTTGCCTGACAACCCAAAAGCCCTATTGTTAGAACTGGGGGTCTCTAGTTGGCAATGGCTTGCACCTTTGTCCAAAAAGGGACCCTTGCTTCTAAGTCAGGATAAAGGGATTACACTCCTAGATAAACCCTGTCCACCCCCTTGGTAGCTTGGCACAAGCAGCCAGGCTTATCTCAGAGGCAGTGTGTTAAGCATTTGTGAACACATACAGTGAAAACACTACAGATGGACACCACACAGGTTTTATAAAAATAAGTATCTTTAGTATAGACTTATCTCAAGACCATAAACAACAAAAATCCACAATACTGTAATCAATATGCATTCTTCAAGATGGTAGGAATAGTTAAAAAATAGGTTATGCACTTAAAAATAGTCTTTAGCAACAAATACCCCCAACTGGAGTTAACACGATGTCAAGGTCAAAGAAATCCCAAAGTACGGCGCCAACCGCGAGGTGCACGGCGTCGGGCCCAGAGTCAAGACAGACCCACAAAGAACAGTACCTTGGAATAGCGAAAACAAAGACAGCTCACGGCATTGGGGAGATGAGGCATTTTGGGCGTGTTGCGGCGTCGGTTCCTTGCTTCAGAGGGGATGAGGCTTCGGGTCCTGGATGCTTGCGCAGGCATGGAGGCGTCGGTTCCAGACAGGAGAGGAGGTGACTTCACATCGGCGCTGAAACCATGGTTCCGTACGATGTGATGATGTTGATGGATTCTTGACCACCCACGTCGATGATCGGCTCTGCAATGATGTCGGCTTCGAAGTCGATGCGGCACAGCAGCAGGCGTCGGGCCGGCGTCTCAAGTCGGAGCTGCGCTCACAGCTATGGCAGGCTTGCGAAGTCGTCGCTGGCATCGATGTGGCACGGCGCCCGGAGTCGGGTCCACGTCGCAAGTCGGAGCAGCGCTCACAACTTCGTTGCAGATTCCGGTGTCGCTTGCCGGCGTCTATGTTGGAGATTCCCTCTGTAGCACTAGAACAGCAATTTCCAGATGCAGGCAAACAGAAGGGGGTGAAGTCTGGTATCCCTGAGACTTCGGTCAGGGAGAAAGCAGGGATTAAAAAAACATGCAAGAGGGGGCTAAAGAAGCAGGGTCCATCTTGTGGTGAATTAAACAGGTATGAGTTGGAATAAAGACTATGCTGCCTTTGTATTTGGAATACTGACTTTCACTAGCACTGACCACTGGCTTCTGAGCAAAAGTTTGTGCACCAGAACTTATTGTTGTACAAATCAAGCATTGTTGTGACAGCCTTGCTTCTCCACCAAATCCCCTTTTATTACGAATCCTACATCTGGGAATAGCATTTGTGAGCAAATTGTGCTACTCTTAGTTCCAAACTCCAATTACTTCTTAGTGTCCTTGCAGCACTTAGTAGCTATGTTATATTGAACTTGGTACTTTCTTCAGGCCCCCATTTCTAAACTGCTTTTCTTTGTGGGTTGCCTGACAACCCAAAAGCCCCATTGTTAGAACTGGGGGTCTCTAGTTGGCAATGGCTTGCACCTTTGTCCAAAAAGGGACCCTTGCTTCTAAGTCAGGATAAGGGGATTACACTCCAAGCTCAAATCAAGCCCGTGGAGAAATATTCTGGAAGATGATGAAAGTTCTTAAAAAGTTCCTTCTCCTTTCCTTGGCAATGAAGAGACCACTGCAGGCCAACCCAGCAAACATCACACTGGCAGAGGGGCAGTCCAAAACTCCTGCAGCTTCCTTGGTTCTTCTCCGTTTCAAAAGGTTTGTCTTGTTCCCAGAAGTGATCTAAAGTTCTTGGGTCTAGGTCCCAATATTTATACTACTTTTCTCTTTGTTCTCTGAAGGCAGAGAGGCCTCTGCCTAGTCCAAACCAGTTCTGGTCAGTCCTGGAGCACTTTGTTGACAAACTGCTTCTTTCATTTCACAGTGTAGGCCAGGGACATCAGACACACCACAGAAGGTGGAGCCAGCATTGTAGAGGGAAGGCCCAGCCCTATTCAGGTCCCAGGTGCAACTCCTCCCTCCCATCTAGATGCAGATGTCTCTATTCAGCACTGGGCTGACTCACCCTGTCTCCTGGAATCCCCCAGCCCCTGTCACTCAAACTCCAGACAAGGAATACACAACCTAGCAGAGGCAGGCTTGGATAGTTAGGCAAGAAAATTCCTACTTTCTAAAAGTGGTATTTTCAAACACAGAATGTTAAAACCAACTTCCCTAAAAGATGTATTTTATCATTCTGAGTTCAGGCATGCTAAACTTGAATTTCTACCATGTTCCCTGAGTCAGTTAGGATTATAAGATGTAATAATCAAACTGACCATTTTGGCCTAAGAGAACAGGTAGCCTTGCAATACGGAAACATGAAAATGGCTGTAATTCACTATTAGACATGCTACACACACCAGGGCATGTCCTACCTTATACTTACAATGCACACTGCTCTTAGGCCTCCCATAGGGGTGTCTGATATGAAGAAAAGGGAAGGTTTATGGACTGGCAAGTGGGTGCACTTGCCAAGTCGACATGGAAATCACAGACTGCACACTGGCTCTGCAATGGCAGGCCCGAGACACACTTTACAGCTGCTTCTGTGGGTTGCACAACCAGTGCTGCAAGACTACCAGCAGCATTTGATTTACAAGCCTTGGGCACACATGGTGCACTGTACTAGGGGCTGATAAGTAAATCGAATAACCAATTAATGGAGTCACTAATTAGTACAACAATTTGACATAGGGAGCACTTGCACCGTGGCACCGAATAGCAGTGGCACAGTGCCCAAAGCATCTAACCAGCAAAACATATCAAAAACAGAGGAGGCAATCAGGAAAAATGGAAGGGAGACTCACGCAAATGATGCCAGGTCTAACACCCATGTTTTTAAAAATGGTTTGCACAAGAAAGTAGAGTATGTTGGGGATTCAAACCCAGTTCCATTCCCATTACACTAGTGTCTGTAAGAAGGACTCTGTTGAGACCAAAAACTAGTAATAACCAAGTGTTTGATTTGCACAAGCAGTATTTATTAAAATGATAGTCCTTCATCAGGGTAATATTTCTCAACTTAATACTTAGTGTTGGTCTGTAGGAAATCCCACCTATCTAATGCAAAGTAAACCTCTTATTCTTACTTCATTGTTTCTGGACCTTCACTGGAGACTAAAGAAAATATTTTTGCTTCTCAGGTGGTGTTTGAGTCTCAAAAAGCTGCAAAAGATACTTTGTGGGCTATATGAGGAATTTAAAGTGGGCTTGGAGCCTGTCCACTCCTTCTGTTGGTCACTTTGTTAAAATCTAGATTGCGACTTAAACATTATCGGCGCCATCTTGTCCCTTTCAGGCTCATATGTGCGCGTAAGCAGCATCCATTTTGAATGCCATGGCCTCTCTGCCCACTGCCGATAGCCAGCGCGTCTTTCTCTCTCTCTCTTGACCTCGCAAACATCCCCCGCGCATTGACAGCCCCCGCTCTCATACGCTCGGCTCGGGCCATAAACCACCTCTTTCAGCGCGACCCTGCCTTGGAACCACATCCCGTACCCGGCCAACACCTCCCTCCGTCCCTTTGATGCACACATCCTTTGATGGACCCCCATCCTCTGTGCCCGAAACATCCACCTAGCCCTGCGGATGCAGTTTATTGCCCATACAGTAGGCAGCTGCCCCTCTTCAAAGGATCTAAGACTAATCGAAACCCCCCACCCCATGAGATCCGATAAGCCGCACACATTCCGGGAATCGGCGGAATATCCAGCTGCGCGACAGTCATCACCTGCTGAAATCGGGGTGGGGACTTCTACTGTAAATGTGTGTGGGAACGGGCATGAAGCGGGGATTTCAAAGATGTCTTTCCGTACTTCAAAGCATTGACAGGAATGTGTTTCATGCAATAAAGTCATAAACTTGTGTATAAGAGGCCAGGCCTCAGAGATGCGGTTAGAGCACCTCGAGAAGATACCCTGTTGTCTGATTTGACGTGTTCTGCTCCGTCGGAATAAACCTCTGTTTCCTGCCTTCCAGTCTCCAGCGCCTGCCTCTTTGTTTGATAATTTCGAGTGGTATGAGAGGCGACTAACGCCGGGCAATACTTGGGTATTTATCGATTGAAATCTGCCCCACCTTTTACAATTGGCGACCCAAACGTGGGGCCCATTAGCGACACGTGGATCCAGTGGGAGAGGTCCTGACGACAGAATGAACGACTGCAACGATCGGGAAGTGCACCTGCCCGATAGACCCTCGTCTGGCAGCCGATCATCCGAACTTCACCGGTTCCGAACAGACCTCTCTCGAGTGATCTACGGTCCTGACTGGGAACCATCAGGAGTGCCGCAGCGATTACGGAGAATAGAGGACGATCGGGCGCTGGAAGCGGAAGATGAGAAACTGTCCTTGCGGTCCGGGTAAGGTCGTGTAAACACGACAAATTGCGAAACAATTGTCTGACTGTCTGAAAATACTAGTATTGCTCTCTGATTGTTTTTGAGATATGCTCTGCCTGAAAACGGGGAAGAATAGAAATATTCTCTCTTCCTTTGCAGATAGTGAAGGGTAGGTAACGCGGACCTTTGTCCCCCGCTGTAATCTGTCGTGCCTATTTTTTCTCCCCACTGACTGATTGATTGTTCGAACATTGGTTGTTCGAAGCTGGTTCTTTTTGAGGTATTCTCTGTTTGCAAATAACGTAGAATAGAAATATTCTGTCTAGTCTTTGCAAGTAGTGAAAAGATAGGTAGTGCGGACCTTTGTCCCCCTCTGTAATCTGTCATGCCTATCTTCTCCCCATTGATTAGTAGTTGGTTCAACCCGGACCGCTTATTAGAGATTAACCATCCAGCTCCACTGGAAGGCACCCCTAATAAGGACATGTTCACTAAATACGGACTAGTCGCCATAGCTTATAGTAAACTATGGCATAAATATACAAGAAAGGATCAGGAAAGTCAGTGGCCACTGATAGGATCCTTTGATGATGATAAAGTAAACGTGTTGGAAACAGCCCTTCGTAACAATAAGGCAACGCCCACTATGCTCGACAGCCTCGGCATGTGGCGCAAAGAAGCAGAACAACGGAAAAAGAGAAACGAAGTCAGATTAGAGAAAGAGCTATGAAAAGCAGCTCACCTAGCTGCTAGAAAGTTAGAGGAAGAGATAAAGGAGAGGGAGAAAGCCAAACAGAAGCAAGAGTCCGAAACATCGGGCCAGTGTCCCGTCCGAACACCCTCTATGCTCTACCCTGAGATACCCTCGAAACAACGAGCGAACGATGATTTATTACTAGGTCCCCCAATCATCTACATGCCTCCCCCATACGCCCCTTCCCAAACCTTAGTACAACACCAGCAGCCCCCAAGTACGGGTGAGAATAGTGCAAAGACCTCGGTCCTCACGGCCTCCGCGCCGGACGAACCCCTTGTACTCAACGCAGCACAAACAGTAACACTAGATGACCCTGAAACTAGAAGGAAAGATTCCACTAGAATGAACCGATTGAGCAAAGATGAACGAGTAGGGATCGATAAGATAGTGAAGACACTGGTGGAACGAAAAGAGAGTGAGGAATACGTAACAGATATGTACAATTCGTATTCCAATAGCCACAGACGACACTTTGTTGTGCGATTTTGTTATCACACCCTCAATGCCTATGAGGATCGGTACCAAGATAAAGGTCCTGAGAGGTTAACGACTCTCTATAGGAAAGTTGACATTGGGGATGAAGGCGAGTGTGATGTGACGAACCTCTTCACGCGTACGCTTGAAGTCTTCCGCCACCTCACTGAACAGAGACCAGAAACTAGCGCTGCGACTCCTGTAGCGACCGAACCCCAAACAGAAAAAGCTAATACAATGATGCCTATAAAGGAGGCCGCTCCTTACTGGGTTCCCCCAAGAGGACAGGGAACACATGACGACATTAACCACCAAGATGCAAGAGGGAGAGTTGTTTATAACTGGGTCTACCAACCATGGGATCGGCAAGACATTTTGACGTTCCGAAAATCCTTGCCTGATTTACGAAAGAACCCCACCGCCTTTTATACTGAATTAGGCACAGCCTTGGGTTCGACGATTATGACCCTAGCGGACATCGATTTGTTTTTCGGGCTATGTCTGCCAGCTGATGTGTGGAAGCAAATCCGGAAAGTCGACCACCTTGAGCTGTTCGGACATACCTGGTCGCAACTCGATGGCATAGATAGGCAATGAGAGCCTGGGCAGAAACCTTTAAAATCCATTCTAGACCTCCCAGACAAGATCGTCCAGAAATTGAAAACCCTGATCCCAGAAAAGAAAGTGGATTGGTCGATAGTAACGGCCTGCCGCCAGAAACCCCAGGAAGACGTATCAGAATACTTCTCCCGGTTTGAGACGGTGTTCTCCGATTACAGCGGCCAGGACATGACCACTGCAACCGGACATCATCTGTTTGTCCAGAATTATGTCAAAGGTCTGTCACAGGAGGTCTCACAGAAACTACAGAGTAGCGAGAGTAGTTGGGCAGCCTCCAAACCCGCGGCTATCCTTCAGATGGCCCAGTACTACGAGCATCAAAAGAATGAGAACGATAGGGTGACTGAGAAAAAGAAAAAGGACCTGAAGGAAAGGGTGATGATTGCTCAGTTGCAAGGGGTGACTAGTGGAAGAGAACAGTACAAAGGAAGCTACCAATCGAATGCTCCTAGAAATCCACCCCCTAGAGACCGTACACCCGCACCCTACACTCCATGAACAGACATCGACGAGAACCAGTGTGCGTTTTGCAAAGGATTTGGTCATTGGAAATCCCAGTGTCCGGTTCGGCTAGAAGCAATCAAAAATAGGGACACGAGAGACGTAGCAAGTGAGCCAAGAAATAGAGGACAGGGACGAAGGAACACAAACGACACCAACAACGACAGATCAGGCAGACCGAATACATTTGACCGTCCCCGACAGAACCAGTACCAACAGTCTGACTACGACAATGCCCGCGACTTCGCATAGGACCGCCAAGGGCAAGGGAGGGATCCAGTCGAGCTCCATGTTGACCAGCAAGGTCCTTATGTCACCGCTAAGGTCCTGGTTACGAAGTCTCCATTTTTGGTAGACACTGGCGCAACACGCAGCGCGTTATCTAAACGACTGATTCCGAGGGCACCCTTGTCTGGCTCACATGTAACATCGATAGGTTTTGATGGAATGCCCTCCACTAACCCCTTGTCCGCAATGATCTCCTTTGACTTGGAAAATAACACCAATGACACCACGTTTTTACTTTCATCCAACACCCCCGATGCTATTATGGGACTTGATTTATTGAAACATTTCCGAGCTACTATTAGGTGTTCACAAGATGGGGTTCGAGTCATTCTGTACGACAACCCGACTATGCTCAGATCCTGTCCCACTCCACGCATGTTTTCCATCACTGACGCTGACTTGTCCCTACTCAACACTCTACCTCTGTACCTATCGGCAAAGACTGACTCAGACGTAGGACGCATGATGATAGATCCGGTACACATAACTGTTCGACAGGACGCGGTGCTCCCGAAACTTCCACAATATCGGATATCGCCCGAGGGCGAGAAGGCATTGGTAAAGATCATCCAGTCCCTGATAGATGCAGGAGTGGTAGAGGAAGTAGTTAGCAATGTTTGCAACAGCCCTATCCTACCTATTGTAAAGAAGCAGGGTGAGGGAGATGAAAAGGCGTACCGCTTCATCATCGACCTGCGAGAGGTCAACAAAGTAGTTGTACCTCAGTACCCCGTAGTCTCAGACATCACCACCATTCTGACTCTGATTCCTTCCACTGCTACCACCTTCACGGTGATCGACCTCAAGAACGCCTTCTTCTCCATCCCTATCCACCCAGACAGCCGCTACCTATTCGGCTTCACCTTAAAATCCCGCTCATATAGATTTTGTAGAGCACCCCAAGTCTACACTGAAAGTCCCAGCATCTACAGCCAGGCCCTCAAGAGACAGCTTGATGCAGTCCAGTTACCGGACGGAGTGGTGTTGATACAGTACGTCGATGATATCCTTTTGGCGGCCGACACCACTTCACTTGCAGTCACTGCCACCATCCAACTCCTGCACTTCCTCGCTGAGAATGGCCACAAGGTCTCCAAAAAGAAGTTGCAATTCTGCCAACCCCAGGTCACTTACCTAGGCCATCTCTTGTCCAAAGACGGGAGGAAGCTTACGCCCGACCGAATTCAAACCATCCTAGACACCCCTGTCCCTAAGACACAGAAACAAGTCCGCTCCCTAGCAGGCCTCACCTCCTTCTGTCGACAGTGGTTGCCAAATTTCCGCCTCATTGTGAAACCACTACTTTCCCTGCTGGCTAAAGATGTCCCCTTCCAGCTCCCTTGGACCCCCGAGTGCCAATCCTCCTTCAAAGAACTACGAGACGCCCTTTGTTCCGCACCAGTCTTAGGAACCCCCGATTACACAAAGCCCTTCTCCCTCTACACTCACGAAAGGGAGGGGTGCGCTTTGTCTGTCCTGACTCAGTCCATTGGCCCCAAGCAACGCCCATGTGCCTACTTCTCTGCCACTCTTGACCCCGTAGCCAGAGCTTTGCCTGCCTTCCTTCGAGCTGTAGCTGCCGCTGCTATCCGACAGAGTGAGGGGATCGTACTATCGAATTCCCTTACGGTGTTAGTGCCCCATGCGGTTGACACCCTCCTAAACCAGACTAAGACGCAGCATCTGACTAGTGCACGACTGACTGGATACGAACTGACTCTGCTTGCACCCATATCACTCTGAAAAGATGCACCACACTGAATCCAGCCACTTTGTTGCCCCTACCTGAGAACGACCCCAATGTGCCCCCGATACATGACTGTGTGACCCTCACGGACGAACAGACCAGGAGCAGAGTTGATCTCCGAGACACTGCTTTTCCAGATCCTGACGGAGAGCTATGGGTAGATGGCTCTTGTATCAAACTCCCCGATGGCACTACCTCAGCCGCTTATGCAGTTACCACAGCCCGAACTATAGTTGAGACAGCCCGCATCACACAACGATCTGCACAGGCAGCGGAACTTATTGCCCTCACACGAGCATGTATCCTAGCAGCCGGGACGACAGCGAATATTTACACAGACAGCCAGTATGCCTTCGGGGTGGTTCATCATTTTGGGCTCTTGTGGAAGGAGAGGGGATTCCTGACCTCACACTGCACACCCATCCTACACGGAGATCTAGTCTCCGCTCTGACTCAAGCAGTCCTCCTCCCCAAACAACTTGCTGTAATCAAATGGCAGGCACACAAAAAGGTTACGGACATCATTGGGCAGGGGAATGCACTGGCCGACATCACTGCCCGGACCACAGCTGAGAATAGGACAACGACACACATGTATGTGACCAGGTCACAAACAGAAAAATGGAAGGACGCTAGGGAAACTATTAGGGACATCCAGATGGCGAGCTCACCCCACGAACTGACTGAATGGGCACGGGTGGGGCTGAAAGACGATGAAGGCTGCTGGCGGACAAAAGACACGAACAAATGGTTGTTACCCAACTCATACTTGATCCCCATACTGACCATGGCACACTCCCCTGCACACATAGGATCTGCCCCTATGGCCGAACTTGTCTCCAAAGTTTGGCACAATGACAAGATTACAGACTCAGCCAAACGCCTAGTCCAACAATGTCTGATATGCCTGCAACACAACCCTGGGAAAGGAACTGTCGTACCCCGGGGAGGGTTTGGGGTCCCCAATCATCCATTTGAAGTCCTGCAGATGGACTACATCCAACTAGAGAGATGCCAAGGCCTAAAGTATGTACTTGTTGTCGTGTGCGCATTTAGCAAGTGGGTGGAAGCCTATCCAACTCGCGACAACACTGCCATTGCTACCGCGAAGGTCTTACTGAAAGAATTCTTCCCTCGCTACGGCCTTTGTCGAATTTTGTGGAGCGACAATGGCCCCCACTTCGTAGCCGAGGTTATCCAACTCATCTTGAAGGGGTTGGGTGTAAAGCAGAAGTTCCACGCAGTCTTCCACCCCCAATCTGCTGGGCTGGTTTGGCGACATAATGCCACACTGAAGCTCAAAACTAGCAAAGATAGTGGCCACCACAGGACTGAAATGGCCAGACGCTCTCCCTTTGGCGTTGCTGTCAATGCGTTCCACCCCCACCAAACACCACTTGACCCCTTACGAGGTCGTTTTTGGCAGGCCTATGAGCATCTGCTCTGCAACGAAACCGACATCCATTCATGACGTCCCGGACGTCCTTATGTCTGACTATCTGTACAATTTGACCAAAACACTGTCTATTATCCATCAACAGGTGCTGCAGGCCATCCCCGACACTTCCAGGGGCCTCGAACACGACATCCAACCCGGTGATTTCGTGTTGGTCCGGAATTTCCAGCGAGCAAAGAGTCTGGAACCTCGGTGGACGGGCCCCTGGCAAGTCTTGATCACCACCCGAACAGCTCTTCGAGTGGAAGGGAAAAGGAATTGGCTGCACGCACACCACTGCAAGAAAATCTCCTCAACACTGACGACGACCGAAGACGTGGCTACCCAAGAAGAGCTCCTGAACAAAGACCGACCATCCCTGAGCTGTTACCCTGATACAGAGACACTTGAATTGGCAGAATTTCCCGATCCCACTGTGCCATCCAGAGAAGGGTATAACCTGCGACGAAAGGAGGGAGCTTCGGCTAAGCAGACCACTGACTAAGTTACAATTCTCAGAGCGGTGGCCTAACACTACTAAGGCTGCCAGGAGAGAAGCCAAACGAAGTTTGTGGTTCTGCCCGCTACCGAGCCCCTTGAAAATGATGGAAGCGCCGGACACGAAGATGATGGAAGCAACCGGATATCCGAAGACCCACTACAGAAACCCAAAGACTGACAGGTTACACAGCTCAAAGACTATTGCACTCTTTATCACCCTTCTCTTTTGCCTCCTCCTCGTGACCACCCTCTGGATCGTGGAAGAAAGTGCACCAGCTCGTGAGGTATTTCTAACCACTGCACAGCCTACCACCATGAAAGAACACCATCTGATCTCTCTTTCACCTCAACTCCGAGAGAGGCGTAAGGAGTTTTGGAACAACTCTTTCGTGCAGTTGCTACATCAACACAACCTTGCCGCCAATGCCACAAATTGCTGGATCTGTGGGCTGTTGCCACATGCCACTGGACATTCCATCCCCTTCATCCCTTCACCTTTCTCTGTCCATGGTTCCTGCCTTGCTTGGCTGATCCTCTTGCAAGAGAGTTACAGGGATAATGCCACCTCTGGAAAAACCATGTCGCACTTTTATCATGGAGTCTGGCTGAACAAAACAGGAAGAACTGCTGCTCCCTTCTGCCCGCTGACAACCAATACCTCAGTTCACATGGACATTCAGGCCGAAGAATGGATTGAAATGAAGGTGTTCAACAACCCAGCCAGACCCACCTTCTCTTACCTCCAAAAACGAGCAGCTGCCACCCTGACTGTAGCCCTGTCTGTCGTCAACATCTCGGGCCTTGTATGCATCGAAGGTCTCGGGACACAATTGGTGGGCCACAGCACTTGCCGCATCACTAGAACTTTGGACTCAACTGATCCACCCTCTTTCGTCACCTCTCCGAACATGTACTTTGTCTGTGGTACAAAAGCCTACACTTGGCTCCCAAAGGGTTGGAGAGGTACCTGCTACATTGCCTTCGTCCTTCCTCCCACCTATGTGGCTCCAGCAAACCATCACCGACAAAAGCGAGCGAGAGACATTGAACAAGCCGACTCCACCGGAGCACAATTCCTAGATGCAATAAAGGGACTTGTTCCACTCTGGGGTCCGATGGCGAACAGCCGTGCCATCCGACATTTGACCCAGGCAGGCGAAACGACAATGAACATTACAGCTGGCATCCTCACAAACAATACAGCCGAGCTTCAGGCGGTCCGCCTGGTGGCCCTTCAGCACCGCCTTGTTCTGGATGTGGTCCTAGCGGATCGTGGAGGAGCATGCCGTATTATCGGGTCCAGCTGCTGCACCTTCATACCAGACAATTCGCCCTCAGTCTACAAGGCCATTGAACATCTCCATAGACTCTCCTCAGAAGTTCATCAGGAACAAGAAGAATGGTCGCTTGGGAGTTGGTTTTGGAATACTGTAAAGGACTGGGGGTGGAGGTTGTTCATGATCATCTTGATACCGATTATTGTAATATGTGGATTCTGCCTGGATATTCAATGCTTGCCACCCCTGTGCTCACTTTGTGCCAACTGCATCTGCCCTAAGACTCTGGACTTTGAAACTGAACGCATGAAAGCATTGTATGATGTAGAGATCTGTAACATGATGGGGATAGACATAGACTGACAAGCTGGCTAGATATGTTGAAAAGGGAGGACTGTTAAAATCTAGATTGCGACTTAAACATTATCGGCGCCATCTTGTCCCTTTCAGGCTCATATGTGCGCGTAAGCAGCAGCCATTTTGAATGTCATGGCCTCTCTGCCCACTGCCGATAGCCAGTGCGTCTTTCTCTCTCTCTCTCTCTCGACCTAGCAAACATCCCCCGCGCATTGACAGCCCCCGCTCTCATACGCTCGGGCCATAAACCACCTCTTTCAGCGCGACCCTGCCTCGGAATCACATCCCGTACCCGGCCAACACCTCCCTCCGTCCCTTTGATGCACACATCCTTTGATGGACCCCCATCCTCTGTGCCCGATTGTCCGGCCCGATCCCAGGCCGTCACCTAGCCCTGCGGATGCAGTTTATTGCCCATACAGTAGGCAGCTGCCCCTCTTCAAAGGATCTAAGACTAATCGAAACCCCCCACCCCATGAGATCCGATCAGCCGCACACATTCCGGGAATCGGCGGAATATCCAGCTGCGCGACAGTTATCACCCGCTGAGATCGAGGTGGGGACTTCTACTGTAAATGTGTGTGGGAACGGGCATGTAGCGGGGATTTCAAAGATGTCTTTCCGTACTTCAAAGCATTGACAGGAATGTGTTTCATGCAATAAAGTCATAAACTTGTGTATAAGAGGTCAGGCCTCAGAGATGCGGTTAGAGCACCTCGAGAAGATACCCTGTTGTCTGATTTGACGTGTTCTGCTCCGTCGGAATAAACCTCTGTTTCCTGCCTTCCAGTCTCCAGCGCCTGCCTCTTTGTTTGATAATTTCGAGTGGTATGAGAGGCGACTAACGCCGGGCAATACTTGGGAATTTATCGATTGAAATCTGCCCCACCTTTTACAATTTTACTGTCACCCTCAGTTGCTTGCTACTTATTCACCGACTTTCCTTCCTTCATTTTCTTGTGCTTGTCCCTTCAATGGACTGAATCCTCTTTACCATCTTTTTGATAGCTGACTTGTATCTTTCCACTGCTCACTTTTACAGAACAATTTTTTCTTTTTCGTTAAGCACTCCATGGGAGCGCATGTGTTCTCTAGCTCTCTTGAGTGCTTCTCCACCCGCCCCTCATGCTCTGAACCTCTCCCTTATGTTCTGATTTTCCCCTCTTCCCTCCACCCAGCTTTATTTTGTATTTTATCACTCCACTCCATATTGTTTACTCTACCTGCTCCTCAGTTGCTCCCCCATCTGTATGAGACTTTATATATTTTTTTTTAATTCATTTTTCTAAATGTACCTGTCTAAGTAAAGTCCTCCATTTCAGGCTGTCTGAGTAGAGTCCTCCATTTTAGGTAAGTCAATTAAAATAACAGAAAATGGTGCCTGTGTCATTCTGTAGACGATCACATGCATGGCAATGCATGTGCATGCATACGTCTTAACACGTCGTACACATACCACCAGAATGACTCGACCAGCAATAGCAGCGGCAACATTCTGTGTTATTTTTCTTTTTTGTCTTCCTTTTTTTTGCTGAAAGTGCCCAGCATTGGCAAAAATCATTGGAATAGCAAATAGGTGTACAAGGGGAGCTCTATAGGCTTTGCCAATGCTTGTTAAAATAGGTACACCACTTCATCCATGTGCAGATCACCTGGGGCAGATGGGCTGCGGTATGACATAAGACTTAGGCTCTCTTTAGGAGATGCCTAGAGTGGTATTCCCAGCGGATGGTGCGGCGTGAGGCGGGTAATCCTAGTACAGGAGATGCTGGAACCGGAGCCTTGTATGGCAGGCAGCTGTCGTGCTTGACCATTGCCTGCCATCCTCCGCCAAAGTGGGTGTCCGTGAGAATTTTTAAATTTCATATTTTTTTGTGACAAATAATATTGAGCATTAATGATTTTTAAGTTGGATCCAATGTACAAATAATAAATTAGAATGCATGAAGTTAAAACAAGTTTCATCTGAGGATTAGAAGTATGTTCATTAGCATGATTTCGTTCTGCCACAAAACCCCTTTTTGGATACAATTGATGCTGTTTTTGTCTCTGTTTTCCACTCTTGCATTCTCCCCCTCCCATCAGGTTTCTCAGTGCATCTTCTCTGCACACAGGCTCTGTGAAAGCAGACAGCTGATGTCATGTTTTTCTAACACTTATTAATAGAAAGGCTTATTAATGAAACGTTTAGTGTACTAGACAGATTGCAACATTCAAGGTTTTTGTTTCCATAGCTCAGTTCAGTATTATCAAGCTTATGAATCACCTTGGCTTAATATCACATATTTTGAAACATCTCTGGTTGATCATGACATGACAATACAGGATGCTTTCTTAGAAAATGTCATAGTGCTAATGTATAATGCCACTGCCGTGAATAACTCATCCCTCAAAAATTGTTACATGCCTTGATGAATCTGTGCTTTTAGCTAATTTTCTATGCAATAATTGTGTATAAAAACCCAGGGATTCTGGAGGTGAAACAGATTTTTTTAGCTTTCCTAGATGCTAATAGGGATTCTGTCTGACCTTTTCTTGATGTTGCTGCTTATTTGGGACCTAGAATGATTTGTGACTTCTTTACTATTCTGTACTAACTTTGCACTTTGAGCCTTCATGGCATTTATTCTGTACCGCTTGATTTTGAGATTTCTGTAATAAAACCCTTTAACTTAAACTTGATCTATACATCAGTTATTAGGAGAGGTATACAGCCTTTACAACAAAACTTTCACAACGCACTACCATTACAACGCAACTTTTACAACGCAAACCATTACAACGCATAGCGCTGGGGGGGGCTCTAGGATAGGGAATAGATTTAATGTACTATCCAACACCTTCCCTACTATCCACGGGGACTGGAGTTGGAATAGTAAATTCAACTATTCACTATCCAGCGCCCAAAAGCATTATGTGTTGTAATGGTATGCGCTGTAAAACTTGCGATGTAAAGGTAGGCGTTGTAAAAGTATGCGTTGTAACGTCATACATCCTTAGGAGAGGTCCTAATTACTTATTTTTGATACTCTGATAAACTGATGTTGGATGGGGAAGATTAACCTGGAGTGGGACCACCTGAGATAATCGGTGGAGATCTGCAAATGTTGGGGTGTCATGATTATTAGGGTAGAGTCCTAAATATTGATGCACGAGGTTCTACTTTCATAGGTGGGGGCAGACAACATTTCCTCCTGCCTTACCCAGCCCTGCCATGCTCGTCCAGTCCCCACTAGCTCTACCAATGACATCTTCTGTCTACTCTAATCCAGTAGAAAATGCCAGCGGATTTGTCTCCAGAATTCCGAAAAACCCACAGAAAAGAAACGGGTATTCTCAGGTTTGACTGGTGGATGTATGACGGTACGACGTGTACCGTCACAACGCGTGCTGTTACAACGCACTTTTTAGAATGCAAGTCGTGACAACGACTTGCGTTGGGGGCGCGGATCGAGAATAGTATAATTTACTATTCTAACACCAGTCCCCGTAAACACTAGGCAAGGTGTTGGAATAGTAAATATACTATTCTTAATCCTGTAGCGCCCTCCAGCGCAAGTCGTGGTTACGACTTGCGTTGTAAAGGACGCGTCGTAACAGCACTGCGTTGAAACATCCGCGGTGTAAAGGATGTTTCCCTTGGCTGGTTATTCCCCATTCTGAGTATAGAACTTGTAACTGTTGGATTTTGGTGTGGGGGTATTGATTTGGATCCAGAGATTCCATACCCCCTCCTCTCCAGTACACATACCAAAATATGATAAACTTGTAATGAGGGCCTCAATAGTCAGTAAATACAATTTTACTTCTATTTAAAGTGCACACTTTAAATTGTATTTATGATTTATACCCTTACTGCCACTGCTAGGTTTGAGTAGATTTTAACATACAGTTACCCACAAGCCCCATTTTACAAAAACATCTGTGTGAAAAAATATAATTCGTTTTGAGATGTTCTGTGTAATAGTTTTGATCAATGAAGTACTGAACATATACCAATAGTTTTATAAGTATTTTGATATTTCGCCTGAATGACATTTGCACCGTAGCATAATACATAGCTTTTATTTAGTTAGGTATAATTACCTTGAAATATCTGGATTTGTGGTGAATGGAGGTATCAATGTGCCTTGCTGCCATTAGGGCTTTGAAGTGCCTGGAAGATTGTGTAACCGGAGGAAAGTCGGTGGAAACTTGAAAGTGCCAGCTGATGTGTTCACCTGAAGTGCCAAGCCTCCCAATTTTGACATGGTTGCTTGCCCTTTCTGACCTGGTCCTATGGGGCTGATGTGAGAAATTTGCTTTTCTGTAACTACGCAAAAATTAAGCAAAACTACAAAAATGAAAAACTGCCATTCAGCGTTATATTTTGCCATGAAATGGGTCTCTAGCATCCATTTTCGGTGCGAGGATGCATTTTGCGCTAAACATAGGGCAAAAAAATACACAATGGCAACAAACAAGCTCCACTCATGTTATGGTTGTTTGTGTTGTTCCCGTGCCACTGTACTCAAATTTTGCTGCAAATGCTTCACAATTACACCACATGATGTAATTGCATACTTTTGGGAATTTCATTTAACAAAATTAATGTGAAATTCGTCGTTTTACCACTGCCAAATAATTCTTTGGGGTACCCTTCTGCCTTCTCTGAAGGAAGAACAAGCTGGCACAGATACTCACAGATTCACTCACTGAAGAGAAGCAAGGTGCCGGTGGTTTCAGGACTGTCAACACAAGAGATCATATCGAGCAGTGCTTGTTCACAGAGCTGCCTGGTGCCAGCATCTTGTCGGAACCACTCGGGCATCCTTTTAGGCTATTAGCCTCTTTGGTGCCTTATTCACCTTAGTTTTATGTCACATTTAACTTTTTAAAAATCAAAAAGAATTGCAACCATAGGTAAATGGATGGATCCCTGATGTGGGCACACCTTTGGTTCTTAAAAGGAAATAAGACTCCAATAGATTGTAGAACTTATTATGATAACTGTTTGTAGATTTATTGATAGATCAACATTATTTTTTTCTTCATGATATAAATGTTCAATTTCACATAAATTTCATGATGTTTATCCCTCTCGCAATGGTAAATCAATGTTCATGAATACATGTTAGTATTCATGGGGGTACCCAGGAGCATCAGCTCAGTTTTTTCCCCGTTCAGTTTAAGGCAGGAGGAGGTCATCCAACTGTGGACTGCTTCCAGACATTCCTTGAGTTTATTCTGTGCGCCCTGAGAGGCATTGAGAGCCACCACTAGCTGGGTATCATCTGCGTAGGTGATGATTTTTACGCCAAAAGGCGGACGATCTCAGCTAGGGGGATCATGTAAATATTAAACAATGTAGGGCTCAAGGAGGAGCCCTGCGGTATGCCACAGCCAAGGGGTTTGCTGGATGAAGTGTTTTTGCCCTCGAAAACCCGGAAAGATCGGTTGTACAGGAAGGATTTGAGCCAGGTTAATGCCAGGCCTGTGATTCCCCTGCTGCTAAGTCTGTGCAATAAGATGTTATGGTTCACTTTGTCGAAGGTGGCACTTAGGTCAAGGAGGATAATGGGGGCAGAGACTCCATTATCTAAGATGTTACTAGCCTCCTCTGTTAGGGCAACCAGGGCTGTCTCGGTCCCATGCAGGGGACGAAAGCCAGTCTGAGTGGAGTTCAGAATGTTGTTAGTCTCCAAGTAATTTGTTACCACAGTGTTTATATGTTTTCAAGAATTTTGCTCATCCATGGCAGCAGGAAGATTGGACGATAGTTGGCCGGGTTGTCTTGGTCCAGATTTGTTTTTTTTAAGAGTGCCTTTACCATGGCTTGCTTCCATGGAAGAGGGACGAGGCCCGAGGAGAGGGAATTATTCAGTATTTCCAGGATGGTGGGAATGATGTGGGTATCAACTGAGAGTAGGAAACGAGGAGGCGCTGGATCGTTGGGGGAGGTAGATTTCACCTGGTGCATAATAAGTTCTAGAGTGTTCGCATCCAGGGGGGTGGTGGTCAAGTGTGGTAAGGGGTTGGGGCTTGGTTTGTGGTGGGCTTTTGGTGTCGTTCGGAGGCTGGTGAAAGGATGTGTACATTTTTCCTATTTTTTGATCGAAAAAGTCAGCCAGGTTGTCACAGTGGGTTTGGGCATTTGGGAGGTCCTGTTTTTCTGGTAGATGTAGTAAGGTTTTTGCGATGCGGTATATTTCTTTTGGCTTGCACGCGGCATCAGCTATTTTGCCCTCAAAAAAGGATGCCTGTGTGCGTTTAATACTGGCTTTGTAAATTTTAATTGCTGCTCTATATTCGGTTTTTCTGGAGGGGGAATAATCGAGGCGCGATTTCCTTTCAAATTTTTTACAGATGCGTTTCTGGTCCCTGAGTTCAGGGGAGTACCAGGACGCTGTCTTGCTGCTACGTTTAAGTATAATGGCTTCGATAGGGAGCACAGAGTCGAGTGATGCAGAGATTCAATTGTTGAATCTCTCATTGGCCAGCAGGGGGTCAGAGACGCTGGGAGGTCTAGTGGAATCGAGGCCTATCCTCCACTCAGCTAAGGGGAATTTTGACCAGTTGCGCCCTCTGCGAGCTTCTGGAGGAGTGAGGGGGTGTGGTTCGGGAGTGCACCAGGATATTGGGATGAGAAAATGGTCTGTCCATGGTAAAGGGAGGGGTGTTTCTGTATGCAAGTCTGGACAGTTGGAAAATATGGGATCAAGGAGATAGCCTTTGTTATGGGTTGGTCAAACACTCGTTGTTTTAGCTGCAGGGCCGCGAGACTGCTGGTCATTTCTTGAGCGGTAGCATCTGTAGGGTCGTCAAAATGAATATTGAGGTCCCCTAGAAGGGTGAAGTTAGATGGGCCGAAGGCCTGATTTGCAATAATTGGTGGAAGGGCACTAGGGAACTGTCCTAGCTGACCCGGTGTGCGGTAGATGAGAATCCCAGAGAAAGTGCTGGTATGTGAAAGCTCTATGGTGAAAGCAAGGTTCTCGCAATCCGGGATTGAGAGAGGGGACCCCCGGCATTTAATCCCATTTTTATAGATGACTGCTAGTCCTAATCATGATTCTACTGGTGATAACAGAACACAAAGTTAGGGAGAGGAGAGCCTGTTGAAGGTTAAAGAGCTGTGCAGTTGTGCTTCAGGTTGGTTGGAGAAAGATAAATATTTAAACTTCACTTGGCTTCAGAAGTACTTGATGAGGGGCGGATCAGAATGCCTGAGTGCAAAATAACCATTGGGGGAAGAAACTCATACAGCCTGATTCATGTAGATGCCGTTTTGCGTGTCCCTAATAGCGAATCATAGCGATTCGCTATTGAGGACACGCAAAACGGCATTCATGTAGGAATTGCTACTTAAATAGCGATTCCTACATGTTCTTTATTTGCGAGTAGCAATTTGCTACTCGCAAATACTCCCCATTCATTCCTATGGGCCAAGAGGCCCATAGGAATGAATGGGGATTTGCGAGTAGCAATTTGCTACTCGCAACTAAGATAGCGATTTTAAGGGTGCCAGGGGTGTCCAAAGGACGCCCTGTAGCACCCCTAAAATGCACTTTTGGACAGGTGTTGCGCACACACATGTCCAAAGGACATGTTTGTGTGCTACATGCAACTTTGAAAAATGCTTTTAAAGCATTTTTCTGAGTTTTTGCTATTTACCGACAGGTCTGACCTGTCGGTAAATAGCGGCCCCAAAAGTTCAAAATCGCTATTTCTTGATGTTTCATGAATAGCATTTGAGGAATCTCTATTAGAGATTCCTTAAATGCTATTCCTCGCATATTTGCGACTTCTTAAATAGCGATTTTTGCATTTGGTATCATGAATACCAAATGCAAAAATCGCATCTAACACTCATCCTACACTCTGCTGATGAAGGACAAAAATCCAGAAACACCGGTGTCCAGAGTTGGCCTGCAACCATGCATCACACTTCGGAACTTTGTTAAGCGCACCCGCTTTGAGAAAACAACATCTACCATGATGCTCCTGGGGTACACACGCTGTAATGGTGGAGTAGCGTGCGACCTATGAACTTTGTACGTAACTACGGCTCCCTTGAGCCTTCGAGCTGACGAGCTCAGGTTAACGCCCTACGCGCCTGGAGAGGTACCATACCTGATAACACTTTGGCAGCCTGCACAGCAACCCCTGACACTCATCCTACACTCTGCTGATGAAGGACAAAAATCCAGAAACACCGGTGTCCAGAGTTGGCCTGCAACCATGCATCACACTTCGGAACTTTGTTAAGCGCACCCGCTTTGAGAAAACAACATCTACCATGATGCTCCTGGGGTACACACGCTGTAATGGTGGAGTAGCGTGCGACCTATGAACTTTGTACGTAACTACGGCTCCCTTGAGCCTTCGAGCTGACGAGCTCAGGTTAACGCCCTACGCGCCTGGAGAGATACCATACCTGATAACACTTTGGCAGCCTGCACAGCAACCCCTGACACTCATCCTACACTCTGCTGATGAAGGACAAAAATCCAGAAACACCGGTGTCCAGAGTTGGCCTGCAACCATGCATCACACTTCGGAACTTTGTTAAGCGCACCCGCTTTGAGAAAACAACATCTACCATGATGCTCCTGGGGTACACACGCTGTAATGGTGGAGTAGCGTGCGACCTATGAACTTTGTACGTAACTACGGCTCCCTTGAGCCTTCGAGCTGACGAGCTCAGGTTAACGCCCTACGCGCCTGGAGAGGTACCATACCTGATAACACTTTGGCAGCCTGCACAGCAACCCCTGACACTCATCCTACACTCTGCTGATGAAGGACAAAAATCCAGAAACACCGGTGTCCAGAGTTGGCCTGCAACCATGCATCACACTTCGGAACTTTGTTAAGCGCACCCGCTTTGAGAAAACAACATCTACCATGATGCTCCTGGGGTACACACGCTGTAATGGTGGAGTAGCGTGCGACCTATGAACTTTGTACGTAACTACGGCTCCCTTGAGCCTTCGAGCTGACGAGCTCAGGTTAACGCCCTACGCGCCTGGAGAGGTACCATACCTGATAACACTTTGGCAGCCTGCACAGCAACCCCTGACACTCATCCTACACTCTGCTGATGAAGGACAAAAATCCAGAAACACCGGTGTCCAGAGTTGGCCTGCAACCATGCATCACACTTCGGAACTTTGTTAAGCGCACCCGCTTTGAGAAAACAACATCTACCATGATGCTCCTGGGGTACACACGCTGTAATGGTGGAGTAGCGTGCGACCTATGAACTTTGTACGTAACTACGGCTCCCTTGAGCCTTCGAGCTGACGAGCTCAGGTTAACGCCCTACGCGCCTGGAGAGGTACCATACCTGATAACACTTTGGCAGCCTGCACAGCAACCCCTGACACTCATCCTACACTCTGCTGATGAAGGACAAAAATCCAGAAACACCGGTGTCCAGAGTTGGCCTGCAACCATGCATCACACTTCGGAACTTTGTTAAGCGCACCCGCTTTGAGAAAACAACATCTACCATGATGCTCCTGGGGTACACACGCTGTAATGGTGGAGTAGCGTGCGACCTATGAACTTTGTACGTAACTACGGCTCCCTTGAGCCTTCGAGCTGACGAGCTCAGGTTAACGCCCTACGCGCCTGGAGAGGTACCATACCTGATAACACTTTGGCAGCCTGCACAGCAACCCCTGACACTCATCCTACACTCTGCTGATGAAGGACAAAAATCCAGAAACACCGGTGTCCAGAGTTGGCCTGCAACCATGCATCACACTTCGGAACTTTGTTAAGCGCACCCGCTTTGAGAAAACAACATCTACCATGATGCTCCTGGGGTACACACGCTGTAATGGTGGAGTAGCGTGCGACCTATGAACTTTGTACGTAACTACGGCTCCCTTGAGCCTTCGAGCTGACGAGCTCAGGTTAACGCCCTACGCGCCTGGAGAGGTACCATACCTGATAACACTTTGGCAGCCTGCACAGCAACCCCTGACACTCATCCTACACTCTGCTGATGAAGGACAAAAATCCAGAAACACCGGTGTCCAGAGTTGGCCTGCAACCATGCATCACACTTCGGAACTTTGTTAAGCGCACCCGCTTTGAGAAAACAACATCTACCATGATGCTCCTGGGGTACACACGCTGTAATGGTGGAGTAGCGTGCGACCTATGAACTTTGTACGTAACTACGGCTCCCTTGAGCCTTCGAGCTGACGAGCTCAGGTTAACGCCCTACGCGCCTGGAGAGGTACCATACCTGATAACACTTTGGCAGCCTGCACAGCAACCCCTGACACTCATCCTACACTCTGCTGATGAAGGACAAAAATCCAGAAACACCGGTGTCCAGAGTTGGCCTGCAACCATGCATCACACTTCGGAACTTTGTTAAGCGCACCCGCTTTGAGAAAACAACATCTACCATGATGCTCCTGGGGTACACACGCTGTAATGGTGGAGTAGCGTGCGACCTATGAACTTTGTACGTAACTACGGCTCCCTTGAGCCTTCGAGCTGACGAGCTCAGGTTAACGCCCTACGCGCCTGGAGAGGTACCATACCTGATAACACTTTGGCAGCCTGCACAGCAACCCCTGACACTCATCCTACACTCTGCTGATGAAGGACAAAAATCCAGAAACACCGGTGTCCAGAGTTGGCCTGCAACCATGCATCACACTTCGGAACTTTGTTAAGCGCACCCGCTTTGAGAAAACAACATCTACCATGATGCTCCTGGGGTACACACGCTGTAATGGTGGAGTAGCGTGCGACCTATGAACTTTGTACGTAACTACGGCTCCCTTGAGCCTTCGAGCTGACGAGCTCAGGTTAACGCCCTACGCGCCTGGAGAGGTACCATACCTGATAACACTTTGGCAGCCTGCACAGCAACCCCTGACACTCATCCTACACTCTGCTGATGAAGGACAAAAATCCAGAAACACCGGTGTCCAGAGTTGGCCTGCAACCATGCATCACACTTCGGAACTTTGTTAAGCGCACCCGCTTTGAGAAAACAACATCTACCATGATGCTCCTGGGGTACACACGCTGTAATGGTGGAGTAGCGTGCGACCTATGAACTTTGTACGTAACTACGGCTCCCTTGAGCCTTCGAGCTGACGAGCTCAGGTTAACGCCCTACGCGCCTGGAGAGGTACCATACCTGATAACACTTTGGCAGCCTGCACAGCAACCCCTGACACTCATCCTACACTCTGCTGATGAAGGACAAAAATCCAGAAACACCGGTGTCCAGAGTTGGCCTGCAACCATGCATCACACTTCGGAACTTTGTTAAGCGCACCCGCTTTGAGAAAACAACATCTACCATGATGCTCCTGGGGTACACACGCTGTAATGGTGGAGTAGCGTGCGACCTATGAACTTTGTACGTAACTACGGCTCCCTTGAGCCTTCGAGCTGACGAGCTCAGGTTAACGCCCTACGCGCCTGGAGAGGTACCATACCTGATAACACTTTGGCAGCCTGCACAGCAACCCCTGACACTCATCCTACACTCTGCTGATGAAGGACAAAAATCCAGAAACACCGGTGTCCAGAGTTGGCCTGCAACCATGCATCACACTTCGGAACTTTGTTAAGCGCACCCGCTTTGAGAAAACAACATCTACCATGATGCTCCTGGGGTACACACGCTGTAATGGTGGAGTAGCGTGCGACCTATGAACTTTGTACGTAACTACGGCTCCCTTGAGCCTTCGAGCTGACGAGCTCAGGTTAACGCCCTACGCGCCTGGAGAGGTACCATACCTGATAACACTTTGGCAGCCTGCACAGCAACCCCTGACACTCATCCTACACTCTGCTGATGAAGGACAAAAATCCAGAAACACCGGTGTCCAGAGTTGGCCTGCAACCATGCATCACACTTCGGAACTTTGTTAAGCGCACCCGCTTTGAGAAAACAACATCTACCATGATGCTCCTGGGGTACACACGCTGTAATGGTGGAGTAGCGTGCGACCTATGAACTTTGTACGTAACTACGGCTCCCTTGAGCCTTCGAGCTGACGAGCTCAGGTTAACGCCCTACGCGCCTGGAGAGGTACCATACCTGATAACACTTTGGCAGCCTGCACAGCAACCCCTGACACTCATCCTACACTCTGCTGATGAAGGACAAAAATCCAGAAACACCGGTGTCCAGAGTTGGCCTGCAACCATGCATCACACTTCGGAACTTTGTTAAGCGCACCCGCTTTGAGAAAACAACATCTACCATGATGCTCCTGGGGTACACACGCTGTAATGGTGGAGTAGCGTGCGACCTATGAACTTTGTACGTAACTACGGCTCCCTTGAGCCTTCGAGCTGACGAGCTCAGGTTAACGCCCTACGCGCCTGGAGAGGTACCATACCTGATAACACTTTGGCAGCCTGCACAGCAACCCCTGACACTCATCCTACACTCTGCTGATGAAGGACAAAAATCCAGAAACACCGGTGTCCAGAGTTGGCCTGCAACCATGCATCACACTTCGGAACTTTGTTAAGCGCACCCGCTTTGAGAAAACAACATCTACCATGATGCTCCTGGGGTACACACGCTGTAATGGTGGAGTAGCGTGCGACCTATGAACTTTGTACGTAACTACGGCTCCCTTGAGCCTTCGAGCTGACGAGCTCAGGTTAACGCCCTACGCGCCTGGAGAGGTACCATACCTGATAACACTTTGGCAGCCTGCACAGCAACCCCTGACACTCATCCTACACTCTGCTGATGAAGGACAAAAATCCAGAAACACCGGTGTCCAGAGTTGGCCTGCAACCATGCATCACACTTCGGAACTTTGTTAAGCGCACCCGCTTTGAGAAAACAACATCTACCATGATGCTCCTGGGGTACACACGCTGTAATGGTGGAGTAGCGTGCGACCTATGAACTTTGTACGTAACTACGGCTCCCTTGAGCCTTCGAGCTGACGAGCTCAGGTTAACGCCCTACGCGCCTGGAGAGGTACCATACCTGATAACACTTTGGCAGCCTGCACAGCAACCCCTGACACTCATCCTACACTCTGCTGATGAAGGACAAAAATCCAGAAACACCGGTGTCCAGAGTTGGCCTGCAACCATGCATCACACTTCGGAACTTTGTTAAGCGCACCCGCTTTGAGAAAACAACATCTACCATGATGCTCCTGGGGTACACACGCTGTAATGGTGGAGTAGCGTGCGACCTATGAACTTTGTACGTAACTACGGCTCCCTTGAGCCTTCGAGCTGACGAGCTCAGGTTAACGCCCTACGCGCCTGGAGAGGTACCATACCTGATAACACTTTGGCAGCCTGCACAGCAACCCCTGACACTCATCCTACACTCTGCTGATGAAGGACAAAAATCCAGAAACACCGGTGTCCAGAGTTGGCCTGCAACCATGCATCACACTTCGGAACTTTGTTAAGCGCACCCTCTTTGAGAAAACAACATCTACCATGATGCTCCTGGGGTACACACGCTGTAATGGTGGAGTAGCGTGCGACCTATGAACTTTGTACGTAACTACGGCTCCCTTGAGCCTTCGAGCTGACGAGCTCAGGTTAACGCCCTACGCGCCTGGAGAGGTACCATACCTGATAACACTTTGGCAGCCTGCACAGCAACCCCTGACACTCATCCTACACTCTGCTGATGAAGGACAAAAATCCAGAAACACCGGTGTCCAGAGTTGGCCTGCAACCATGCATCACACTTCGGAACTTTGTTAAGCGCACCCGCTTTGAGAAAACAACATCTACCATGATGCTCCTGGGGTACACACGCTGTAATGGTGGAGTAGCGTGCGACCTATGAACTTTGTACGTAACTACGGCTCCCTTGAGCCTTCGAGCTGACGAGCTCAGGTTAACGCCCTACGCGCCTGGAGAGGTACCATACCTGATAACACTTTGGCAGCCTGCACAGCAACCCCTGACACTCATCCTACACTCTGCTGATGAAGGACAAAAATCCAGAAACACCGGTGTCCAGAGTTGGCCTGCAACCATGCATCACACTTCGGAACTTTGTTAAGCGCACCCGCTTTGAGAAAACAACATCTACCATGATGCTCCTGGGGTACACACGCTGTAATGGTGGAGTAGCGTGCGACCTATGAACTTTGTACGTAACTACGGCTCCCTTGAGCCTTCGAGCTGACGAGCTCAGGTTAACGCCCTACGCGCCTGGAGAGGTACCATACCTGATAACACTTTGGCAGCCTGCACAGCAACCCCTGACACTCATCCTACACTCTGCTGATGAAGGACAAAAATCCAGAAACACCGGTGTCCAGAGTTGGCCTGCAACCATGCATCACACTTCGGAACTTTGTTAAGCGCACCCGCTTTGAGAAAACAACATCTACCATGATGCTCCTGGGGTACACACGCTGTAATGGTGGAGTAGCGTGCGACCTATGAACTTTGTACGTAACTACGGCTCCCTTGAGCCTTCGAGCTGACGAGCTCAGGTTAACGCCCTACGCGCCTGGAGAGGTACCATACCTGATAACACTTTGGCAGCCTGCACAGCAACCCCTGACACTCATCCTACACTCTGCTGATGAAGGACAAAAATCCAGAAACACCGGTGTCCAGAGTTGGCCTGCAACCATGCATCACACTTCGGAACTTTGTTAAGCGCACCCGCTTTGAGAAAACAACATCTACCATGATGCTCCTGGGGTACACACGCTGTAATGGTGGAGTAGCGTGCGACCTATGAACTTTGTACGTAACTACGGCTCCCTTGAGCCTTCGAGCTGACGAGCTCAGGTTAACGCCCTACGCGCCTGGAGAGGTACCATACCTGATAACACTTTGGCAGCCTGCACAGCAACCCCTGACACTCATCCTACACTCTGCTGATGAAGGACAAAAATCCAGAAACACCGGTGTCCAGAGTTGGCCTGCAACCATGCATCACACTTCGGAACTTTGTTAAGCGCACCCGCTTTGAGAAAACAACATCTACCATGATGCTCCTGGGGTACACACGCTGTAATGGTGGAGTAGCGTGCGACCTATGAACTTTGTACGTAACTACGGCTCCCTTGAGCCTTCGAGCTGACGAGCTCAGGTTAACGCCCTACGCGCCTGGAGAGGTACCATACCTGATAACACTTTGGCAGCCTGCACAGCAACCCCTGACACTCATCCTACACTCTGCTGATGAAGGACAAAAATCCAGAAACACCGGTGTCCAGAGTTGGCCTGCAACCATGCATCACACTTCGGAACTTTGTTAAGCGCACCCGCTTTGAGAAAACAACATCTACCATGATGCTCCTGGGGTACACACGCTGTAATGGTGGAGTAGCGTGCGACCTATGAACTTTGTATGTTTGCTGTGTGAGTGTTGTGTTCCAGTGAGTGTGGTGCAGGGTGGCTCTTCAAGTGAAGAAAAAAGATTCCTTTCTGTGCTACTCAATTTTCACGCTGATGAGTCAGCTTTCATGAGAACAATGACCTATCTCCCCTTATCGTGATGTAATTAAGTATTGGTTCAATACACAAAAATTACTATTTCTCTCAAAATGTATTCTTTACACATTTTTTTAAAAACATTGGTACACATTTGATAAAAACTACTTACATACACTTACTCAGATATTGGCTTCATTTAACAATTTTATGTTTTCACTACACAAAATTATTATGTCTAACATTTCATTTCAATACAATTCTCGGAGTAACTACTCGATACAATGAACAATCATATAACAACTTAGTACAAAAATATAATAAAACATTTTCAATGAAGTAAAATTTGGTCCTTACGTCGACACGTTTCGGTGTTGTGTTTTTGATTGTGTAAACACCTTCCTCAGGTGAGAACTTTTAAAAACATGGCTTCTTCATTATGAATTATCTGTATATCGCTTTCCCCATGGAGCGATGGACCTTTAAATTTCTTTCTTGGTCTTCCTCATAAAACTCTAATTGTAAATCTGCCCCACAGGGCTTAAGATGATAGGGTTCTCAGTATACCCCTTCCTCTTGTTCAGTCTCAGTTCTTCTGGACCTTGCACATTCTTTGCCAATCCTCTTCTTGGGAGTTATTCTCAAGTTACCCTGTGAGTATGGGGTTCTTAAACATTCCCACAGCTTTCTTGAATTCCTCCTCTTTATATTGAACACAAGATTTGGATATCGGGGTATTTCAATTATTCACCCTCTTTCCAACTGGAATCTGTCATTTGTACTCATTGGACGTTCGTATGGCACCTGCGGGCGGGTTGTGGCCTCGATCTCGCTGTGCCTCGTCTTCTCTGCTTTGTTGAAGCAGGGTGGCTCTTCAAGCCAGAAGAGCCATTTTGGACACCTGAGGGTGCTGTGGGGGATCAGGGATCTGTAGAGCATAGTCAATATTTGGGGGAACCCCAAGAGGGATAGTTCTAGTCAGTAGGCAGGATCTGACCAGTCCCCATTGAACCAGCCATGCATCACTTAGAGGTGAGAGGTTAGGTAACAGAGATATAGATTGGCCATATCTAAGCCACCGTCGTATGGGGCATGGAGACGGGGTCACAAATCAGAAAGGAGAAATCGTGGATCATGCCCAGCTGAGATTCACAGACCGATCAGAATGGCGAGGAGGCTTTGCTTGAGGCAACCCCTTTTGAAACAAGGGTTGCTTCAGTGATCCTAGCATCAGGCCTCTGAATCTTGGTCCTAAAGTGAATGCAAGATTGTTCCTTTGTTTGTTGGTCAAGAGATACCTGGGTACACTGAATGCAATGTGTGGACCCAATGAATGAGCAGTGCGCCAGCAGAGCAATACAGGAGTTAGGGAAGGACTTGAGATTAGGGTACATGTGCTGCATCTCTGGTGCCTGTAAGATTGAAGTGAAGAAAACTGGTACACTGCCTGAGACACTGGACAGGATCGCTAAGAGCATTTGCCTGGTGGGTGACTGCCCTACCCTGAAAGAAGAGACTTTTACCTTTAAACTGGGCTGTGATTCTTGAGTTGCGAGTTATGCAGGTCCACCGTGGAAACAACAAGAGCCTGCCTGTGAGGCTCAAACGGACACAGGGAGAAGACTCCCTTCTGGCTTGGTTGTACAGCAGCTTCAATTTCCCCAAGGACTTCTTCTTTTTGTCAATAATGTACCCCTTTAGTCGTCCCATTTTTGAGGAGGAGCAGCCCTTTGCAGCTCTTCGTTCTAATTCCTATGGCCCTGTGTGGTCCTCTTGGTCCCTTGGAGCCAGGATTGTTTTTGTAATAATCTGTTTAGTAGCTTTAATATTTGCATTAGTTATATTTATTATGCACGAAAAACAATTTTCTGAGCAATTGAAAAATGTGACTTTGCCCTTTCCTTGAATGTATTAAATTGATGTTCAAGCCCTCATAAAAAGAAAATGGAACAGTCTAGTGAAGATATTTTTATTAGAGATGTCCTGTTAGCTATTCTGAAATTGAAATGAATAGTCACTGAAATGCATAGGAGCCCTGAAAATGTTTACTAGATGATTTTAGGATTTACTTTGGCTTAGGACTAGGAAAAATGATAATTCTGTTTGTGATAGTGGTCATTATTTTCTCCTGCTATCTGAATGTTAATTATGACCCGATACTTTGTTCCCTCTGTATACCTGCTTATGCTTATATGTATCCGCTTAATGAAATGTTTAGAATGGAAAATGCCCACCTAGCAATGAATTAGTATATTGATACATTTATGAAAATTAATGTGCAAATATTTTCTATGTTCCTACTGGATCATATGAATGTCTTTAGCTCATGCTAAAAGGAGCATCTGTTAAATATTGGACGGATTTGTTTGCATGAGCTGAAAGCCATTTTGTATTTCTGGCAGCCATTTTAGTAAGCCACATATGCTGCCACATGCTTGCCATGTGCTCGGTCCTCCCTCAGTGTTGACTGCTCTTGTAATCTGCCTAGAAATGAACTATATTTAGCATCTTCCACCTTCGCACATGCCCAGAAGGGCCTAGCTAGTAGAATGGACCTGCTTCTCTAGTATAACTGTCAGGCTATTTTTGCTGCTGAATGGAGAAGTAACTCTCCTACCACTTTGTTGAGAAAGCAGATCTTGTATGCCCATATCAGTCATTTTGTATGCTTACATGAGCCAGGACTGCCTCTTGGTCCTATGCTGAGTATGTAACTCTAAGCATATATAAGGCCTCTGTTTTCTGTACTCCTCAGACTGCCTCGTTCAGTTGCTAAGGCTTCTGTGTGACGTAGTCTCACTCATTTGAGGTTAATAAAGATACTCTTTTACATTTCAGCTTCTGTGCCAATTTCTTCTTTGTTGGTTTAAAAGGACCAAGTATAAGTGGGACCCCTAAGAAGGTTTTTTGATTTCTTCAGGCCTAGCTTGAATCTGCCCAAAAGGTAAGTCCATACTGGATTTATAGAAAGGTCCCAGTGGTAAAGCAACAATATGTTCTATGTTGTATTCAGTTTGCCAGACCTGGTTGGCAGTGATTTCCTCTAACAATAGGCCTACCACTCGAGGGCGGTGAAAATGTACAATTAAACAATCCCCATCACACATTTTTACTTATTTGCCCACCCAGCTAACTCGTCTAACCATAAAAATGTCATACGCTAGGCACCTAGTACTGCAGGAGGTATTTGCTGTAAACCAGTGAATCACCCTATTTTTTAATGAATCCCAAGTTTCAGTTGTATTACCAAGTAATTTGGGTACATTTTTCAAAATGGTCACGTATGGTGTAGCTTGAGGGGGTAAATCTAAGAACACCTCCTGTTGTAATCCCAATTGGGTTTGGACATTCAACTTCCTATTACCATTTTCTCTATTTCCCCCTAGCTTTGATGTATGCAGGGCCTGTGCTTCCTCAGCACATGAATCAATGCGTAGCGAGGGGCGGACCCTTTCATGAATCTTAGTACTACTCGTATTTTTAGGCCCAGCTTGTCTGTCACATCTATTTTGTTCATTTGGATTCAATGGTGCATTTGACAATTGGAGGGCATTTACCAAGTCCAGTAACTTTGCAATGTCCTTTTGTACTGTTTTTATTTCTAATAAAACCCATCTCTCAATACAATTAATCTTCCCATGCATTTTTTTAAATAGGGTATCTATTGTCTGTTTATCGTTTCTTAAGTCCACATGCTTGATTCCTATACCAGTACCCGCAGCTTTGCTGGACCTTCCCTTTTTTGGGGCTATTTTCAATGGACTTTGCCTCCTTGATATTTGGCTTTGTTTGCTTTTTTTTGCAGGGGGTGAGTCTGATTCTGTGTATTAGAAGTGACAGTGACTTCAAGGGGAGTGATTGACACACAAGGCCCTTGTGCAAGTAGTTTGTCAATTTCAGCTAGTTTAGGGGCGGAATCAGTAGTACTGCTGTTGACTTGGGCTTGGGAGGTAATACCGGGACTAAGAGAATTATTTTGTTCATGAACTTCCACCACAGTCTTAGCCTCCTTATGAACTGCATCCAAGGCTGATTTAGCAGCTGCTCTTCTACTTGGACAATCTCGTTATTTATAATGCCCATTGCACTTTTTAAGTAGGTTGTAATTGGTGCCGTATTCTCCACAGTCTTGTTTTTGCATGTCACTAATTTTCTCTTCCCCATACTTTGTTACAATTTCAAACAACGGGTTAGAGATAAATAAGAACGGAAAAAGACTGTAGAGTGCTTTGCGTTGTTCTCCTTTCCCAGGTAACGATGTTATGCTCTCTCCACAGCCACAGCCAAAAAAATGAAAGATAATGGGGGTGGCCCAGCCCAGCCTCTCCCGGTCTCGAACGGGCTCAAATGGGCCCGCCCTTGGCATTGGCTTCGCCAGGCGCGAGCCCGCGCGCGTCTCGCGAAGTGGGTACCGCGAGTGGTAATGTAGTCTCCCACTGGCTGGACACAGGTGCGGGCAATGAAGGCAAAGGTTCCTGGGACATGCAGTCCCGTGCAGGGTCACGTAGTCCTCCTCACCAGCAGCGATGCGGCTGCCTGCCACTAATATGGGGGAGACTTCAACTGTATACTTGATGAGGAACAATATAGAAATCCTTCCAGACAGAATCCCAGGCCAAATATGGCAATGACAATGGAGAGGGTGATTACTGACCTCCACTGTGTAGATATATGGTGTGACCAGCGCCTGGAGGCTAGAGAGTACTCGTTTCAATCTGCAGTACACAATACATACAGCAGACGGCATACTTTTTTGGTCACTTCAGATCTAGCTACATGGATAGACTCAATACAGTATCTCTCCAGATTCCTATTAGATCACACACACACCTCTTCACACACTCTATCAGAGATTGTGGGGCCCACTTAAAGCCCTTGGAGATCCACAAGGTGCTCGGTGGCTATCGTGAAAAGTAGTGGGGAGGGAGCCTATTTCACAGATCTTTCTGAATACAAATCTCGCTTCCCTGACACACCTCATATGAGATACCATCAGTGATGCGCAGATCTCCGAAGAGTCTTTCCTGGGTGCTTTCTTGTTGGGTTTGGAAGATAGTTTTTCAAGAAGGACTCCATAGAGACCAGGGACTGCACCTCAGAGGACGCATCAAAACCTGAGGTACGTCAGTTGAAGAGAATATTGTAACGTCACCAGGAATGGTCCCATTCGCTACTTCAGACACTTCACTGTTTGGTAACTGTGCCATGACTAGACAAAGTGGGCACATAGGGACCGAAAACTCTTGGGAAGTTCCATGAGAAATTAGTTGATCCAGGGGCAAATTCCCTTGGAGGACTATTATCTCCACTTGTGCTGAGGTGCCTCCCCCTATCAAGAAGCCTAGATAGGCACCATGTCGTGGTTATAAGGGTCAAATGTGAGCAGCCGAGGCACGTACCTCCATCTTGGCAGCATAATCTAATAATAGGGTTGTCGCAGGTAGGTTTCTGATGCTCTGCCCAGTACCTTGTGAAATTTACCATTTTGTAACAAATACATCTGCCCCAAAGGAAAACAGCATTTACAACGCTGGTAATACCACGCGGGTAGATAACAACGCGGACGTTACATCATCCGCGTTGTTACCACACATGGCATTACATCGCAAGTCGTTTAACGACTTGCGCTAGATGGCGCACAACACCAGGGAATGTGTTAGATTTTAAATCCAACACATTCTCTGCTGTTGAGCTAACTGGAGTAGGAATAGCAATTTATACTATTCCTAAGTCCAGTGCGCCATCTAGCGCAAGTCGTAGAAACGACTTGCGATGTAAAGCCATGCGTGGTAACAACGCGGACGATGTAACATCCGCGTTGTAACATACTGCGGGGTAATAGACGGCGTAGTAACGTCATACATTAAAAAAGTCAGCATATTGCACATAGCTCGTTTGCTCTGGTAGATCTGTTTATTATCCATGCTGGCCTTTACTCATGCACCAACAGCTGAGACGGATAACGCCCATGAACAAGTTCCCTGTGAGAATGGCCGTGGGCCTCAAGTTTAAATTATGGGACAGGAGGAAGAGGATGAACGCGCTACCCATGCAACGGTTGTAAACAAAGTAACCAACTCCTGGGCATTCAGAATTGTGTGGACCGGAAATACAGAATCAACCGTTTCTGCTGGTTGGTTTATACACACTGTAAACGGAAATGCTTCTTAGAGGTCAGTGTTCGAAGGGGAAGTACCAAGGTTCACAAGAGACAAGCAGGCGAGAGCACCGCCTACCCATAGCAAGCCTAAAATGACGTCCATGAGTTCCAGCAACAAGCAACCATTTACCACTGTAAGGCAGTAGCGGCTGCTACTGAACAGGGGTGGTGGGGTGGGGTAAGGGCCTACAACTAAATTAAAGAAGTACCTATACCGCCGGCTGCCGCCTTTTCTTCCTCCGTCCTCTGTCCTCCATCCGCAGGAAGCACTCAGCCTCCCAGAATCCCCTGACCAATCACAACGCTGCCTTAGCAAAATTGTGATTTTTCTGAGTGCTCATACAGGGGGCTGGCAGGCTGTGCATGTTCTCCACGCAGGCTGTAATACAGCCTGCGTGGCGAATTTACAGCCTGTGTGGAGAACATGTAGAGTGCACATGAGGGTATGGCTGGCCGGAGGCGGCCATTCAAACCCTCATGCGCACTTAATGTGCTGCCAGCACCCCTCTCCCTGTGACGTGAGGAGCTCAGCCCCACCCCAACCCCCCAGCTTCAGCTGCAAGCTGAATACAGAAAACAAAATGATAATAAGGAACGTTATTATCATTTTATTTTTCGCATTCAGCTTGCAGTACAAGCAGTGGGGCGACGCTCCTCCGCCTTAGCGGAGGAGCCGCCACTGCTGTAAGGTGGTATAACAGCTCTATTTCAGCTCTTCGGCTATTTAAGACAAGAGTCAGCCCAGAACTGTGACAGACAACATGTCTTTAAATTAGCGATTGAGTGATCATTTTATGTGATCGCCCCCAAGGATCTGTGTCTGATCTTTTGGTAACAGGTTCAAATGCTGGAGTGTCTACACTTGGCCTTTCATCCTTCTGAGGTCTATGAGTTCAATTGAGTTGGGTGACTACAACGTCCGGGATCTGTCAATCGTGCCACTTATGGGTAAAAGTGGGCTCGACCACACCTGTTATGTTCAGCACATGAGGAGAAGCAGTGAGACACAAACTCAAATATGGTGATTCATAGTTGCCTTTATGTACAGTAACACAGTTATTACAGGTGTAATAACGATGTGGCTGTCTTGCCACAGTTGTGTGAATTTGTAAATGCTCAACACTTTAGTTTTTCCACATGGATACATATATTTACAGTAAAAAGAGTGGATCGGATATTAAATAGCACACTAAACATGCTACACAAATGAAAAGAGATTAAACACAAGGCGGTGAATAAGCCAGGGTCCTTGGCTAGAAACAAAATATCATTCAGAATTATTAAATGAATTACAACACCAGGACAATCCTGAAAATGAGAATTCAACACAATACCAGTGAAGCTGCTGCAACAATAGAAAAATTAAATCAAATGCTCACAAACATGGACTGCTTGCAATCACTATCAGATTGTAAACAGGATGCTGCGAAATGGTGGATTGCCATTGTCCTGGCAAAACAAAGTTACATTGTTAGGGCTCGCAGACCTTAACCATTCATGATCCCACTGATCGAAAACATATAAAAACAACCTGAAAAAAAAGAGAAACACAGTTGCAACCGAAATAAAGTGCAACAGTAATCTGCAAGTGAAATGTGAAGTATCTCAGAGCAAAACAAATTAAGTTTCAGTGCAGGTGAAGGTAATATCTATCGGTTTAGATGATTTTGGTACCTTTAAACAAACATATAAAAAAAATAAACATATCTCGTACCCTGCATGCCCAAGATTCTCTGGGTCACTTGACTCACCAGGGCGAACTTCCTTAATGAGGAAGGAAGGTATATGGTAGTATGGTCCACATCAATGGTGTGTAAGCTCTCAGACACACAAAGGGGCAGATTTACTACTTCTGGTGCATCTCTGCTAATCAGCAGGGATGCGCCAGAAGAGTTGCGACGCATTTGCCCACCCGTGCGCCACCACTGATGCGCTGCATTTACAATGTGGCGCACCATGGTGCACGGATGGGCAGATGCGAGTCGCATCCCCCCCCACACCGGAAAGGGGGCGTATTGCTGGAGTTGCGTAGCAAGCTCAATGCAGCTCCAGCAAGGCTCGGGGTGCCCCTATCCATAACATGCTTCGTCAATCCTTACGCCTGCTTCAAGCAGGCGCAGGGTTTTGACGCAGCATGGCCGGAAAAGTGACTGAGTGAAATCTTGTAGATTTCACTCAGCCACTTTTCTGAGCCGTTCCTGTGCCGGAACGCCCCCCCCCCCCTCCAGGGTAGGAACACCCACATGCCGTGCAGCGGCTTTACAACGTGACGCATCTCCCTAGATGCGCCAATTTGTAAATAGCCCGCAGCATGGCGATGGCTTTGCGCCGCCGCTGCATCACAAAAGTGATGCAACGGCGGCGCAAATCTGGCGTAAGGGGCTTGTAAATTTGCCCCAAAGTGCTCACAAGCACCCACCCAAACCCTTATTGATCCAGGTAGCTTGAAGCTCAAATGGGTCCTAGACCACCATGCAAACAGAAAGATCGATGAAGAACAGAACAATTAAAGTTGATAAAACAAGGTATTGCTTTGGTCAGCAAAGGTACCACTCAGCGTACTTATACCTGTTGAGCATTTCCTTGAGGTAGCCAGCCTCCCTTCCCTGGTAAGGGATGGGTGCACGGAATCATATCTTTGTCTCTTCTCTCCTTGAGCCAGTCCTTGTGATCAACCAACCGTGAGTGGCTAACCACCGATCATGCACAGCTGGGGTTGGCCACAGAACATGATTTTGGGCAGGCCCTGCACCCAACCTAATGTGGGCAAGAAACCACTGCAAGGCATGACCTTCGACTGTACATTGTTGGGGTTGGCCCCAAGATCTGAACACCTCCTTCCTGTCTGCTGTAAGTGGCCAACACCCACTGCAATGGCCTGGAATGCAGAAGGGGACCCATCTTTCAGTAAATTATTTACATATCACACACTAGTGTTATTTGAATGCAAGTGTTTAAAAGGTAACAGGTTGCATACAATGATTCCAGGAATGTTTATTGAAATAGTCTTTTTTCACAATAAAAGGTGGAACTGAATTGAACTGTTTTTTGTAGGTTGTGCTTTCTAACTTCTTCAATTTTGTGCTGCACTGTTTTTGTGAAACAAATGTTCAGAACCAACACTTTAACCCAGAACAAGTAATGGAGGAAAAAAGGAAGCAGGACAAAATATATGTGGGTGAACTCTTATTGAGTGGCCCTTCAGTTGCCTTTTCTGAATAGCGATGTTCTGCTTCTCTTAGAAGGCATAGGTTTTGTACTAGCTGCAATAGAGTGCCATACTTTCCGTACCGGGTAAACTTCAAATTTTTCATCCTGCTGTACCTCAGCTGGAATGAGGTACCTGACAACTGGTAACCTTCCTTTTTTTTCTTTTTTTTCTTTTCTGTTCTGTCGCTTTGCATGAAGTCATGCCTGAAAAGCAAATGATAGGATAGGGCTGCTGTTTGAAAAAACACATGTGCCAGGTTTCCGTCAGCACAGTTCTTTGTCCCATACCTTACAGGCCACCTTTTGTGAAAGGCGCGGCCGGTGAATGTAAGAGCGGTGGAGCAGTGAGGCCGGGTTGCGACAGACGGCCACAAGAGAAAATAAAATAAATCATAACTTTTTCTTTGTTGTTGTCTGTCAAAATCCCCCCCAACTCGACCCGGCCCCACCGCTCTTGCCAGCACAGACCGCGGCTGTTTTGTGCATTCGCTTCTTTTAATGGGGAGGATGAATAAAGCACTCAAATCCCAAATTCTCTGAACCGTCTCCTTTTCATAGTTTCGCATTGGTAGAATCAATGCTTAATTTGAGCCGGTGGTTTCCGGTGCTCGGCCCCAGCACTTAATTGTCAAAACCGTCACTTGTGACAGTCTGCCACAAGGTGGCACTGTCTTGCTAATTTAGAGATGACCACAACTACAGTTAATTATTAATTCAATATAAATTAAAAAATGACTATTGCATGCTGCCCAAGCCTTTCTTATAGCTTTGAGGCCCAGTTAAATTAACGTAATAGTTCAGACTGTCACACTTGTAGGTGTGTAATGTTTATTAGTTGTGTTGTTACTATCTGTGGCAGCATACCAGGGGCAATGTGTAGTTCAAGCTGCAGTGGCCTCCTGAATAGAGCCCTGGAACTTACTGTTTTACAAATTAAGCACTGGGTATAATTTAAGGAGAAGTTGTCGTCGCTATTGCTCTTGCTAGTAAAGTTGGCGTGGTTGCTCTCCTCAGATGTTTCTTATTGTGTCACAACCTACTTTTTTGTGCATTAGCTGCCATGATGTCTCCTCAATTTGCAAAAATGGCGCACTGCTAAATTATATTAATGCTTCAATATAGGGCCTTTTCTTCCCCATACTGAAGCATTTTTTCTAAGTGAAAGAATATTATTGTAACATCCAATGAGGTCTCTCTTTTGTGCAATTTACTGTGCTTGAGGGCCCAGAAATGAAAGTCCATGAGCACACGCAACAATGTTTTGTGGCAGGAGTTCCTTTTTTTTGGCCTGTGGGCTACCACTCTCCACCAGCAATTTTGTAATATTACAAAGACATCTCTGTGAATCACGATTGAAATAGACTGATGGCATTTTGAGGCAGGGCTTCCTGTTTAGGGCTCATGAACTTGCACTTCTGAGCCAGCGGGTTTGTAATACAACGAAGAAGCCTCAGTTTATCATAAATGCTCACTGTAATAGACAATCTGACCACAGGAATGAACTGAGCAGACCAGTACATCTAATTAATGATGCCTGGATTTCTATTTTTTTTTTAAATTTCTATGATGTACGCTCATTGGCCGGGAAACAGAGGCTCATGGGCTCCAAACAAGATGTCTCACCTATGCTGATTTTTTTTTCAAGTGGCACTTCCTGTTTTGGGCTCACAAGCTACCGTTTCTACACTATTTCAACAAAAATAGCAATTCAACATAATCAGTTCAATTCAAATAACTTTATTTCGAAAATCATACCATAAAAGTATAAATAAGAAAATACATAGGGGCTTATTTACAACCCCTTGAGCCGCCAGTGTGTCACTTTTTGTGATGCACAGACAGCGCATTTTTCTGCACCATATTAACATGGACAAGAAAAGTCACCATGCGTGGCTTTTCCTGTCCTTGTAAATATGGCCCCTTTACACACAGCACTTTGCGTGCAAGGGGTATTCCATAGTTGTTGCTGTGGGTATTCCCTTGCAACACCAATGGAACCTGACACATTTCTAGATTTACGAGAAATTGTAAACCTGGAAATGCGTCTAAATGCTACGCATCCCCAGGGAAGGTGAAGGAAGAAGCAACGAGGAGAAATGTAATCATTTCTCCTCGTTTTTTTCCTCTTTCTATACGTGCTGCATTCTGCAGCACACATAGAACGAGGAAATCACATCTTATGATTGTTTGTGTGCAGCACATGGCAGCTAATTGTGCGCTAGGGGAGATCAACGAGATCCGCCATATCCTTGTAGATATGACGCATCCCTGTGCTTTAAAAGTGCTGCAGCGTGGCGCAGCCAAACGGCTTGTGGTGCAGTGCAGCGGCACTTTCGTGTAAATGAGGCCTATAGAATATAAACCACAATAATCTTCCACAGTTCAGATCGAATTCAGCAAATAAAAGCAGTTAAAAAGGTAAAATGACAGTCAAACATATGCAGGATTGGCACAACAGTGGTACTATTGGTAATAGATAACAAAATGCTACCCCAGGGGAAAAAAAGAAAGCCACTATTATTGTTGCTTTGAAAGATTTGCCACTCTCATTATAGGCTACAGATCCCCCAAAAATGTGGCTACAGAAGATGCAAAAAGTGGGCGGGCGTCAGTTCTTATGATTCTGAACGTGGCTTTGTGCCCAGCTTATTTCATAGAGTTTTGACCCATAGCTGATGAGGTCTGGTGTAAGCTGGGCAAACAAATAAAAAGTGGCTACCGTTTCAACCGTTCTTCTTTAAGCTGGGTTTAACAATGAATCAATAGCCATCCATTTGCAGGTGAATGCATAAAAAGGTAAGGTGCTGTAGTGACCAAGGTATTTTCAATTATTGGATTGGTTATGATGACCGTTGCCCACCACCATCTCAGTATATTTTGTTGTTACTTATGCATATGTGATCAGAAAGCAGGGCTTGTCGATGTATCTTTCTGTTTCCGACTTTATCTTGCCTAATGGCAGGCCTTGCCTATTAGCTTTGGCATGATCTTATGCCTTCTTGCATACTAATTTGACTCTTTTCCGAGCACGGAGGCCTATGCTTGAGTAACTCCATGTTCTAAACTGTCGCCATCTTCTGAACCTCTTTGGGTGAGAGGTGAGGTTTTAATTCCTACTTGTTATTTGCTCTTCCTAAACTAGAGAGGACCGGTTCTTATCGGAGGAATGTGCTCGCTCTGTTCCGGAGTCATAGCAAATGCTTGGCCAGCTGCTGTTGTGGTCTTAGTACGAGGTGGTACAGGAATATGATGGGAAAAGTAGGTGAGGTTTGCAAGAAACTTCTATGGAGGCTTGCATTTTATATTAGAGAAAGGGATCCGAGAGCTCTCTGAGTTAGTCTGGTGGTTTGGCGATCTGGTGATAAATCACGGTGCAGACGTGCAGTCGTGACTGTGGAGCAGAGAGTCCTGACTGAACCAGAGGAAGAGAGACAGACTTTTCTCTGAATGCAACATGTGTAAGCCCATGGTGAGGTGTTCCATTGACGCTTATGTTATGATTGTTTATGCCTAACTATTCTTTTTATTTTCAGGTTCTACATATATGTATATGTCAGCAATTGCTATTGTGAAGAATGTTTACTGTGATGTTTAGTTATTTCTTTCTTTTGTCATTCTATCATTGTGTAATAAAGAAACCCCAGAGCATATCATTTGTCTGTATTCCTTGTGAGGGAAGGTCGGGCCCCTTTTTTACCAAGTGCTTACGGAGGGATGGGTAAGTTCCCCTCTAATGGGTAGTTGTTGATACGGGAGGGAAATCGGCTCCCAGCAGGAATGTCTAAATTCTAAGTGTTTTACCCCAGCATAGCGGAGAAGGTATGTATTTGTACACCGGAAGGTGTTGTTCGTACTTAGGTGCGTTATTTGGGCAGTAGCGCGTTGTCCACCGAAAGGCGTTGTTCACTGGGAGGTGTTGTTCGTACTTAGGTGCGTTGTTCGTGCAGTTGCTCGTTGTTCGTCGGAAGGCGTTGTTCACCGGAAGTTGTTGTTCGTACTTAGGTGCGTTGTTCGTGCAGTTGCGCGTTGTTCGTCAGAAGGCGTTGTTCACCGGAAGGTGTTGTTTGCACTGAGGGTGTGTTGTGTTGCTCCACATATCTTCCTAACTATGGCTATAGACTTGCAGTATTTCTAGCTATCAGTATTATTTAACCCTGGGCGTAGTAGGCGTAGTGGGGCTTGGCAAAGCTACGCGAATTGGGCAAGAAACTATGTCCACCTACGCACTTCGCGTAGCCCCACTACGCGCCACCCGTCTCCCTCCCGCCCTCCCTAAATACTTAAATAACCTTCTTAAAAAGAATAAAAACCACTTACCTTGTCCGCTGCGTCTCCGGGGCTCCCTCTCGTAAGCGCGCCGCCATCTTGGATACAAATGCGCATGCGCGGCCGCCAGCGCATGCGCATTTCTCATGAGAAATGTGCATGCGCGGGCGGCCACGCATGCGCATTAGTATCCAAGATGGCGGCGCGCTTACGAGAGGGAGCCCCGGAGACGCAGCCGACAAGGTAAGTGGTTTTTATTCTTTTTAAAAGTGTTATTTAATTATTTAGGGAGGGTGGGAGGGAGGCGGGTGGCGGGCAACTTCGCTACGCCCACTGAGTGGGCATAGTGTTGCCTGCTACGCCTACTTTGCAAATGGCGATGTAGGCAACACTATGCCCACTCCGTGGGCGTAGCGAAGTACTACGCCCAGGGTTAGTATTATTCCTTTCTCAGGTAGGTATTCTAAAAGTGTGGTGTTTTTATGAGTCATGAGAAGGGCTGTGGTAAGTAATGGCCTGGTGACTGACAGAGGCACCAAGATATACGAAAAACCAAGTAATTACAGGTGCCAATCCTGAATTGGAAATAAATATAGGTTCCTGCCTATTGGGACTGTAATAATATCCCAATATTTTTCTAGGGCGCTATCACATTTAAAATCAAGAAATCCCCCAATCAACGTGGCACTTGCTGCCTCATGCACAACATTCAGGAATGATCTGGCACCAAAGGGCCTTTTTTAACTCATTTGTTAAAGGGAAGGAGGCATGAGAAGGGGTTGTACACAGTTCAAGGCACACCAATATAGTTAATAGTTTTTTGATGTTGATAAGCCTTGGGGCTTTGCTGTATCTGTGGGATTTAATAACGTCCTGTAGATCCGAAAGAAATAGCAAAGTCCATTCAACATAATAGAACTACAATTCAGAAACTGACTCCAGGCATCACCTAAGAGTATAATTGTAGACTCAATGAAGGAGCAAGCTGAACCTCATTGGTTGATATTACCCTGTTTTCATTTTGGAGAACAACTTGCACGTTTGTCTGATTGAAGTGAACAATGTGATTTCTTTAGAGCCTGCTCTGTGTATATGAAGGGGAAGTGTGGAGGTTTGCAACATGTGCAACAAGAGGTTGTTTAGGCCTGGATGTTAAGATTATCCGAGAGCCCTGAAGAAGCCTCACGATGCAGCGAAACAGGTATCGGATCCCTCTCGGATTTCCTGAATTGACTACATGACATTTTTCTTCTGATTGAGAGCTGATTCTGGGTTCCCGCCTTCTTTACTATAAACGTGGATCAAGAACATTTGGTGTCTGAACTGTTTAAGCTCGTGTCACACCAAAGCGGACTGTAAAAACTAACATACATGACAGACTGAAATGTGAATGATGACAGATGGAGAAAAGTTTGATTCGTAATTATGTGTTGCCAAAGTAGAAATAAAATATTATTGTAAATATGAGTTAGATACTGTATAGTAATTATTACACTTTAGAGCTGTCCCCATTGCTAGTGTAGTCATTCATTTTAAGTGTGTGGTAGAAACAAAGCCATGAATTCCATACAAAAGAAGTTTCACAGTGTGTTGAATTTAACCTTCTTGTGGTAGGAAGGTTCTGAAAGATGGGCCAGAGCAGTCATTTGAGAGAATTCCCCAAAAACTAAAAAGGAAGAGCCAACAGGTAATGGGCCGCTTAAGAGATCACATATCTGGGTACCCATTGTACCAGAGTAATATGATTTCTGGTCTGGTAGATGCCAACCTGCACAGCCTAATGGTAGTTTTAAAAATGTGTACTGCACACCTTGGTTATTTATCTACCAAAGCACATCTGGAGAAAATAGACTCCACTTTTCTAAAAGAGCTAAAATGGACAAGAAATAGAACAACATGATAAAAAATATAAATCTTGGAAGGGCTATCATTTTTATGATGCTAAAGCAATCCATCAAGCTGATTGGAAGAATGTCATAGCTTGGCAAGACATCAGGATTCTTTCAAACAAGTTGCCTATAGTTCAGATCTATCATTTCTTTTACGGGCAGTGAGATAATTATCCCTGGTAAGTTGTTGAGCTCAAAACCCTAAAATGTATTTCCTTCTTAGGCCTGTTCATGATCATTTGAGTTTTGCTGGTGTTTGATTACTCAATCAAGAATGAGTAGTAAGTACCTCCTTCTCCTTACTGAGTGCCGCAATTAGCTGAAAAGGGACAAACAAAGCTGTGTGCACATATGCAGCAATCTTTCCTGGATATTGAATATAATAGGTACAATATCCTTATTCCGATCAAGATGTACCAAGAGAGATTTGATATATCGAGAAGCATTTCTGTAGAGTGTACCATTGCAAGACCCGGTGGTCAACTGGCTTGCAAACCATACCTTGCACACCAAATACAATGCTTATGAACCACGATTGATGTTACAGATGCAAGTACATACAGATCACAGAGATTAATTTACAGGTTAGATTACATATTTCATTATCTTTTATACTTTTATTGTGATGACTACAAATATAGTATTATATATTGATTTTGGTATGTCTTGTTATCTACCGATGTTGTACTGGTTTTGTTAATTATTTATATGAGTAATGTGAGCTCATAAGCTTTGCTTTTGACGTGCGAGCCATCGCTTGCATGGCTTTTGTGTGAGGAATGGATTGCGGAGCTAAATATTAGTTGAGCATTTTAGTGGCTTTTAGGTTTTGTTTTGTAACCATAACTTCAGTTTTAACTGTGTTTTTTTTAAGTATGTTTAAGAGGTTTTAGATATATGTTAGTGAGACATAACTGATACTAACCATAAGTTAACTTTTACAGTAGTTTTCAATGAAGGTTTCAGTTATTTTGATTATATAATACATTTAACATCTATGAAATAACCAGGGCTGGACTGGCCATAGCGGGCACCAGGCAATCCCCCGGTGCGGCGCATGGGTGGGGGCAGGTTTTGGGCCCCTGGGGGCTGTTTTTGTTCCAGGGCCGTTTTTGCAGCATAGCTGCAAAATCAGCCCTGTACCAAAATCGGCCGAAAACCGGCCCCAGCAAAGAACTCGGCGGCACCTCCAACCCCCCGGAGTGGGGAGGGGAGGGCCGGCCGAGCACTTTGCCAGGGCCGGTTGTGATTCCCAGTCCAGTCCTGGAATTAACCCTATCCATGTGCCTTTTGGCCGTGTGCAGGGTGGGTTGGTCGACTCCTGTCTCAGGATCGGTAAACCATGGATCAAAACAGACCTTTTCATGTGAAATTCTTTGGGGATTGTCCCTTTGAGGCCTTCCTACATGAGTCAGGGGGTCCAGGTTTGCTTATCCTTTCAGCCCCATTATGGCTCTTTCACTTTTATATTTCAAGATGCAGAGACCGACTACCAATCCTTGGAATGGCAGTTGCAATAGATTTATTTCTGTTCCTCTTAGTCAGTTTGAGGCTTCGAGTTGAGAAACTCAGTCGTGGCTTTGTGGCCTGTAGGAAGCTCGCTCTCTATATTGTACACTTAAAACAAGTACACTGTGTAGAGAGTCCTGTGGGTCCCTAATTGGCTTACAGAGGCTAAAGTAGATAATGCTAACGCTCTCTTTTGTGATAGTGTGGGTGAGCAGTTAGGCTTATCAGAGGGTAGCGCTTTTTGTACTCAGAGGTAATAAATGAGACACTCATTCAAAGAATGAATCCAAGACCAAATCAGAAAAATAAAACTCATTTTTATGTATGTTTTAAAACCAAGCACTTTGTTCAAAGGTAAGTACTTTCTTTGTTATAAATTTTTACAGCTAAGTAAATATTTCAAAGTAGTGAGCCTTTATCCTATGGTAGAAAAGTCATAAATGCAAAAAAGGTAAGTACAGTCGGTTTCGGGGGTTCACCTGCTGGATTTAGAGTTGTAGGGGCCAAGGTCCTTGGGGAGAGGATGTTGCCTAACGGTTAGAGCGGTCAACCTCGGTGCTGGGGAAATGGGTTTGCGTCTCAGCAGGCATGCTCAAAATACTGTGATTCTGGGTACATCACTTATTTTCCATGTGCCTAACAAAAAAAAAATGAATGTGTCCATTTGTAATGCAACAGGTGCTCATGTAAAGCGCTCTGATACCTTTGGGTCTGGTTCGCATAATATATAAAACACCCCCCACAAAAACAAAAAAGAAGTACTACCAGCAGGTTTTTGGGAACTGCCCGGGTTTCGCCGGGAGCAGGGTGCTGGTGAGGTTGTAGTGGGCGCACTATGGTGAAGGGAGAGAGGGCACCTGGAAACAGGGGGCACCTGGAAACAGGCTGCACAGGGGGACAAGCCTGAGAGGTCCCAAGTGGGACCTTGGGTCGCAAAGGGTCTTCGAGGCACGGGCGATTCATCGGGACCCAGGACGGATGGCTCAGGTGCAGAGTGGTTAGGGCGGCTGGGCTGATGCGCAAAGATGTTCCTCGTGATTACGGACAAACTGCTGGCAGGGGCAAAGTCAAGACAGCTGCGCCGCTCACAAAGTGGGTCTCAGTGATGCTGACTTCCCTTGATGGCTGCTCAGTCATAGTGCAGGGAGAATCCGGACTGGAGTCTCACTATTGGTGTTTTGTGTAGGGTGTCCGATACCCCAGTGGTTGGCTGCATGGCTCTGGTTGTCCTGGTGTCTTCACACTCGGTGGGGAGATAGATTTGACCGTCCAGAGTATGAGTACCTTCTCCTAGTCCTCTGCGGTGTCAGTTGGGCCGGGGAGCTGCAAGGTGGTGGACCAGACTCTGCTTATCGGTGCTTATTCCATCCAAAAAAAGATAAAGGAATTTGAAAAGGTGGTGTCCGCATCAGCTAGTTCACCTTAGGGGTGGCGGTGGCTTGATGTGGACACACCTCCTACTCCTACTAATTTTTCTGCCTGTCTTACTGCCAAAATTTGGGGTCAGGACATGGGGTGGCATTTCCTCTATCTGGAGAGACCTGGGTCGCATATTAAAGGCAACAGGGCCTTTGAAGCTTCCTGCCCTGGAATGCAGTTCCTGTGTGGAGGAGGTGCCAACACCTCTGCCCAGATACCGGAGCAGGCTTTGCTCTCGACCTCGGAGAGCAATGACTCCCACCTCAGGATGTCAGAAATTTGTCTAGAGTCACTCGCTGGTGAAGACCAGTCAGTTAGCACACTAATGGTCGGTAGGTTTTCAGGGGGCACCTCTGAGATGCCTTCTGGGTGAATTTCTTATTAAATCCAACCTGGCATAGGTGTGGGTTTATTAAGACGAGATGTTTGGTACCAACATCTGGGGGTACAGTTAAGCCATCTTTTTTTTAAAACCATTTTATTTGGTTTTCTACTTTACATTTCTGTTTTACATCTGAATCACAATAGACATACATACATTTTATTTTAATCTACACTCCCAGCTTTGTAATAGTGTGGTGATATGAAGGTGGGAGCGAGTGTTAGTGAGTTATCCTGATCTTGTGTATATGGGGGAGATAGTCTATTATCCCCAAGTGGCATAGGTCCCCAATAGATAAGATCTTGGGTAGACCTATTAGTCTCTAACTATGTGGTCTACCTGACAGTGAAGCTTTCATGTTGTTGGAGAACTTGTAATCATGAGTGTCCAGCCCATGTACTCGGTGTGGTTTCCCTGTGCACTTTAGTATCTAAGGGTGAACTTGGACATCACAGGGACACATCCACTTACACAGATATGCCCACACGTGAGTATAGTGCACCCTGCCTTAGGGCTGTAAGGCAGGCTGTAGGGGTGACTTAACTATACCACATGCAGTGCTGTCTAGGCATGGCACCCGCCATGTCGATTATTTTTTTCTGCCCCCGCGACACGTAAGCAGCTATGGCTGTTTGCATGAGCTTGGTGTGGGGGTCCCTTAGTGAGGCACAATTTGTGCTGCAGCCTTCAGGGCCCGCTTTAGGCCCAATGCCCTAAGTACCAGGGATACCATTTACTAGAGACTTATATGGAGTCTAAAGTGGTGCCAATTGTGGAATAATGGTTCAGTTTAGGGAAAGAACAGTTGTACTTGGGACCTGGTTAGCAGGAACCCAGTACACGTTCAGTCAAAGTTGCATCAGATACCAGGCAAAAAGTGGGAGCCTACTGCAACAAAACCCAGTTTCCTACATGGACCAAAATGATCAACTGAAAAAAATAGTGTTTTTCTAATCAAGTGTAATAATTTTAAAATTTTGGCCACGGATGGTCGCAAAGTCTGAGTTCAGGGTCAGTTCGTGAATTACCCATCCAGAAATCTGATTTTAAAGCTTTCCATTGGTTTCCCATGAAGGCCCACATTAATTTCAAGGTACTAACGTTTGTTCACCAGTCTCTTTTTGGCACCGTCCCTAGATTTAATGCAAAGTATTTAATTCAATATTTCCCAGCAGTATCTCTTTTTGCCTCATCTCCAGATTCCACAAAGCTTGATTTGGAGGTCCTGCCTTCTCAGTTCTGGTTCTCCATTTGTTGAACACCTTGTTCTCTGTCCTTCAGAAAATCACTAATTGCACTTCATGGAGGAATTTAAGACATTTCTATTTCACCCTCACCTCACTTAATCGTTCTTCTTATAACTGTTTCCTCTCAATTCCAAATACTGTTTGTTGACTGAATTGTTTGCACCAAGAGTCCATCAGGGGAAGGTGCACTCTACAAAATGTATATAACATAACATTGCTAATGGCACATGCTTGACAGATGTTTCTAATTTTGGTTTCTAGATTAATCAATATTCTGATCTAGAAACTGTAACTGTTGCTTTAATTATCTCTATTGGGTTATGTGCATTTCGAGATAACATCTAAGCATATGGAAAAGTTTAGCTAACTATTTGCAAGTACAATTGATTAGCATATCCTAATGGTCTTCAGAATATGTTGTTTCTCCCTGTGTAACACAAAAGATGCCCATAGGGGGTAGTAGCGCATGTTCAAATAAACATAAGAAACTCAGGGGTATATGTGCAAGAACTGCAGCTAACTAACTCTAACTCTAGTTAGCAGCATTTTCTTAATGCGGCCTAGCACCAAAAACTATCACCCTGTTAGCGATGTATTTACAATACATTGTTACATGGCGATAGTTTCCGGTAGCCATGGTGAAAACTGCGGATAACACTAGCATGAAGGTGATACAAATTCTGATGTTAGCTAGCAAAAACTGACTAAAGGCCCATTAGCGGCAAAAAAACTCACGTTAGTCATCCCAAAGTTACTTTTTTTGCCTCTCCTCTAGAGGCAAAAATAGTGTATAAGTCCACCTCCAATGAAAAATAGGAAACAAACCCAATAAAATTCAGAATGGAGAAGCCAGGGCCAAGTGCAGCACAGATCAACAACTCCCAAGCCCCCAAACAGCCAGGATTACCAGCCAGAGGCCATGGGGAAGAGGAAATGCAGGGCTACAATCATGAAAAGAGGCGCATCACTGGGCAAAACCAACGATGCATCACTTTTTATTGCGCACTCCTTGCAACACCATGTCATTAAAAACCTTGAAAGTGTGGACAGAACCTGGGGCCCGGAGGCCTCCCTGGGCCAGCATCTGGGACCCGGAGTGGGATGGGGAGGTGCTGTGGAGTCGCTGGTCCATGGCGGTGGACATTGAGGTGCTGTGATCGCCCTTACCTGTTAGTGAAGTCTGACAGGTTGCATGGAGACACGTTGCTGACCTGTGTGAGAAGACTGCCTGGCGCTACTTGGAGCTGTGAACAGTAGAGGAGCTCCTACGCACAACATAGGGAGGTCTGCATTGCATACTATGCGCCACCACTACACCAGGGTGCATGGAGGAGATTACCAATGGTGGGCTGCGCCTCTCTGCATCCTAGGCCGTAGGATGTTGTGCTGGCTGGACACTGTGGAGGGTGAGGCCCCTGAGCAGTGCCAAACTTGTGTGGCAGGAGCGCTGTAACTTCGCGCCTACGGGGGCCCTGTTGCATCACCTGCATTAGGAGGTCCCCCCAATGGACTTTGCGGTGACTTCTGTACCCAGGCTTGTGCAATCTCTCCTGGCTGAGGATCCTGCTGGCTGTGTCACAGATTTGGAGGGAGTGCAGCACATTGAGCCCCAGTGTCAATTTCTAGGTGAGGAGAAGGTGGTCGCGTAGTGGAGGAGGCCCAGGGGCGAGTCTGGCCAAGGCCTTGTGCTTGTGGGAGACGCACACCGTGCCCTGTGCAAACCCTGTGCTGCTGCTGACCCTCATCACTGAGTCGCAGAGATCGGCCATTGGTGGCAGTGGGTGCCAGGGGCACCGGCCGATTCTGGCACAGGCACTTGTTTATGCAGCTTGATCCACAGTTACTCCCTGGGAACACAGAATATGACTGCCACTGTTAGATCGGAAGAGGCAAACGGGTGGTGCAGACTTTCCTTGCCCCCTGTTAGTTTGCTTTTGGGTGTACGGGGGACTAATCCTCAGTGGACTTCCTCTTCCCACAGCGCTGCACCATCTGGTTGCTGCTGCTGCTGCTGTCCCCATCTGCTGCTGCTGGTTCCTCTGACCCAGAGATCAGGTGTTCGAGTCCCTCCTCTACCCGCAGGCTCCTGCCTGCGCTCCATCCCAGGTGGTCCAGTGGTAGAGCGTCACTGCTCTGCAACTTGACTGCCCTCCTGTCCCTGTTTTCTGCTGTTCCTGTTCATCTTTCTGCTCTTCTCCATTGCTTTCCTACCTTTTTCTTTTTTTTACCTTTGCTTTGTTTGACTGTGTTACTCCTGTGCTTTTTTGCAATTCCTTTTTCCCTATCCTCTCCCTCGTTGCCTCAGCGATCCCCGCATCCCCTCCAGTTTCCTTTCCTACGTTTCCTGCGTTTCCCACCTCCCAGTTGTCCAGCCCCCCCCCCGCAGCACTACTTAATGGCTGATGCTGTGCTGCCATGCACAGCGGGCCTGCCACTGGTGCACCAAAGGGAAGCCAAAGGCAAGCCTGTCTGCATCCGTCGCCCCTGTACTGTGCCCAGCACCAGAGACCCTGCCTCTTGGACACTCCACCTTTAAGACCCCAGCACCCTCCTCGCCCTCAACCCTGGACACCACACTGCCTGCCAACTAGCATCACTGAAGAATACCCTTGCACCCTGTGCAAACGCAGCTCCTGCCACATCAGCACACCTACAGTGTTGAGTATCAATGGAGTAAACCCGAAATGCTACCAAACCTGGGTCACAATTGAAGTATACTAGACAAATGGTCACAGTAGCAGAAAATTAGAACACAAATGTTTGTGTAATCAATAACATTCACAATGTGAATTGTGTAAACTCTGCATTTAATGCAATTAACTTTCAAAGCATTAATCTCTTGTTAATTAGGCAATGCAGTTGCTCTATCTACTAGCATCAAAAATGCGGTTGTAATACTAAAGGTGCTCAAGTGTGGGGCAAGGAAGGGTGGGAGTGTTGGGTTCAAAGTGATAGGGTAAAGGTAGGGGACACAGGAGAGGTGTAGTGGCATATGTACATCAGATTCATGTAAAAAAACATATCCCGCCTATTGAAGGTCAATTGTTCCAGTAATACATAGCACTAGGGGACATTGATACTAAATCTCAATAGTCAGGGCTTGTATGAAAATGTTGGTAGTGAACGTTTCGACCCCTCAAATGTACAAGGTGAATCGGTCTTTAGGACAGGGTCTTCATCAGGACATGGTAAAAAGGGCACCTAAGAAGAACAACAGCATGTAGATTCCGGCTGTGCGGTTTAGAGACTGGGCAAACCCGAGCTCAAATTAATTAAAAAAAGTACTGCCCACAGTGCATGTACAATAATCCAAAAGACGACTGGTGGGTTAAAGAATCCCTCTCAGTATGGAGTTAAATCTTGTTATTAGCATTCTCATCGCTCGGAGAATTTGGACCACTCCGGCTGTCCAGAAGGAGGCTTTGCCATTCATGATCACGCATTCCAATGACCCAATGGTGACCATGGAACACCTCCACTTCCAGATCCAGATCCAGACCAACCCCAACACCACCCTTCGTGGCACCCTAATCTACAGGCCCCTGAGCCATGAACCCCCATTCACCGATGCTATTGTAGATCTCATTGCAACACAGGGTCTCCCATCCACCGACTACATCCTACTCAGAGATCTCAAGTTCCACCTGGACAATTCCAGTGACCAGAACACCGGAAAGCAGCTAGTCACTGCACTAACCCACATAGCCGGACAGACGCTCGAGCCCGTCTTCTCCGCCAACAGAAACTTCAACTACAGCCACACCACCAAACTCTCCTGAACCGACCATCATTGTATACATTGAGCCTTCACCATGGCAACCGTACACCACCGCCATCATCCCCCCTTTGCAGCTGGATCAAGGTCACTGAAGAACTTGTTGTCAACTCCATCAGCACCACCACTGCACCAACGCTTACAGACGTCAACACAGCAGTGCGCAACCTCCACCGATGAATCTCCAACTGCGCCGGACCCCACCACCCCTCAAGAAAAGACCAAGCAAACAACACTCCATGAAGGCCAACTGGTTCACTCCCACCCTCCACTAGTTCAGCCGACCTGCAGATGTTTCTAGAAGAGATGGAGTCACAACAATACCCCTGAAACTCACACAACCTTCAAATCCACCGTCAACGCACACCACATAGAAGAAGAGGAAATCCCCTGGATTGATACGTTTTGTACAGGTAGGTGTCCCTTCCTGCACAACATCAATCAACTCTGCAACACCATGGCGCAAGGGCACCTGCGTTGGCACTTGGTGACCATTGTGCGTCAATGTAGGGGAAAAATACAGGGGGGTTCATTCATGGGCCCCTTCTAACAGTTTAAAGCTTCTGGTGCGTCATTTTCTTGATGTACTTGCAGTGTTAATTTTGCACCACGTTGTGCTGTATTTACAAAGTGGCACATCTATAGGCACATCTATACGTGACCTTGTAAAGCCCTGTGCCACATTATACCTGCATCAGGCATGATGTATGCAGGGCGGGCATTCCCACACAACCAAGCCTCATAAGAATGGTGCAGTGTAAGGCATAAGGGTGACACAGTGCCACAGGGAAAGGCTGCCTTATGCAATGTTGGTGTTGCGTCATGCTTGTGACACAACTGCAGCAATGCGTGACTTTAGCGCTGACAGATACGTCAGGATACAAACGTATCTGTCATTAATTGTGATATGAAGCACGTACACTGAATACAGCACATCCATGGTGTTGCAAGAAGGGCGAAGTGAAAAGTGTTGCAAATCTGTTTTGTTGCAGCAATGCAACACTTTCCCTGGATGGGGCCCAGGAATGCGGCCTATCTTATTGATAGTGAGCATTCCTGCCCTTTTGTTTCTCACAGGGCAGCTCTGCAACATTCCTTGCAGTGCTGTCCAGCACCAAAACCTTCTGAAATGAGGCCCCAAGTGTTCGCACCAATTTTGAGAACAGCTATTTTCTGATCTTAAAAAAACTGCCTCTAACTGGAGTTAGAGCCAGTTTTTTCAGTTTTGCACCATATAAGGAATTCCTTGTAAACATTGCGAAGTGGAGTGAGCGTCAGTTTTAGCACAGGAACGCCTACCTTGCATTCCATTTTCTTTAAGTCCCGCTAACAGAAGTGGCGATCTTGAAATTTCACTTTAACGCTAGAAAAGTGCAGCTAACTGCAGTTAGCGGCTACTTGTAAATAAGGCTATAAAACAAAGCTGCCGTAATGTAAACAAATTGATGCTACAGCGGCGTTAAGTCCTTGCACATATGCCCCTCACTCTATTACAATATAGTCACTGTGCATTCACAAGGCATGTGTGAGGGCAAAAAAAAGGAAGAAACAATTGACAAAGGCAACAGATCTTTGGCCGTTATGACTATATGAATGCTTTTTTTATTTTTGTTGCTTTGTGTGCTTTATTTTAACTTTATTCTTTTAAACTCATTTTAGGTTTCACTCACCTTTTCCTTTTAAACAATTTTATGAGGAAAGGGGCAATTCTTCCTGTAGTGAATGACTTCGACATCCAAGACCAGAGTATCACCATTTCAACGTAATTTTTTTACTTTGTTTTAAACATTGCTGAGTAATGTATTCTACTGTAGCAATGCCTTTTCAAAGGCCAACCTGTCTCCTTTGTGACTGACATTCCACTTGTGACAGAGCTCCTGATGGAACAGTGAACCGAGTTTGCCTTTGAGTATATGGACATTTCATTTTGTGAGGTCACAGAGATAAAATTCTTAATTGGGAGGAAAACTGACACTAATATACAAAAAACAGACGAACAGAGAGATAAGTAGGAAACAAGGATTCTTTCCATTATATAACATTTGAAATTAAATTTTAAAGACATTATATTGTCACTTATAAGAAACATATTCATAGCAAAGTTATGGTTAGCTTTTTGAGTAACGATTATACATATACTAACATAATTATCTTGATAATTTTAAGCAAATCAAGTTCAGAAATCCGTGGCACCATTCATCGAACCAGGGTGGCCTTACAAACCTAGAATGTAGTGAGTTACAGTGAAAGTTACAGAACACTTTTGTGGTCACACAAATCCTGCGATTCACAAATTCTCATGGTTTTGTGATCGAAAATAAGTGCTTTGCAATATACAAAGCCCCTTTTGCAAGTATTACAAATCTCTCTGACTTGCAAGAGGGGTTCTGCCTTTCCCTCTGAATCGAAAATAGGAGGAACCTAAAAGGGGCGCCCCCTTCTTATTGCATTTTGCAATGTCATCTACCAAGGTTTGTATTGTGAATTTTTTCTGCACCCAAGAACAGGAACAGAATGAAGCAGTGTGGGAGTTTTCAACAAGACTGCTTTCTTGACAACACATGCACTACCTCGGCAACTCTACAGCATCCACTAACTCTATGGCATGCACTAGCTCAGTAACTCCACAGCATGAACAAACTCGGTAACTACAGCGTGCACTAAATGTCTGACCTTGCAGCATGTGCTAACTCAGTAACTCTACTGCATGCACTAACTCAGCAACTCTACTGCTTGCACTAACTCGGTAATCCTACAGCATGCACCAACTCAGCAACTGCACTGCTTGCACTAACTCGGTAATCCTACAGCATGCACCAACTCAGCAACTGCACTGCTTGCACTAACTCGGTAATCCTACAGCATGCACCAACTCAGCAACTGCACTGCTTGCACTAACTCGGTAATCCTACAGCATGCACCAACTCATCAACTGCACTGCATGCACTAACTCGGTAATCCTACAGCATGCACCAACTCAGCAACTGCACTGCTTGCACTAACTCGGTAATCCTACAGCATGCACCAACTCAGCAACTCTACTGCTTGCACTAACTCGGTAATCCTACAGCATGCACCAACTCAGCAACTGCACTGCTTGCACTAACTCGGTAATCCTACAGCATGCACCAACTCAGCAACTGCACTGCTTGCACTAACTCGGTAATCCTACAGCATGCACCAACTCAGCAACTCTACTGCTTGCACTAACTCGGTAATCCTACAGCATGCACCAACTCAGCAACTGCACTGCTTGCACTAACTCGGTAATCCTACAGCATGCACCAACTCAGCAACTCTACTGCTTGCACTAACTCGGTAATTCTACAGCATGCACCAACTCAGCAACTTTACTGCTTGCACTAACTTGGTAATCCTACAGCATGCACCAACTCAGCAACTGCACTGCTTGCACTAACTCGGTAATCCTACAGCATGCACCAACTCAGCAACTCTACTGCTTGCACTAACTCGGTAATCCTACAGCATGCACCAACTCAGCAACTGCACTGCTTGCACTAACTCGGTAATGCTACAGCATGCACCAACTCAGCAACTGCACTGCTTCCTCTAACTCAATAACCCCACAGCATGTGCCTAAGCCGCAACTCTACAGCATGCACCAATTCAGTAACTCTACAGCATGCACTAACTCAGTAAACTCAGTACCTCTGCAACATGCACTAACTCAGTAACTCTGCAGCATGCGCTAACTCAGTAGCTCTGCAGCACGCACTAACTCAGTAACTCTGCAGCATGCGCTAACTCAGTAGCTCTGCAGCACGCACTAACTCAGTAACTCTGCAGCATGCACTAACTCAGTAACTCTGCAGCACGCACTAACTCAGTAACTGTGCAGCATGCACTAACTCAGTAACTCCGCAGCACGCACTAACTCAGTAACTCTGCAGCACACACTAACTCAGTAACTCCGCAGCACTCATTAACTCAGTAACTCTGCAGCAACCACTAACTCAGTAACTCTGCAGCACGAACTAACTCAGTACCTCTGCAGCACGCACTAACACAGTAACTGTGCAGCACGCACTAACTCAGTAACTCCGCAGCACGCACTAACTCAGTACCTCCGCAGCACGCACTAACTCAGTAACTCAGCAGCACACACTAACTCAGTAACTCCGCAGTACTCATTAACTCAGTAACTCTGCAGCAACCACTAACTCAGTAACTCTGCAGCACGCACTAACTCAGTAACTCTGCAGCACGCACTAATCCAGTAACTCTGCAGCATGCACTAACTCAGTAACTGTGCAGCATGCACTAACTCAGTAACTCCGCAGCACTCATTAACTCAGTAACTCTGCAGCAACCACTAACTCAGTAACTCTGCAGCACGAACTAACTCAGTAACTCTGCAGCACGCACTAACTCAGTAACTGTGCAGCACGCACTAACTCAGTAACTCCGCAGCACGCACTAACTCAGTACCTCCGCAGCACGCACTAACTCAGTAACTCAGCAGCACACACTAACTCAGTAACTCCGCAGTACTCATTAACTCAGTAACTCTGCAGCAACAACTAACTCAGTAACTCTGCAGCACGCACTAACTCAGTAACTCTGCAGAACGCACTAATCCAGTAACTCTGCAGCATGCACTAACTCAGTAACTGTGCAGCATGCACTAACTCAGTAACTCCGCAGCACGCACTAACTCAGTAACTTTGCAGCACACACTAACTCAGTAACTCCGCAGCACTCATTGACTCAGTAACTCTGCAGCAACCACTAACTCAGTAACTCTGCAGCACGAACTAACTCAGTAACTCTACAGCACGCACTAACTCAGTAACTGTGCAGCACGCACTAACTCAGTAAATCCGCAGCACGCACTAACTCAGTACCTCCGCAGCACGCACTAACTCAGTAACTCAGCAGCACACACTAACTCAGTAACTTCGCAGTACTCATTAACTCAGTAACTCTGCAGCAACCACTAACTCAGTAACTCTGCAGCACGCACTAACTCAGTAACTCTGCAGCACGCACTAATTCAGTAACGCTGCAGCATGCACTAACTCAGTAACTGTGCAGCATGCACTAACTCAGTAACTCCGCAGCACGCACTAACTCAGTAACTCTGCAGCACACACTAACTCAGTAACTCCGCAGCACTCATTAACTCAGTAACTCTGCAGCAACCACTAACTCAGTAACTCTGCAGCACGAACTAACTCAGTAACTCTGCAGCACGCACTAACTCAGTAACTGTGCAGCACGCACTAACTCAGTAACTCCGCAGCACGCACTAACTCAGTACCTACGCAGCACGAACTAACTCAGTAACTCCGCAGCACACACTAACTTAGTAACTCCGCAGCACTCATTAACTCACTAACTCTGCAGCAACCACTAACTCAGTAACTCTGCAGCACGCACTAACTCAGTAACTCTGCAGCACGCACTAATTCAGTAACTGTGCAGCATGCATTAACTCAGTAAGTACAGCGCGCACTAACTTAGAAACGACTATGCAATAACTCTGCATCATGCACTAACTTGTCAACTTTGCAATATGCACTAACTTCGTAACTCTACACTAAGAACTAACTCAGCAACTCTACAGCATGCCTTAACTTGGTAACTCTACTGCATGCATTAACTTCGCAACACTACAGCATGCACTACCGTGTGTGTGTGCGTGTGTGTGAGAGAGAGTGCGTGTTTGTGTGCGTGGTACCTGAATGTGTATGTTTGAACCATGATATTGACAATTTAACAATCCTGCATCACACCCAGGATGATAGACTGATGGCAAATTAACGAATGCAAGTGTGGAACAACCAGTTGTAGACACCTAGTCTGATATAAAAGGACAATTTGTATTGTGAGAGTGCCCAAGGCAGGCAGGAGGGAATCATGGTTAGCTCTCCAGGCTTAGTGTGGTCACAAGTTCTTAAAGTCATTAGTGACTCTCAGTGGGAAGCTCAAATATTGGTTTCAGCAATGAACATTTAGCAGACACCCTGGACTTCTCTAAAATCCACCAATAAGAAGTTCTGATATATAAATTGTCTTAGATTTCCCAAAGACCCAACCATTAACAATGAGGGGGACAATAACAACACTTCAAATGCTGGTTATTAAACTTACATGTCTGTTACTCTGCCCTCTGCTCCCATCACCTACCCTCCTCACAAGCTAATTTTCGGAGGTAGAGCTGCACTGTATCCTTCGATAGTAGACCACCAAACCATCTTCCAGCTCAGACACCATCCTTTCATTTCTTGTGCTGAATTCAGTAGTCAATGCAACCTAAAATCCATTTGCAGCCCACAGTTAACCACCTTTAGCGATTGGTCACATCTGCATAATTTTTTATAGAATACTAGATCAATTTTCTTTGAAGATCCAATAGCTTGGATACACAATACAACATTAAAACTGTTAGGTTTTTTTATTTTAAAAAGGCATTAAACAAACAATGTGGATGGACCAGAAGGAGTAGTGATTTCCCTATCTGTGTCGAGCCCCCTTTGTCCGTGGTCTGTGGGCTAATGGTAGACTCCATGGTGGCTAGAGGAGGTTCTGGAGCTAAATGCTCCACACCCTGTGCAATTACACGCAGTGAGCATTTTTGTTGTATATGAAGTTAGGACCCTAGTGTAATTTTCCCGATTCATGCCCATATATAGGTATAAATCACCCTATCCTTATATAGGCATAGAAATCATAACCATATTTAGACTTAGCCTATGCAGTCCAAATACGGCATGGCTACTTCCACTAGTTCTGAAAATCCACAACGATTTCTTGGAAAAACCCGCCTTCAGCAGTCAGGGACTTCCCCTTGCTTGAATATTGATTTATCCAAGAACTCATGGAGTTTTCAAAGAACTGAGTCTTTGATGACGTTATTATGTCCAACCTTACGTCAAACAAGGCACCTTCAAGGTATAAATATGCCCACATTTGCCCAAGCAAACACACGGTGGTTTGGAGCAGTTCGACTATCTACTTGCCCGACGCCCTGCTACAGCAAGTGCCGAAAGAAGCCGACACTCCAGCAGACGCACTGAGAGAGATGTTGTCTTTTCTCTTGCCGAGAAATCCAGCCCCAGTGTTTCCAAGCTACCCTTGCGGGTTGTTGGGAAATCGAGTCCTGAGAGAGAGATACCAGACCTCCTTCATTCTAAACCAAGGTACGGAGCTGATTAGACCCTTAGAGAATTCTTGGAATAGATTCTTGGTAAAAGAATACTGCAACTAAGCTACACCTCATTTACTTCTTCCCTTGTACTAGACCTAGGTTAGGTACACCGGGGTAGGCGTATTTTACAAGCACCAGTTGAGTACTTTTAGTCTTTATTTATTAATGTATGTATTCTATGTATTTTATGGCTTAGAAACCATATCATGCTTTTACAGTATTATTTTATAATACTCTTCGTACTGTACGCATTGTACTTTGAAACCAGTATTACGATTGTAGCAGTTCATTTCCTCTGCATGAGAAAGAAGACTGTTCAATAAATCCTTTTATTGAAAACGCCCGTCTCTCTATTTCTCTGCACCTCTGGTGAAACGAAGCATGCACGATTGACTGAGTGAAATAACTATGTATTGTTTCCGCGACTCTAGAGATACATTTCTTATTCTTGGGAAACAAAGCTGTCATGTTTATGCGGTTATCAGAAACTAATCCCTTCTTGTGTATTAGAGAAAGTTTCTAGTGATCTCTGAGCTAGCTGGCACACACAATTAAGTCTAGTATATTCGATAGAGACATAGTAGACCTCAGTCCTACGTCAAATCTATAGGATATATTATTCCAATGCGCAGAGCCGATTGGGAAAATATGAACTACACTACATTTTGAGATCCCCATTTAAATTGAAAACTCGTGTGTGGCATTTGGATTGACAGAACAGGTGCCCTGAGAGAGTGTAACCCCATTGGAGCCAAAAAGTCTTCACAGCGCCTGCACAAAGCAAAGATAGACCCCTTTGATGCAAGTGAGCCTTAAAAAGTTCCAAACTGTATTAGGACCACACAGCAATGACCACCCCATCTACAGCGATCTGCGAAATACTGACTGTTTGGAATTGGGTTACTGGTTGAGAGAGGATAACCCTACTCAAGCAGCAATCCCAGTCTCTGTCAGGGCAAATCACAAGCAAGATCTATGGGATACCTACTGGGGATCAGGAACTCACTCCAGCAGAGGTCATCATGGTTCAGGCAGGTCCTGTTGCAGGTCCAGAAAGCGGTACAAAAGGGGGTGGTGATGGATGGAGCATCTGAACCAATAAAACACTCACACCCAGTCAAAAGATCTGGGTTTGATCCATCACTGTTCTTTAGCCCACTCTGCCACCCCAGTTCAGACATGGCTATATGCAAATCAGTCTGACCCTGTGCCTCATGGGAACAGTCCAGCCCGAGCCTGCCAAGCCATGCCTTCCCTGGACCGGAAACAAGCTTTCGAGGACCGGTTTCTGGCATTGCAGCCGTCTTCAGCCCGGCTTGCTTGAATCCAGTGGCAAAGTGAGCAAGGGACTCACGTCTGAGCATACCCTGCCACACTTATGGCAGCCAAAAGCGGTACAAAAGGGGGTGGTGATGGACGGAGCATCTGAACCAATCAAACACTCACACCCAGTCAAAAGATCTGGGTTTGATCCATCACCGTTCTTTAGCCCACTCTGCCACCCCAGTTCAGACATGGCTATATGCAACTCAGTCTGACCCTGTGCCTCATGGGAACAGTCCAGCCCGAACTGCCAAGCCATGCCTTCCCTGGACCAAAAACAAGCTTCCGAGTACCGGTTTCTGGCATTGCAGCCGTCTTCAGCCCGGCTTGCTTGAATCCAGTGGCAAAGTGAGCAAGGGACTCACGTCTGAGCATACCCTGCCACACTTATGGCGGCCATAAGCGGTACAAAAGGGGGTGGTGATGGACGGAGCATCTGAACCAATCAAACACTCACACCCAGTCAAAAGATCTGGGTTTGATCCATCACCGTTCTTTAGCCCACTCTGCCACCCCAGTTCAGACATGGCTATATGCAAATCAGTCTGACCCTGTGCCTCATGGGAACAGTCCAGCCCGAACTGCCAAGCCATGCCTTCCCTGGACCGGAAACAAGCTTCCGAGGACCGGTTCCTGGCATTGCAGCCGTCTTCAGCCCGGCTTGCTTCAATCCAGTGGCAAAGTGAGCAAGGGACTCACGTCTGAGCATACCCTGCCACACTTATGGCGGCCAAAAGCGGTACAAAAGGGGGCGGTGATGGACGGAGCATCTGAACCAATCAAACACTCACACCCAGTCAAAAGATCTGGGTTTTAGCCATTACCGTTCTTTAGCCCACTCTGCCACCCCAGTTCAGACATGGCTATATGCAAATCAGTCTGACCCTGTGCCTCATAAGAACAGTCCAGCCCGAACTGCCAAGCCATGCTTTCCCTGGACCGGAAACAAGCTTCCGAGGACCGGTTTCTGGCATTGCAGCCGTCTTCAGCCCGGCTTGCTTGAATCCAGTGGCAAAGTGAGCAAGGGACTCACGTCTAAGCATACCCTGCCACACTTATGGCGGCCAAAAGCGGTACAAAAGGGAGTGGTGATGGACGGAGCATCTGAACCAATCAAACACTCACACCCAGTCAGAAGATCTGGGTTTGATCCATCACCGTTCTTTAGCCCAATCTGCCACCCCAGTTCAGGCATGGCTATATGCAAATCAGTCTGACCCTGTGCCTCATGGAAACAGTCCAGCCCGAACTGCCAAGCCATGCCTTCCCTGGACCGGAAACAAGCTTCCGAGGACCGGTTTCTGGCATTGCAGCCGTCTTCAGCCCGGCTTGCTTGAATCCAGTGGCAAAGTGAGCAAGGGACTCACGTCTAAGCATACCCTGCCACACTTATGGCGGCCAAAAGCGGTACAAAAGGGGGTGGTGATGGACGGAGCATCTGAACCAATCAAACACTCACACCCAGTCAAAAGATCTGAGTTTTATCCATCACCGCAGGTCCAGAAAGCAGCTCAGCTGGGCAGGTACAGGAAGGCCTCTGGAGCTTGTTATGTCCTTGTAGCTCAGAGCAGGAAGTCAGGCAGCTGACCCTTGGAGTCACTTCAGCCTAGGATGAAGGGGCAGATCCAGTCTTCCTCCTCAGCAAGCAGAGCAGCAGGCAGCAGTGAAAAAGAGTAACAGAACAGCAGTCTGGGGGTCACAAAAGACAGTGCCATACCTTTTGTGAGTGTGCTCAGGCTGAGCCTTTGTGATGTCCAAGTGTTGTAGGTCATCATTGTAGGTGAAAGTAGAGGAGCAACCCTTCAATAGTGACAACCAAATACTAGTGATCCTAAGTGGTGTATGCATAGGCAATGCTAATACATCCCCACAGGCGGCACTCCAGGCGAAACAATGTTTCAAATGCTTAATCCAATGTGTTTTATTGGTAGAATCAAGTTGTTCATCAAAAACGGGTACGATATTGCATTCATATCAAAAGGTTCATATGTGTTTCCAAATGAGGAACGATCAAAGTTGATAACTCCGATGCATTTCGGGCGGTGCCCTTTTTCAAGGAGTTCTGTGAAGAAGACAGAATGAAGTGAGGGTCCGGTAACGTGGACAAAGACGAGGTGATAATATTCAAGAAAACGTGGTGATAATATTAACAAAAACGGGAGTGAATAAAACGCGAGCTCTCATGGGGTGGTTAACTGGTATTTTAACGTGCCGATCAAAATGTGATGGTGAAAGGTGCTACAAAATGTGGTGTAACTAAAATAATAAAAAAACGCGGTGTGACTGAAACGATACAAAGATCAGTGCTCAAACCAGAGAGTGCATAATAGTTAATCCAAAATCACAAACGAACTGAAAACGCTGCGTTCAACACACACTGAAAAACTTACTAGAGGTACAATGTGACGCGACACGTCACTGACGAGTTCTGGGGCATTCCGAGAACGCTACAGGGCGGTGTCCGCCATATCGTAAGATAAAGAGCAGGGTGTGGATAATAGAAAAGGGACTACATCAAAGGTGAAACGAGAAGTATCAGTGAGGGCGCCATATTAGAACGGTGAAATGTGGGGTGAAAAGCACAAAGTAAAGCGGGCGTCATATTGGAATGGTGAAAAGTGAGGTGAAAAACATAAACTAAAACAAGCAAACATACAAATGGATGAGAAAATTAAGTGGGTAGAAAAAATAAAAATAAAAAAGTAAAAGGGAAGAGTTAAACAAGATACGTGGAAAGGATGTTAATAAGCAAGACCAGCACAGATAATGAGAGACAATGTGATATGGTAAATACAGTGATAAGCAGAAAGACATTACAAATAACAGCTATATTCCAAACGATCATTAAGACCAAAAGGCTTATAAGACTGCAAACGAAATATCCATTCAAGTTCTCTTTTGAGGAGGTGTTTGTTGTTGTCAACACCTTCTCTTTTTTTAACAGTCTCAAGGATGATGTATTGTAGTTGTGCAATGGAGTGGCGAGCTTCTGAAAAATGTTGTGCAATGTTGGATTTCTCATTTTTAAGGCGGATGTTAGATTTGTGCTCATTCAAGCGAACCTTAATTTTCCTCTCAGTTTTACCCACGTATAGTTTCCCACATGGGCATTTCAACGCGTATATTAGATTAGTTGAATCGCAGGTGGCATTCACATGGAGTTTGATGACGTGGCCTTTCATCGGATGACAGATGGATTTACCTTTGATGACTGAGTTGCAATGACTGCAATTAAGACATGGTTGAGTGCCTTTATACCGTCCAACTGTGGTGCAAGAACTGGATAATATTTCCTTTATATTTTTGCTTCTGGTGTGTGCAAACAGGGGTGGAGATTTAAACATATCCTCAAAATCTGGTTCACTTTGTAGAATTGGCCAATGCTTAAGTATTATTTTTTTGTAGGTGTTGCTGGCTGTTGAATATTTAGAAACTAAAACGATGCGTTGTTGTTCAGTGGGCGGTATCTACACTCGTAGAACAACATTGCTGTGCATCACCTACCACTATAACCAAATACTAGTGACATTCGATATCGAATCGTTATATACGAATATCCCCCAAGATGAGGCCATAGCAGTGATGAGATATGTATTAGATCAGAGAGAACGTCCACACCAAGTGCCCACAGACTTCTTAATATCATTGGCCACGATATGTTTGAAAAACAATTTCTTTAATTTTAAAGGCCAGCTATATTTACAAATCTCTGGCATGGCCATGGGATGCAGTTTTTCACCGGAAATTGCAAATCTAGTAATGGCAGAATTCGAAAAGAAGTGGTTATATAGCAACACTAATCCTTTTAAGAACGAGGTACATTTTTGGTGTCGCTATATAGATGACATTTTTATGATCTGGCATGGAAATGAGACACTACTACTAGAATTTCACAATTGGTTGAATTCGAGAACACAGGAATTGAACTTCACTATGTCCCACAATCAACAGAAACTTAACTTCCTGGATGTCAACATCCTCAGTGAGGACGGTCACCTAGAAGTCAGTTTATATACCAAAAGCACAGACCGTAATACTTTACTACATTTCACAAGCTGTCACCCCCGGAACCTTAAAGAGAATTTGCCCTATGGGCAATTTCTCCGTATAAGCAGGAATTGTAGTAAAAAAGAAGAATATTTTAAAAATGCAGAGGTCTTGAAAAACAAATTGATAGCCAGAGGCTACCCTAAAAGGTTAGTTAAGGTTGCCTTAAAAAGAGCTTAGTTTACACCAAGAGAAGTTCTTTTGGTGCCACAAATCAAAGAAAAAGATACTCCACTTACATGTGTACTGACGTACGACCCAAAAGCGAATAAAGTTAAAAAAGTCATTAAAAACATTGGAAACTCATTGAACATCTAGGGATAAAAAAAAACCTTTTTGCTTTTAAAAAAGATAAAAACATAAGACAATCCTTGGTAAGAGCAACAAGAAAAGTAGAGTCTCCATCCCAAGACTTAAGAGGACTCCTGAATTTGCCTCCTATAATAGGACACTTTAGGTGTCAAAATTGTGTAGCTTGTAATCTAACAACAGACACAAAGGATTTTGAAATCAATGGATATAAACATCACCCAAAAAGGTTTTCCAATTGCAATACAAAAAACACTATATATTGTATCAAATGTCCGTGCAATATATTTTATATCGGACAGACGACTCAAGCTGTAAAGAAACGTATTTTGCAACATAAATCGAGGGTCAAATGTAAAGTTCAGGGAGCACCTTTAGTGCACCATTATGAAAACTTCCAACATACAGAAAATGACATATTATGGACAGTCCTATGTGTACTGGGAAAAACTAAACAGGAAGAAATCAAATCTAAATTAGACAGGTTGAAAGCAAGACTCATCGAGAAATATAAGACTGCCAGCATTGGTCTAAATGATAGAGATGAAATCTGGGCGTTACTCTGAAAAATGTACCTTGCAAAAAAAGAGGTCTCCTCCGGTCAGTTAATGTATTTCTTTTCATGTAGTTTGTGGATGCTACCATCACATTGAACTAATCTACTGTTAACCCAGGGTTATGTATTGATATATTGTAATTATTGATGTCTAGAGATATTGAGTTACAAGAATGTAAAGAATGGCAGACTGGGCTACATGCACATATATTTTATTTTATTTACTTTTTTATTAACTTGGTACGTTATTATTTATTATTTATTCTTTATATTTTCTGTTTTTTAGAACAATAGCGTGTGCACTTTATATACTTTTCCCTTCTTTTACATAACCTATTGATCGTTTATCATGTAGTAAGATAGAACGGGCCAATTTGTGATACAAGGAGTCCCCTCTTAGTGTTTACCAGGAAGCTAGTTCTTTATTTAATAAACTTGGAACTTATTAGTCCTTTCTCGGTATTTAGCAAGGAGAGATGACTTCCGCATCACGTGAGCGGTGAAAGTCCGGTTTAATGACGCCGAGGTGAACGAACCGAGCAATCCTACTCTTGGCGTTGCTTTGAGCTTTCCCAGTAAGTGGCAGTATTCCCCTATAATTCTTTTTACCGTATGCACGTTGAGGCAAGTGTGTAGCTTACCGACTTCCTGTTTCGGTTTTATAGAATGGCGGCAACATTTAAATACCCGGGATAATTGAAAGGTTCAGAAAAAGAGTGTGGCAAATGCGCTATCCCCTTAAATATGGTAGGACGGCAAACAGTGAATTTAAAGGAGTTCACCATCGTTAAGTAAACAGGTGAGCCCAGTAAAAAGTGTCCTGGTCATCCTGAGTGGACTAAGATGCATACCCCCGTTTTGATTAGTGTCCCTGTTTTCTTTTAGTCCTGAATTGATGAAAATTACCAGATAAGACTGTGTAAAGAAGATATATTTATCTCTGAAGGTATTTTTACTATGGTTATGAGGTTCCTTTTATACTAGTTTATTTATAGGGATATAAAGGTCTTTTTCTTGTTTTTTACTAACACGACACAGGGTGTTTCCTTGATTCACTTATAAATATATTTAGAAAGGTTTATAAGGAAGTATTTAACAGCGTGCACAGGCGTTTTGTAATATAGACACTTGGGGTGGTTTTTTGCAGTCTGGCCATTTCTAGTTATTGAACAACTAGATTTGTATAATTGTATATATGTAAATTTTATATGTAGACCTCTGATTGTTTGAACATATTGATTTGAGATTGGTATGTATAGTTATACATTTTTTTGAATCCTTTAGACCGAATTATCTATTAGCCCTAGTCCTGATGAGGCCCGAATTATGATGGCTGAAACGCGTCGACATTTTTTGAAGAAGACCCCAGCCAAATTATTGAATTTGTGAAAGTATTATTTACAAGGAGTAAAAGGATTGAAGATAGCCTAAAAAGATATGGACTACTCATACTTCTTTTGTTAGGTCTGGTGGAGCTTACTTTGAGAGGAATGCGGAGTCTGTACATATAGCAAGCATCCTTTTTGAAAGAAAAATTGGGCTACAGTATTCAAATAAGGATACATCTTTTGATTAATGTGTATATATATATGTGTTTTGTATATGTCTATGTAAATAATAATATGTAAATATATATGTTGTTGTGTTTGTTTATATTAAGTGGGCCTACAAATTACACAAGCCCCTATCTAATTCTAATTCCTTTTCAATTAAAGTGAAAAAACAATAAGGAAAATAAGATTTGGTGTTCTCTCTGTGGAGGTGGGAAATTTTATTTTATTTAAATAAATACAAAAATAGATGTTTTTCCTGACAATTTATTTGTCGTAGGGGTAGATAATTTAACTATCTCACCTATTACTCTAAAATCTGTTATTAGTGACCTAGGCATCATTTCACTTTATGTATGATCATTGTAGGTGACAGCTCCTCCCCCTCATCGAGTAAGAGATGGCCCATCCTGTCAACACCTATTCTCATTTGTCTCACTCTCTGGAAGCAATACACAAATACCAACTTCCAGCTACACTTTGTCATGTGACCCAATAAACGGGCTGCAGGAACCAAATGGTTAGGACTAGAAAATGCCAACTTTCTAAATGTGGCAGCTTCAGAATTGTGATTTTACAATTCAACTTTACCATTAAAGAGGGTTTTCAATTACAATTCTTTAGAAACCAAACTTGACATTCCTACCTGCTCCCAGTTGAACGGTATCACTTATCAAATGTAATTAGATAACCCAATGTTATCCTATGGGCGAGGCAGACCTTACAGTAGTGAAATACAAATGTAAGAGTTTTACCCTACCAGGTCATGTAAGACTTAAAAGTACATGTCCAACGTTTCTAATTTACTGCATCATGCCCTCTGGGCTGTATTGGGCCTACCTTAAGGGTGATGTATATGAATGAAAAAGGAAGGTTTAGACCTGGCAAAAAGGTTTATTTTCAGGTCGAAATGGCAGTTTAAAACTGCACACACAGGCTGGAATGGCAGGCCTGAGACATGTTTAAAACGCTACTTAAGTGGATGGCACAATTACTCCTACAGCCCACTAGTAGCATTTAATTTACAGGCCCTGTGTACATGTAGTACCACTTTACTAGGGACTTATAAGTAAATTAAATGCGCCAATTGGGTGTAAGCCAATTTTACCATATTTACGTGTGAGAGCGCAAGCACTTTTGCACTGGTTAGCTGTGATAAAGTGAGCAGAGTTCTAAAAGCCAACAAAAATCGGTTCCCAAATCAGGAGGAGAAGGCCAAAAAGTTTGGGGATGTCCCTGCAGAAAGGCCAAGTCCAACACTGCCATTCTTTCACTGCCACAGCCCGGGACATCTTGTGGTTGCTACAGGGCTCTCATCAGGCAAGGTGACTCAGGAGAGTATGCTACCTCAGTGAGAGACACCTAGCTCCTGAACACTATGGGCCCAGCTCCTGACACAGCTTGTGCCTGCTTCTATATGGCTGTGCAGCTCCTTCAAAGGTGAAAACAACCAAACATAGTATCAAGTAGCAGATGGGGCAGGGAGAGAGTCCACACACAGCTAGGAAGAGCAGATGGGGTGCCCAAGGTGTATGGAGTGCTTCTAGATGTTGTTCTCACACCAAGCCAACTGTGTTTTGGATTAAAATAAATAAATTAATGTAACAGCAAGCATTGATGTGGAGTGCTAGGCAGCAACAAAAACAAAGTGGCAGCCCCAGAGGGGTTGTGTCTTCCCATCTAAAATATTTAGGCCTTGCCAGTTGTTAGGATTATCTCTCTAGTGATATTTTATGTTGATAATATTGGTCTGGCCAGCGATATATTTCGGCTGCCTTCTGAGAAAGTTGATGTACATGATTTTAGGTCTGTCTTGAAAATGATTTACCTCTCTACAGACTGACCTTTTGGTATCCCAAAGCCAGCAAGGCTGTATTTTGTATTAAGAAAAGATGCGACAGCTGTTTGCCTTTCATTGTGAGATGCATATATGAAAGACAAAAGACAATTTACAAGAGTATGGCAATTGTACTGTGTTGAGAATTGTAGGAAGGCATTCTGTCTCATACAATCTCACAAATTTCTGTAGTAGGCAAGTATTATTGTATTGGCTACCTTGTGAAAAAATCTTGTGATAGAAAATGTGCACTGTGGCAATTCTTATGAGACTTTTTAGGGGTGGTTTGTATTGTTTTGCCCATATAATGTGGTTTATATTTTTTGTTTTATGTGTAGCAGTTATCTATGTGTGCTTTAAAGTATTTTTTATTTTCAAGAAGAAAAGTACTGGTTGGACATTGGTTTTTTAAGTGTAATTGATGTTTTGTTGCTGAGTTCTGAGTTTCCAGCTAACAGAACCTTTATTAATTAGTCTTGGACTGCCCTGCTTTGCTATCCCGTGAGTTGAGAGAAAAGAGGGAATTTAATCCCTAGTTTGAGGGTCTACAGTACAGAGCCCCCAAGACACCAGAGGCAAATGCCCCCAACTGATGCAACCATAACTCAGCTTTCTCATAACAATCATATCTGTGATATGTCTCTGTCTAACCTCAGTGTCCTAGATCAATACCATGATTGGAATTTGCTTCTTTTACCACAAATCCTTTGTTTTGCTCATGCAGTACAGGATCAGGTTGTCCTTGCTGTTCTAAAGACATACCAGCATCTATCTGAAGTACTTGTCCAGAAAAGTGTATTTGTAAATGGTTACATAAGTTATGTTATGTCTATTTGTTTATTGTTTGGTTTAAATTGTATAATGTTACCATCTCAGATCATTTATTGTAGTAAGCTGGTACTTGTTGAACATTTGAAGGTTCCCTCATGAGTACTACTGATGGTGAGAGTGGTTCTCCTCCAGTTGCCTTCTTCCGCATAAAGTGATTGAATGTCTGTTCATGGATGGTTTTACCATGCTTTTACATAGAACTTGTCCCATAAGAATAACATTTACCAGTATCTCTTGATAATTGCTTGCAACAGATGTTATACTGAACAAACTTGGCAAATACGCAACTCTATCTTAAAGTCTCCTGGTGTCTTGGATTTGATTTCTTTAATGTTATAGTTTGTTTCTCTCAAAAAGTCATGTAAGTCATCCCATGGATATTCTGCACAACTAAGGGTTAGAAACCAAGTTGGTGCTGCTAAATTTCAGAACATGCACTTGAGCTCACCATGACGATGATACCAGTACTCATTCATTCCATGTTGGCATACCATCACATTAAATAAATTTGGAGAGGAAAAATAAATAGACAGCAGCACTGCAAGTACATGGGTGGGGTCTTACTGTAGCTAATTAGAAGTTCAGTTTTTGATATTTTTCTGTATTTGTAAATAGCTAAATAAGTTATGTTATGTTTATTTGTTGATTGTTTGGTTTACATTTCATTGTAATATGTAAAGAAATTGTGTTTGTAAAGTTATAAAAATATATATGACTAATTTAAACTATGAGTCACAAACATACCCATACAGATACTCACAGCTGAACTCACATGCCATAGAGCCATTCACACAGGTACTTACACACCCAACCATACACTCACAAAATCGCTAAAAAAACATACAGTCAGGCACACACCCATTTACACATGTAAAAACGTATTTATATACACATAGTGTGCAGTTTTTTTTACAATCTTTACAGTTGTTGTTTCCCTACTATTTAATTATGATTCTTTCAACAGTACATTATTTATGGTGTAGGAGTATAGAACCAGAGAATAGTAAAAAAGGGAAAATGCACCCAAAGAAGACATTTTTGCAGCGGCAAGCATGTGGCATTTTGCACAGAGAGTAACCATCTCACTTAAAACTTCATAGGCAGCTTGTATTGTAATGTTGTAATGACTACAGCTGATGATGGTTCACCCCAAAGTGCTTTAGAGGTGAACTGTCCTGCTGAACCTGATTTCCCCCACGTCATCCAGTTGTGCATCCTTTCATGAAATATTTTTAAGTGCTTCCACATGGAACTTGTCCCATGTGAATACTTCCTGGCAGTGCACCTGGGTAACTGTATGCCACAAATATTGCACTGCGCATATTTTGCTGTATCCTTCTTTACCCCCGAAGGCATTATATAATTCTTCCAGACATCACATTGTTTTGTGATTGTCGGTGTAAAGATATACCTGCATGTATCTGAAGTGGTTGTGCACAAAAGTGTATTTGTAAATAGTTAAATATGTTGTGTAATGTATGTTTATTTGTTTATTGTTTTATTTAAATTGTGTTGTAATGTGTTAATAGAATGTATTTGTAAAGATATAAAAATGTATATTACTAAGTTAACTCATGGGTCACAAACACACCTATACAGGTACTCATACATGAACTCATACACATATACAGTTATTAACACAGGTAGTCACACACCCACAAAAATACTCACACATCGACTCAAAATCTCGGCCAGTTATGTTATGTTTATTTGTTTATTGTTTGGTTTAAATTGTATAATGTTTCCATCTCAGATCATTTATTGTAGTAAGCTGGTACTTGTTGAACATTTGAAGGTTCCCTCATGAGTACTACTGATGGTGAGAGTGCTTCTCCTCCAGTTGCCTTCTTCCGCATAAAGTGATTGAATGTCTGTTCATGGATGGTTTTAACATGCTTTCACATAGAACTTGTCCCATAGGAATAACATTTATCAGTATCTCTTGATACTCACACACCCACTCAAAATCTCGGCCAGTTATGTTATGTTTATTTGTTTATTGTTTGGTTTAAATTGCATATTGTTACCATCTGAGATCATTTATTGTAGTAAACTGGTACTTGTTGAACATTTGAAGGTTCCCTCATGAGTACTACAGATGGTGAGAGTGCTTCTCCTCCAGTTGCTTTCTTCCGCATACCGTGATTGAATGTCTGTTCATGGATATTTACACATGCAAACACCTACTTACATAGACTCATATACTCATACAGTCATGCACACATCCACTCATACACATACAGCCACTCACACACCCAACTATACATTGACACACACCTACACACCAATACAGCTACTCACACACTCACCCATACATAGTTAAAACCACACAAAGACTGACAAATCCATGCACAGACCAATACAGTCACTGACACACCAAAGCACTCACCAATACAGCCACTGACAGATATAGGGTCACACTGATGCAACTACTGACACACCCAGGGACACTCTGCTACAGTCACTGACATACCCAGACACACACTGATACAGCTACTGACATACCCAGCCACACCCCAATACAGACTCTGACACACCCAGGTACATACTCATATAACCAATGACACACCAAGTCACATATCAATACAGCCAATTAGACATTCAGCCAAACACTTATACAGGCTCTCAAACACCCATACACATACTGATACAGCCAGGTACACACCGATATAGCCACTGATACACCCAGGCACACACCAATACAGCCACTGAACACCCAGGCACACACTCAAATACCCAATAACACAACCAGTGGAGTACGCAAGCGTCGTTTTACATAGGACAGATGTTGAACTGTTGGATAAGATTCAAGTAAGAGCACAATAAAGGGTCTTTAAGATACCGCAGAATGCGCCACCAGCACAGGTGAGGTTGGAATTTGGCCTTATCCATCAACGGATTGGAAGAAATTATGCATATGTCAAGAGTTGGTATCAAATCTGGTTGAGTCGAGCAAACGTTTTACACAATGCCTTGTGGCGAGCCCAGGAAGAAGAACAGCACTCCATTTATGGCAAGTTTTTGAAATCGGCCATGGAAGAAACAAAGTCTAAAGTACTTTGGGCACAGTCCCCCTCCTTTCTAGTTTTTCGTAAAGTGGTAAATAAAATGGTGAAAATACATGCATTAATAGAGGATACAAATAAATTTGCAAAGAGGTCGCACGCTTGGATGGTAATACAGTCTTATACAAAATTACATCCGGCAGAATATTTGAGTACAACATACTGATACTATTTAAAAAGGAAATTTATGGCCACCAGGTTTGGGTTATTACCAAATTTAGCGGATCAGCCCAAATGGAGATACAATGGGCCTACTTCATGTACACTATGTGGCACCGAGAAGCAAGACCTTATTCATCTTATTTGTATATGCCCTGGCTTAAGGCAGATCCGGGAGTGGCTTTTGAAAAAGATATTTATTGAGAGGGGCATTAGGTCTTGTAGAACGGCAATATTCAAGGGCTTGGACGCAATAGATCCCCGTCTAAATTGTAAGATTATGACAATTTTGATACAATATGACAAGATAATAATGAAAAAGGATATCAAAATCACCATACCATTGATGGGGTAGTGTTTGGCAAATATTAATATGAACTGTTAGTAGAGTCAGCATCATTGAATACAATAGTGGGACTAAAACAAGTAGCAATGGTAGCCCTGTTTTTTGGTAAATATATATTGGGTTTGATACATTGCTTTTTTAGATTAGATTTCGTTTTTAGCCAAAAAGTCATTAACATTGTATATTTTTGTATGAAATCACTTTTATATAATCTGTTGAAAACTTTTGCAAAATTTTAAGGAAAAGAGAATATAAATTCTTTCGATATTGTATGGTTTTTATTAACTGAAACAATAAAGATTTCATTTCATTTCAATAACACAACCATTCACACACCGATAAAGATACTTACACACCCAGGCGCAAACTGATACAGCTACTGACCCACTCAACCATACTATAATACATAGACTGGTACATTCTTGCACATAACGATACAGCCACTGGCACACCCAGCTACACACCAATACAGTTATTGACACACCCAGTCAAACACTTATATACTCACTTACTACTCCAGCCAAACAGTGATACAGGCTCTCAAACACCTGTACACACTCACATACAGCCATTGATAAACCCAGCGTCACACTGATACAGAGACTGATACATTCATGCACATTCCAATACAACCAGTGACACACCTAGTCTCACATGATACAGTCACTGACACATTAAAAACACATACTTAGCGCGTTCCTTAACCAGATGGTGGTTCTAAAAAGAACTGTTTTCTTTTCATTTTTAAACGTTTTTTTAATTTTTTAACAAAAATTAAACAGGGTAATGAAATGATAAGAATAGGGAAATGGAATAAAGCAACTGGCTTCAGTGTTCAAAATCATTATTTGGAAGCAAAAAAAATACTAACAGCTATGTTTACTCGCTGTATCCAAGAATCCACCACAGAAGATTTTTACAGTGACAAGCATGTGGCCTTTATCTACAAATAATTTGGCAAATTTGATCTTATGTATATATTTGTAGAGATCAATCCTAGTCTCAGCCAGGTCCATGTTGTTTGTCGGACAAAAATCTAGGCCATGTTTTAGGACTTTTTGTTCTGTTTCTGTCAGAGTTCTCCGCGATAAATTTATAACTTCCAGTTCCTGTCCTTCATTTGTGGGAGTTGTTCCTGTATTCTGAATCAAACAAGAACAAACAACATGGACCTGGCTGAGACTAGGATTGATCTCTACAAATATATACGTAAGATCAAATTGGCCAAATTATTTGTAGATAACCCGAAAATGGCAAAACATAAGAAAAACATTGCAGAACCAGTAATGGGATTACCAGCTAAAGATGCGGAACATATCATTGACTTGATGGAATTGGATACAGATCCTGAGGGTGAAAGAGGAGAAATAAGCTCTCACTGTGATCAACTAGGAGCGGGTAGCAGCCAAAAAAGGCCACAATCCAAATTTTACCCACAACTGCCCCCAGGCAACAAAATTTTTTTTTTTCACGAATGTGTGATCAAGGATCTGTATAATCTAAAAATATCCAAAAAAATGGACAACCTCTCAGTGGAAGAAAGAAAAGCATTGAAGACATTGAAAAAAGATGATACAATCGAAATCAAGATGGCAGATAAGGGTGGAAATGTCATCATCCTGGAGAAAGAAGCATATATGCGTGAGGCATATGCACAGTTGAAAACCAGAGACTACTACGAAAAACTAAAATCGAACCCCACGGCAAAATGGAAGGAAGAATTGGATATGAAATTGAACAATTGGCTAAAAGAAAATCTACTGGACGAAGATGAAGTTAAATACCTCACCACATCACATCCCAAAATGGCAACTATATATTTTCTACCCAAAATACATAAACATCCCACGAAGCCACCAGGGAGACCGATAATTTCGGCAAAAGGTGCCTTACTGGAACCATTGGCCAATTATCTGGATGTATTTTTACTACCCTATGTCAAATGTTTAACATCTTACATTCAGGACATAAGCGATTTATTAAGGAGGCTTCAAGAAACACCATGGCAACCATCATATAAGCTAATCACCTTGGACGTGGTGTCCTTATATTCAAACATCAGGAATGACATCGGCCTAAAATCTTGTGAACATTTTCTAATGGGCAGAAACATTCAATTTACCAACCACAATCGAATGTTATTGGAAATGATCCAGATGTGCTTAGAACAAAATGTCTTCCTATTTAGCGAGGAAATTTTCCGCCAATCATAAGGGACAGCCATGGGCTTTTCTTTCAGTCCATCGTACGCCTGTTTAACGATAGGACTATGGGAAGAAACCTGGGCATGGCGCAATGAAAATGAAGTATTTGTTAATAAGACCATAGCATGGCTCAGATACATCGACGATTTGCTTTTGATATGGGATGGCACGGAGGAAGAATTCTTAGAGTATTTTAAGATTCTCAATGACTCCAATTTTGGATTAAAATTTACCCACACCATCAGCGAAAACAATGTGGTATTTCTAGTTACTGAAATTTTCATCTGGAACAATGAGGTTCACACCACTCTACATCGAAAAACCACAGCTACAAATGCTGTGCTACATGCGCAAAGCTTTCATCAATCCAGTCTCATCAAGAACATCCCCTACGGGGAATTTCTCAGAATTAAGAGAATTTGCTCAAAAGAGGAGGATTGGATGAAACAACAAAGACAAGCCAAGATAAGATTCGAAAAAAGAAAGGGGGGGCGGACTTAGCTGCAGGACAGCCGCTTAAACATCACGCTCGTTGGGGAGGTCCAACTAGTAAGCCGCACTCTGACACACGACAGCTTTTCCCCAAAACAGCTTTATTTAGTATGAACAGCCATTCTTTCCAGTTCAGTAACAATGCACCGCTGCCCTGATGCGTTTCGAGATTGTGAGATATAGATGAGTAATAGCTCGGAGTCCCAACAATTCTGCAGCAGCAGCTGCCAGCCTTGTCCGCGGCCAGCTTGTGAAGTGGGGGCCTCTGAATCACGGTGCCGGCTGCCGTGAATAATATCCAAGCAAACTCCCTCCCGAGGAAAAGAGCAGAGGCCACACAGGGGACTGCTAGGAACACATCTTTATTGGAGTATGCGGCAGGATGCATTTTGGCCTGTTCAGGCGTTCATCGGATGCCTTAATGTCAGGAGGCTTACAATCATCACCATGTTATATGTCCAACTGCTTCCTGATTGGTGGAAGCCCGCTCCGCCCCATCTCCTCGTGCTTGCTCACTAACATGTAGTTCGTCAGAACCACAGATCCCAGAATGCCTCTCTTTCTCCAGGTAAGTGCTGCGGGGGGGATTTTCAGTCCAAGTGGAAACGCGGGATGTTGGATATGCCGTGAAGATTAAGAACTGCCAATTGCCTGCTTGAATATGCTCCCAGGTGCCTCTTCCAGTTCCCAAACACCACTTCAACCCCACAAACCAGGAAACAAATGTGGTGGAGGCAGGAGTGCAAATGCAACCTGCCCTACGTATCACCGCCTTGCAGTGTCCTGATGCGGGAGGTGGGCCACAGACGCCCCGATACCTCGGAGTCCCAACAATTCTGCAGCAGCAGCTGCCAGCCTTGTCCGCAGCCAGCTTGTGAAGTGGGGGCCTCTGAATCACGGTGCCGGCTGCCGTGAAAAATATCCAAGCAAACTCCCTCCCGAGGAAAAGAGTAGAGGCCACACGGCGGACTGCTAGGAACACATCTTTATTGGAGTATGCGGCATGATGCATTTCGGCCTGTACAGGCCTTCTTTGGATGCCTTAATGTCAGGAGGCTTACAATCATCACCATGTTATATGTCCAACTGCTTCCTGATTGGTGCAAGCCCGCTCCGCCCCCTATCCTCGTGCTTGCTCACTAACCTGTAGTTCGTCGGAACCACAGGTCCCAGAATGCCTCTCTTTATCCAGGTAAGTGCTGCGGGGGGATTTTCAGCCCAAGTGGAAACGCGGGATGTTGGATATGCCGTGAAGATTAAGAACAGCCAATTTCCTGCTTGAATATGCTCCCAGGTGCCTCCTACAGTCCCCAAAAACCACTTCAACCCCACAAACCCGGAAACAAATGTGGCGGAGGCAGGAGTGCAAATGCAACCTGCACTACGTATCACCGCCTTGCAATGTCCTGATGCGGGAGGTGGGCCACAGACGTCCCGATACCTCGGAGTCCCAAAAATTCTGCAGCAGCAGCTGCCAGCCTTGTCCAGGGCCAGCTTGTGAAGTGGGGGCCTCTGAATCACGGTGCCGGCTGCCGTGAATAATATCCAAGCAAACTCCCTCCCGAGGAAAAGAGCAGAGGCCACACGGGAGACTGCTAGGAACACATCTTTATTGGAGTATGCGGCATGATGCATTTCGGTCTGTTCAGGCCTTCTTCAGATGCCTTAATGTCAGGAGGCTTACAATCATCACCATGCTATATTTTCAACTGCTTCCTGATTGGTGGAAGCCCGCTCCGCCCCCTCTCCTCGTGCTTGGTCACTAACCTGTAGTGCGTCGGAACCACAGGTCCCAGAATGCCTCTCTTTATCCAGGTAAGTGCTGCGGGGGGGATTTTCAGTTCAAGTGGAAACGCGGGATGTTGGATATGCCGTGAAGATTAAGAACTGCCAATTTCCTGCTTGAATATGCTCCCAGGTGCCTCCTCCAGTCCCCAAACACCACTTCAACCGAACAAACCAGGAAACAAATGTGGCGGAAGCAGGAATGCAAATGCAACCTGAAATGAAATGAAAAATTACATTTGTATAGCGCATAACTACCCTGAGGCCTCACAGCGCTTAACCTGCCCTACGTATCACCGCCTTGCAGTGTCCTGATGCGGGAGGGGGACCACAGACGTCCCAATAGCTCGGAGTCCCAACAATTCTGCAGCAGCAGCTGCCAGCCTTGTCCACGGCCAGCTTGTGAAGTGGGGGCCTCTGAATCACGGTGCCGGCTGCCGTGAATAATATCCAAGCAAACTCCCTCCTGAGGAAAAGAGCAGAGGCCACACGGGGGACTGCTAGGAACACATCTTTATTGGAGTATGCGGCCTGATGCATTTCGGCCTGTTCAGGCCTTCTTCGTATGCCTTAATATCACGAGGCTTACAATCATCACCATGTTATATGTCCAACTGCTTCCTGATTGGTGGAAGCCCGCTCCGCCCCCTCTCCTCGTGCTTGGTCACTAACCTGTAGTGCGTCGGAACCACAGGTCCCAGAATGCCTCTCTTTATCCAGGTAAGTGCTGCGGGGGGGATTTTCAGTTCAAGTCAATTTCCTGCTTGAATATGCTCCCAGGTGCCTCCTCCAGTCTCCAAACATCACTTCAACCCCACACACCAGGAAACAAATGTGGCGGATGCAGGAGTTCAAATGCAACCTGCCCTACGTATCACTGGCTTGCAGTGTCCTGATGCGGGAGGTGGGCCACAGACGTCCCGATACCTCGGAGTCCCAACAATTCTGCAGCAGCAGCTGCCAACCTTGTCCATGGCCAGCTTGTGAAGTGGGGGCCTCTGAATCACGGTGCCGGCTCCCGTGAATAATATCCAAGCAAACTCCCTCCTGAGGAAAAGAGCAGAGGCCACATGGGGGACTGCTAGGAACACATCTTTTTTGGAGTATGCGGCATGATGCATTTCGACTTTTTCAGGCCTTCTTCGGATGCCTTAATGTCAGGAGGCTTACAATCATCACCATGTTATATGTCCAACTGCTTCCTGATTGGTGGATATATGACGCTTCCCTGCCCCTTCAAACAGTAAGGACCAGCACTCTTGTTGGTTTTAAATCCAGATACGGATTTATTTGTGCACAAAAAAGATTAACAACAAACCGTTTCAGCCTCAGCCTTCGTCAGTGTCGACGGGCGCCATAGAAATGAACATACATACATGTTTAAATTAACAAAACTAAAGAAGGACATTTCATTTGCAAATGGTCAGCGCCATATTGGAGTGTGCAAAATGGTGCAAACTTATTTCTATGGCAGGACAGGAGGCTCTGATTATGCTTTCTCTATTTCTTTACTGACAAACAGCAGCCAATAGGAATACAGTAAAGAAACAAAATAACTACAATACCCATGAATACCTGGGCAACCATAGAGACTACATTACTATATAAGTAACCATAGAGTGTAGTACTTCCTCTTTCTTTGCTGCTTCACAGCCAGTTTAGTCACTTCTTCCTACATTTACTACCATTGTTGTGCTGAATGCTTATATTGATCTTTCATTGCCTTGTATTGTGTTAGTTACGGTCGTGCCGTTGCGGCGCTTACCTTTTGGCCGTTTCCGGCGTCTTGACTGTTTATATTGCAGGCATTGCATTCCGTTTGTCCTGGTTGTTGCGGCTGCTCGTGTTGCCGTTTTTTCCTCTTGAGAGCCCGGGTCGCCTCTCTTCGTGCTCGGGCGCTTTGTGCCCGCGTAATTATGTGGAGTGGGAACGGGGACTCAGGAGGTCGCGCGCTGCTGTCGCGCGTCGCTCCACTTCCTGACTTTGCAGGCGGGCTTCTGCGCGTAATCCCCTGTTGACGCTCCGTGTTTCTCACGGATACTGTACACGCGAGAGGCGGCGTTTGAAGTAGCCTATGCCCACTGCCTGCCGGGGAGTCCCCAAATTACGCCCTTTCCTCTACTAAAGGGTTTGGGCTGGATAATTAGTAGAGGCAGTGCCTAGAGTGGCTTTACTTAGCAAGCCTTTCCCTCCACACCTAATTTCTTTGAGGTAGAGTGTACCTCTGCCTGCCTGGCTTGCATTGGGAAGAACCTGTGGAGTCATTTGAATATGATTTGGTTGACGCCCTTGACCAAGGGGTGCAACACTCTGTCAACACCGCGCTGGTCAGCGCCATTGGGCCACTGAAACGTCATTTGACGGATTATGCGCAACAGGGTTGTATCCCTTCTTTCACCAGCAAGCACTCCTCGAAATCCCCAAAAAATCCACATAAATCTGATTTTGCTAAATTGGCTAAATCCCTGTCATCGTCCAGTGTTTCTAAAAAGGCATCCAAGGTTCGTCATACTCCCACTGACACTGATGATTCGTCCTCTTCGTCCTCCTCTTCAGGTCCGTCTGTCCCTCCCCCTGCTAAAAAGTCTAGGAAGGAGCATTTTGTTGACACTCCTTCGCATCCTCAGGTACTTACCTTTGAGCCTTCCGACATAGTCCACCCTAACTGTAAGTCCTGGCTCCCTGCTCCTGAGGTCGCGGAGTACGTTCAGGCCCACATTTGTGAGCCTTTCGATCAGGAGGTGCGTACTCGTCTTCGATCGGAGTGTCCTCGCCCGGATTTGGCGGACAAACTGTCGGATACTCCGCAGGTGGATCCCACTATTCTCACCTATTTTAAAAAATTCACTAAAGACCCCAAGAAGGGTATTGATAGGTCTTGGCGCCTGTGCCAGGATAAGTTGTTAGACCTCCTTGGCCCGCTTACAAAGATTCTGGATTTGGGTTACCAGGCTCAAGGGTCCGCTTCTGGCATCGATCCAGACGAGTTGGTTGGTTGGGCCCAGCGTGCTATCTGCCAGTTGGGGAACGCAAATTGTGCTCTTTCCACTGAGCGACGACGTTCCATCCTGTTGAAGATGGACCCCAGGTTGACGGAGTTGGCTTAGTCGGAGTCGGGGCCACTTGCTCAAGGTCTGCTTTTCGGTCAACCTTTCCTTAAGGAGTTGACAAAATTTGTCGCAACATTCAGTGGCCTGGATAAGGCACAGTCTTCTCTCCGTCGGCCGTTCCGCCCGGTTTTTGGAAGGGCCGGACGTTCCAGGGGACGTTCATTCGGCCGTGGATCTGGCCAGCAGCGTGGCAATCAGTCCCAGCAGGGAGGAGGTCAACATTTTTCCTATTCCGGCTCCAGATCGAATTTCTACCCCTCCCGCAAAGGTCGTGGGCAGGCCAACAAAAGACGCTATGGCGGAAACCAGGGAGGACGTCAGGATTTCTCAAACTCAGGTGAGCTTGATTCCCTACGACGATGTTGTACTAGGGGGCAGAGTGCAATTTTTTCTTCAGAATTGGCGTACAATCTCCAGCGATGCATGGGTGTTACAGACTGTTCAGGGTTACAGGATAGAGTTTTACCATCCTCCACTTCAAAGTCACGTCCCTTCACCCCTTGTTTTTTCCCAACTAGATCAGGAAGTCATATCCAAAGAAATCGAGTCACTTATGGTCAAAGGGGCCATAGTTCAGACTTCCCTCCATCCTCAAGGGTTCGCCAGCAATGACTTCCTGGTGCAGAAGAAGGGGGAGGCTCTCGTTTAGTTCTCAACCTCAAGGAGTTCAACAATGGGGTGGTTTATCGCCATTTCAAGATGGAGGGCATCCATCTACTCAGGGATCTTCTTCGCGAAGGCGACTAGATGGTCCTCCTGGATCTGAAGGACGCTTACTTGTCAGTCCCCATCTTCAAACCGCATCGCCGCTTCCTTCAGTTTCAGTGGCAGGGGCAGTGGTTCGAGTACACGGTCCTCCCGTTCGGTCTTTTGTCAGCACCTTGGTGCTTCACAAAACTTCTGAGACCGGTCATGGAATCTTTCAGGGCGCGCGGAGTTCGTCTGATTGTATATCTCGATGACATTCTCCTTATGGCGCAGTGTCCAGTCCAGTTGCAAAATCATTTAAATTGGACACTAGATCTGTTACAGTCTCTAGGGTTTCTAGTGAATCCTCTGAAGTCTGTTTTGCGCCCCTCTCAGTCTCTGGAATTTCTTGGATTTCTGGTGAATTCGGTCTCTTGCCAACTTTTCTTGCCTTCTCAGAAGATCAGGTCTATCAAGAGGGAATTGAGATTACTCTTGTCCAGACAGAGTGTATCGTTGAGGTCGATAGCTCGGATTGTCGGTCTGTTCGCGTCTTCCATTCAAGCGATCTTTCAGGGTCCCCTACATTATCGAGCGCTTCAACGTCTGAAGATCCGTCATCTTCAAAAGGGTCTTCGCTACTCCGATCTTGTCCCTCTGTCGGAGGAGGCGAAGTCAGAGATGGTATGGTGGCTAGATCATATGGAGTCCTGGAACGCGAAAGCCCTGTTCGGCTCTTTCCCCGGATGTGGTGTTGGAATCGGATGCCAGTCTTTGGGTTGGGGTGCCCGCTGCGGCCCCGTGACGACGGGCGGCCGTTGGTCTCCAGAGGAGTTGAAACTCCACATCAATTGTCTGGAGCTCCTTGAGGGCTCGTTCGCGATCCATTGCCTTGCACCCCAGGCAACCAACTGTTGCATACTCCTCCGCATGGACAACATATCTGTGGTTCGATATGTCAACAAACTCGGAGGGACGAAGTCGAGACTTCTGGCAGAAATTGCGAAGGATTTATGGCATTTCTGTCTTCAGCGGAAGATCACTCTTATTGCAGAGTATCTCCCGGGGCGCGAGAATCAGGTAGCCGATTGGAACTCTCGGCATCTGACGGATTTCAGCGACTGGAGGCTCCACCCCAGAGTGTTTCGGAGCCTCTCTCGGATTTGGGGTCAGTGTCAGATAGACCTGTTCGCTTCTCGCCTCAACGCCCAATTGCCTCGGTTTTACAGCTGGCGCCCGGATCCGGAGGCTCTGGCCACGGATGCGTTTCTTCAGGTGTGGCCTCAACGTCTCTGCTATGCATTTCCCCCATTCGCGATGATTCCCAGGGTCTTGGCTCGGACAAAGCATTTCCAGTCGGAGATCATTCTGATAGCTCCTCTTTGGAGGGCTCAGGCTTGGTTCCCGGATCTTCTGGAGATGAGTTGCTCGACGCCGCTCCTTCTTCCCCAGAAGGGGAACTTGTTGCTGGACCCTCTGCTCAATCCGCATCCCTTGATTCAATCGGGTCAGCTCCGGTTGGTTGCGTGGTGGATTTTGGGGAACGCTGGAAAATCCCAGGCTTATCTGGAGACACTGCGCGATTTATCGGTGAAGCTTGGGCCCCCAACACTCACAAGCGTCATGCTTCGCCTTGGCGGAAATGGTGTAGTTGGTGCTCGGAACGAGATCTGGATCCCACTACAGCAAATGTTGCTTTAGTGGTTAATTTCTTAGCTTCGTTAGCTTCTTCTGGTTCTGCATATAGGACGGTCAATTCCTTCCGTTCTGCAATATCTGCGGGTCATGAATCTGTCGATGGGAAACCTGTTGGGGGACATCCCTTGGTTTCTAAACTGCTTCGAGGCATTCGGCTGGTAAATCCGCCTTGCCCAAAATATGTGGCTCTATGGGATGTTTCCATTGTCTTGCGTTTTCTGGAGTCTTGACCTCCTAATTCCTTGTTATCGCGTAAGCAACTTTCGGCGAAGTTGACGATGTTATTGTGTTTGGCGTCTTGCAAGCGCGTTTCGGATGTGCGTGCCTTGGACCTGGCTGGTCGGACATTCTCTCTGTACGGAGTTACTTTTTCTATTTCTAGACGCACCAAATGTAATATGTCATCCGTCACGTATCCTGCTTTTCCCCAACACCCGCAGTTGTGTGTTGTTCAATGCATCAAGGATTATGAGGTGAGTACAGCTCCTTTTCGACAACATTTGTCTGGTCAGTTGTTGATTGCTTTGCAGAAGCCCTTTAAACCTGTGACACCTGCCACTTTAGCGCGATGGGCTCATGTCCGAGGCTGGCATTGATGTTTCCATTTTTGGTGTACATTCTGCTTGGGGAGCCATGGCTTCTAAGGCATTTTCTGTGGGTGTGAGTCTACATGACATCATAAAGGCCGCTAATTGGTCTTCCGACTCAGTGTTTTATTTCAAGCCTATTGTTGATATTGCTTCTGTAGTGGTGGCTCAGCTTTGAACAAGCATAATCAGAGCCTCCTGTCCTGCCATAGAATTACAAATTTGCAAACATTCGTGACAAGAATTTTCAATTCTATTAAGGACACGGAGGCGAGGATTATCCCACCCGTATTGCTGATTTCTCTGCATTTCTCATGTACGATTTTTTCTATATATAGTTGTTACGATCTCTATATGATATTTGTTGCATTGTTTCCCTCCCTTGTTGCCTTTGGTTTTTCCATGGTATTGGGGTGGTGTATTATGACTATGTTTTTTCTTTCAGGCTTGGACCAGAAATGAGTTCTTTATTCTGTTTGATCCTTCTTCGTTCTTCACCGCCTCAGCTCCTTGCATATTTGGCTCCTGCTTCTCCAGTCCCCTGGTCTTTGGTGCCTGATGGACGTTTCTGCTGCCCTTTCGTCTGTTCTACAGTGTTTTTGTTCATGGATTCTTGTGTTTACATTAAGACTTTGATTTTGTTCTTCACTGTTTATGGACAAAGAAAGAGGAAGTACAACACTCTATGGTTACTTATATAGTAATGTAGTCTATATGGTTGCCCAGGTATTCATGGGTATTGTAGTTGTTTGTCAGTAAAGAAATAGAGAAAGCATAATCCTCGCCTCCGTGTCCTCAATAGAATTGAAAATTCTTGTCACGAATGTTTGCAAATTTTTTATTCATTATTAACAATGTCATTGATTCTGTTTTCTAAAACCAAATTACAATCCTAATTCATGGCAAAAAATAAACACAAATCAATTGGGTTATTTTACAATATTTGAAGGAGACAATTCTATCAAATCTCATCTTCACTCACCTCTATTGCCATCTAGTGGATAATCGGTTCAACCACTGTTTGCACACAGCATGTACCATGTCATAAAAACATTTCAATTTACGTTTCATATAGATATATACACCGTTCCGATCCCTTGGTTGGACGCAGGCGCTCTTCGTGGGGGTGGTGTGCGTTCCTCTGGCAGGGACAAGCCGGTAATTAATTGTCCAAATATTGCACAAAGCAAGAAGGAAGCTCACTGACTTAGGATTTGCTGTTGTGTTCTTTATTTGTGCAAACAGTCCATTACCATGCCCAACTTGTTTCAGTCCTTCCCTCGGACCTTGATCATGGGATTTAAAAAAAAATACTCACAATAAAACATCAGTGCCTAATTCTTGGGACCCGTGTCGTCTTTTAACCCACCAAGGTACTGTTCGAAGACGGCGGATGTTTCTCATATATAAATATATATATATCTCCACACTGTTGCTTCTTCTAACTGCCTACGGCCCCACGGGAATTGGCGCACACGCCGGCGGAGCACGCCGGTAATCAATCTCCGTAAAAAGTTATCCACAATTTTGTGCGCTCTCAGAAAAAGATTCGCCAACCAGATATCAGTTCAAGTTTGTTTAATCATAACTGCAGTTATGATTAAACACCCTTGGAACTGATATCTGGTTGGCGAATCTTTGTCTGAGAGCGCACAAAATTGTGGATAACTTTTTACGGATATATATATATATATATATATATCTATATATGTACAAATAACAGATGGTGGGACCTTCTCTGTATTTATAGTTTGGGTCACCGGGAGATAGAACTTCCTCAGATTTTTGCCCCTTAATAACTTTGCACACATTTGGCAAATCTCCATGGAACTTTGCAGACTTATTGCACCCATTACATCAGACCACATTTGTTCAAGGGGGTGCAAAGAAAAAAAAAGGGGGGTTCTAAAACACACTTAGACTCCAATGCATTTTACATAGCAATTTTGTCTTCGATGTACTGCAAAAACGGTCTGTTGGATTTTGATGAAATTTGGCAGGTTTGAAGGTTATGGTGTGCAGATGATCCATTGTATGGTTGTGACTAAACAGGGTAAGTATTTGTAGAGCTATTAGCATTTTAAACGTAGTGATATCGGTTGGTGCAGTATTTTCGAGGTTGTTTCAAGGTAGTGCAGCAGTGTATAGTGATGACAAGTCATTTCTGACTGGATAATGACTGTCTTTTAAAACATTGCAGGCAGCCATGTTATTTAAGGCCACTTTGCCGGTTTCTAGTTTTGGGCCTTAAATATAGGTAAATATTAGGTTTTATGTCTTTTCACTACATATTGCCAGTTAATTTAAGTGGTAATAGGTAGGAAAATATAATTAAAGGTATAAATATATTTTTTTTAAAAAGATTACGGAGTGCTGAGGTACTACCTAGTTACCATAACAAAGTAACAAAATAATATGTAAAAAAATAAAAAAAACATTGTAATACACAATATTCCACAAATATAGTGTAATAAAGTGTCTTTACAATTTTATACATATTTTATTATATCGAAAAAGTCTGCACATTACTGCGGTAATACCTACAAATCACAGTATTACTTAAAGAAAATTACAAAAAAGTACATTTTGTAAAAAACACGATACGTGCAAGGGACTACCATGGTCCTGCGGAAACTGGTTAAATTAATATATAGAAAGTATAAAATAAAGTGCACACCTATTTCCCCTTAAGAAAATGGTAATAGGTTTGGAACAGCAATAAAAACTACTACTTAATTATGTTTAAGGCCCTAGGCCACAACATTCGAAAAGTCTACTAAAAGGATTATGGCTGCCTTTTAAATTATTGAAGGCAGAAATGAGCCAATTACACACTGGCTTGTTACTGCTTTGTACCACTGTATACAGCTAACTTACCACGGTATATCATGGCACAATATATAACTAGGAGACAAAATTGAGATTCGATTGCGTTACCCTTGCATTACGCATAGTTTCGCAAGGGCAGCGCAATACTTAAGTAACATTTATTAAACTATGCAAAGCCACCATGCATCTCTTTGATTTGATTGGTACTTGTACAGCAACACAATGCAACACAAGTCGCTGACTTGCATTACTCTGGACACCATAATCTACAGCCCTCCAAACTTTCAAGTACATCTGTACCCTACTACACTATACATCACTCAGCTCTATGCTAGTCCACTGTACTCAAATGCAGTGTATACCACTCCACTGTAAGCGACTCCACTATATGCTATTCCACTCTACGCCACTGCACTCTATGTTATTCCACTGTATGCCACTCCCCTCTATGCTATTTCACTGTATGGAACTCCAATGCATGCCACTCCACTGTACACCATTCCATTCTACGCTATTCCCTTGGATGACACTTCACTCTGCCACATGAAGTGAAAGAATTTTCATTCAATTTTTCCCTTGCGACAGCCTACTACAGCTACTGAAAGACACAGTATAAATGGGGCAAGCTCTCCACTGAGGAACTGACACGAGTATGATGCCAACAAATGCAACCAAGAAATAGTATACAGTGAAGTCATGTAGCCCTGGGAGTTAGACCTAAGGAAAAATATACACACCACCAGCTCAAACCCATGAAGATACCAACCTCCCTTTGCTGCAGGCAGGGTAACCGCCTTTTGTTCAAACCAGACCTCAAGAAGGCAATAATGAACTTTCTCCATCCTAGTTCACTGTAGGCCTTTTTGGGGCATGTGCGCTTTCTTACTTCAACAAAGACTTCAGCAGACAACAAATTAATTTGTACATAGTTCACTTCATAAATAAGTAATTTTGTATCTTAATTATTTAGCTACAATTGCTTCACATTTGAATTATTAAAATAAACATACAGATATATACATATATATATTATATATATTCTCAAAAAACTGCTCGTATGACCTATTATCACTGCGGGTGACGGAAAGCATGCACGGACCACGGTTCAGTGCTTTAGGTGATTTTATTTGTCATTTTCTCAGTCGGCCATGACGCGTTTCGATCCCTCCTGGATCTTGATCACATGACAGCGCTCATGGGCGTATTTTCCCTTTTTAAAGTGCTAGTGCCTAGTGCAAAGTTCCGGTGACCCCACCATAGACAGTAAATACATACTGTGGAGGTTACACATTTCCCTAATAATGTTATCCCCCTTGAGTATAATGAATATAATAAAAAGATGAAAAAAAATAAAGAAAAAAAAAATGTTATCTCGTTGTTTGCCATAATGAACCTTTATTTAAATATTATATAAGTATTATAGTTTCTTATTGCAATTTTATGAACAATAATATAGTTTAAATAACACCAATTTCTGTACAAATAAATAAACATATAAATATGATCACAATAAATAATCATGCTGCAATTGTTAAAACACCTGAGATCTGTGGTCGAATAAAAGTGCATCACATTGCTATTGTAATTATGTTCAGGTTAAAAACAATACTGGGATCAATCTTGTTCAGCAAAAAACGGAATGTAAACACTATTGCTATTACGTAAAGAACTCCTTATTTGCGATTATATGATAATGGTACACTTTCTTTTTGGTGTTCCTGTGTACCTGATTAACAAACACTGGTCTTTCCTGTCATTTCCCCAACATTTAAAAGCAATGGACATACCGTGTAAGGTGCAAGTGCTAAATAAGTTCCGTAATGGACTTATACAGTGCCACCCTAAGACTTTGGCTTCATAAAAATTCATATTGTGCAATACTAATGTTAAAAAATCTGTGTTCTTTTGTTTAGGGCCAAGCGGCAGTCTACTTTTATATAATTCAATTAAATTCTTCTAACTTTATGTTCTGTTTCTCCCCTTATATATACAACCTCTTCCCCTTCTGGCCTGTTTGGCTTTGAATGTATCTCTTTACTGGAGAAGGTGAGGCATTCTGCTCTCTGATGTACCTGGAAGTGGGTAGCACTGGTTGAAAATGCATGTGTAGAGATCTTCCGTGGTGTTAAGACCACCCGACGTTTTGCTGTCAAGATTAAGGATATATCCTGTTTCCAGCCTGCTTAGGGCACCCTCTCTGTCTCCTCCCGTCTATTTCTTGGGACAGAATCTATGAGATAATAAGACAGATGTTTTAAGTCATTATTATGCACCTCCTCGAAATGTCTGGCCACGGGGTAGGTGGGGGTCTTGATTTGATATTGCCCTAAGATGCTGGAGGATCCGTTTGTTGGCCGGGTGCTTAGTGCTCCCTACATATCTCAGATTGCACAAGCATGCTAAGATGTAGATGGCAAAATCAGTTTTGCAGTGCAAGGCTTGGGTGAAGCTCTCCACGAGGAACTGATGCAAGTATGATGCCAACAAGTGCAAATAAGAAATAGTATACAGTGTAGCAAGGTAGCCCTGGGAGTTAGACCTAAGGAAAAATATACTCACCACCTGCTCAAATCCGTGAAAAGACCAACCTTCCTTTGCTGCAAGCAGGGTAACAGACCTCAAGAAGGCAATAATGAACTTTCTCCATTCTAGTTCACTGTAGGCCTTTTTAGGGCATGTGAGCTTTCTTCTTGAACAAAGACTTGAGCAGACAAAATATACATTTGTGCATAGGTCACTGCATAAATAAGTAATTTTTTATCATAATTATTTATCTACAATTGCTTCACAATTGAATTATTAAAATAAACATATATATATATATATATTACCTACTGGCAGTCGCCAGTAGGTAGTTATAGTTAGGACCTATTATCCATAGGAAATCTGCAACATTCTATTCCCAATAACTTTGGCGCCGATTGAGGAATCTTCGTGAAATTTTGAAAACGTTTGGCCAGCTCCGGTCTGCTCCTATCATAAAAGTTTCACGATGATTCATCAAGCGGGGGCCGAGAAAAAAGGGGTCTCAAAACGCGTTTTCCCCATGCAATTTCTCATAGGACCTTTAGCCGCAGCTACAGCCCGAACTGCTGAACAGAATTACACCAAATTTGGCAAAGAGGTAGTCCTTGGTTCAGAGTCGTGCCTTTTGCTTATTTGGTGTAAATTCGTTCAGTAGTTCCTGAGAAAATGACAGTTAAAAACATTTATATATCTATGGGCACGGTGGATCCGCGTACCTATCCGCGTACCCTAAGCGCACCCTGCCGTGCACAAGCTGTATTTTAATTGGCTGTCAAAACTCCAAATCAGGAAGTTTTGGCAGCCATCTTGTGCCGCAAAACACGAAAATGGGGCAGGGTTGACACACCCTGACCCCCTAGGCCTGCTCAGGGTGTCCCACAAGGATCCCCAAGGCCCCAATTTTTTTTTTAAATTGCGTGATGCGCGTAGGATCTGCGAATCCCGCTACTGAAAAAAAGCCCACTCTTTAAAGGTTATTAGCCCCCGGGGGGGCCAAAATCCCTGGGGCATTTTCAAAAAATAGTGTGGTCGCAATCCTCCCACACTGCCCCGGGACCGGCACCCCCGGGGCTTGAAAACATTAACTGGGGGGGCTCTGAGGCCCCCCCAGTCCCGGGAACCACCACCCCCTGGGGCTTGAAAACATTAACTGGGGGGCTCTGGGCCCCCCCCAGCCCCAGGGACCGCCACCCTCGGGGCTCTAATTTAATATATGCGGGGGGTTCATGGGCCCCCCCGCAGCCCTGGAGACCGCCTCCCCCGGGGCTTAAAAACATTAACTGGGGGCTCTGAGGCCCCCCCAGCCCCGGGGAGCGCCACTCCCTCGGGCTGTAATTTAATATATGCGGGGGGCTCACAGGGCCCCCCTGCAGCCCAAGGGACAGCCACCCCCGGAGCTTCTTCAAAGTGTGGGAGGGGGGTGCGCGGTTCCCCTCCTGAGCCCAAGATGGCTCTGAGGACCGCCAACCCCCAGGGCTGGCTTCTGCAGTGTCCCGGGGTGCCCACCCCCGGGACACTGCTGTTTGCAATGACAGGGCGGGAGCCTCGCGGCTCCCACCCTGTCATTGCAAACTGCTTTGCTATTAGAAGAGAGAGCAGGAAACCTGCACTCTCTTGCAAATAGGAAAGCAGATTGCTTTTCCACAGGTGGAGCAGCATGTTAGCTGCTCCCCATGTGGAAAAGCAATGCCGGCTCCCGCAGGACGCAGGGAGCTGGCTGGGACCGTGGGGGTATTGGGGACCCACCCACGGCCCCCAATGGAGAGGGCCAGCCCCGGGGGATGGGGTCCCCGGGGCTATTAGTGGACCAGGAGGGGGGCCAGGCGACCCCTGTCCCCCCAAAAAAAGAAAAACATTTAAAAAAAAATGGAATGGCCTCAGGGGATGGTGTCTCTGAGGCCAAAACTGGCCACAGGAGGGGGCAAGGCAGCCCCCGTCCAAAATAAGATTTTTTTTAAAAAAGGGCCGTGCCCCGGGGATGGGGTCCCCACGGCAAAATATGGCTTTGGGAGGGGGGCCCCCTTCCCGATTTTTTTTAAATAAAAAATTGGGGGCAGGCCCTGGGGGATGGGGTCTGCAGGGCCAATACATTAGAAAAAGAAGAGGGGCTACACATCCCCCCTTCTTTAAAAATAAAAAAAATAAACGGGATCAGGCCGGAGGCAACGCCCCCTCCTTGCCTCACTCTGCAAACGCACCCCTGGCGTGTTTGCAGAGGGGGGACACATTCCCCTTGAATACTGGGGGTCACTGGGGGCCAACTAGCCCACCAGGAACCTCCAGTATGCGCCAGGGGGCTGCGTTGCAGAGAGGTGTTCTGAGGCCACGCCCCTTTTACACCTCTTTGCAACCCAGCTCTGTGGCGCTTACTGGAGGTACCTGGTGGGCTAGTTAGCCGCCAGGGGACCTCAGGATTCAAGGGAACTTAATCCCCCAACTTAAAACACGCCACAGGGCGCATTTGCACAGTGGTGAAGGTAGGGGGCGGGCCTGAGGTGATATGTGTGTAAACTCGCCCTGTGGCGTGTTTTAAGTTGGGGAATTAATTCCTCTTCAATCCAGAGGTCCCCTGGGGGCCAACTAGCCCACCTGGTACCTCCACCAAGTGCCACGGAGCTGCGTTGCAGAGTGTTGTAAAAAGGGGCGTGGCCTCTGAACACCTCTCTCCAACGCAGCTCCCTGGCGCATTCTGGAGGTACCTGGTGGGCTAGTTGGCCACCAGGGGACATCAGGATTCAAGGGGACTTAATCCCCCACTTAAAACACGCCAAGGGCGCATTTGCACAGTGGTGTAGGTAGGGGGTGGGGCCTAAAGTGATATGTGTGGAACCACGCCCTGTGGCGTGCTTTAAGTTGGGGAATTAATTACTCTTCAATCCAGAGGTCCCCTAGGGGCAAATTGCCCAGCAGGTACCTCCAGTAAGCGCCACGGAGCTGTGTTGCAGAGTGTTGAAAAAAGGGGCGTGGCCTCTGAATACCTCTCTGCAACACAGCTCCCTGGCGCATACTGAAGGTACCTGGTGGGCTAGTTGGCCCCCAGGGGACCCGGGATTGAAGAGGAATTTATTCCCCAACTTAAAACTTGCCACAGGGCGTGTTTGCACACATGTCACCGCAGGCCCAACCCCCTTCCTTCACCATTGTACAAATATTCCTCTATAATCAGCCGAACTACAATTTCCGATTTACTCACCTGTTATCAGGAGAGAACCCAGTGCTGCATCTTTTAGCCCAGCACTGATCTTGAAAAGTAATACTAAGCGTACTTACCAGTAACTTGTATTTCCTTCCATAGGAATCCATTGTGTGTTATTCAGCAGAAAATGTTTTGTCGATTTTTGAAACGTACAAATATTCCTCTAAAATCAGCCGAACTACGAATTCTGATTTACTCGCCTGTTATCAGGAGAGAACACAGTGCTGCAACTTTTAGCCCAGCACTGATCTTGAAAAGTAATTCTAAGCGTACTTACCAGTAACTTGTATTTCCTTCCATAGGAATCCATTGGGTGCTTTTCAGCTGAAAAGTTTCTGTGTCGATTTTTGAAACGTTGAAATATTCCCTTAAAATCAGCCAAACTACGAATTCCGATTTACTCACCTGTTATCAGGAGAGAAGCCAGTGCTGCATCTTTTAGCCCAGCACTGACCTTGAAAAGTAATTCTAAGCGTACTTACCAGTAACTTGTATTTCCTTTCATAGGAATCCATTGTGTGGTTTTCAGCAGAAAAGTTTGTGTCGATTTTTGAAACGTACAAATATTCCTCTAAAATCAGCCGAACTACGAATTCCGATTTACTCACCTGTTATCAGGAGAGATCCCAGTGCTGCATCTTTTAGCCCAGCACTGACCCTGAAAAGTAATTCTAAGTGTACTTACCAGTAACTTGTATATCCTTCTATAGGAATCCATTGTGTGTTTTGAGCAGAATTTTTTTGTTGATTTTTGAAACGTACAAATATTCCTCTAAAATCAGCCGAACTACGAATTCCGATTTACTCGCCTGTTATCAGGAGAGAACACAGTGCTGCATCTTTTAGCCCAGCACTGATCTTGAAAAGTAATTCTAAGCGGACTTACCAGTAACTTGTATTTCCTTCTATAGGAATCCATTGTGTGTTATTCAGCAGAACATTTTTTGTCGATTTTTGAAACGTACAAATATTCCTCTAAAATCAGCCGAACTACGAATTCTGATTTACTCGCCTGTTATCAGGAGAGAACACAGTGCTGCAACTTTTAGCCCAGCACTGATCTTGAAAAGTAATTCTAAGCGTACTTACCAGTAACTTGTATTTCCTTTCATAGGAATCCATTGGGTGCTTTTCAGCTGAAAAGTTTCTGTGTCGTTTTTTGAAACGTTGAAATATTCCCTTAAAATCAGCCAAACTTCGAATTCCGATTTACTCACCTCTTATCAGGAGAGAAGCCAGTGCTGCATCTTTTAGCCCAGCACTGACCTTGAAAAGTAATTCTAAGCGTACTTACCAGTAACTTGTATTTCCTTCCATAGGAATCCATTGTGTGGTTTTCAGCAGAAATTTTTTTGTCGATTTTTGAAACGTACAAATATTCCTCTAAAATCAGCCGAACTACGAATTCCGATTTACTCACCTGTTATCAGGAGAGAAGCCAGTGCTGCATCTTTTAGCCCAGCACTGACCCTGAAAAGTAATTCTAAGCGTACTTACCAGTAACTTGTATTTCCTTCCATAGGAATCCATTGGGTGCTTTTCAGCAGAAAAGTTTCTGTGTCGATTTTTGAAACGTTGAAATATTCCCTTAAAATCAGCCAAACTACGAATTCTGATTTACTCACCTGTTATCAGGAGAGAACCCAGTGCTGCACCTTTTAGCCCAGCACTGACCCTGAAAAGTAATTCTAACCGTATTTACCAGTAACTTGTATTTCCTTCTATAAGAATCCATTGTGTGGTTTTCACCAGAAAAGTTTCTAAGTGTCTATTTTCACAAGCTAAAAATATTCCTTAAAAATTGCCTGTATGACTTAAACGCATTCTTTCGACTTTTTACCGGAGATGCACCCGTGCTGTATCCCGGATCTACCAGTGAGTAAAAAAAAGTAACGTTAACACCACTTACCTGATAAGTGTCTGAAATTGTGTTGCGCATTACTGTAACTACTGTACTTAAATGTCTATTGCCTATTTGCAAAGTATTTAAACTAAAGTAATTCATTCTGAGAAAGTATATTTTGTAATGTAATGTATAATGTAATTAAAAAATAAAATATGTAAAGATAAATTGTTTAAAAAAATGTAGTAAATCAGTATAAAAAAAAAATAACAAGTAATACATTTGAAAATTGTCATTTACAAAACCTTTGAAATTCCCTGAAAAAATCATAGGTTTCAGACATGTTATAGTTAGGAATTGGCATTTGAAAAACCTTTAAAATTCACTGAAAAAACCATAGGTTTCAGACAAGTTATAGTTAGGAATTACCATTTTAAATACCTTAGAAATTCTCTGAAAAAAACATAGGTTTCAGGGGTGTTATAGTTAGCAGGACTTTTCATGCGTACAAAACCATTGAAATTCCTCCGTTATAGTTAGTTGTACTAACTATAACTCGCGCGCCCGCAATCCACTGCTGATGATGTCACATATTACATAATTCATGACATGGTCAGTGACATCACTGATGACATCACTTATGACATCTCAAATGACATCACTGATGACATCATCCAGGTGAAAATCTGATACAACTTATCATACACTAATATAACCTATCAACACTCATTCGAAAATATGGAGTACCATATTTGAAACCATTGACACACCAATACAAGTTTCTAAAAACCCACTCAGTGATTTCTACATCTACACACACATCTAAACACTTACCTTAAGATTCACTCATACATGCTAACAAAGATCAATAGAACATTAAATATACTTATATTCCTACATCTACATTACACACAAGCACACATCCTATTCACTTAGGCAGTCATCCTACTCACTTATGCAAACAATTGATCATACTTACTTTTTCTAAGCTACACACTTATACAAACACCACTTCATTTATTCATATAGATAATAACTCATTCTTAGAGTGTTATAAAATCACTATTAGAAGTATACAGTTTTTGATACAGTCACTCATACAATCACTGAGTGTTAAGTATACTTATTTATAAACAACAACTGTCACATACACTGCCTTTTATATTTCTACTTTGTTAGGCATGTATCATTGAGAAATATATCTACGCATCACCACACCCATAAAGAGATTCACTCACCCAAACAAGTGTTTCCACGTGCAGTCTTAACTCATATAGCTACTAAATCAACTATTTATACATCTTTGGACTGTCACACACCTCACATCCAACCACACACACATTCACTATCCTATACAAATACTCACTTAATTAATGAATACTAATATAGACTTTACATAGCTACTAACCAACTTATGTAGTAGTTTAACCCCTTGAATGCTCATGACGAGCTGAGCTCGTCATGAGCCACGGCGCTCCGGTGCTCATGACGAGCTCAGCTCGTCATGAGCCGTGGAACGCTCGCATGCGGGGATAATTCCCCTGCTGTGCTGAGCGTTCCACGGGAACGGGTGTGATCGTGACGAGCTGAGCTCGTCATGAGCACAGGAGCGCCGTGCCTCATGACGAGTTCAGCTCGTCATGAGCATGTTAGCGCTGTGCGCGCCCCCCTACCCCCCAGCACAGCGGCGGAATATCCCCCGCAGCGAAGGGGTTAAACAACAAGAGATACAGTAAAACAGATATTCACACGGTTTAGTCTCTATCCCATATATTTAGTGAGACACTTTAAATTAGTCACTTAGACAGTCAATGACAGTGCTACTAAATCCTTCATCCAGACACTTATACATCCAGTCAGTCTTCAATACAGATTGCTATATATATAATATATATTTAAATATCGAACCAAACCACATTCCCTGGGTGATGTCATCAGTGATGTCATCAGTGGTGTCATTTGAGATGTCATCAGTGATGTCATCAGTGATGTCACTGACCATGTCATGAATGATGTAATATGTTAATATGTGACATCGTCAGCAGAGGATTGAGGGCGCGCGAGTTATAGTTAGTAGAACTAACTATAACGGAGGAATTTCAATGGCTTTGTACGCATGAAATGTCCTGCTAACTATAACACCCCTGAAACCTATGGTTTTTTCAGTGAATTTCTAAGGTTTTTTAAATGGTAATTCCTAACTATAACTTTTCTGAAACCTATGTTTTTTTTCAGTGAATATATATGTATGCGTCTGTAAGGGGTGAGGGGGGTTAGGTGCCATTAAATTTTGTAAACCGGATTCCAGTGTGCCTGCCTTCTTTTTCTGCAAACCACGGAATTGGATACAGAAACGTGCATCTATATATATATATATATATATATATATATATATATATATATATATATATATATATTACCTACTGGCGGTCGCCAGTAGGTATATATAGTTAGGATTTTTTCTCTATGGGTTTTTTGAAAATTCTATGTCTAATAACTTTGGCGTTTGTGGACGGAATCGGCTGAAATTTTCAGGAAAATGGCACATTTTGTTTCTGAGCAGCCCTTGAAAATTTGGGGGGGGTTCGTCCAGTGGGGGCCGAGAAAAAAGGGGGGTCCCAAAACGTGTTTTTAACATTGAGTTTTCCATAGGGCGGTTGGCCTCACTTTTAGCCCGAACGGCTGAATGGATTTGCACGAAACTTGGCAAAATTGTAGGGACTGGTAGCCCGATGTGCCTTTTGTAGGTCTCAATATATGTGCTCCAGTGGATTTTGAGAAATTAACGTTTAAAAAAAGATATATATCTGTAACAGCGGACCGGTTAGCGCTCTGGTTCGCGGACTTTTCGCGCAACGGAGCTTTGTGAAGCGAAGCTGATTGGTTGTCCGGCGTCTGTCAACATTCCAAACAGTCCGTAGCGGCCGCCATCTTGTCTCTCGGTAGGATCGAGAGACAAGAGGAGGTCAAAACAAAGGGGGAAATAACTATAAGGGGGCATAGTAGATCCTCGCTGACCCCCTAGGTTTGATGTGGAGGTTTTAAAAGGGCCCCGCGGGGCAAAAAAAAAACAAAATAATAATAATCGAACGGCTGAATGGATTTGCACGAAACTTGGCAAAATATTAGGGACTGGTAGCCCGATGTGCCTTTGCTAGGTCTCAATATATGTGCTCCAGTGGATTTTGAGAAATTAACGTTGAAAAAAAGATATATATCTGTAACAGCGCTCCGCTTCGCGTACTTTTCGCGTTACGGAGCTTTGCGAAGCTGATTGGTTCTCCGGCGTCTGTCAACATTCCAAACAGTCCGTAGCGGCCGCCATCTTGTCCCTCGGTAGGATTGAGAGACAAGAGGAGGCCAAAGCGAAGGGGGAAATGACCATAAGGGGGCATAGTAGATCCTTCCTGACCTCTTAGGTTTGATGTACCATTTTGCCAAGTTTGGTGTAATTCCGTTCAGCCATTCAGGCTGTAGACGTATGTAAATGTCCTATGGAAAATTGCATGGGGAAAACACATTTGAAAGTGTTGAAATTTAGAACCAATTAAAATGTTACTTTGGTTTTGTATTTGTGTGTGATGAAAGTTAATTGGTTATGTATATATGTCAAATGAGAGGAAACCACAGCCATTTTGTGATACTACTGTCTGAGGTACATTTGTGAGGAATTTTTGGTGGTGAATTTCTGGTGTTTGATTTACACAGTACTAACACTTCTGCTACTTTTAAAAAGGTGAGTTGTTAATTTGTATGGGGAACTATGTTGTACACTTGAAGATGATTTGAAAAATGTTTTCTGTTATTTATTTGCAGTCCTTCTGTTATACTAAATACTTGATAAAGTTAGTTTTATATTATGTATTACTAAAGACGATAAATGAAAGTGATTATTTTTTTCTGCAATTTACAGCAAGCAATTTCAAAATAAAATGGCTCACAATGAAGAGACCGTGGCAATTTCTTTTGAATTGTCCAACACATTGATTGAAATTGAGAGCACCAATAATGAAATATTGTCACAAGGAGGACATGACTTGTATGATTCCATTAGATTGATTGAAATGGACAGCACCAAGAATGAAATATTGTCACAAGGAGATGACTTGAATGATTCCACTACATTGATTGAAATTGAGAGCACCAATAATGAAATATTGTCACAAGGAGGAGATGGCTTGTATGATTCCATTAGATTGATTGAAATGGACAGCACCAATAATGAAATATTGTCACAAGGAGGAGATGACTTGAATGATTCCACTACATTGATTGAAATTGAGAGCACCAATAATGAAATATTGTCACGAGGAGATGACTTGAATGATTCCACTACATTGATTGAAATTGACAGCACCAATAATGAAATATTGTCACAAGGAGGAGATGACTTGAATGATTTTTTTGATCAATCTCTTGATGGCGAATTTATCGAGTGTTTGGAGACCATAGAGTTACAAGAATCATCATTGGAGACTTTTAATGAGGACATTGCTGATGAGGACATGTTACTAGTTCTTTCAAATTTAGAAAATTCTGAAGAATAAATTTATATTTAGAAATCAAAAATTGTTTGAGACATTATTCATTTTTATTTTTAATTTATGAGGTTGTAGCGAAGTGATTGTAGTATAAAATGAGACTTATAGTATAGAGTGCAACATTTTTATGTTACATGGTAAGTTTACTCATATTTACTTCCCTTCTGCCACTATATTATCTCCAATGTGTATTTGACATGTCTTCTTCATCTCCGGCCTCCTTTCTCTCACTGTGTGTCTCCGATGCATCTTATCGCTGCTATTTTGTGTAATTACAGAAGAGAGTAAAATAAAATAGTTCGGAACGTGAAAAGGGGGCAAAGTAGAGTACTCCTCACCCCCTAGGCCTTTTTAGGCGGTCCCAAAAGGATCAGTTTCTGCTTTCCTGAGAGATTATGGTATGAGTTCCATATACCACAATAACTTGCATTACAACATGCAAGATATCTATCTCCTATTACCAACTTTTGGAGATATTCGCGCTAAGCGCGAATATCTCCAAAAAGTAACACCTGCCCTGAGCAGTTCTTAGCCATGTTATCCAATGGGAGGTGGATAACATGGCTAAGAGCATTAGCTCGGTAATGCATGAATATCGCTGAGTTTTTAGCGATATTCATGCATTGCGGCCGTTTATTATCGCATTTGCGATAAACCTTGATAATAGCAAGGTTTATCTTCGATAATTTCTGACGATGCTTAGTGGTAAAAAATTGGTTGGTAAGCATCGTTAGCGATAAATATCGCTTAACTTTGGTAATATGCCCCAACGTCTGTTAACGTTCGATTCGAAGGAAATGAGGAAGTGTTGAAAAACATTGTCTGCGCCATCTTGCCTTTTTTGAAATGCCACACTTTTGTCGTGCACGGCAGCCATTTTAGATGTCTTGACCAGACCCACTCTCTGCACGCTGTCGATTCGTAGCATGGCTCCTCACCCTCGTAAGCATCTCCCCCAGGCACTGGTCACCACCGCTCTCTGTCTTATGCATGGGCAATAAACCTTCCCCCATCTGCGCTGCTCTTCCCTGAGAATCACACTCTGTGCCCGCCCGACACCTCCCTTTCGCCCTATTCACTACCGCACCCTCTGACACTCCTCTTCCTCTGTGTCCGATTGTCCAGGCTATCAGCTAGCCCTGCAGATGTAGTTTATGGCTCCAGCTGTAAAGATTCACCCCTCTTCAAAGGAGTTATAGTAGATCAAGGCCCACACCCGATGAGATCCGTCACACCACACGTGTTCCTACTATCTGAAAACCATCCTGTATTGTGATTGGTGAGGGGACCGAGCCTGAAGCGGAAGATTCTAGGAATGACTCTTTGTACATCAAAGTTTTTACAATTATGTGTCACATTAAAAATATATAGCACTCCAACAAAGTAGTAGGAATATAAAACTTTAATAACATATAAATATATACAACAAAACAAAAACAGTAAAAACATTTAAACAACGAAGAGACCGTGGCAATTTCTTTTGAATTCCTGATGAGGACATGTTACTAGTTCTTTCAAATTATGAAAATTCAGAAGATGTTGCCTGGGGGTGGGTCGTCAGTAGTAGTCTGTTGTGCGAATAGTTCCAAGGCAGCAGAACGCGCTGAAATCTAGATGGCACGAAAGTGATGTCTAGTAAGTTGCCGCCCAGCAAATAACGGCGTGGGGCGCCGCGGGGGTGAGTGAGTCCAGTAGGCACCACAGCTATTCTTACCGGCATTGCAGAATTACTGCTGGGGACAATGCCTGTGCTGTAGCAGGGTCACAGCAGAAACAAAAAGGATTCTGTTGAAGATGTTGTTGGTTTTCAATTTGAAAACAGTTCTGGTGTCAACTGCTATGCTAATGTAGTGGTTAATGTTTTGTTTTCTCTAGAAAATGTAAAAGAGGGGGAGGCAGTCCAAAGTTCCGTTAAAAGGGCAAAGGAAAGGATCGGTGGTTTGAACTATCAGTCAAAAAGGGGAGGGGGTGCAATAATTTTTCCTACCGGGTCACACTGTGCTTTCACCGGAAGTGAGGTCTGCAGGATTGTAGTAATTCAAAGTGAGGCTGGCGCCAGCATGGGAGCGCCGACGTCCCGCGGATACAGTTTCGTCACTCCACGGGCGATCATGGCAGTCATTCCCCATCGGGGGTCGGAGACTCCCGCGGCTCCTCTAGAATCTTCAAGGTCGTGGAGGACTACGGTGGTGGAGTCAACCAGTGACCGGGCCATTTCTTTATGTTGGGCCCGCTCTTGCCAGGTCGACCGCCATTTTGAGAGTTCGGCAGCTACCGGCGATCGCGGGGTCACATGAGCGGACGGGCTCCACCCTGCCGGGCGAGACGTTGCAGCATGGCCACAGTGGAAGAACCGTTATCTAGGTCGTTCCGAAACTGTGCAGCACTGTAGTTGTTAGGATGCCACCGCCTGGAGCGCTGAGGGTGCAGCTGGGAAGCCTCCACCTGGGGAGGCGGGAGAGGCCTGTTCGCACCGTCTCTCCCTCCCAGTGCACCCCACGGCGTCTCGCTTGAGATTTGTTATGGCCGGACCAGGCGATGAGGACGAGGGGGGGGTCGGAGGCATGTGCAAGACATCCCCCTCCAGTGTTGTCGCAGCCATTATAAAAGAAAGAAGTGTCCCGTCCGTCTTCGGGCCGGGCTTCCGGTGGATGTCGGCCGGACGCCCCTGGCTCTGGCCCCATGAACGGGTTTCTTGGTTTATCGGCTGCAGCCGGATCCCGTCGGCCTCGGCCCCCCCGACCGTTGGTGGTCGGACCGGAAGAGCATGTGGCGGGACTACCTGCAACTCTCAAGGGCCACCGCGGCCGGACTGGGAGAGAGAGGGGAGGGTCGAGGAGACATTCCCCCCCCCTGCAACTGTTCAGCGTTGTAAAGGCAATCCCCTGGCCGGGTCCCGCTGGTCTCGGCCTCTCCTCCGGCTACACCCTACGTTAGGATCTCCTGGCCGAGGCGTGGCAGCAGGACCTGCCTTATATGGGCTGCTCCCGGCTGGGCGTAGCCGGAACCCTGCCCCACCTTGGAAGTTTCCAGAGTGGGGGTGGATGTTCTACTGACTTGCATTTTCCCTAGTCTATCGATTTTTTTGGCGTGGCAGGCGGTGGGACAGCGAGGGGTGATTTGGTTTCTCTTACTGTTTTTCTGGTCTCTCACCACTGGCATATTTTAACGTTTTCTTGTTTCTAGGACATTAATAGGTTTTATCATTACGTTATGTTATCGTTTCTTTGTTCGTTGTTTAATAAAAGTTCATGTTCATCAGTGGCCTACTGATTTTCGTTTTCCTATTTTTTTCTTTCCAGGTTGTTTCATGGTAAAGTTTCTGTTAACAGGATACAGTGATCACTTCGTTATTATTGCATATGTCCTTTTCACTAGGGGTGCTCTCTGGTCGGGCCAGATGACGTATCTCTAGTAAATGGTCCGGGTGAAAAAGGTGCATCAATCAGTGGGGAGTAGATAGGCATGACAGATTACAACGGGGGAGAAAGGTCCGCATTACATACCCTTTCACTACTTGCAAAGATTTTCCTACGTTTATTTGCAAACAGGGAATACCTCCAAAAAGAACTAATTCCCAAACAGTCAATGTTCGGACAATCAATCAATCAATGAGGAATGAAATAGGTACGACGTGTTAAAGGCTTGCGTTACCTACCCTTCACTATCTGCAAAGGGAGATAGAATATTCCTATTCTTCCTCGTTTGCAGGTAGAGAAGATCGTTAAGAGAATTAACTTCGAACAATTCAATGCTCGATTGAAACAATCAACAAGGGGTACTGTGAACACAAATGAACGCCGCTTATATACATACGCATTGCTATTTTCAACAGGTTGTTCCTAATGTTTCTATTTTAGCGAGGTCAAAAGAGATCCCATTAGTGGCCTACTGATTTTGCTCGATTCCTTTTGTTTTTTTACACGATTTTTCGCTATCTGCAAAGAGTAAACAGAGTATTGCGACTCTGTGCTTGTTTGTAAATAGAGAATGAACCAAAGAGAACAATCAATCAAATGGAGAGAGAAGCAGGCACGACGGATTACAAAGGGGGAAAGGGCTGCGTTAACTACCCTTCACTATCTGCAAAGAGAGAGTACTCCTAATAGAAATGAGGGGTGGGGGGCAGCAATCAAAGCAGATCAGTGTGCATAAACACGAAAAAAAAAATTCTTACCACGTACTTGACATTCGACAGCTTATGATATTTGCTATTAAAAAACCATTGAAATTCACTGAAAAAAACATAGGTTATAGACCATATATAGTTAGGAATTAGCATTTACAAAACCTTGAAAATTCACTGAAAAAACCATAGGTTATAGACCATATATAGTTAGGAATTAGCATTTAAAAAACCTTATTTTACTCACACAAAACCATTGAAATTCCATATATAGTTAGTTGCACTAACTATATATTGCGCACCCGCAATCCACTGCTGATGATGTCACATATTACATCATTCATGACATGGTCAGTGACATCACTGATGACATCACTGATGACATCTCAAATGACATCACTGATGACATCACTGATGACATCTCATTTGACATCAATGACCACATCACTGATGATATCATTCATGTGACAATACAATGCATCTCCTCACATTTTAATATAACCTCTGTTTCACCCAGTGTTAAAAACAGGGTATAATTTTTGAAACCATTGACACACCAATACTAGTTACTACATACGTACTCACTGATTCCTACGTCTACACACACATTCACTCATTCACCCATACAATCATTCATACATACAATCACTCATGTTTACAACACAATCATATGCACTCATACACCTATACAGACACTCACACTCTGCCACTCATCCATGGAGTTACTCACACACCTAGTCAGTCCTGTAAAGAATCAATCACACTTACATTTTCTACTCTATACAGTTAAACATAGAGCACCTTACGTTTTCAACCATATACTAACACATACTTACTCTCTTATACAATCATTGATACAAGTACACATTGATCTGTACAGAGTCACACACCTCCCAGCCAGCCACACACACACTCAGTCTCCCATGCAAATACTTGGGCAATCAATCAATAACCCATATAGTTACTCATATAGCTACTGATCAACACATGCAGCAGTTTACAGAACAACAGACATAATGATGCACAAATTAAGACAGTTTAGTCACTAACCCATGCACTCAGTGAGACACATTTAATCACTCACTCATACATTCAGTCATGCACCTACTAAATCCTTCGTCCAGACACTTATACATCCACTCATTCTTCAATATGTAAGACATATTTTAACTTTACAGAAACATAGTCACTGGATGTTGTCATCAGTGATGTCATCAGTGATGTCATTTGAGATGTCATCAGTGATGTCATCAGTGATGTCACTGACCATGTCATGAATGATGTAATATGTGACATCATCAGCAGTGGATTGCGGGTGCGCAATATATAGTTAGTGCAACTAACTATATATGGAATTTCAATGGTTTTGTGTGAGTAAAATAAGGTTTTTTAAATGCTAATTCCTAACTATATATGGTCTATAACCTATGGTTTTTTCAGTGAATATATATATATATATATAAATTAAAGTACAGCACCATTTGAAAGTCTGAGTTTATTCAATACAAAATACTTACATTCAGTTATATTACCTTCATTATAATATATACCTTCCATTAACTTATACATATTTATATTTATTATTCTACTACTATTTCAGGACATCCTAAGCACTACCCTGTACCCCTCTCAATATATCCTGTACCTCCACTCTGACTCATCCCAAACCTCATTCTACCACTTTCTCCAATGCATTACCATATTTCTCACTCCATACCTCTCTCCAAATATTCTCTACCTCCACTCTGACTCATCCCAAACTCCAGGCTACTACTATGATCCCCAAAATAACCCTTTCTAGACTCTTCTCTCCTCTATTGCCCATTGCATCATCCCAAACCTCTTTTACTATTCAGATCTCCCAAAACAGCCTTTCTAAACCCTTTCCTCATGTATCACTCCTAGACTCATCCAATACCTCATCTTCCTCCCAAACCAAATTCTAGTGACTCTTCCACCTCTATCTCTCCTTTACTCATCCCAAACCTCCTCCACTGCCATATTCTCCCAATAACACTTTCTAGAACCTTACCTCTTCTATTCCTCCACTATCCTTTTCAATCTAACTAACAGACTCACATGTCTACCACTCAAATTAATTTCCTATTTCCCTATATAAGTCACCACCAATCCTTTTTCGGTTCTGGAGTAGCGTGCTACTCGCCAAAAAGCACTCCGACGCCTCATCAGGGGTAGTAAGTGCTAAATAAATACAATTGCAATTATAATATGCTATTCCACTCTACCCCACTCCACTGTACGCCACTGCATATTCGTGACTACACTATATGCAACTCCATTGTATGCACTACACTGGATGCAAATCCAGTCTATGCCACTCCACTGTATGCAACTCTGCTGTACACTATTTAACTACATGCTATTTTACTGTATGCCACTCCACTGTATGCTTTAGCTCTCTTTGCTATTCGAATGTATGACACTCCGCTGTACGCTACTCAAATCTGCCCCAAACCACTTGACACTCCATTCTATGCTATTCCATTGGACACCACTCCTTTGTAACCCACTCCAGTATATGGTGTTCCAGTTTATCACACTGTACTGCATGCCATTCCAATCTATGGCACTCCACTGTACACTGCTCCACTGTATGCTACTCCACTGTACATTAATACATTGTATGCGCACATACACCAACCGGTTACTTGGCTCTGGATACAGGAAAATAACTTGCAGTTCGCAAACTCATTCATATGCTTGTGAAAACAGCCAAGTGTTTAAGAGTCGTCTAAATCTGAGATAATAAGACAATGATCTAATATTAGATGGGAGTGAGTTCCAGAATCGAGGGGTCAGAACAGAAAATCTAGCACCTCCTTGCCTTTTCTTTGTAAAAAGAGGCATAACCAAAAGGTTGAGGTGTGAAGACCTTAAATTGCAAGCAGGAGATATACTCAGGGCAGGTGCCATGCAAGGATTTAAAAATAGGTTTGGGCGTTGCATCGAGAGAGAGACAAGCGTTGTTGCACACCGAGATATATGAAAGAATCATTTGTATTAACCGCCCAGATCTTTTAAGATTAACAATGTGTCACTGGCTCTCTTTATTTTAAATCATAAGAAATTGACAAGCCCTCCATGCTTCACATGAAAGGCAGAATTGGATATTGAGGTATTGTGTAGTCAAAGGATTTAATACATGAGGATAGATCAAAAGTCTTTTACTCTTTCAGGCCCATTTGGAAGCACACAGAGGATACAATATATGTCTATTAAAATGAAGTTATTCATATTGAAGAGTGACGCATAGCATACACTTAAGTGAATTTGTATACAAACTACTAGTGCCATCGATGAAGCAAGCAGAGTAACCACTGGTACGGAATCCTGAAGAAGGCCTAGCCAAAACGCATTGGTTTTCAACATATTTCACCAGTCTCTGCATATATGGTTCTTACTACATGTTATTTTGCATAACCTAAATATTATAATACTATGAAAATAAAACACTGTCAGACTATAAATTATCAATCACATTGAATTTGTAAGCTGTAACAGTGAATGATCATGTTTATTGTATTGATTTTTTGAAGAATATGTACATTTCTGGTCATATCAACTATATTGACTGTCCGGATGTATATAAACATGTGGTTCTAACTCTAATTATATTATTGGGATTGTATATCTATTTTTCTATTCTTGATTTCTATATGTAAAATATATTTATTTTACCTAAAAATACAAAAAGAATAACATAAAATAAAATATTCATTCAATCTACACATTTGGTATGATATCTATAACTGTATAATGTGAATGTATATCTAGTTTACATGCCCTTCTGTAGTAAATAGCACTGTGTCTGGGGTTTGTTGCTTTTCAAAATAGGATTTAAAAATAATGCATTCGATCTTAAAGGCAGAGCACTGTTTCACTGGTAACCAGGGGAGTTTCCTCATCCGGGGAAGTGATATGGCACCTTCTTGGCTTTCAGTAAAGCAATCTATCTGCCTGATTTTGTATCAGCTGTAGTCTTTTAATCAGGTGTTCTGGGAGACCAATATAAAGTAAGTTTGCATAGTCAAAATGAGAGATGACTAATGCAGGAACAACCTGGACAAGGGCTTCAAAGGTAAAAAGTCTTTCAATTTTTCTAATCTCCCGGAACTGGAAGAAGCAGGAGGAAACTACAGACCCAACTTGAGGCTTCATAGAGTGATTGTTATCAATAAGAACTCCTAGGCTCTTCGCTGAGGTTGTGGGCTGGGGGATATGCCCTTATCAGCGGCCCAAAAGTTAAAATTCCATGGATTTCAAGAGCCTCCAACCGGAACAAGCACTGTCTTGTCAGGGTTTATTTACAGTTGACTGCTGTTCATCTAGTGATGGATGAATTGCATGTTTTATGGGAAATTTGAGATTGAGTACGGAGTATTAGTGATTGCAAAAAAGAAGTTGCATTTTGTCAGCGTAGTTAAAAGTGCACACATTCATTTTCATCATGGATTGTACCAGAGAATAAATATATAAGTTGAAAAGATGGAGGTCAATTTTACCTTAGGGGTGCTAAAAGGGGAAAGGTGAACTGACTGGGAGTGTTCTTTCAGAAAAGACACAAACCATTTAAGTGCTGTTCCCTGAATACCTAAGGCCTCAACACAATCCCCCAAAAGTTCATGATCGACTGTGTCAAAGGCAGTGAAAGTCAAAAAGCACAAGTGCCTGTCTAGTGCCCCTGTTAGCCTCTTCCCTCATTTCATCCAGCACTGTCGGGATTGCTGCCTCAGTTGAGTGAAACAGACAAAAGTCTGCCTGGTGGAGATCGAGGAAGTGGAATCGCTCAAGTAAAGAATAGAGGCAGTTGGAGACATGAGGCTTCCAACACTTTGGCCAGATAAGGAAGCAATGAGATGGGTCCAACTCAGTTTTCTTATGCAGTGGGACCACAATTGCATCGTTAAAGGCTCTGGGAACAAGGCCATATGTTGATGAATCATTGCGCAAAGATAAAGCAGGGTCAGTGAATGCAGAGAATGCTTCCTTTAAAATGTGAGGAGGGCAGCTATCAGAAGGAGACCTAGATTTTACTTCAGTCAGCAAATTAAAAAAGAGTTCTTTGCCGATAATAGGTGAATCAGTCAACGAATAGGGATTTCTAGGGGTGGCTGGTAGGTTTCCAGAATGGGGGCTTAGAGGAATACTAGCCGTACTCTATGCAACTCCACTCTACAACACTCTATTACACTGTTTCCCACTCTACCCTACTGCACTCTACTACACTGCACTCAATTCCACAATACTGTACAATACAGTACTCCACTCTACAACATTCGACTAGTCAATGCTCAACTTAAATTAACTAGACCTTAATAAATAACACTGAATACACATTTTCATTAAAAACATGAATACATTGAAATTCCATAAGAAAAAAATTAAAGCTAGAGATACGTTATAGCTTGGAAAACTTTATTTATTCCTTTCAAAGAAACCATACTGTTGGAAACCGGCTATTTCTGGTAGGCTGAGGCTGATGCCAAAGCCAGGCAGAAACCACCATTCCAGTCAGGGCAAGGAAGTCACACGCCAAGATAACCCCTGCTCGCCCTCTAGGTAGCATGGCGCGGGCAGTCTAGGCTAAACTCGGAGGCGATGTGTAAAGCATTTGTGTCAGCGCACAACAGCAACAACATTCTAGGTACACCACAAAAGAGACTCCACACAAGGTTGTATTAAAAATAACTTTTGTATTGTCAAGACATATCAGATAGAAATCACGCATGTACATTGTGCCAACTGGCACGGCAATATTCACAAGGGATTATTTACAAGACAGGGCCACATGGGCCACTGTCTGAATCAACACTTTGCAGATATAGAAATACTTGTCAGAAATTAGAATACAAGTATATAAACTTCACTGTAACACAAAGTAACAGTCATAGGTCACATCCAGTAACTACTGGGAACAGGTAAGTACCTCCTACGCAACCCTAAACCCCTTAGGAGACTGTCACGCAGGGGACCAGGACCTCACTAGGACCACCTGTACTAAAAAGAACAACCACCTAAGTATCACACAGCATTTAGGGGTCTAAGCAAGAACACATTACCCATGATGTATGAAACACATTCAGAGGAGTAGTAAAGGAAAACCACCTAAGTAGCACACAGCGTTTTAGGGGTCTAAGAAAGGACACATTACCCATGATGCATAAATATACATTCAGAGGAGTAGTAAAGAGAAACACATAATGTATAAACCTACACATTCAGCGGTGTTTAGAATAACGCACATGATGCAATAAAATTACATTCAGAGGTACCAGAATAATACAGCAGCGCAATAGTCACATGATGTCTAAAAACATTCAGAGGTGCAGGAATCAGACATGATGCAAGAAATCACATTCAGAGGTGCAAGAACCATACAATTGCGCAAAACCTACATAAGCCACCACCTGTGGCAGTCCCTAGGCCAACTGGCCTTGTTGGGGCTAGAACGCCCTGAGTCTCAATGTCAGGGGCCTAAACGATGCAGGGGCCCATTACTTGCTGGGCCCCTGGGAACACTCACAAGGGCCTAAACGTTGCAGCTGGCACTAAGTGCTGCGCAGCTGTGACTGGCCTGGCACCACTGTGCCCTCGCTGTCCCACACAGGGACTCTCTCCTGAAATTGCGCCTAAACGGTGCAGCTGCCCACTAATTGCTGGGCCGCTGGAGATTCAAAACTGCGCCGGGGCCCTCACTGGCCCTCAGGCGCAAACTGCGCCAAACTGTAGGTGCCACACAGGCTCTGGGCAACACTACACAGACGTTGGAGCCACACAGGCTCTGGGCATCACATGCCCCAAACGTTGGAGCTCTCAGGCTCTGGCCACCAAACAAAATGCGGCTTGGGCTCTCACTGGCCCTCTGAGCCACACAGGCTCTCTAACCAATTCTGCCCCCAAGTTGGAGCCATCAGGGCTCGACAACATGAGTATGCCGCCTGGAGCCTTGCAGGCTCGTAAATGCCGATGCGGCATTGGAGCCTCCCAGGGCTCTACGTACAGTGGGGCGACCCACTGCCTACCGGGGCCGCCCTTGAAGCCCTCGTGGCTTCGCACTGGCAAAGGGCGCGACCTCGCGCCACTGGGGGGGCGGACACCGACCATGTGTCCCGGCGCCCCTCCCTTCTCCTCGGCCCCTCTCTGCCCGGCCCTCAGCCCAGACTCACCGGGACTCCGACGCGGGCGGGGCGGCGCCACCTCTCTGCTCCCTCGAGGCTCTCCTAGCGAGTCCGGTCTCCCTCTACACACGGGAGACCGGCGACGAGGCAGCCAGGCTTTCCCCTGGTCTCTCGGGGCTCCCCCTCGACCACGGAAGCCCCGCAACGGCCGCCATCTTCTCCTCGGGGCTCCCTCAGCCGAGAGGAGCCCCACGAACGACCATCATGTCTCGCGCCTCTTCCTTCTCCTCCCCGCCGACTGCGGGGGGGGGCGGGACTTCCGGCCGGCCGCGCTGAGATTGGCCGGCCGGCCAACCGCTTCCGGGTTGCTGCGGGCAGCGCAGCGGCCCTTCTCCTTAGGCAGGCAGGCGAGGGCTGATTTCTTCTACGGTCACCATTAAACAGCGCTCTCAAGCGCTGGGGGGAAACCATGCGCGCCCGGAGCGCTCAAAACACAGCTAGGGCGCTCCCCGGCGCCGACGGAGATCCAAAGCGCTCCATGCGCAAAAGGACCAACCCCACGCGCCAAAAAGTACAAACAAAGCGCTACCAGCGCTTAGAGTCCAAATACAGCGCTAGGACCAAAATAAAGCGCTCTTTAGCGCTGGAGCACAGTCCACAGCGCTCCCAGTGCTAAAACAGCAGGCAGAGCGCTCCCAGGCGCTCAGGGGGAAGCTCAGCGCCTCCAGGCACTAGGAATACAGTTCCAGCGCTCTCCCCATGAAAATGCAGCTCCTCCATGCTGCCAAGGGTCCCAGAGCTTCCCAGGGGTAAAGCCAAGTCTCCCCCTCAGCCCAGGCAGGGTAGAGGGGTCCCCCAGGAGTCCAGGCATCCAGGGGCTGGGCAGCGCCCACCCCTGATAGATTCAAGTCCAGCAAACAAGAACAAGACAAGAACATTTTGGAAGGGGCAGAGCCCCTTCTTATACACAGAAAAGGCTTTGAAGTCATTTGAAGTCTTTGTGTGAGCGAGCCCTAAGCTCTGGGTGTATCTGGTTTCCCTCTCCTGTCAGCCTCAGGTCAGAGGTGACAGGGGGCCATCAGGAGGGAGAGCCATCAAGGGTGGGCCCACAGGCACAGCCTAGCTCCACCAGACGCTCTTTCCACTCCTCCCTAACAGCAGATGGGGGCCTTTCATCTACGGCTTGACTCAGACCCCCTCCTCCAGACAGTCCATCTACCAGCAGTCCCCGGCATGCCTGGGCCAGGCCCATCAGCCAATCACGTGCTAGCAGACTCACTACACAATTATGCCAACTTCTAAAAGTGGCGCTTCTGGACTAGATACAGCCATGCCGCATACACCATTCTGCAGCATTCATTCTCACGAGTTCATACATATCAAACTCGACCCTGCACTCCCCATGCATCAGGAATCTACCATGGGCATACATATTCCCCATTCATTCCTATGGGAGGGCAGGTCGCTCACCATCCATACACAGAGAGCACACGCACTTTACACTGTACCACAGTGAACAAGTGCGCAGAGGCCTAAAAATCACCAATCCAGGTTCCAAAAACAGGCTAGGAAAAAGCAAAAAGTCACGGGGTAAATCTGCCCAAAGGACCGGGTCCAACACATCCCCCTTCCAGCCAAAACGCAGGGTAGACCAATCACTACACTGATGGTCTTCACTGCTTTGGGCGACAAAAACCACGGACATGGGCCTGCACGGCAGGGCCAACTTCCAGTTTTTTTTTCGCCACTCTGAACCCACATAGATTTCCCTCAACAACAGCTCTCTGGCACAACTAGGATACCCCACTGGTACACACTAGTCATCCACAGTCAGGACCAGGCCCTAGGCCATCCAAAGATCACAGGTCCTAACCAATCCACAGAGTAGGGGCAGAAGCCCCTGGCACACAATAGCCAATCTCCACTCTCTCTCTCAGGGTAGCTACACTACCACTGATCCTACAACCTAGGGACCACACCCTCAGGCTGACTAGAGGTCACGGCAAGAATGCCCGATCCTACCTCTACTCCACCAATGTTAGAACTGGGGGTCTCTAGTTGGGCGAGGTAAGTACCTTAGACCAAGTAGGGACCCTTGCTTCCAGTCAGGGTGAAGGAATAACCCTCACAACGAAGCACTCACCAGAACACAACTCTCCTACCAGATCAGGACCTCACTCCGTCACTGGTCTACCACCTTGAAACGATTCCACTTCTGAGGTACAAAGCACACAGCACAGTCCCTCTTCAAGCAGGTGGGGCACAGCACACAGCAAAGCCCCTTTCCTCTACCTTAGTGGAAACAACAAACTGCAGGTGGGCCCCAGAACACACAGCAAGGGCAGCCCCCTCAGTCTCTTCAGCTGATCTACTTTGGTAGAGTTCCTCTTGACCTAGAAGTTTCCTAATCTCCCAACCTAGGATTTACACCCTCAAGTTGCACCGGGGTCAGAAGTACACCGTCCTTCTGCACCCCCTTCCAGTTCCATGATTACAGGCCCAGTATGTCTCAGGCTAGACAAAGCACACGCCAGCGGCGTATCAGCGACACACTCTCCTCCAGTACCCCCTATCACAGGGTGATTCTCAGTATGTTCCAGGCTAGACAGAGCACACGCCAGCGGCGTATCAGCAACACACTTTCCTCCCACCGGGGTCAGAAGTAAGGACACCGTTCCTCTGCACCCCCCTCCAGAGTTCTGCACCCTCCCACCTGGGAGCGGTACCCCTGGAAGCCAACAACAGGTCAGGACCCTGACTACAGATGCCCTTCCCTCCAGGTCAGGCTGAACCTGAACCTGGCCTCCCCCCTCCTCGGGGAACAACCTCCAGAGGCCCCAAAAAAAAAAAATGGTCAAGCACTCTAGACGGTCAAATGCCCAGCGAACCAGGACTTCTGCACCCTCCACTTAGGAGCGGTACTGCCCAACACTAGGACCGCCGGAGTTCTGGTTACAGACACTCCCCGTCCTCTAGACACAGAAAGATCCTCCTCAAATGACTTGTAAGTACAGCCTAAGCCCCTGACCTGGCGCTCCCTTAGGGAACCCTCCAGGCCCCGAGACAGGGTTTCGGGATAACGTGGGACACACCGTCCTACACTCACTCCGCCTCCACTGAGACAGGACGTGAGCCCCTACACCCCTACCATCCTAATGGGACATAGCTGGGCTACACATGAACCTCTTCACCTACACAGGATCATCAGATACACAAGCCACTACTTTTAGAATCACTTTCTAATGTCTCTGCACGACATCCAGCACACCGCCAGACATCCACCTTACGTGCAAGTTCCTTAAAAAACCTCACACCAACTCCTCCAGTTCAAGACACCACTCATCCCCACACTCCCCCTCCAGACTGGTGAGACAGTTCCTCACTGCCTCTGACTCTCAACCTGTCACTCTCTTACTGAGCACCAGGCACCATACTCTGGGAAATGGGAATGGGAATTCGTGCACTGGACACATTTAAGCTGCCACCACTGGATCCTACCATACTGGGGAATCCAGACACACACACTACACTCAGGGAATAACCACCCTCCTGAGCAAGCAATTTCTCCTCCACCCTCCCTCTCTTCCATCTACCCACACAGGGACAGGAATAGGGATTGGACACTGGACCCAGCAAGGGATTCCTAACCTATGGGAACCTCCCCTATCTACTGGCGTCCCGCCCTGTCATTTTCTCTCATTTGCCACTAAACATAAAGCGCAGGAACACCATCTGAAAATGACACTTTTGAGGAAAAACAGAATCAAAAACAATAATCCCAAATATGTGACTATCTGAAAAACGCAGAGGTTTTGTAATGTAGCCAGTTGTCGCTATGGCACTGGGCAAACGCAAGTCCAAATCCGCACCGCTGACCCACCAATGTTGGAAACCGGCTATTTCTGGTAGGCTGAGGCTGATGCCAAAGCCAGGCAGAAACCACCATTCCAGTCAGGGCAAGGAAGTCACACGCCAAGATAACCCCTGCTCGCCCTCTAGGTAGCATGGCGCGGGCAGTCTAGGCTAAACTCGGAGGCGATGTGTAAAGCATTTGCGTCAGCGCACAACAGCAACAACATTCTAGGTACACCACAAAAGAGACTCCACACAAGGTTGTATTAAAAATAACTTTTGTATTGTCAAGACATATCAGATAGAAATCACGCATGTACATTGTGCCAACTGGCACGGCAATATTCACAAGGGATTATTTACAAGACAGGGCCACATGGGCCACTGTCTGAATCAACACTTTGCAGATATAGAAATACTTGTCAGAAATTAGAATAAAAGTATATAAACTTCACTGTAACACAAAGTAACAGTCATAGGTCACATCCAGTAACTACTGGGAACAGGTAAGTACCTCCTACGCAACCCTAAACCCCTTAGGAGACTGTCACGCAGGGGACCAGGACCTCAATAGGACCACCTGTACTAAAAAGAACAACCACCTAAGTATCACACAGCATTTAGGGGTCTAAGCAAGAACACATTACCCATGATGTATGAAACACATTCAGAGGAGTAGTAAAGGAAAACCACCTAAGTAGCACACAGCGTTTTAGGGGTCTAAGAAAGGACACATTACCCATGATGCATAAATATACATTCAGAGGAGTAGTAAAGAGAAACACATAATGTATAAACCTACACATTCAGCGGTGTTTAGAATAACGCACATGATGCAATAAAATTACATTCAGAGGTACCAGAATAATACAGCAGCGCAATAGTCACATGATGTCTAAAAACATTCAGAGGTGCAGGATTCAGACATGATGCAAGAAATCACATTCAGAGGTGCAAGAACCATACAATTGCGCAAAACCTACATAAGCCACCACCTGTGGCAGTCCCTAGGCCAACTGGCCTTGTTGGGGCTAGAACGCCCTGAGTCTCAATGTCAGGGGCCTAAACGATGCAGGGGCCCACTACTTGCTGGGCCCCTGGGAACACTCACAAGGGCCTAAACGTTGCAGCTGGCACTAAGTGCTGCGCAGCTGTGACTGGCCTGGCACCACTGTGCCCTCGCTGTCCCACACAGGGACTCTCTCCTGAAATTGCGCCTAAACGGTGCAGCTGCCCACTAATTGCTGGGCCGCTGGAGATTCAAAACTGCGCCGGGGCCCTCACTGGCCCTCAGGCGCAAACTGCGCCAAACTGTAGGTGCCACACAGGCTCTGGGCAACACTACACAGACGTTGGAGCCACACAGGCTCTGGGCATCACATGCCCCAAACGTTGGAGCTCTCAGGCTCTGGCCACCAAACAAAATGCGGCTTGGGCTCTCACTGGCCCTCTGAGCCACACAGGCTCTCTAACCAATTCTGCCCCCAAGTTGGAGCCATCAGGGCTCGACAACACGAGTATGCCGCCTGGAGCCTTGCAGGCTCGTAAATGCCGATGCGGCATTGGAGCCTCTCAGGGCTCTACGTACGGTGGGGCGACCCACTGCCTACCGGGGCCGCCCTTGAAGCCCTCGTGGCTTTGCACTGGCAAAGGGCGCGACCTCGCGCCACTGGGGGGGCGGACACCGACCATGTGTCCCGGCGCCCCTCCCTTCTCCTCGGCCCCTCTCTGCCCGGCCCTCAGCCCAGACTCACCGGGACTCCGACGCGGGCGGGGCGGCGCCACCTCTCTGCTCCCTCGAGGCTCTCCTAGCGAGTCCGGTCTCCCTCTCCACATGGGAGACCGGCGACGAGGCAGCCAGGCTTTCCCCTGGTCTCTCGGGGCTCCCCCTCGACCACGGAAGCCCCGCAACGGCCGCCATCTTCTCCTCGGGGCTCCCTCAGCCGAGAGGAGCCCCACGAACGACCATCATGTCTCGCGCCTCTTCCTTCTCCTCCCCGCCGACTGCGGGGGGGGGGGGCGGGACTTCCAGCCGGCCGCGCTGAGATTGGCCGGCCGGCCAACCGCTTCCGGGTTGCTGCGGGCAGCGCAGCGGCCCTTCTCCTTAGGCAGGCAGGCGGGGGCTGATTTCTTCTACGGTCACCATTAAACAACGCTCTCAAGCGCTGGGGGGAAACCATGCGCGCCCGGAGCGCTCAAAACACAGCTAGGGCGCTCCCCGGCGCCGACGGAGATCCAAAGCGCTTCATGCGCAAAAGGACCAACCCCACGCGCCAAAAAGTACAAACAAAGCGCTACCAGCGCTTAGAGTCCAAATACAGCGCTAGGACCAAAATAAAGTGCTCTTTAGCGCTGGAGCACAGTCCACAGCGCTCCCAGCATTAAAACAGCAGGCAGAGCGCTCCCAGGCGCTCAGGGGGAAGCTCAGCGCCTCCAGGCACTAGGAATACAGTTCCAGCGCTCTCCCCATGAAAATGCAGCTCCTCCATGCTGCCAAGGGTCCCAGAGCTTCCCAGGGGTAAAGCTAAGTCTCCCCCTCAGCCCAGGCAGGGTAGAGGGGTCCCCCAGGAGTCAAGGCATCCAGGGGCTGGGCAGCGCCCACCCCTGATAGATTCAAGTCCAGCAAACAAGAACAAGACAAGAACATTTTGGAAGGGGCAGAGCCCCTTCTTATACACAGAAAAGGCTTTGAAGTCATTTGAAGTCTTTGTGTGAGCGAGCCCTAAGCTCTGGGTGTATCTGGTTTCCCTCTCCTGTCAGCCTCAGGTCAGAGGTGACAGGGGGCCATCAGGAGGGAGAGCCATCAAGGGTGGGCCCACAGGCACAGCCTAGCTCCACCAGACGCTCTTTCCACTCCTCCCTAACAGCAGATGGGGGCCTTTCATCTACGGCTTGACTCAGACCCCCTCCTCCAGACAGTCCATCTACCAGCAGTCCCCGGCATGCCTGGGCCAGGCCCATCAGCCAATCACGTGCTATCAGACTCACTACACAATTATGCCAACTTCTAAAAGTGGCGCTTCTGGATTAGATACAGCCATGCCGCATACACCATTCTGCAGCATTCATTCTCACGAGTTCATACATATCAAACTCGACCCTGCACTCCCCATGCATCAGGAATCTAGCATGGGCATACATATTCCCCATTCATTCCTATGGGAGGGCAGGTCGCTCACCATCCATACACAGAGAGCACACGCACTTTACACTGTACCACAGTGAACAAGTGCGCAGAGGCCTAAAAATCACCAATCCAGGTTCCAAAAACAGGCTAGGAAAAAGCAAAAAGTCACGGGGTAAACCTTCCCAATGGACCGGGTCCAACACATACTTAGACTACACAAGCATTAGAAATTCTAAAGTTATATATATATATAACTTACATTTAGAATTTACACACCACCTTCAAATTACTATAAATCGGTTACCTCTGTTAACAGTGTTCTCACCTCAGTTGCCATACTACATTAACTATAACTCACGACTCTACCAAGCACTGTGTTCTGAAAAATCATCCCAATTGAGACTTCATAAGTGTGTTATGGAAGCTTAATTTGACATGGCATAAGTTATATCATATGCAAGGAAATAACTGGTGCATTGAGAAGGCACGCGTTATAGGTAATCTAGTATGGCAAGTGTGGTGAGAACACAGTGTATGGAGGTGCACAAGTTACAGTAATTTAAAGGTGGTCTATTAAGTTACAATTTAAGTTATAAGTAATACTGTGAACATAAGTGCATGACTTATAGTAATTAGAAGATGATGTGTAAATTCTAAACTTAAGTTATAAATAGAACTTTGGAATTTCGAATGTTTCTCTATTTTAAGTATTGTTTGCATAGAAAGAATAAATAAAGTTTTCCTAACTATAACTTATCTCTAGCCACTGTTTCTTCATAAAATATGTATATAACCTACTGGTGGTCGCCAGTAGGTAGTTATAGTAAGTACCAACTTTGGTGCCGCTTGACGAATCTTCACAAAACTTTCAAAAAAGTCCCCTTTTTGGTTCAGCTGCTGTGTTGAAAGTTTCGGTGTGATATGTCAAGCGGAGGCTGAATAAAAAGGGGGGGTCCCAAAATGTGTTTTCCCCATGTTATGTCTATGGGGATTTTTCACTTTTTGAACATGATTACAGCCCAAACTGCTAACCCGAATTACACCAAATTTGGCAGAAAGCTAGATGGTGGTCCAGAAAGTGTGCTTCTTGTGATTTGGTGTAAATCTGTTCAGTAGTTTCAGAGATATTAATATTTTTCCCTGGTTTCAACTAGGAGTGCTAGCGACCTTTGCTCCTACACTAGCCATGAGCTACTAAGGATTAAACATAGCTACTTCTTTAGACACCCTGTAAATACATGCACTATACCCGCAATGATAGAAGGACCCTTTGTATGCAGGTCCTGTAGATTCCAGTGCATGGAACCAGATCCACCTCAGGCTAAAATAATTCCACCTAACCAGGGAAAATGCCAACCCCACTATACCAATGGAAAGGAAGGCTCTCCCCAGATCATATATAACAACGGAGGCTGGAACTGCTTTTTGGTTAATGTTAGATCTCTCCCCAAACATGCAGTCAATATATGGGATCTGCTCTCCACCAACCTCCCTCAAATAGGATTTTTGACAGAGACATGAATTAAATCCTGCTCTAGCCCTGACAGTTGAGATGGTTCTCCCAGAAGGCTATCACATTCAAAAATTAGATAGACCCTACAGGGTGGGTGGGGGAATAGCTATTATCTATAAAGACCCCATCAGAATCGTCATCCTAGACCAATTATGTAACAACATAATGGGAACTCTAGTCTTTAGAATTGACCTACACCGTCAACTCAGCTGTAAAGGAGCTTGTGTATATAGACCCCAGGGACCACTCTCTAACTTTGCCCCACAACTGATGGAACTTATTTCCCTGTATGTCATCTCGACTAGAAACTTCTTACAATTGGGAGATTTTAATGTGCATAGTGAAAATGCTGCTAACCAAGAGGCATCTTCACTACTGATAGATCAGTCCACACTTGAATTCATCAAGATCAACGACGGCACCACTCACTAGGCAGGGCATACGTTAGATCTAATTTTAACTAACTCCCCCAACATTTCTTGTGGAGCAACCCGCCCCCTGACTTGGTCAGACCATTCACTGATTGAATTTGAAATCAGTGGTGCTAAGGAAAATACTGTTCCCAATTCACATCCTAAAAGGTGGTACAGACGGTAGCATAAACTCATGCCCAACCAGTTTCAAGCCCTTTTCATACCACCACAGAATTCCGATAGTGTGGAGGAGCGCTTAGCATCCTTCAACGCCAGTGTGGAAACCACTGTTAATCGCCTAGCCCCCTTAAAAAAGTGCCCAATATCTGCCAAACGCCACCAGACTATGTGGTACTCTGCCAAACTCAGGACTGAAAAAAGTAATTGCAAAAAACTAGAACGCCACTGGCGCCTCTCACATGACCTACAAGGCAAAGAAAGATTTAAACTAGCACTGACCCAATACAATAAAAATCTGAAATCCACCCATAAAATGCATATTGCATCGCAACTTGAAAAGGCAGGGAACGCCCCTAGAACACTCTACCAGATTTTAAAAACTTTCACCAACCCTAAGGCATGCGACACCGAAGAGGCTCCAACCCAAGCCCTATCCTATGTGATAATATAGCAAATCATCTCACCCAGAAAATTGAAACAATCTAAAACAAAATCACCGCGACCAGTGACTCCCAGAAAGGCACTAAAATAGATTATCCACCGCCTACTCCACATGCCGTAACTTTGGAGAATTTTCCTGCACTTACGCCGGATAAGGTAGAATCCCTTTTAAAAATAGTTAAATCTGGGTCCCCATTAGACCTTATCCCTGCTAAAACCACTTCCCTGCTATCCAAGCAACTCGCTGCCCTCATCTGCTCAATTCTCAATAGCTCCTTGAAGGAAGGCAGTCTCCCTCCAGAGTGGAAAGCTGCACAGATTATCCTCATCAGGAAAAATCCTAAATCCCCCTTGGACGATGCATCCAACTATCGTCACATCTCCCTGCTCCCTTTACAGAGCAAACTCCTAGAAAAGCAAATCGATAAGGACCTGTCTGAATTTGTCGAAGCCTCAAACTGCCTTGATCCCTCTAAGTCGGTGTTTCGACCAAGACATAGTACTGAATCCGCACTGGTGGCAGTTACTGATAACATCAGAATGTCCCAATATAATGGTCAAGCAGCACTTCTTGTGCTGCTTGACCTATCTACAGCCTCCAATACCATCTCTCACCAGCCCCTTCTCAGGAGACTTAGGGACAGTGGCCTCCAAGGGAATGCTTTAAAATGGTTGTCCAATTTCCTGGCGGATAGAACCCAGACTATTACCTTGGGCCCTTTTTGTTCCCAGACCACAAAAGTGACCAAGGGGGTACCGCTGGGCTCCTGTTTGAGCCCTACTTTATTTAACATTTGTGTCGCTGCCTTAGCAAGACTACTGAGGAAATTAGGATTCTGTCCTATCTCCTATGCTGATGATACTCAGGTTGTACTCCTCTTTGACAAAACTAACCCTAACACTCAGACCACCTTTACGGAGGGTATGAGGGTCTTCGCTGACTGAATGAGGGATAACTTTCTCCAGCTTAACGCAGGAAAATCAGAGATAATGTTGTTCGGAGATGCTGTGACAAGGTGGTCCCCAGGATGGTGGCCAGAGGAACTAGGTTCTGCCCCAAACCCAAAACAGGAGGTTATAAATCTAGGAGTGTGTATAGATAAAAAACTAACATTAGAGGAGCACGCCACCACTACGGCTGGGGCTTGCTTCCACACACTTAGTCTCCTATGTAGAGTATTCCCTTTCTTACCATCCTCCACGTGGAAATCTTTGATCCAGACATTAGTGTTAAGACGCCTGGACCACTGCAATGCTCAGCTGATTTCAGCCAAAGAAGTTTCCTTGAATAAATTGCAGGTTGTCCAGAACACTGCGGCCAGCCCGGTTGCCAATGCCCCTCCTAGAACAGCTTCTCTTCCCCTACTTCAAAAGCTCCACTGGCTCCCGGTTTGGAAGAGGATTAAATTCAAGAACTGCTGCATTGCTTACAAATCTTTAAACGACCTGGGTCCCAGCTATCTATCAGACAAATTCGTCAGACGCAACATTATAAGTGCTGTCACCACAGTCTTAAGGTTACTCTTAGTCAGGAAGAACTTAATTTTCTTGATTATTTCTTGATTATGCTAAGGGCCATGAAACAAGCTGAAGTCATGTATGTGACACAGAGCTATCACTGTTGCAGGGATTCTGCACATACACAGAACTATGCACAGGAAACCAGGACCTTGGTGTGTAGTGGTGTACCAGAAGACCCACCTCGGTGTCCAGAATCCCAATATGACTACCTATTGTGTCTCATTCGTTCTCCGTACTACAGCGAAGCCACCAATGATTAGACATCCTAGAACACGTCACTCCGTCCCACTCAGAAATCACGGGAAGAAGAACACTCTTTTGTTCAAACACTCATACTTGTCCACAACGTGAGTAAACAGAGACACAATATAGTTTAAAATCTTTAAACTAACGTGCTCTAAAATGCTGTATACTTGCCAACACAAGCAGCAAAATGCATAAGAACAATATAATTAGCATGGTTACAATTCCATAAAGCACAAAAGGGGAAATCATATTATAATAATAGTGGAAATCAGGACTACTATGCCTTACCACCCTCCCCATGCTATAAGTTTGTTTATTATAAGTATAGAGGACCTCTAAGCTTTGTCAGAGGGACCCCTTACCTCCAACTTTAGATGCAAGGAATTACATATCAGGACAAGCACAGCTCTTCGTTGTTGGACTGAATGTCTCAAAGTCCCTTTTCATGCATGCCATGCCATATTAAAAAGCACTCCCCTTTCAGTAGTGCAGCTGGGTTCGATGTTGTGTCTATGGGTATGGGACTGACCAAAGTGCATCAACAGCATACATTGTTTTTTCGACCTTGAACACGCTGTGCAGACGAGGAGCACAATGTACAGCTAAATGTGTGAAAAGCAAACAGTTCTCATGAGAGAATGTACCAGCAGCCTAGCCACGAGAATAAAGCCATGTAGTAACGTGCGCAAAAGCGGCAAGATGGCTGCCAAGCATATGCTAACTAATGCTAACTTAGCAATGTCTGCAGGTTATTCTATGACCTCCCTATGACCTCACGGCATCACCTTTGGCCAAAAATCACCAATATTTGTAATCAAATGTATATTTTAGTATTTCACACATTGCAATGCTTAATAACACTGATTAAAAAAATATTCAATAACGTTTTCATTAATAAAAATAAAATCAACATGTCTATTAGTCTTCTTTCTATCAAACATCATTTTGGTTATTAACCATAAAAGTCACATTAAAATACATTTCTCCATTTAAAACAATGGGAAAACTTAAAAACAGATTCAGATAAGCAAGTAATCCATAATTTAAAAAGAGCAAAAGCGTTAAAACTTTAGACCTATTTTTTTCTGTGCAATTACAACTGCTAATAAATACCTGCTCAAGCTAAAAACAACATAAGGCAGTGTTTCATACTTCAAAACTCTCAGAGCTTCCTGGGGCTTTCTATATCCCAACTTCTGCCAGAGAGGGTGAATCCACTTCTTCCTAAACTTGAAATAGAATGTGCTAAAGAACAAAAAGGTGCAATACTTTCTACATTTGCTAAAGGGCATAAAGTGCAGAGGGATTCAGCATTTAGCCCATTATCCGTATTCCATTTTCTTGTAAAGGTTTTAATTTGGATACCATAAAGAAACCTCAAGTATACTGTTCTTGCCAGGGAAGGATAAGCAACATTCAACAACTCCTCGAACCCTGGACAAGGCTTAACTTACAAAACCTGCGTTGTCAATCTGCTTAATGTTGGCTTACTAGGCAGTATGTTCAGCTGGTACTCCCAATACATCTGTTTCTACTGTTCCTTGGAGTTCTGACACAATGTTTATGGCTCGTCCTAATAATCACTTAAACCAAGCTTAACAAACTATGATTTCACATAACGCAGCCAGGGGAGAGTTAGCAGTTCATCTAGGGCTATTATTTCTGTAAGGCCTTCTCTATAGTGATCCAACTCCTGTATCATCCACAACCTCACCCAGCAGAGCAGAGGTCTAAAATTTGCAATATGCTCTATCCGTTTTACATTAAGGTTGTGTAATAGAGACGTTCATGGTGTAGCCACCGGTAGACCAAATAGCCCCGTCATGAAAGTGTGTGAGTCTTTGTTTTAACATAGTTTTTATAATTGTATGTTGTGGGCTAAAACATGCTAAAAGAAAGACTCACAGACATGTAAAAAAACAGTATGTCTATCAATCTTTTTTATTATTTTTCAGCCCATAAAATGCAACCATAAAAGTAACCACAAGAGGGCCTTGCACTCTAGCTGAAGAGCACAGAGCTCCAGTAAGCAGAGTTTGTAAAAAATACAGTACGTTTCTTTAATGACCAAAAAGTCTGAGAGTTTTTTTTAATGTTGCTGGGGGTTCATAATAATTTATTTTTAATTGGTGGCTTCCTTTTTTCCCCTTGTGATTCCATTTGAGCACTGGGGGATCAGGGCAAAAACGTAATTTTTTTTATTGCTACCCTGCCCCCTTACACCTTTTTAAAAAGCATTTTCAGGACAGGGGCTAGGGGCCACATGTACGTAGGTATTTTCTGGTCTCGAACGACCCGATTCACAGAATCGGGTTATTTACGACCAGAAAGATGCATTTTCCCATGTACCAAACCCATTTTGTAATTCGGTAACCTATTACCAAATTGCAAAATGGGTTTGCGCTTCAGTGTTAGGAAGGGCCGCGCTAAGAGCGTTCCTTCCTAATAGCGACTCGCAGTGCTATGGACGAATGTTACGACCAAAATGTGGTTGCAAAACATTCGCCTTTTACTGACTACTTCAAGAAGGTGATAACCCATTTGCAAATGGGAAGGGGTTCCCAGGTGACCCCTGCCTCCTTTGTGAATGCATCTGAAAACGTTTTTTCACAGCAGGCAGTGGGCTCAAGGACCACCTCCTATTTTTAAACAATGAAACTGAAACATTTTGTTTTAGTTTTTGAAATGCATCTCGTTTACCTTTAGGGAAAACAGGCTGCATTAAAAAAAATGTTGCTTTATTTAAAAGCAAACATGGTGGTCTGCTGTCCCCAGCAGGCCACCCTCCCTGTGTTTTTAGCAATTCCCAATGGATCGCAAATTGTGACCTACCTCATGAATATTAATGAGGAGGTCAATTGCAGCCCCATTAGGAATCGTAAAATGTGTCAAAGACACATTAGTACATAGGTTTTTGCGATTTCCTAATAGCAAATCGCAAAACTTCGCTATTTGGAATTTGCTAAATGAAACCTTCGTACATGTGGCTCTGGGTCCCTGAGTCCTGTAATGGCTGCTGCCACATTTTTGTTCATGTTGCGGCCATGCAATCAGAATGCTTACTACCGGGGGACCTACAGTCCCCCAAGTGTGAGATGACCGAAGGAAAAATACGTCCCTTAGACTAATCAGAACACCTTATTCTTTCTTTATTTGCTCCAGGGTCTTGCTTGAGAGCCCCCTCGAAACCAACCGTCGACTTATTTTAACCTTCATTTCTCAAAACCTACTAAATTGATCTACACCAATCACAAAAAGCACACATTCTGGGCCATGATCTAGCTCCGTAATATATTTGGTCAAATTCTGTTCTGCCATTTGGTCTGTACCCCTTTTCAAAAAAGCCTATGAAAAATTCATGGGAAAATTTGGTTTTGGGGCCCTCCTTTTTTCTTGGCCCCCATTTCACAGATCACGCTGACACATTCCAGGAAGGATATGAGGGGGATGTACAGTTTTGGGGAAAGTTTGGAAAGGTATGTCAAACTGGGACAAAGTTATTAGCAAATCAATAAATACTCTTCCCATGAAATCCAGACTTAACTATAACTACCAACTAGGGACCACCAGTGGGTTATTTATATATGGACACACACTGTGGCTCAACCCTTTTCATCAATGCGTCTATACAACAGTCTTTCACATTTTGCTTCTGTCCTCCAAAGTGTACAGCATGAGCTGATTGGACAGGTGACTTCAGTCATTGGTTCTCTTGCACTGTGAACAATGCCATGTTTATCTTAAACACTTGTGTATCTCTGCTTAACAAGAAGTGCACTTCAGTAGTGGGGGTCTTGGCTGAATACTTTTACTTTACTGATCCTTCTTTCAATTCTGTTATTGTTTGTCATTCTTGTGTGTTTAAACTATGCAACAAGGGTACAGAAATTCAAATCCAACAGTGCTATTTTCTTTGGATTAATAAGATTCGTACTGGTGTGCATTAAAAAGAAAAAGAGTTTTCTATTCTTTTTCCATGTACACCTGCCTAACAGGAAGCACCCATACTGTTCTATTAAAGTCGTAAGTGAATATAATTATTTTGTATTACATTATTTATTGCAAGCATATTGTCAGTCAGGTTTTCAATGTTTCTTTTATTTCTGTGGCATTTCTTTGGAGTAAAAAAAATAAAAAATAATTGCACTAGCATGTTAGGGTCAGGTCTATTGTATTTACCAATGCAGCGGCACTATTATTTGTTTTAGAATAAGCCCTTCAGAAAAAGCAAGGGGCAAATGCAAAAAAAGAAGCTTCGATGTCCACAATTCAACATGTAAGGATGTTTCTTAAAATACAAACAAACAGGATTGTTGGTAATACACGAATTAAAACATACAATTCGGAAACACTGCTCTAAAAGAAGGAGACAGTCAATGCAACCTGCTAAATTCCCCATCTTAAGGGAAAATACATGTGTTATTGCATTGAGGTGAGACTTCGTTTCTGCGGAAAAGTGCTATATGAACAAGGTAATATGTGCATCAGTATGTAGGGGGCTGTCCCTTTAACTGAGGGTATGCAAATTCTATTCAAGGGAGAGTTTCATTTCACTGACTCAAATCAGCAGCAGGTTTGGAGAAGTGAAGGTTCCTTTTCTGATTGATAACCAGACGAGTAGTACTTTAGCTCTGCTACCTTCTTCAAAACAATAATATTATGAATACCCTTGGTTCCAAGAAATCCTCAGTGCACGGGATTACCCGAAAGCAGCTTTCTTCTCATTAGCATATTGCACCAGGGCTGAGTCAGTCTTTCATCCTTTTGAGATGGAGTAAATCTTTACAATTTAAATAATTTACAAAGCGGTGGATCTGTCGTAGCTTGTGCCACATGAAAAGTTGTTTTATGTCTGAGTCTTGTAGGAGCATGGTAAATTATGGGTTCTCATTTGTTTTGCCTGTGCATAATGTGTGCATCTTTGTTGAACAGACATAGCGCTGCACATGCAGAGGTTTATGTACATATCTGTATATCACTTTCCTGAAGCTTTCCTGCTACTAAACACTAAGGGCCATATGTAACCCTGGGCGTAGTTTGCAAAGTAGCACTACGCGTAGCTATGCAAAGTGCACTTTCCACTACACGTAGCTACGCGAACTGAGTAGTGCACTGTGCAAAATGCAGTTCGCACTGATTGCACAGTGCCGGATGCTTGTCCGCACTGTGCAATCAGTGCAAGCTGCATCTTGCACAGTGCAAGCGGTAGTTTTCTGCCGCTCGAGTAGATTTCTGCTTGAGTGGCAGCTTTCTCAACGTGGACTGGTAGTTCCTCATCGTGAGCGGTCGCGAGCATACGCGACCACTCACAATGAGAAACCTGACCTTCCCGCGTTGAGAAGCTCGCCGGGAGGTTTATTTTCCGCGCTCGAGATCGGCAACTTGATGTGACTGATCGCGAACGAGGAAAAAGTCTCGCCGGGATGTCATTTCGCTTGCTCGCGGTCGCCAACTTGACGTTGAGGACCATGAGCAAGCAAAAAACGACCGCTGTACTACGCTACATTACGCTACGCATGTTTGCACTGTGCTATGTGCAATTCGCATAGTGCGAAGTAGGGCAAACTTTGCAAACTATGCAAGCGTAGCGTAGTGCTTTGCCCATTCTTAGCCATATGTAGAAGAAAGTGGCGAAGTCCGGTAGGCACCAGAATTACTAATGCCGCGCTCCTTCAATTGAGAAATGCAGGGATGCGCTGTATTTACAATAATAAGGTGCACCCTTGTGTTTCTCCCTGTGTGGTGCTAAATTCAGCTGCCTAGTGCCTGCCTGCATTGAGGGAATGATTGTTTATGTGCAGGAAGGTGCCGAATGCTGGGCCGTCGGACAGCTTTAGGTTTGGTGGGCTTCTTACCATTGCTATGGCGGGAGTATAGTACTTCGCCAAGGAAAAAAGGACTACTAGGCCTCCAAAGTATAAATCAGGCCCTTAGTTGTTTGTTTTATGTAGCTTCATGAAGGCCCATCAGCATCAGAGTGCTTTACATAGAAATAATAATATACGCTGTAGAATAGTAGCTACACTGAATATGTTTTAACACAGAGCAGCAGTAATCAACAAAGAAAGAGAAAAACTTGAATACAAGTGGGGGGTGCACTTTAGAGATGTGGAAGGAAGGAGAATCAAGGTAAACTTTCTCATGTTTCTCTTGTAATATTTTATGAAGTTTAATACTATTAGCTTTTGTCTTACTGCACAGTGTGAGACTGAGGTGACTAAAACTGTGAATGATTGTGACAGCCCATGTGTAGGTTTCAGTTCCGGGCTTTCCTGTTTTGGGATGTTTCTGTACCTCAGGTTTCATAAGGGTCTGGAGGCGTTAAGAATGTTAGCTGGAGGGGCGTGGCCAGGCGCCAGTGCAGATCGCCGCCTAACTCGAGAGCTCCGTGAAGCCGAGCCCTCACTAGTGGAAATCCGGACAAAATCTGTGATCCACTAAACTCTCCCTTTAGCTCCAGCGCGGTGCTGCACAGCGGAGCCGACCGATCCAACGCCGGAAACACAGCTCTGCCCCTAGACAGAGATACGGCCCTCGGGTGTGGGCCTGCCTTTGGGGTGGCACTGCTCCGGAGCCACAAGCGGACCGGAAATCTACCGGAGGTCCCGGCTTGCAGGCCTGGTCGTGCGAGTCGTGCGAGTCGAGCGAGGAGAGGCCGGTGTGGGGTCTTCGGTCTCACCTAGACGCCGGAGGAGTAGGCGAGGAGGGGTTGCCCTGCAGGGCCCCCCCCGTGGGACGACGGTGCACTCGGTTTGCTGCGGCGTGGAGCCCGCATTTCGATCGCTGGCACTGGAGTGCGGCGGTGCAGCCTAGAAGACTACGCGAGGCCCCGGTTTCTGGGCCTAGCCTAGAAGAGTTGGAGAGGGCGGCGACTGGTACCGTGGACCCCGAAGAGGGAACACGAGCTCTTGGTGTCACCTGAGAGGGGCTGGACACTGCGCTGACCCAGAGGCCGGACCGAGTGCGACATAGGCAGCTGGTGGCGCCACCTGCCGGCAGACACGGTAGTAGGAGGTGAGAAGCGTCGAGGAGGGAAGCGCTAATTACTGGCACGCCACAGCAGGCATTTATCCTACCTGCAGAAGACCGCGGATTGTGGCGGTATCAGCTGTCTGGACAAGTGAGGCCCAGTGTGACACGGCCTTGGGGACACTTGCATAGGGCAGAGACCGCTCAATCCAAGGCAGGCCTAGTGGAGGGTCGTGAACTACAGTGGCGGGGGTTCCTGCATCTACCCAGAGAGAGTGACATGTGGTGGGGTGCTACTGCGCCAGCTGGATAATCAGTAGACTGTGGTCCTACGCAGGGCCGGAGTGGTGCGGGCCCACCCTTGGTAATCCGTACGCGCTGAGGGGGAGGACAGGACGGTGCTACCCCTCACTGGCGCAACGTGGGTGACTTGGACACTACAGTGATTCCCTACATGACCCTGCGACTGCCACAAGGCCATCGCACATCGTAGGTATAACTCAGCAAAATGAGACCCAAGACTGCTGTGCCTACGCAATCCAACAAACTGGACAAATATGCTGTTCAGAAGTGGGCCTCCCCAGCAGGGGGCGCATCTAGTGACACCGCCGCCCCAAAGGAACCATTGCTGGCCTCCATTATGGCAGCTATACAGGCCCTGGACACCAATCTGGAGACCAAAATAGATAGGTAAATCTTCTTCGTGCTGACCTCAGCAAAACCTCGGACAAGGCCAAGGCAAACGAAGCCGGAATCAGGGACCTACAGACATCAGCGAAGACATTGGAACACCATGTCAACGAGCTAGTTCACCAGCACCGTCAGATGGCCCTCAGACTCGAGGACCAGGAAGGACGGGCCCGGAGGAGCATTATACGCGTGGTAGGCGTTCCGGAGGAAGCTGAAGGACCTAGTATGGAACTGTTTCTAGAAGACTTGATCCTAAACCATCTGAAGCCTGAGCGCCTATCAAACATCTGCACCATTGAACGCGCCCATCCCCAAGCCGAAACCAGAGGCGCCTCCCAGGACAATCATAGCAAAAATTCTGAATTACCGAGTTAGGGACGCCATCCTGCAGACGGCTAGACAGAAGGGGGACCTGCAATATGAAAACACCACAATCCGGTTTTTCCCGGACTTCATGCTTCAGGTGCAGAGAGAGAGACGTTCCTTCACAGGTGTAAAGGCAGCGCTGAGCTACAGAGGTATTAGTCAGTCAATACATCTTTATTTCGGTTAATAAAAACCATAAAAGCAATGCAATACAAAAATTCATTATATACACATTATATACACATTAAAATGTGTACAGAAATAAGATATACACATGATTGCAGTTCAAAATAATCTAAAACAGTTAAAATCTTTGATGCAAAGAGAAAAGAGACAAAATCTGTGTCATGAATATAAAGGCCCAACCCTATTTTCAAACAATCCTCATTCAGTTATGTGTCCTCCTGATAGTGAATTCATTTGGGTGAGTCTAATTTTATTTATACGCGCTGCCGCTACCAAAAAACTGGCTACACTATAAGTAACCTGCATAGAGTCAAGCATTTGTAAATGTAGGAGGGCAGGCCTCACCTGGACGAATTTTAGTTCCTTCAGAACAGGGTATAAAAGTTTTTTACGGGCCACCAGATAGTGCTCGCAAAACATCACCAAGTGGAGCGTGTCCTGTGTAGAGAAACTATCACAGGTGCAGGGTGGAGTATCTTCAGGGGTCCCCCACTTCAGATAGGTACCAAGTGTGAGGTGGATGAGGTTGAACCTGAATCTAACTAAAAGGAAACGATGGTAAGAGTTGGTCACATACTTCAGATAGGGTTCCATGACTGGGGAGATCACAAGTTGATAGATTGATCTCACCGTAGGTTTCCTGAGTTCAACCTCCTCCCTTTCTGACTCAAGTAAATTGAGGAAGTTGCGCTTAATCCACCCTACATTCTCATTCCTGAGACCCTGTAGTGATAGATACATTTCCGGACGCCCCAGCCTCACGCATGCCTCTCTAACATACGCAAGCCAGGGTATTCTATCCACTCTATCCAGGGCCATACAGTCCTTGAGTATTAGGTGGTTAAGCGTGATCTCCTCATTTAGCCAGGTTTTAACCCATCGTAATAAAGGGGCCATTTTTAAGTGATCAGAAATATACCCCAAGCCTACTTCACAGTGGATGGAATATGTAGGGGATGATTGAGGGAGTGACAGAAGGAATCGTATGAACTTATTTTCTATAATTTAGATCCCTGTTGTTGGAACATAACCCCAAATATCAGCCCCATATGAGGCGATTGCTACGCACTTTGATTTATAGATGCGGATCATAGCCTCCATGGGTCTTGCACCCAATCTTTTTGAAGAATTCATGAGGGCTGTGGTAGATCTTGCAACCACGTTACCCTTGAGTTTAAACTGGGGGCCCCAATTCCCTCTTTCATCAAATATAACCCCTAAGTAACAAAAGAAGGGTACCCTTGAGATTGGCGTTCTATTGCATCTAAAGGTTTTGATCTTCATGGTTTTCCTGCGTAAACCGGCCACCATTACGTGGGATTTCGAGGTGTTGATTTTAAAGTCTAAGGCCTCCATAAAGGAGCCAAAATGATCTAACAATCTTTGTAATTCAGTACCAGTTCGAGCAAGTAGGACGGCGTCGTCCGCGTACAGGAGGACCGGTATAGCCGACCCTCCCATACGCGGGACGTCCAGAGTTGCCAGATCTAGGGATTTACCCAAAGAATTAATGTAGAGCGTAAATAGGAGAGGGGCCAGAATGCAACCTTGTCTGACCCCTCTTCTTGATCTAAATTGCTCGGTACATCTGCCCTCCCTTGTTACCCTAACAGAAGCCGACAAGTTCTGGTGAAGATCATTTAGAAAATTAACCAACGTGATGTCCAAACCCATATCCCGCAAAATAAACCATAATTTAGAACGATTGACCAAATCAAATGCGGAAGAAAGATCCATAAAACCCAAATATAGAAGCCCCTCCTTCACCACTGTGTACTTGCTAATAATAAAATGAAGGTTTAGGCATTGATCCATGGTCCCCCTGTGTGCCCTAAAACCATACTGGAGATCAGAAAGAACCCCACTCCCCTCAAGCCAATCTCCCAATCTCTGTAAAATAACTCTGCCTAAGATCTTTACGGCAGAGTCCAGCAGGGAGATTGGCCTGTAGCAAGCGGGGTCCCCCCTGTTCCCTTTCTTAAAAATCGGAACAATAATGGAGGTTGACCAAGAGGATGGGGAGCCTGCGGTGGGTTTTGCATTGAAAACATTTGTTAGAAGTTTGGACCAGAATTGTGGGTACAAGATGTAAAGATCTGCAGGGACCCCGTCAGGGCCAGGGGCCTTATGTTTGCTAGTATCTTTGATCGCCTTTTCCACTTCAGAGGTGTTAAACTTAATGGACATATTGTTTCGAGGTACAACTAAGTCTGGGGGAGTAGGGACCCCTAGCTCAATGTCATAGATGTTTCTAAAGTGATTAAGCCAACTCTCATCTTCAATTACGCAGTCCATATCTGATTTCCCCTCCTCAGTGAAAAACGACTGGTTGATGATAGCCCAAAATTATTTGCTGTCTCTCAACACATCTGCAGATTGTAGATGATCCCAGGCTTCTTCCTTAATTTGGTTCTTGCGATTTGCAAGTGCCAGTTTGTATTCCTTACGAAGGTTCGCCACAATTAGCCTATCTCTGGGTCTAAGTTTCAGCGCTTTAAGTAGGGCACTATGGGCGAGTGAGCACTTTTTGTCAAACCATTTAAACACCTTCTCACAATGTGAGCCGTTCCTAGACTCCAAATTCTTGGAAATCCGTGAGCATATCTCTACATAGGCATCCACAACATCAGCCCCTGATGCAGTGGAGTCTAAGCAGACAGCCATATTGTCCTCGGTTTCCTGTGCAAGTGTTTTAAAAAAGGTTTCTGGAATAACCTTCTCCCACTTTACCCTCCTGCCCTGCCCTGCAGTTGACAAGTCTCTTGAGGCCACCACGCTTGAGTTCCTCCCATGCAAGAAACTCTCAAGATCCATAGCCAATAAAACGGGGTTGTGGTCACTAAAAATTGTGGTCACTACACTGTACTCCTGCGTTTCGGCTAACACCCCAGGGAAAACAAAAATATAGTCGATAACTGTGTTTGCGTCCCTCTCAATAAATGTAGGCGCTCTAGTCTCGTCATTACCTAAGCCTGGTTCGAATAAGTTTGAGTTGGCAAGGAGACTCTCAAGTGCATCACCCTCCTTACTATGTTCAAAATGGGGGATCCCCTCCACAGGTGATCCTCCGTGTCCATCATTATAACAATCCCCCTCACAAGGGTGAATATTAAAATCTCCCATGATAACCATCTCTGGGACAGAAGTGCGATCATGTTTGTAGACTGACAGAAAATCTGCCAGGGCAGTCAAATGCTCATTCTCAGATGAGCCCGCCCTGGAATTATAAAAATTAATAATTAGAAATTTTTGTTGGTCCGGAATGGTCCATTCAATTATTAATGAATTCAGAGGGGTAGGATCTACTTTTTTAAAAACCCCAACCAAGTTAAGTGAGAACAGTGTAAGCAAGCCCCCTTTAGCTCTTCCTCTCAGCCCCGGTACTGCTGGGGTTGAGAAACTGAGAAAGCCATCTAATGAAAAACTGGGTGATGTATCCCATGTCTCTTGAAAGGTCAAAATATCATACTGCTTAACAAAGCCCTGCCATAAAGGATCAGAAGTATTTGCGCTTAGTCCAGCCACGTTCAAAGTAAGAATTTTGCAACATGGTCTCTGTATGCTAGGTAACCCCTTGTCCTCACCTGGAGCGTCTGGGAGTCAATCATTCGTCTCCATTGAGGTCAGAGGGGAAAAACGGTTAGTGAGACTAATGGAAGATGGGCCTAAGCTACCCTGTGATACATAGTCAACTATCCTAAGGGGATCACTTCCCACCCCGCATGGGAGCTCTCGGGCAGGTCTTTGTTGTATCATCTTAAAACGCTGCTGGTAAGATGGGTATGTGGTAGCTCGAATAGTTCCCGCTTTATATAACACAGGAGTTTTACCCAGCGGGCATGTTATCCCCCCCAGAGGATAAAAGTGACCCAGAGGGAGAGTTCTGATGCCACAATTTGACAAAGCTGAGGCATCCCAGAATAGTCGATGTGCGCTATCATAACTGTTAAAATTCACTACTAGGCAATCCCCTGGGATGGTTTTGGGAAGGTGCCCCACCCAGCTCACCCTTCTTGCTGCAATAACCGTACGTGTGATGTCTGTACCTCCAGAACTAAACTCTGCACATAATTCTTTGGCCAGGATTATCAGGTCTTTATCTGTCTCACTGTAGCCTGACCTCCGTGGAGTAATCCCTGTAAAGACGGCCACCAAAGGGGCCGCCTCTGGGTAGAGGTGCAAACATTTCGGTCTATGAGGGGGATCACTGGGCACATGATTGATGGAGTTGTTTCCCCCTTTTGTATTTCTGGGCCCCTCCCCAATACCCTCTTTGGCTCGAGAACTCCCACTCTGACTTTCCGTCTGCTTTGTTGAGATATTACTGCATGTATGACTGGGGATAACAGGTGAGGGGTTAACCACCTTATCATTCTGCTTAGCGAATTGTTTGAGGAGGATGTCAATTTTTTTACACTGAGCCAGTAAGCCCGCTACACAATCATTTATTGTATCCACTATGTCCTTTGCTACAGCTTTCAAAGCTGGTTCCAGTCTTTTTATAAATAGTTCTTCCACCATGTCCCCCACATTGTCCCTTGAGGTAGCAACTTGATGGATGAATTTCCCATGAGTGAATTTCCTTCTGGCACCCTTTACATGAGTTCTTCGTCTTCGTGCTGTCGTAGGCAGTGAAGCTTGTGGGTTATCAGTTGTTTGGGTGGGGTTAAAGGAAAGTGGGGGAGTTGGAGATGCAGATTGCGGAGGTGGAGCAGGCAGGGGTGTTTTGATGGTGATAATAGTGGGTTCTAGTGGTATGCGCTGAACTGGATCGGGAATAGGGCCATTGTCTATAACAGAAGTGTCGCTAATGGATTGCAAACCAAGTTCTTTTTCAGCATGGGCAATTTCCTTGGTTAGGACCCCCACCGCGGAAGTTAAATATGATATTATAGATTCTGATTTGCGTGGGATTTTGGCGACCTTACCTTCTGGCTCGCCTCGACATGTCTGCTTCCTTTTCCCCATATCAAATGGAAGGGGGGTGGCCCGACCCGACCACTGCTGACCCCTGATGGCCACAGATGGCCCGCCCTTTGCGCGGGCGGTAGGAGGGGCTGCAGCTTTGAATCTCCTCCGGGCGCAGTGCTCGTGTCACAGATGGAGCGCTGAGACCCGGGGCAGCTGGGATGTGTAGTTCTCCCGCTCCCACTATCACCTGGTCCCGGTCTGGCGTGAGGGAGAGACTGCTGCAGAGGTATTAAATACATGATATTCTTCCCAGCCAAGCTCAAGGTTATTGCTGGGGGCAAATCCCTCATCTTTACCACGCCGTCGGACATACAGAACTGGCTGGACGAGGAGTCATTGCGAAATCCGGACCGACTGGACAAGGGTAGCTGGAGAAATACTCAGGTTGCATCTCCGGGATCAGCAGCCGGGCACTCGAATGCGGGAGGGCAGAGCCAGCGCTCCTGGAGGTCAAGGTCGGCTAGCCCCCGATGGGACACTCTTCGTGAGGCGGAGGAGCAGTAGCAGTTATGGACTGGCGTAAATGAACCTCAACAAACTGTAACGTATCGCAGGATCTGATTATGGGAGTCAAGTCTTATAAGTGGGGGGAGCTAATGGGCAGAAGGAACTAGGCTACCTTAAAGGTACAAAGTGGGTAGCATTTAAAAGCAGACACTATCGGTAAGGCTCCCCCATGTTACTGTGACTCTGTGGTACATACTGTCTTGTGACAGGCTGGGACGCTACTGTAATTTGGCTGGGTTGTGAACCAAAATGTTGGGCAATGTGTAATTTTGGGGTTGGAGTTTGAGTGGTACACAGTTATACATTCAAGGGAGGGAGTGAGAGGCGGCTGGAGCTGGAGCCGGCGCACGCTCCTCTTATTACAGGTTTTTCCAGAGAGGGGAGTTCTTTTCCCACTCCAGGTTGGGGCACTGGGCGAAAGGCACTCTGCTAATTGGGGATGTGGGTAGTTCTAAACCTACGGAGCAGGGAAGCAGGGAGGGGGGTATGTTCTGGTGGAAGGTGGGGTGAATTTCAGGTTTTGGGGTCTTGGGGGGTGGCTAAGGTGTTTTGGGGTGGGATGGGAAAGCCGGGAGGTGGGGGGAGTTGTTGGGAATGGTTGCACCTAAAATGTAGAACTATGCATGGAGAGTGTATTGGACTTTCCAGGGCTGACATTACGCTGAACTGTTCGGATGGCTATGAAGTGGGATAAGAGTATTAAAATCCTGAGTTGGAACGTTAATGGGCTGGGGGACAAGCTCAAGAGGACAATTGTGCTACAATTCATTAAACGGCACCTCCCCAATGTGGTATTCCTACAGGAAACACACCTGTTGGGAAACACATGTCATGCGTTAAATAGATGGGGGTACTCGTTGGCAATTCACGCTGGCTTTACTTCAGGCTCCCGGGGAGTAGGGATCCTTACCCGCCGGAACTTTCCCTTAGTCATCGACCACACTGATTCTGACCCTATGGGGTGTTTTGTGGCGGTCTCCGATAGGTGGGAGGGACATAGGCTAAACCTCGTCAGTACATATATCCCTCCGGGTCTTCAAACTCAGTCATTCCAGGACTTGGGCAGGCTTCTCCTCTCCCTTCCGGAAGGGCAGTTGCTGATAGGAGGTGACTTCAATGCTGTAGTCTCGGGGGACTCAGACAGACACCCACCTAGAACCATAGCTCCAGCGCACATGTGGTTGTCTGATTTCCTGGAGGCATTCGGCCTCCTGCAACTTTGGCGTCTCCGGCACCCGTCCCACAATCAATTTACTTTCTTTTCAGGCCCACACCGCTCCTTCTCTTGCATAGATTATATCTTGGCGCCAATGCAGCAGGATAGTAATATCCAGGAAGTCACACATCTAGCAAGAGGCATCTTGGACGACTCCCCGTTGTGGGCTCACCTCACTATCGGTAATCGGAGGGAGGGATGCGTGGCACCGATAAATGCCTGGTAGCTCCGCAACGAGGAGACGAAAAAGCTACTCACTCTCTCAATTGACCAATACTTTGATACCAATGAGGGCACGGTGGAATCCTCAGTGACATTGTGGGAGGCTTTTAAGACCGTACTGAGAGGGGAAGATCTCTCCGTGATAGCTGGCCGTCGTAAAGAACGGGAGGCGCAAATGCTGACTGTCGAAGCCGACATCAGAGACCTGGAAAGCAGGGCACAGGCTGGAAGTGATCCAGGATTGGTGCACCGCATGGAGCTCAAGGCAGCGGAATATAGGGCCCTGGCCACAGATGCCGCAAAGACAATACCGAGAGATAGGGAAGGCAGGATCTATGATCAAGGAGACAAAGCAGGCAAGCTCATAGCCTGGCTAGACAAAAAGCAGCAGGCCAATAGAGTTGTCGCTGAGCTGTGGACTTAATCGGGAGCCATTCTCACTGAACCCCGTGAGATCGTCTAAGAATTTGTAAGACACTACCAGAAAGTCTACAGTAGAGGGTCAGATCGGCCGGAGGAAGACTCAATTGACCTTTTTACTGATTTCGGGCTCCCTTCTCTATCGGATACTGAGCGGGCTACTTTAGAGTTTCCTCTTACAGTCGAGGAGCTTAGTGGGGCCATATGTGACCTTCGTCCGGGGAAAGCTCTTGGTGCCAACGGTCTCCCGATATAGTTATACAAACTAAAACCTGACAGAGTCGGGCCGCACATCAAGCGAATGTTTGAGGAAAGTAAGGATAAAGGAATACTGCCAAGGGACCAAAGAATTGCTAAAATTGTGGCTATCCCTAAGGAAGGGAAGCCAAGAGATTTGTGTGCCTACTACAGGCCAATATCTCTGTTAAATGCTGAACCAAAGATCTTGCCCAGGGTCCTGGCCAATAGGCTGAAACCTGTGCTGGCCACACTGGTCCATTTGGACCAATCGGGCTTTATGCCCCGCCGTAACACGGCGCTCAACCTGCGCAGGCTCCATGGAGTATTGGGCCGGGGCCATACGCTTCGGGAAGACGCTGTGGTGGTGTCGCTGGATGCGACAATGGCGTTCGACACGCTGGAAGGACCATACATGATGGCGGTCCTGCGGAAACTGGGATTTGGCCTTACTTTTATAAGTTGGGTTTGTCTCCTTTATTCTGAGCCCCTGGCCCAAGTCACAGTCAATAATAAGACCTCGGAGCCTTTCGCCCTAGGTAGGGGGACGTGACAGGGGTGTCCCCTCTCCCCACTGCTATTTGCCCTCTCACTTGAGCCACTTGCGCCCTGGATCAGGCAGGACCATTCGCAGACAGGACTTAGATGGGCTGATGGCTGGGAGGACAACATTTCTCTATACGCGGATGATATCCTGCAGTACTGAACGAAACCGCGCAAGTCCCTTATAGTGGCTTTGGATATCTTTACCAGCTTCGGGAGAAACTCGGGATACAGTATAAACTGGGGAAAGTCACTCCTATACATCCTTCACGATGCCCCCCCAGTCCTCCCTCGTGACTGCCCCATGAGGATAGTTACGGACGGGTTTAAGTACTTGGGCATTTTTGTCTCTAGCGACAAGGCCATTAGATATGAAAGAAATGTATTGCCGCCCCTGCATCAGCTTAAAAGGGACTCCGCCACATGGAAGAATCTCCTGCTCTCTCTGCTGGGTCGGGCGGCTCTTTTTCTATGTCCTTCAGAACCACCCATACCTGGTTCCTCAGTCATACTTCGCCGCTATTGAAAGTGATGGAGCGGTAATTTCTTCTGGTAATTTCTCAATTAAAAAACCCTCATGCTACCTCTAATTTACCGCTGAAAAAAGGTGTTGGGCCCTTCACACCATGTATTACCTTCAGGAGATTTAAATAAACCTGAACAGTCAAAAATGCAATTATCATTCAAGCCAATAAAGAGAGTTGTTGAGTATTTTTTTTTTTCCAATACCTTTATTCACACTTTATGTTGTTGAACACGGCTTGGTGCCTACAACCTTATGCAGGCCGGCAGCGTGAGTTACGGACAAAAAGTAATTTTCTATGAAACTTAGAAATACACAGCAAGCCTCCTACAACCACATCGGGCCGGCCGCGTCTAACAAAACATGTGGTCGTGGAATTTTGTTTTTGTAGTTTGGTACCAACATATGTGTGAGTCTAATATTCCAACACAAAATGAACAAATTAACATTGTGGCAGGCATGTTGCTTATAACACATCATAGGCTTTGGCTCTGAATACAGTAAAAATCCATTGCGCTTAATCAGGGTCACCAGTTTGTCTTATTTAGGTTAAAGTTCAAACTAATCTACTTTTTCCCCTCTTTTCCCCTTTTTTTATTAGTCCTCGCTGTCTTCGTCATCTGAATTGGCAGCGTCGTTCTCCGGTAATGGATCACAAATCTCACCCCGATACACATTCCATGGAGTCCAGATTTTGTTCCATTTGCGTGGGCTCGCCCTGGTTGTATACACTGCCCGTTCTGTAATCATTACCATATCCATATTTCTACACCATTGTGTTAACATGGGTAGATCCGGTATACCCCATTTCTGAGCTATGTCTCTCTTCGTGACCATCATGCCCACAGTGGCCCATATTTGACCATGCCTAGTTAGGTCGTTCGGGTCCCATACATTCAAGAGACACTTGCGCGGTTCCGGACCTATCGAGATCTCCAGTGTTTGTGAGATGGTGCGTAATACCTGTTTCCAATATTCGTTTAGTTGAGTATTTTAAAGGGTTTTATTTTCTAGTAAAAAAATAAGTTTTTCTCTGACCCTTTATTCATTAGTAAAATATCAATCAGGTTACAGAATTTGGAAAACAGGAAAAATAAAATTAATATAAAACATATTACAGTCTGAATATAAGCATCACATGTAGAAAAGAAAATGTGGCGCAAAATATCAGTCAAAATTCTTAAAGAGTTTCTAAGAAAAATAGTCTTGCAAGGATAATCAATAATTAAATATTTGGCAAAAATCTCCCATAAAGAGAAATAAATGCATAAGACAAATAAATCTTTTCAGACCTAATTAATTAGTCAAAGCATAAACTTAAAGTTTAGCATCTAATTCTATCCTGATCCACTGCATTCTCTGTCTGTCTGTGTCTAAAGAGGAAAACAGCCCGCCCTTCACAAGGCCTCAAAGGAATGTGGCCTGCAGTGCCAAAATATGACATGCCAGGACTTTGGAAGAAAAAATCACCAGGGAACCCCTCACCTGACTCTCCTCGGACGCCCAAAGCTGCACCCGTGACGATCTCGTACCTAACCCATGTGAATGAAGCAAAGCCTAAGCCAAAATGAGCAAGAAGGCAAGGGCGCTGGAGGCGGACTTCCGCAATTGGTGAGCTTATTAAAGCCGCCAGATTGCAGCTCAGGTTAGATCTTGGACCTGCGCGCTCTATACTGCTGTGGCATTTTTATTGTGCTTGTTTTTAAAATTTACTCGCGCCGCTGGCCTCGCGCCATAGAGCTGTGAAGGGCTCAGTTAATCGCGCTGTTATTTTCCTACTGTCCTAGGGTCGGATTCTCAGGCCGGGGAACTAGCTCAGGCTCACCTGCATTTTAATAGGATTTTCACCCGCTCTTGGCGGGATACAGATAGTCTAGCGGGTCCGACCGCCATCTTGGGTTGGGGCGAAGGCTAGGAGCACTCCGGGCGCCATCTTGCTGAAGGCAAGGGACGCTGGAGGCGGACTTCCGCTCGGTCTAATATCATATAAGGATGGAAGACCAAGCGCGCAGCGGTCACGCGCAGCGGGCGCGACGTAGGCGCGCCGGAGGTGCGCCAGAGGTAAGCCCGTTTGCGCCCGTTCGCGCAGCGGGCGCGCTTTGGGCCGCTACCTCTGGCTATCCGCATTCTCCCCGCTTAGTCTATTCTCGGATGGACCTGTTAGAACTAAGATCGACTCAGGTTCCCCTGACGCGGAGGGCCACTGCTTTATCCCCGTCCCAATCTCTGTCTTGTGGGATGCTTAACGTTCGGTCGCTTTGCAAACATTATACGGAGATTGCATTCCTGATCGATTCTTCAGGGCTGGACGTGTTGTTTCTAACCGAAACTTGGACTCGGGAGGACTGTCTAGTTGAACTGGGATTGGCTTGCCCCCCAGGCTTTAAAATCACTCACACCCCTCGGCTGAATAACCGAGGTGGTGGAATTGGTATCATCTATCGAGAAAGGCTGGGTCTTTTCCAGCTTAAAATTGGCAAGGTATCGGGCTTTGAATTGATGGGGTTCTCTATTAAAGATCTGGAGAGAACACTGATTACGGGTGTGCTGTGTTATCGGCCACCGGGCGCGGCTCCCTTTCTATCAGAGTTCCTTGACCTGGTATACGATCTATCAAACACCCACTCCAAGCTGTTGGTCCTGGGGGACTTCAACTTATGGCAGGGGGGTCCATTAGATGGGGCGTTTACGACACTTTGCCAAGCTTTTGCTGACATTCAATTGCAGCAACTGGTCCGTTCGGCGACTCATAGGGGAGGTCATGCTCTGGACCTGATTTTCGCTGACGCTCAATCAGTAGTGATCAACGATATCCTATGCCAATGCTGGACCGACCATGCGCTTGTGGCTTTTTCCCTCTGCTTAGGGGATTACTCCTCTGAAGTCGCCGGGGTAGGACTATCGAAACTGGGTAGACCTTGGTCCCGACTACTCAGCTTATCTCCAGTGCCCCCTTTAATACCAGATAACTTTCGTCTGAGTAATTCGGTGGAGGAAAGCTACTCTACTCTGTGCCGGTCCATTATCGACACGCTTGATAAGGTGGTGCCCCTCCGCAAGTCCCGAGGGAGAGTGAATCAGGCTTTTCCCTGGTATACGGAAGAGCTACGACAGTTGAAGTTGAGCTGTAAACGTGCTGAGAGAGCTTGGAGGAAGCAGTACTCCACCCCGGCTAAAACCTCGTTCAGGCTCGCACTGCAGGGCTATAAGGCGCAGATTAAGCTGGCCAAGGCGGCTTTCCTGGAATCTTCCTTGAATCAGGCGCCTAATAAATCCCAAGCCCTGTTCAAAATTGTCAGGGACTTGTCCCACCCTGTTTGTGTGGCTAATACGGTCCGCGCGTCGCAGGCTTTGTGCGACTCCCTGGCGGATGCTTTCGAGGAGAAGACTGCAAAGATCTTAGAGGGCTTAACAAACCCCTTGCCCGTTGCTCTCGGCTTGGGAGCTCCGGTTGGCCCGCTCAGTCGACCCCAGCCAATTGCTTCTAGCCTTGGCTTGGGAGCTCCGAACGAGTCACCCAGTCGACCCCAGCCGACTGACTCTGCTCTCATATTGGGAGCTTCTGGTGCGGGAGCTCCGGTTGGCCAGCCCAGTCGACCCCAGACGGGTGCCTCTGACCCTAGTCTGGGAGCTCCGGGCAGTTCACCCAGTCGACCCCAGCCGAGCGCCCCTGTCCTCTGCTTGGGAGCTCCGGATACCCCCTCCAGTCGACCCCAACTAAGACTTTTTCCCTGTCCCTGTAGTCTGGCACATACGGTGTCCTCGGGCTCTCCGCTCGACCCATTGCCTCCCAAATTCTGGAAGGTTTTTCACGCAGAACTTTTTCAGCCTCTGTTCTCTATCTGTCTCCAGTCCTTGGAGTTGGCATCTGTGCCAGAGTGTTGGAAGTTAGCAGTAGTGTCACCTCTGCTCAAGAAACCAACTTTGGACCTGGCCTGTCTTTCCAACTATAGGCCAATCTCTTTGCTCCCTTTTCCTATCAAGATCTTGGAAAAATGGGTGACTCGCTCACTCTCAGGTTTCCTGGAAAACATCGGCTGGTTCGATGAGGCCCAGTTTGGCTTCCGCCCCGGGCACGGGACGGAGTCCGCGCTGGTAACCGTATTGGACAATCTTCGTTCGCGTGTTGACAGTGGTCGGGCAGCCTTTTTAGTGCTGCTCGACATGTTGGCCGCGTTCGATACGGTTTGCCATCGGACCCTTGTCAGGAGACTGGAGGAGTGTGGGGTCATTGAGGGCGCAAGAGACTGGCTGATATCCTATCTTGGCGGCCGGCAACAGTTGGTTTCACTTCCCCCTTTTCGCTCTGAGCCAAGGAGAGTAGGACAGGGGGTTCCACAGGGCTCGGCCATCAGCCCTATACTTTTTAACCTGTACCTCCGCCCCCTAGTCCAGCTAATAAAATCTTTTGGTGTCTCGGCTTTTAACTACGCCGATGACACCCAGCTGGTCTTTTCTCTGGAAGGGAACAATGCGGTCTCGCTGGAGACTTTTCACCGCTGCATGGCAGCCACAGCGGACTGGTTACGAGCTAACTCCTTACAATTCAACAGCTCTAAGACGGAGGTGCTCCATTGTTCCACAGACCGGATTCCGCGGGTACTTCCAGAGAACTTCTGGCCTAGCACCTTCCTCGAGCCAGTGTCGGCGGCGGAATCAGCTCGTAACTTGGGGGTGATCTTCGGCCCAAACTTACAGCTTGACATGCACGTTAACAAAACCACCTCTACGTGCATGATGCTGCTGCGTATGTTGCGTAAAGTTCTGCCCCTTCTCCCCGTTCAAGCCAGGCCGGAAGTAGTTTGTGGTACCATACTAAGTCGTCTCGACTATTGTAATGGGCTACTTCTGGAGGCCCCAAAAAATCTGATGGGGAAGTTACAACGGGTGCAGAATATGGCCGCCAAGTTGGCTCTCTCCCGCCCTAGGTCTAGCTCTTCTACTCTAGCTTTAAGAGACCTACACTGGCTCCCGGTACACCTGCGAGTGCTGTATAAAGCTGCGTGTTTGGTGTTAAAGGCGGTATATCAACAGGGTCCTATTCCTCTGCAAAATATGTTTGCGTGGTACTCTGCCTCGCGGCCTCTCCGCTCTTCTTCGGCGCATCTACTTGTAGTCCCGAGGTTCCAGAGAGTCAGGATGGGTGGCCGCTCTTTCAGTGTTGCAGCGGCCAAACTCTGGAACTCCCTGCCACTATCCTTGAGAAGCCAGAGGGACTATCTTCCGTTCAGGAAAGCGTTAAAAACGCATCTGTTTCCAAAAACTGCTTGAGCGGAAAAAGTGCAATTGTTCCTAGATAAGTATACAAAATAAATAAATAATAAAATAAGAAGCCCGCTGAGCTAAGAAAGCCAGCCACGCCTCCAGAGAGGTCATTATTTATACTCTAATTCTTGGCAGTCTACACAAAAATGTTGCATCTTCAGGAAAACCTGTACGTGATTGGTCAGCCACAATGGCATGAGTTCTCACTACCCTGACTCATTCTAAAATCCTGACTATACCAGTTTTAACAAAAGAAGCTTACATGAGTAAATACATTCATATTGTTTTTGAAACATTAACTAGGAAAAATGTTTCATTCTAATTCTCTTCCTTCCTTTCACAGCGCAGTAGGACGGATACTTTAACTAACTGGTACATTGGCACAATCACAAGAATGTCCAGTTCAAGATGGCCTTGACTTCTTCGTGGTTTGAGGAAAGCTGCCACAGTCTGCGCATGCACTCTTTTCTGAAAATGCAAGTCATAGCCTTGCTGGATTCCCAGGCAGCCATTTAATTGTAGGCCCCAAAAATAAAACAGTCCCAAAGAGAATATTAATTTCATGTAAATCAGCCCATTATGTTTCCCAACTCCATACTAATACCCCTTATAAATGTTTACCTAGCCAAGCTATTAGTTTCAAGCAGCTTTTCTATTATTTATGACAACATGCAAAATAAATGTGCAATGTGCAACATAGCATTTTCATGCTTTAGTGTAAATTTTAAAAGCACACGCAGTTAATACAGCACACACAGTTAATAGAGCGCACACAGCAACATGCTTTAGTGTTTTAGATAGCTTTTCATGCGAAAAAGCATTTAGCCCCCTGTGTAGTGTTTGGCGCATTATTAATTCACACACATTATAAAAAGAGGTGTTATTAACTGAAAATGTTTATCAAAATATGCAACAAGTCAAAGTCTTTTAAGACAGAAATAGTGAATTTAGATTGCAAGGGATGCGCTGGGAAGAGAAAAACACATTCTATTAATCTTCAAAGCTAAAAAGGCAACTTTTCTCTAGACTGCAAAACCACATGTTAATTCAGCACAAGCATTTCAGATTGAATAGGCCTCACTTTCATATTTTTCATGTGCCATGTTTTTAACTTGCACCAAAATGTGTGTGGCAATTTAAATGCAGTCTGTCTGTAGCACAAAAAAAAATAAAACAATGCCTGACTGCAGATGAAATCTGCTCCATCAATCCACCCTTCTGATGATTCAAATCATAATAAAATGATTTATAATTCATCACACATATTTTATTTCACTAGTGCCATTTCTTATTGCAAATGCTGAGCATATAACAATTTTACTTCTATTTCTAAGGCAAACACAAGTTTGGTCTGTAATGAGATCATATAGTAGCTTCTTGGAACAGTTAGTCTTCTTTAAAAATAAGTAACTAAAATAATAAAAAAGGAAAATTCAGCAGGACAGTTTTAGCATTTCTTTTCTCTTTGTCAACAGCTTGCCATCAGAATGGCTCATATAGTTTGGCATTCTGTACCTTTTTCCATGCAATTAGACTACTTAGGTGCTGAGAAACTCTGACAGAGCACCATCAGTCCTTTGCACTTTTTCAACCTAGGCCTTTCACTCTTATTTTCACTGTGATCAGATTCAGATGTTTCACCACAGAATCTCTCAGATCAAAGTCGTTGCACCATCCATTATGCAGACCTTGTGTAGCAGCTGCAATCTGGTGAGAAACTGCAAACTGTACATCAACCAGACCTACACAGCAATGGCTAGTGTTCTCATCAGTCTTTTCCACAAATGCATTTGCATATGTATTTTCAAGCCACTTTGGTGATGCTGAAAAACAGTCTTTTGCAAAAGGTAACTCTGTGCTGCCATTGTGTTGCTTTATTATGCTTGACACTTCAGGAAGATAGCTGCAATCCATTCCTTGTCCAATCTGTTGTTCTGCACTCAATATCTTTGAGACCTCATTATGATCTAATTTCAGAGAAACTGGCAATCTATACCTGGGCATCAGTTTTTGCAATAAGAAATGGCACTAAACCGTACAGAGAGATCTCCTATGGACAGGCGCCCCCCGCATAGCCTTGCAGAAACTCCCACTAGGATGGTTCGACGGGGGGTATCGCACTCCCAGACATACGGAAATATTACTGGGCCACACATATCTCTGCCATAAACCAGGGCACATACTGTGACGGGAACGATCCCGGATACGGAATGGACCGCTGGCTCCTCCCGGGCGGGAATTTTGAGGCTGCGCTCTACTCCAAACCGGGGAGGTACTCTCTCACTGGACCCACGCAGCATTCTGTCCAGCTATAGCACATTGTCCAACGTAAACTGGGCTGGGTAGATACCCTCACGATGGCTACTCCGCTATGGGTCTCGGAGCGACTTGGTAAGGTAGGCCGCACTAAAGGGTTCCGGAATTGGGATCTAATTGGAATCTCACACATCAGAGACTTGTGGGGCCCCAACGGTGTTATAATGTTTGACTCACTCCAGAGCACCTATGAATTGGCACCAACTGCATATTTCAGATACTTACAGGTACGACACTCCCTTGAAGCCCATATCCCAATGAGGAGGCTACTACCTGAGTCCTCCCCCTTGGAGGACAGATTGTTTGATGGCCACCTCCCAGAACATGCCATTTCCCTCACATATAAGAAACTTATTAACCATTCTCCTGATCTATTGCTCACCCTAAAGAGGAAATGGGAGGCGGATGGATTGGAGATAGATGAGGAGGAGTGGCGAAGCGCACTAGCGTCCCCCAAGGAGATAGCAATATCAGCCAGGCTCAGATTGATCCAGTTAAAGATACTCCATCGTGTTTATGTTTCTGGGACCTGGTTAATGCTAATGGGTCGCAGTGAGAATGGTCTGTGCAGTCGGGGGTGTGGAGGAATAGGAACTTTTTTTTACATACTGTGAGAGTGTCCTGAATTGTTGACCTACTGGAAAAAGGTACACGAATGTATGCAGGAGGTGTGGGGGGTGGCACTACGGGTGGAGGCAAAGAGGTGCCTTTTGAACATTTGGGAACTCACCGATTTGCCATTGAGGGGGAGACTCTGGGTGACCTTGGGATTGGCGATTGCAAAACACAATATTGCTAGGCTCTGGGGGGCAGTGACGCCTCCAACCATTGGGTCATGGAAAAAAGACATGGACTGGTGCATGCTCCAGGAAAAGACGGTCTATGTGGCTCGGGCTGCCCCCGAAAATGGGTGGCGGTGTGGACCAACTGGAATGAGTACCGAGGTACACTATATGAACCCCCCTGTATCAAGCCCATTGATGATCCAAATACAATGTAGAGTGCTGCTTTGCTTGTGTCACTTCGAAATGCCTATTACTGAATAACTGCTGTGTCTAGTGTGTTCTCTAAATATGCTTTGTACAATGTATCCCTAATGGTGCTGACCTCCCCCTTTGTTGATGAAATAAAAAGAAAGAAAAAAGAAAAAAAAGAACAGAAAAAAAGAAGGTTAGCTGGGTAGGGAGAATTAACCTTAGCCTTTAAGTTAAAAAACAAATCTTTATTCCAGATAGCATCCCCTAAAAATGTAGATATACAATCAATATGTCAAGATAATATGCTAGGTACAAAAGGATTTAGTATTTCTTAAAGTACTGAATCACAATTTCGGTCCATTAAGAAATGCTAAATTGCCTTTCCATATGTACACTGGCAGATAGGGAATCCAAAATGTGATTTCTACCCAGTAGAAATCGCATTTTGATTTTCCCTAAATATGAAACCGCAAATATGAATTTCCTATTTGCAATTTCCTAAGCACATGTACAAAGCATTTCCTAAATGCGAAATGGGCATCTAGGAAATGCTATTACCATCGACTCCAAGTAAATGTAAATGTAAATGTAAATGTCAAGGTATTTGTAGAGCGCACTGCCACCAAGCGGTTTCCTGGCGCTATTACTCATACCGCTGTGGAACCCTTCCTGGCTTTCCCTGTGAAGTGTCCACTCCTGGGCACCCCCAGGGTGAAGCAAGTCGATGGTAACCATGTGCATTTTTAAAAATTGCACCCAAAATGTATTTTTTAAAGTGCCCTGTAGCGCACATGCCCTCAGGGCATTTGTGCGCTTGACATGTGCACCACTTTTTTGGGTGTTGCATCAAGGGAGGCCTTAGGCCCATAGGCACCTTTGGTTTTGCATTTCCTATTAGGATATCGCAAAATTGGATAGGCAAAACGATTCGTACCATTGGAGGTAAGAATGGTTTAACATTTGCTAAATAGCGATTTCCTAATAGCTATTCACCCTTGTGCCACTTCAAAGGGGTGCAAGAGAGAGGCAACTCATAAGTTACATTTGTCAAGCCATGCAAGGTGCCCTTGCATGGCCCTGAGTGGCTGATGAATGTACAGTAACGTGATGCAGCGCAAATCTCTGTATTGGCTAACCCTGCCCCAGGAAGGCATTCTATGGGTGGAGCATGGTCTCCTCATTTTTAGGTCGAGCATTCAAGACCTGTTGTAACTTCTCTTGTTGGCTCAAAGCTATCCCCATGCTTTCCATTGGTTTGTTTCAGTGTCGTTTACAAATCCTTGCTTGCTAGTGGTCAATCCTTCTATTTATCCCTCCTTTTTGTCTTTCTGTTCCTCCCACACAGGAGGGACTAAATACTGTATTATTACGCTTTGGGTGTTTATTTGTAGTTTGGGGACCTTATGTTACTTTTTGCCTGTGTTCATCTCGGCGTCGTTAGCTGCTCGATCTTAATGGAGCATTCCTCCCACCTCCTCCCATGTGGCTGAATGCCCGTGCCACTCCCCTTTGTTCCTTGTGCTCCCTTCCCGTCCCTTACACCTCCTGCCACATTGCTCGTTCTTTTTGCAGTCCATTGGTGCTAAAGTGCATCGGAAGGCATGCCTTCTCATCCTTCTCTTTTTTTTTTTTTTATTTATTTATTTTTGCAATATACATGATTTAGTCGGAAAGTGAATCACAATTGACAGAATACATAGCCTAAATTATACTCACATACATCAAAAATTACATGAATAAATAAAGTACACTCAATAGATCAATAATACTACATGCAGAAACATATATTGAACGGAATCAGAATTAGCCTTGCAGTAAGATAGTCCATTAATGCAGTTGATATCAGTACAATCAAGATAAAAAAAATGAGTGACATGACAACCAATCAAGTAACAGCTTCCACATAGTCTGTAACTCCGCCCCAAATTTCTGCACCGAGCTTCTTTTTCCCATGCCCTTTAAGAGCATATAAACTGTACTCCATATTATGAACTGCAAAGAAGGGGGCCCTCCATAATTCAAAGGAAGGCGGTTCCTGTTGAAGCCACCAGGAAGCTATTACAAGCCGATATACAGCTATCACTAGAAATATTAATTTTGCATGTTGTTGTAGTACAACAGGAACTGATACTCCCATTTCTACTCCTGATAATATCTGTGTTGCACTTAATTGCACTTGAAATGATAGAAAGATAATTCTGAATCTGAGTTATTAAAATAGTTAATCTCGGGCAACTGAAAAAAATATGCAAATCATCAGCAGATAAATATCCGCAGCGAAAGCATTTCCCCATATTATCGCCCTGCCATTTAGAGATCTCATCAGGTGTGTAATATAGATTAAATGTGGATTTATAATGCTGTGCAGATAGCTTTGCTGACAGAAATAATTTCGAAGCCATCGCCAGATAGTTTTCTATCCGAATGTACTGTCTCCCTAATTTATTACACCATTTCATATTTTGTTGAGCTAAGTCATCAGGCTTAGTACTTAAAATATGACAGTATAACACTCCAACTTTAGCCTTTTTTATATTATCTTCAATTAGTGCGTTCCGTTGGAGAATTGTTACTTTCTGAGACAGAAAATTCCTGATTTGCAGATATTTTACGAAATCCTCCCTAGGAAGATGATATTGCTCTCGTAGTTGCTCAAAGGATTTAAGAGAACCATCTCTATAAAAATCCCTCAGCAACCTTAATCCTTTTTTCCACCATATATACACAACTCTATCCCATAAATCAATTGGCAGAAATATCGGGGATGTTAATGGTGAATACCATGAAATTTTCTCTATGCCCAACAGTCTCCGTAATTTTCTCCAAATCTTATATGCAGCATACAGAACCTTAAAACGTGTGCGTGTATAATAACTCCAATCCTGGTGCAGAAATAAGCAATTCTTAGCCTTTGAGCCTAATAACATCTGATAGATTGACGGGCTCTCTGCCGGGTTCAAAGAACCTATCCCTGTCAGCAAAACATTCATGCCTTGCAGCATACAAGCGTAGTAATAAAATTTGAAATCAGGCACCGTCCAACTTCCTACATTTCTTGGTACGGTCATATAACGACCAGCACGGCGGGCTTTACCTCCGGCCCACATAAAGCGCATACAAAGGGTTTGTAACTGTGCCAATTATAGAGACTTCCAAGGGAAGACACCTAAAAAAATATAATATTTGTGGCAGTATCATCATTTTTAATAGACTGCAGCGGCCGACTAACAAGAGATGTAAACATTCCGCCTGGTCTAACTGTTTCCGTACACCTAATATTAAATCCTCCCAATTAGACTTAACCAAAGCCATTGGTGAAGTCCTTAGCTTAATCCCCAAATAAATTACCTCTTACAAACCCGCACATCCGAGTATTTTGGCAGGTTAGCACATAATAGCTGAGTTTTAGCAGCATTCAGTTTATAACCCGCAACCGCCCCAAACTTCAAAGCTAAACTTTCAATTTCTTGCATTGCAACAGCAGGGCATGGCGTGACAATTGCAACATCGTCCGCATACGCTAGGACTTTAAAAGAATAATTTTGTATCATAACCGGAGGGATTTTAGAGCTAAATTCCAACATTCTTAAAAAAGGCTCAATATATAAGGAAAATAATAGGGGGGAGCAGGGACAGCCCTGTCTAGTACCCCTCTGTATTTGAACCAAGTCAGATACAAGTCCCATGGTGCTGATACCAGCAGTAGGGTGATAGTAAAGCGTCTGGAGTGATGTTATAAAGTCAGAGCCAAACCCCCTGCGCCTCATTACGTCCCATAGAAAGCACCATGAGACCCGATCGAACGCCTTTTCGGCATCTAATAAAATTAAACATAATGGCTCCTGAGTAACACTAACAAAATCAAATAAAGTAATTACACGGCGGACATGATCCGCCGTTCCGCGCTGCAGGATAAACCCATGCTGTATAGTAGAGACTAAGTTCGAAATTACAGCAGATAATCTATTTGCCAGGATCTTCGAATAAATTTTGCCATCCGCATTTAAGAGCGAAATTGGGCGGTAAGACCCAGGTAAGTTCGCAGGCTTGCCTTTTTTGTGAAAAACTACTATACATGCCTCACTCCAACTCCCCGGGGGTACACCCAACTGAGCGGATCGCATTGTTGCAAGAAGATCAGTTTTTAAAACAGAAAAGAATGACTTGTAAATTTCGAGGGGTAACTTATCTGGGCCTGCTGCCTTACCACTAGCTAGTCCATTGACTACCTGTTCTAGTTCTTCTATTGAGATAGGGGCCTCTAAGCTTTCTCTTTCATTATCCGCTAAATCTGACATACAAAATTGATCTATTAACTTAGCGGACCCTTCCATATCATACTCGTCTCCTTGATATAATGATTCGTAAAATTGCCTGAATACCTCTAATATGTCTGTTTCATTAGTAACCGATACCCCTCTTGCATCACTCATATTATCTATCCGCTGTGTTACTTCCCTGAGCCTTAATTTTTGGGCTATGTATCTGCCACTTGCCTCCCCATATTCATATTGAATTTGTTGTTTGATAAAAAATGTGTTTTGCACTTTCCTGCGACCATTTCAAGTTCAACTTTGCCTTGAGTCTGGCAACTAGCGTAAACTGGTCCTCTATGTCCTCGCCAATACATAAAGCCTGTGCCAGTAGTTCCTCTGCCTTTGTTAGCTCCTGATAAAACTCTTGCAATTTTGCCGATTTTTTTTTTAATTAAATAAACCAAAGCCCAGAGACTCCCCCCTAAATGCAGCTTTGAAACAGTCTCAGACATTACCCACACTGCTAGTCCCCCGATTAATATTAGAAAATGTTGCAATCCATTGTTTCATATATTCCAGAAATTGTTGCTCCAATAAAAACTTACGGTCAAAAGAGAACACCCTTGGTCTAATAGGCGTAATTATATCTGTTATAGAGAGAACCACTGGCCCATGATCGGACGTAATTCTAGGATAAACCTGTATAATGGCCGATTTCAACAAGGACTGAGGAGTTAGTACATAATCCAACCGAAACTAACTTACGATGGGGGTAAGAAAAAGATGTATACCCAGGAGCCTCTCCCCTTATAAAAGCCCATGCATCCGTCAACCCATGTGCCATCATTAATGCCTGCAGTGCCTTAAATACCCGTGCTTTTCCGCCCACTATACCTAACATTTTTATTGCATAGGATATTAGGAGCTAAATTTATATTAAGTTTCCACACAGAATCAGTGGTGTAGGCCAGGAAGCTAACTCAACATTCAGAAACTCTAAAGTTAAAGCTTCATCTAAGTTTGCCCCATAAACTGCACACACCGTAAAAGTGGCCTGCCCTACTACACACTCTGCAATTGCCCATATTCCTAGATCATCAACTAAAATTGTTCCTGTTTTGCCTATGTACCGCTTGGCCATAATTGCCACCCCTCTTGATGTACCTGAGTACTTCGTACAGGCAATGAGTTGAAATCCCAGTTCTTCAAGCAACCTACGTTTTGACCATACAATATGCATCTTTTGGAGACAAATTATATCACAGTAGAGAGCAGATAGCTCCTGTGCTACCCGCCGTCTTTTATCTATCGAATTCAGCACCTTAACATTCAGGGTGCCTATCCTAATACCCCTACCAGCCATCTAATTGAGTCAATCTTAAGTGATCTAGCTTCATGCACAGACTCAAAACAAAATGTATTCTCACATAATAGCTCTTTTCCGACCAATATTCATGTATTATTTTATTTCCCCCCCCCCATGCATGACCCCCCAACCCTGCTCTGAACCCTCCTCCCACCCCTTCCCCCGCCCCTCCCTCCCAAAATGAGGCTTAAGGACTATGTCCTCAGTGATGTTGGGTGCTTTGTCCAACCCCGGCTCTTATCGACATCCCCCACCACCATCATTTACCTCCCCTTTCCCAGCTTAACAAATCATATCTCGTTGAATCCTCTAGAGAGTAAACAGAAACTTTTAGCCTAATGTCGTACATCATAACACATTGCATAGGCCGTTAATAACACCATTTGGAGATGACCTATTTGAAAAGAAATAAGACATGTTATCAACTATGATTCAACAAAATATTTAAGGAAAAACATTACACTATCTGGGAGAAGAGGGACCAACAAATGCTACAAAACCGCCACCTGGTGATTTCCCCCTTCCTTTAGCACTAAAGAAGAGAGCTTTCAACATATACTCCATAAAAAAGGTATCACACCCCTCCTACAGATACAGCATGTATTATACTTCCACATCTACTTTTTAACATTTTTCTCCAAATACGTTAAATAGTCCTTTGCGGTTTTAGCAGAAGTAAAATACTTAGTTTGGCCTTTAAAAATGACCTTCAATTTGGAAGGGTTGAGCAAAAAAACCTGAGCCCCCTTCGCTTGAAAAGGCTCCATCAATTTCCGCATTCGCCATCTTTCACTTACAGTAGTAGGGCAAAAATCAGGGCGGACAAAAAACTCACATCCCATACCGCTACGTTTCTTGCCAGGGCGTGCTAAATCATACAGCGCTTCACGTAGCAAATAATTATTCTCATCCTTCTCTGTGTCAAGTTTCAGGCAACACTTTAAGTCATGTGGGGATTACCCAGAAGTAGTCGGCTGGGCTGTAGATGGCTCCAACCTGGGATTCGGACAACACCAGCTCTTGAGCCTAATTTTTTAACAAAGCACACAAGCTAAGCAGAGAGAATCTGTATTTATTAAATATCATAAATTCTCTGCGATGCCGCTGTGTGAACTAATGATGCAACATCTATGTTGGTGTTTTCTAACAAGTTTGGAGACAGAGTAAGCCATAGCTGCCTCTATGTCTGGGTGTTGCTCAGAACCTCCTGCGAAGCCACTCACAAGGAGGGACATCTCCTTAATTTAATCTTCGCTGATCCCCACCTGCTGTATATGGGGCAAATTCTGCCTATGGACTGGACAGACCATTCCCTAACTAAATTCTATGTTAAACTTAACTGTGCTCAGACTCGGGTCCCGCAGGCTACGAAGGAATTTTTGTGTAGAGATTGGAAGGCTCTGGCACGGCTGAAGTCCTCTGACTCGGTGTTCAAAGTTGGAGTCTGCTTCTTCTTGGACAAGCAAGTCGGTGAGAACTATGCCTCACTTTGCCTCAAGATTACCTCGGCTTTGGACTCATATGCCCCCCTCAAAATGCTTAGCTGTAAGGGTAGAGCCTCTGCCCCCTGGTTTAATGATACTCTGAAAAACCTGAAACTGGGATGCAAACAGGCTGAGAGAAGATGGAGGCGTGGCTATGGGGAGACAGACAGGACGCTTTGGAAGCTTAAAATCTTGGATTATAAGAATCAGATTAGAAAATCGAAGGCTGACTATTTCTCTTCCTTGATTTGCTATGCTAATAATAGCTCTAGGTGTATTTTTAATATATTAAATAGTCTTACCAGTCCTGACTGCTCTAAGAACTCCATAGCCCCCTCTCTGGAACTTTGTAAGAACTTGGCTAAATCCTTCAAAGAAAAAATGGAGTTAATTATCAAGGATCTCCGAGGCTAGTAGCCCCCTTGTCACTGGGCATAGGGTCTCGGAGGATATGGTTAATTGTCCCGGCTGGCCGTTAGCCGATCAATTATCAGAGTTTTTGCCTCTAACGGAGGAAGCCTTTAGCAGGCTGGCACGGGGTATTTCCACTGGTTCACCATTGGACCCCGTACCACACAAGATCTGGAAGGAGTATGAGGATGAATTGTTCCCTACAATCGCTAGCTAGTGGTACTGTTCCATCCTACTGGAAGCAAGCTTTGATATCTCCTTTGCTGAAGAAGCCTTCCTTAGACCCTGAATGCTCTAAAAATTATAGGCCTATTTCCTTGCTGCCTTTTCCTGCTAAACTTGTCGAACGCATGGTTAGTTTAACCCTCTCGAAACATCTGGAACAGCATCACTTATTGGAGGAAGCTCAATTTGGCTTTCAGCCGGCTCGTGGGACCGAGACGTCCCTAGTGACCGCCATGGATGAGCTTCAAAGGCGAGCAGACAGGGGACAGGCAGCAGCGTTGATCCTGCTTGATATGTCTGCTGCCTTTGACACGGTTAACCATGAGATCTTGCTGAGAAGACTGAGTGATGCTGGGGTGAGAGGTTGTGCCTTGCGTTGGTTTCGGTCGTTTCTGCAGGATAGACAGCAGGTGGTGTCCCTCCCTCCTTTCAGTCTGCGTTTTCCCTTGTGCCACACTGGGTGCCACAGGGTTCGGCGATTAGTCCTATCTTATTTAACTTATATTTAAAACCTCTGATCACGCTTATAAAATCTCACAATATCAATATTATAAATTATGCAGATGATACGCAGTTTATCCTCTCCTTTGAGGGAGAGGACTCGACACCGGTGGAGGTGTTTCACAAGTGTCTGCGGGATACGTCATGCTGGTTACAGAACAACTCCCTTCAATTCAATGCTGGAAAGACTGAGGTGCTTTTTTGTGCAGGGAATAAGACTCTCCTTCCTTTTCCTGTGAATTTCTGGCCTCCTGAAACATCGATTAAAGTCCAGCCAGTGGAATCAGTCCGCAATTTAGGCATCATGCTTGACAACAAACTTAGCATGGAGACTCAGGTTGCAAAAACGACATCCTACTGCTTTGCAATTATGCGGTCTTTGCGAAAGATCCTGCCACTATTACCATCTTAGGCGCGTGCCCAAGTGGCAAGATGCACGATCCTTAGTAGGTTGGATTATTGCAACACCTTCTTGCTCGAGTCTCCCTGCTTTTTGTTGGATAGGCTCCAAAGAATTCAATCAGCTGCTGCTAAGCTGGTCTTGGGGCTGCCCAGAAAAGCGTCCGGGTCTGCAGCTCTGGCGGAACTTCATTGGCTCCCTCTGAGACAGAGAGTACAATTTAAGTCCCTCTGTCTCATCTTTAAGGCTCTTCATGGGATAGGACCCTTATCAATGCAATCTAAATTTGAATGGTACACCCCAACTAGACTGCTTCGCTCCTCATCGGCAAGACTGGTGAGAGTGCCAGGGTTCAGGAAGGCTAGGTCAGGGGGTAGGTCCTTTGGAGTGGCAACAGCCAAACTATGGAACAGATTCCCATGGGAGATCAGGCAAATCTAGGAGCTTCTTCATTCAGGAAAAGTGTTAAAACTTGGCTGTTTCACAAGTAATTAGCTGGCCGGCCTGACCTGACATTCCCTTCCACCCTTCTTGAGCTACCAGTGCCAGGATGCCTGCAAGGCGACAGTGCGCTTTATAAGACAAATAAATAAATAAATAAATAATAATAAATATTAATGCACTCAGATATGGCTAGTGAAGTGTAGTACTCTTGCACTGCCAGCCTGGTCATGCACCTAGAAGCTCAGCTCCTCGCACCGAGGGATCAGTGGCCATTCTGGATAACTATGCGCAGTGTCTGGCCGCTGGTGGCTGCACTGGTAATTCTGTTGGCTTTTGCTGGCGTCCTGCCTTTCATCAGAATAATGTAGTGTTGCTCTGGTTCATTTTGCGAGAGGAACTTTGGAATCTTGTGGATTATTGGCCTTTTATGAGATGTCCTGTTAGTTTATTACAGAATGCTACAGGTTAACATTCAACAAATACCCTCACACCTGGTGGTTGACTGCCGGCTTCGAAGGCATCAACCACAACTCGCTAAGTTTTGTGCTCCATTTGGGCTTTGGTAATTGCAGCTGAGTGAGATAAAGCGCAGGTTGTGCTGCAGGCGGCTGATGCAGTTTGATTATACGTGAAAGGAGTGCTTCAAGGCCTGCATCAACCATCAACCATCACCTACTGTAATATCTCAGATTTTGTTTTTGTCTCAGCCCCCTCCCCCTTTAATAGAAGGAAGCTTGTTCCTGCCATTGGGGGCCTAACTCACTTCTTGGCTCTGTAGCCACTGGAATTTGGGGAAATGAGGAAAGTCACCATCTGCTGACCGTGCACAGCACATGTGGGCAGTTCTGTCTTAACCCCTTAGCTGCGGGGCTAATTCCCCCGCGGCGCGGTACTCATGACAAGCTCTGCTCGTCATGCAGCACGGTGGTGCTGTGCTCATGGGAGGTATGCCAAAATTTTGCGGAATAAAAAATAGGGCCTCCCAGACAACTAGGTCAAATGTCTTTTCGGCATCTAAAAGGAGGACTAGACCGGGTGTCCTCCGAGTCTCAAGATAGTCCAATGCTTCCGTTAAGTAGTGTGTGTTTGTGCCGAGCTGCCTACCAGCGATAAAACCATTTTGGTCAGAGTGGATCAGAAGCAAAGTACTTTGATTAAAATGGTTGGCTAAGAGTTTACTGATTATTTTATAGTTAGAGTTTAATAACATGCTGGGACGGTAAGAATTAGGGTCTTCGCTATCCTTACCCTTTTTTTAAAAACGGACTATATTCCCGTTTTTAAATTACAATGGTGTCACCCCACCTTCTAAGATTCAGTTAGCTAACAATAAAAAATAATCAGAAATTGCGATAAGGATGATTTAAAAAAATTCTGCCGGGAGGCCATCCAGGCCACAGACTTTCCAGCTCTGAAGATTTTTTATGACTCCCTCCAGCTCATCTTTTGTAAAAGGCCTCGCCATGCTCATTTTCTCCAAATCCGAGAATACCGGCAACTAATTTCTCTGGAGGTAACCTCTCAATGATGTGATATCAATAACCTGTTGTTGACCCTATATAGACCTATAAGGTTGTAACATTATATCACCTATTATTACCGGGTCGTCAGTGCGGGAAGCAGTTGAAGAACATTTTAATGCAGGTGTCTGGTTAGTAAGAGCCGGCTCCCTTGCTTGCCATGCAAGGAACTTGCCAGTATAATTGCTTTCTTCATAAATATTTTGCCTATGGTGCTGATGGAAGGATTCACTCTTGAGATAATATTTTTCGCTAAGGTCCGGTTTAGCCTGATCAAGCTGCTGTTGGTTGGAAACTGATCGGCTGTAAAGAAATGCGTCAAAAGACCTTTGTACTATCTGCTCTAGGGATCGCTTTTCTTCCTTAGCTTTCCTAAGACTATCACCATCTTTTCCAATGGCTAGTCCCCTAATGAAAGCCTTAAACGAGTCCCAAACCACATGTGGAAGTGCAGAGCCATGGTTTCGCGTAAACAATTCTTTAATCTCAGTTTTAATAAAGGGCACCCTATTCTCTTCTGATAAATATTACCTATTTAGCATCCATCTTTTAGGGGTCCTAGTATAATCTCCTAACTCTAACTCAAGAATCAACATCGCATGATCCGAGAATACATTCTGAGGGATTCTCTGCTGGCTAAAAATCAATCTCCTAGAGATAAGAAAAAAATCGATACGTGATGAAGTGTGGAATCTACCTGATAAACAAGTATAGGCAATCTTAGTTGGAAATTCCGCCCTCCAAGGATCCAATATGTCCAGAGTCAAACCATAGTTTTGTGTAATTCTTAAAGTTTTAGGTTTTAGCTGTTTTTTGGACAGCGCAGAGGAGTCAATTTTAGGATTCATCAAAAAATTAAACCCCCCCTATGATCAATTCACCAGGTTCTTCGATTAGAGATTGAAAAAAATCCTCATATGGCATTGGATTATCCTCGACTGGGGCATATATATTGGCGAGGGTTAGAAGTCTGTGCCCTAGGTTGCAGGTGGCCCAACACCACCTTCCACTCTGATCATTTACAAAGCTAACAACTTCCGCCTGAAGTTTTTTATTTAAAAAAATCGCCGTGCCCCGATGAGATGCCGAAGATGAGGAGAACCCCCTGTAGACTGCCCAGGATCTAAACATACAGAAGTCTGGTAGTTTCCCTGCTGGTATATGGGTCTCTTGTATTAAAATGACCGCTGAATTTTCTGTCTTAATCCATGCCTCAATGGCCCGCATTTTCTTTTTGTTATTCAGACCATTAACGTTGAAAGAAATTACTTTCAGAATTTCCTTTTTAGCCATTAGTAGTACGGAAGGTAATTAACAGCATCAATAAAAGTATACTGAAAGACTACGACAATGGTAAATGGCCCCATCTGAGATCTAGAAGAATGAAAGTCTATTAATACAAAATGGGTGTAAATGTGTATGGATTTAAAAAATGGATTTAGTTTTTTGGCCATGCTCCCTTTTCCACCCCGGTGACCCCACACACCCCCCACTGCCACAATGAGCAGACCACGTCCCTGCTCTCAACTGACAATCTCCCCCCCCCCTGACTGGCACTATGACTTGGTGCCTAATGCCCCCTGGCCTCACTACCCCCGTTCCTTCGAAGAAAGAGCAAAGAGCAAAAAGAGCGCTGCATTGCAAAATGCGAAGCAGCGTGTACAATGAAATTCATTTACATTTTTATTACCTGCGTTCATCCATATTCCGGTGTTTACTACCCCCACCCTGCCCCTCCCCCGCCCCGCCTCACCTCTCCACAGAACTCCCTCCACGGGCCGCTATTGGTGAGCTGAGCTGTGGCTGCCATGCTATAAGGAGGAAGTACCACTTGCACTTCTAGTGCATTTCACTTTTCCAGGCATTGCATTTCAGTCTTACCAGTACAGGAAAGCTAGCATTTAGCCGTGCACCATTGCAAAAGGAGAGACCATGCTCCTATTCAAATTGTAGATGGGTTGTTTCTCTAGCTAGCTTCCTGCAAATTCATGATTAAGGGTGTTTGGACTGGGGGAAATCACTTAAAGCTTTCCCAAAGCATCAACTAAGTAATACAGAAATAGGCTTCCCTCTGCAATGGAGCCAGAAGGAGCGACTCGCAATGCTCTTTGGCTAGAGGTCAAGACACCTGTCGCTGACCGCGCTCGGAGTAGAGCAGCAGATCACCTCGTCAGGATGCAGCTATGAAGCGGATGTGGCCGAAGTCATAGGAAGCGGTCTCATTTTCACCAAGGTTGGTTAGAGACTGATAGATGAAGATTGAGTAAGGCTGAGTCGGGCTCGTCCTCTCACTATTTCACGCCACCACTTTTGGGATTCCCTAGCAAAGTGCAACGGCCAAGAAGTTCTAGCTATTAAGCTGGCAGCCCCCATGTATATTTTTCACCCTGGGCTGGGGAACCCCTGCTACAGATGTCAGACAGTCCTGTTACTATGACCTCGGAAACTGCTTCGAGATACAACTTGTCAGGGATTGGACTTGGCAGCTCGGATTGCGAGGTAGGAGGGGGTCCTTTTTATTTATTTTTATTGTTATTGTATATTTTGAGCTTTTTTGGTGCATTTTTTTAGGGAGATTTGCTGGAAACTGGCTTGAAAGCATCCTATATCTCCAGCTCTTAGTGTGGGTAGCGAGCCAGATAGGTAGTGGAGGTGGCCTCTCCTTGGTGTTAGGTGCGGCTTGTTACCACTTGGCTCACACATCCCCCCGATACCCTCTAGTTCTTTAGTGCAGGAGTCTCATACAACCTTGCAATAAGCAGGGATTATGAAGTGGCTTACTGCACGCGATGGGTCAGCTAAAGCTCACACCCCAGCCAAGAATCCAAAGACGAATAAAGCATTCAAAACGTAGGGTGGCAAAAAACAATTGGAAACATTAAGCCCATTAAGCCCAGAGAATCTGGAAGCCAATACAGAGGAGAGTAACAGGAGCCTTAATCTCCTCAGCTCATGCTACAGACTACTGGACTCACCTGAGTGGGGAGAGGCAGGTTGCTCCCCGAGCCAAGACAAGGAGCTCTCAATTTTCCAGAAAAGATCTTCTTTGCAGGAGGTTGTAGCTCAAGTAAATAGTTGCTCTCCAGAGGCACCAGCAATACCATTAACAGATAACCTCAGATTCAAACCCTCATATCTGCCCTTTGGGCCGAAAGTGGTAAAGATGACAGCTCAGGTAGTGGCTGAACCTCTGGTGGAGGTCCAAGATGTAATACTGCTAGTTCAATCTTTTCCATCATTAAATTCATTGCCTGAGGGAAGCAACTTTTCCACAATCAAAACCAACATACAGGACAATTCTGAGGGGCAGCCAGAACCTCGAACAGAAATTTCTAACCCAATAGTACCGGGCAAAGAAAATCTACAATCGGGTCAGGGAGAAATAAGGAACGCCTGACAGAAGAAGTCGTAGATAACCTGCATTCACAAGTGACCTTGAGCAAAATTTTGCAGGAAATAAGGCAATTAAGGAATGCACAGGAAAATGCCCACAAAGAAGTCAAGGGCCAGCTAGAAAAGATCAATGAAAATATGGAGCTCCAGGAAATCCAGATCAAGCTAGAAGAGTTTGAGAACAGGTCAATGAGGTCAAATGTGCATTCTGTGTGTATTACTGAAGGGCAAGAAACTGGCCAAGATCCCATTACATTTATTACAGATCTCATTGAAAAGTACGCGATCCCAGGTGAACAGTCCAGTAGCGACTTTCCCTCGATCATGAGAGCTCATTGTGTCCCATTCCATCAACAGCCTAATGCCAAATGTCTACGCACGTTCCTTGTCAAATTTGGAGACTATCGTATAAAGGTATCATTTCTCTCTGACGCTATTAGAATGAAGGGATTTCAAACAGAGGACAAATTTTAGTTTAACATCTATTCCGGCATGTAAGCTGCAGAAGCAAGCCAACACCATGAATTCAGAACAATGCTGAATGAATGAAAGAATCAAGGATACCAGGCATCTATAGTCCAACAGTCTAAATTAAAAATACTTGTCATAGGACAGTTTCAAATTCTACATTCAGTGGAACAGGCGAAAGAGACCCTCCAACGAAAAAACTGAGATAGTAAAGGGGGGGGGCTCGGGTTGGGATAAGGATGAAGGACTGTAAAATGTGAGACTTTTTTTTGGGTGGCAAATCAAGTGATGGCGGTCACTGTTAATGTGCTGACCTAAGTGCCAAACCAAGGCACAACAGCTTCAACATCAAAGGGAAGGGAGCAAGACAGGCTCTCCCCTCACTAATTGGGGTTTTTTGGGGGTGCACTCTGGGTCTTCAGGGGCCACAACCAGGGAGGTGCGTGGAGCACTTTTTAGGTGGTAAAATGAGCAGATGTAAGGAGAACATAAAATGATTATTGGATTTTATACAACAAAACACAAGTGCTAGTAGAAGGGCGACAAAGCGTAGTGCACGTAAAATTACTTTCTTTTTAACTGTCTTTTAACTGTCTTTATCTTTAGATAGTACTATTTGGATTTTGTCATGCAATATTAATGAGCTAGCCAGTAAGAGAAAATTTGCTAGTGTGATGAGCTGGCTAGCTTCCGTTACACCTGCTGTTATTTATTTTCAAGAGACCCATTTAAAGAGTAATACATCAAAATTGCGAATCCAACGTTTGTACTCTGCAGTTAGGGGAGTCACCATATATTTGAGCAGTAAAGGTGCCTGGGAGGTGAGAGAAGTTATTTGAGATATCCACAGGAGGTGGTTATGGCTCAAACTATTAATTTATGGGCAAAATATTAATTGTATAAACTACTATGGCCCTACTAGCGACAAAACAGATGCCCTTGAAAGGATTTTCAATCTTGCTCTCGGAGCTGTAGGTCCTTTGATTTGCAGGGGAGACTTTCATTTTATACAACATCTTGTTAAAGACACCTCCAACAAAAACAAAAAGCAACTCAAGCCTAAAACCAAAAATATATTAGAAGTATTAAAGTCCAGCTTCCAGCTGATTATCCCCTGGAGAGAGGATTACCCCAAAGGTAGACGGTTTACTTGTTTTTCATTTAGATTTAAAACTGCGTCGCAAATTGATTTTTTTCTGATATCTAAATCTTTAAACAGGGGCCAGACAGAGATCCTCTCCAAGGCCTTTTCAGATCATTCCTTTGTTTCTTTAAAGTTTGAAATTCAGCCAAAAGATAGGGATGGATATGAATAGCAATTGGATAGATCCTTGCTGTCAGATCCCGACTGGATGGAGGAGACAAAACAGTTTATTTTAGAGTTTTTTACCCTCAATTCCAATACAGCTAATTTATTCTCTGTTTGGGAGGCATTTAATGCGACCTTAAGGGGAAGGATCATAGAATTAAAAGAAAGAAAACATAAGGATCGTATTGAGCAGATAGCAAACCTGCAGGCCACTGTAGAATATGCAATTAGAAACAGGGAACAAAACAATGGGCACGAGACAGAGCTAGGATCAATTGCCACCGCAAAGCAACATGTTAGGGACTTTTTTACTCTTGAAGAAATAAAAAAATCCAGCATTTAAACACATAAAATATATGGGGAGACTCAACACATCTGCAAGTTTCTTGCCTGGTCAACTAGACTAAAGAAAGAGAAAGAATTGGTCATTTCTTTAGAGCATCCAACCACAGGCCAGAATGTCACTGACCAGGAGGAAATTCAAAAACATTTTTTTTTACATTATTCTGAAATTTACCAGACTCCATATACGGTATCTGAGAGCCTTATAAGTCAGCACTACACTTCACTGAGTATGCCTCTTTTATCTAAATCGAATCACCAGGCGGTGTTGAAGCCAATAACTCTCTTGGAGATTCAAGAAGTTTTAATTGTAATGCCCCGTGCAAAAGCTTGCGGTAATGATAGGCTACCTACAGACTTTTTCAAAACTTCTTCCATTTTTTGGTTGATCTATTTAATTTTATTAAAAGTGGGGGCAAGATCCCCTTAACCTTTTCAGAAGCGATAATAGTATAATTTCTTAAAAAGGATAAGAACCCAAAATCTCTGCATTCTTACAGGCCGATTAGCCTGATCAACACAGACTTTAAATTACTAATGAAGCTTTGGGCGATCTGTGTTACTCCAGCAGCACAACAATTATTTCATCCAGATCAGACTGGGTTTGTTGCAGGGCATTTAATGTCTTACAATACTCAGTTTCTGATTCAGGCCATAGATTATTTTTCAGTTAATCAGGTAAAAACCCTAATGATGATGATCGATGCCGAGAAGGCATTCGATCTGGTAAATTGGGACACCCTATTTTTCTGTTTAGGAAAGTTCAGTCCCCCCCCCCCCCAAGTAAATTCAATGCTAATCAACTTATATAACAGTGCCCGAGCAAAGTTGGTGGCTAATTCCAGGGTAGCAGGTCTAATTAAGATAAAAAGATGCACCCGTTAGGGGTGCCCCCTTTAGGGGTGCCCCCTTTCCCCACTTTTATTTACTTTTTTTTATAGAACCACTTGCAATACAAATTCGTAGCAGGGCAAATTAAAAATCTCCATTGATGGGGATGGCAACATTAAAATTATTTGCAGATGATATGATTCTTTATCTTAACCCCGAAAATTATTATATAGAGCGTGCCTTCCAGGTTATTGCAGATTTTACTAAAATAGGAGGGTTTAAGATCAATTAGACTAAAACTGAGCTTTTTCTATTTAACGTTGCATTCAATGCTCTCCTTGGCATATTCATTACAAATCACTTCTTCAGCCGTTTTCAGTGAATTACACTAAAGTTTTATATAAAATCAAGGGCTTACTGGATAAATGGGTTATTCTCCCGTTGACTATAATAGGTCTTATATCAATGCTCAAAATGTCGATTTTACCGTTATCATTTTTTTTATTTTCTAATGTTCTGATAAAAGTTCCAAACTGTTTTTTTCAGGCACTAGACTCAGTGATGAGGAGCTTTATATGGAATAAAAAAATCGGCGAGGCTTAGGCTATCGGTCTTACAACTTGATAAATGACGAGGTAGTTTGGCATGCCCCAATATTTGTATTTATTATCAGGCAGCAGTACTTGATGCACTTTCATCCTATTTAAATTTGGCCAACCTGGCAGACAAGTACATTTTAGAGAGAATGATACAAGAAGCAGACACAAGCTTACCAGTTTTTATAAAAACAGCAAATCTACCAAAAAATACTAGATACAAACTTCTTCGAGATATCCGTGGGCGTATAAATGCACTGGGAAAAGTCTATGAAACTCATTTTAATGTTTCCCTAGTCCAGCTTCAGGAGAGTAAAGAAATGGGTCTGCCCCTTGGAGAACAGGGAATTAGATATGTGAACTCAGTAGGTTTCAAAATATTCGCTGACTTTTTTAGACAAGAAAACATTATTTCATGGAAGGAACTACAAGCACAGTTTTGGCCCACAATCGATACAACATTTTTTAAGCTTTAATAAGATCACAAATTTTCTCCAGGATCAATGCAATGAGGTAAATCCAGCGACTCAATCGATAAGCTGAGTACTTGTAATAAACCAATTATTGGAAATTGGCAATTGTTACAGGCTTCTTCATAATCTCACCGCCAAGCTGGATGTATCTGCTTATCTATCGAGGTTATTTGAAAAAACTCAATGTAGTGTTTCAGTAAGCGACTGGCAAGTAATTTCGAAGCTAGGAAATAAATCCCTCTATACGGCTATCTATAAAAGAATGGCATTCCTTTCAAGATGGCTATTATAGCCTTATAGCCCGCCGTAGAGGGCTATACCGGCTATTAAAGGCCCTCTCCAGCGTTAAAGGCCCTCGCCTTCGGCTCGGGCCTTTAACAAGGTATAGGGACTTTAATAGCCGGTATAGCCCATCTATGAAGGGCTATAATGCTATTAGAACATTCTGCCACTAGAGGGAAGAATGTTCTAACAAAAAAGAACAAAGCTTTATGGGAGCGTGAGGGGATTGGAATCCCCTCAGGCTCCCTGAAGCCTTTGTTCACAGGCAGAGCTGTGAACAAAGAAGCATTGGAATGTTGGAGCTCCAGGCTTATACCAGCCACTATAAGCCCAGAGCACTCCATTGTTTTCAATGAAGCTCCCAACATTCCAATGTTCTAATATATAATACACCTGAGCATCTCCATAAGATGTATCCCATGGTACCAAATAAGGGCTTTTGCTGCCATCAAGCAGTCCTAGGTGGTTGGCTTCATGCGTCTTTTTACTTGTGCACACTTAACAAATTCATGGAGTCAAGTATTTACAGCTATTAGTAATGCTATTAATCATCCAATTCTGCCTGAAGCCACATTAGTTTTATTTGGTGCTTCTAAAGTTCGCCAATTCTTAACAAAAGCCGACCAATATTTTGTTTCAATAGCTCTGTCCATTGCTCGCTCCCTTATTCGGCAGAATTGGAAATCTGGAAAGATTTTCTCATTCGCTGAATGAAGGAATAAAATGTTCTGCACTATGAATTTCGAAGAGGCTTATGCCAAACGCTATGGGGCTTTGAATAAATGTAACAACATCGGGCAATACTGGCACTAAGCGGGTAAGGGTGTGAGCGACTATTTTTGGGCTGCTAGTGGACTCAGATCAATTTATAACAGTTTGTCATGAAAAAGGAAAGGGAGAGGGAAAAAAACCAGGATATAACATTCCCCCTCCCTTTCTATCATCATAATGATATTTCTTAAGCATGTGTGCACACTTCATGTAAAAGATTAGGCTCTTCGTCAATAAAATTACTATTTTTATTTTTCTTTAAAGGAAAAGGAAAATTTGTAAATTATGCTTGGGATAAAGGGTTTCCAGCACAAGGAATAGACTTTTAAATGAGGTCTTAATACCCATCTGCAGTAGACAAGCACTGCACTTCTTGTTTGCCTCCACCCCTCGCTATATTAGAAAGATGACTGTAACTCAAGCCCATCGAAATAAGGTCTATATTATCAAGAAAGGGCGATACATTATTGCCGCTTTTATCGGCAGGAAACTGCTGCTAAAGTGGTGATAATGGGCTTGATAATATGCCCTTGTGAATTCTCATAGAAGCCCAGGTTAACACCAGAACCTCGGCTTCTATGAGAATTCACAAGGGCATATTATCAAGCCCATTATCGCCGCTTTAGCGGCAGTTTCCTGCCGATAAAAGCGGCTGTAATGTATCGCCCTTTCTTGATAATATGGCCCCCAAATTACTAAGGAAGGGGGAAAAGGCAAAGAGAAGTCGAGGGAAGGGAAGGAGAAGGAAACAGAGGAGGAGGAGGCGAGGGAGAGAGATGGGGTGCTAGTATAAATCCATAGCACTTTAGTGTCGCTGGGCTCAGTACTGATTAAGAGTAATTTTACTATTCATAAGTGTCGAAATCCAAGGAAAACGTAGCATAACTTATGAAATTCTTTAACTTCAATTCAACAAGGAAAAATAATGTATTTGTTTATTAATGTATTTATTCTCGCCTCTTCTTTCAATAGCACTTTAGCACATCCGCACTTTATAATATAAAATCTATTTTATACTGTAAAACAATTATTTTTTTCTTTTTATTTTTCACAATGTGATGTGAAGTCTTAGAAAAATGTATTAATTGGATTCCCTTCCTCCCCCTTTTTTGTTTCTCCTCTCCGCTATGTATGAATAGTTGCCAATCTTCAAGTTAATGTATAATATCTTGTTGGTTCTGATCATAATGCGGTGCTCTATTTTCGGTAATGTGCCCTGCTCAATAAAAAAAGAAAAACACTTTCCTTAATACATTAAAATAAATAGCATAACTGAACTAATTTAATGCAGTCGAGACAAACCCCTGAACTTGTCTTTAGAAGTATTTTTTTTGCCTGCTAATATAACCTTCTGTGGACCTCCAAATCTGTGATCAGACTTTGTAAACTGCTCCCATCACCTTGACAGACTTGTTTTTTCTTGTACTCTTCATTCCCATCTCCTGGTTATTTTTTTTTGTTTAAGGCAAGGCGCCCGCAGCCAAAACAGAGCAGGCTGCCTTCAATGGCTTCGGCCTGCTGCTGGCAACGGTTCAATCGCTTGGACTTTACATCCGTGCTTCTTCACAGCATGGCAGCCTCTTGAGGAGGCCCCTTGTCTTTCTTTTTTTTCTGCACAGCACCTGCAGCTAAAATAGAGCAGGCTGCCTACCATGGCATTCTACCAGCTGCCGGCAACTGAACAAGCACTTTCACTTTTAATTTTCAGCGGCGCTTCATCACAGCATGGCGGCTGCTTTGGAAGTTGCATGCCTTTCTTTTTTAGGTCGAGGACTCCGTCGCACTGCGTAAGCAGTGGGCAGGGCTACAAAGATTTTATGTTTCTTAGTGTAGGGGGCTTGAACCCGCCCCTCTTCTCCATTGGCTGGCCTCGTAAATGCTGGCCAGCCATTGGAGGAGAGGGGCGTCACTCCCTTTAAGCCCCGTCTTTTTCGGATCCGGGGGCGTGTTTTTTAGGTTCTTTCTATCTGTGACGTCATCCATCACTCAAACCTAAAAACACGCCCCCGAATCCCAAAATGGCCGTGTGTTTCTCCGAGGCATTTCTGCCTCGCCTCGGACAAACGTGGTCGTGTTCATGGCGTGGCCGATAGGGGGATCTGCACCAGCATCATCGGGGAGACAGCGATCCCCTTCTCCCATACTCTCCTCTCCTCATGGAAGGACAATTAATAAATTGAAGGCCGATTGAAGCACCGCCACTATTGGAACCCGCCTTGACAGTATCCTGGTACTGCTTGTTTTTACAAGAGGCAAAGAATCCCACAGAGGGGAAAGCGAGACATGGACGATGGAAAATGATACCCGCACCGCGGGCTGCCCGGGCGGATTACTGCCGTGGCTTTAGAGAGCGCGGTGTGAAAGGCTCTTCTGTTTATGCTCTGAATTCTAACGCGGACATCGTACCTGTCACCGGTCAGGAACGGTAGACACTCGCAGTGCATCTTAAAACCGGTGAACAGTAACACTCAACGGATGTGGCGTAATGGCCAGAGCTGCCGACTTTGGCGCTAGGTAATCAGGTTCGAGCCTGGCGTGGGCTCAACATCCTGTGATTCTGGGCAAATGAGTTAATCTCCCCGTGCCTACCAAAATGAACGTGTCCTTGTGTAACTTAACTAGTGCTCATGTAAAGCGCTCCACCACCTACCTTCGGGTGGAGTTTGCACTATATAAACCTGCAACAAAAAAAACACAAAAAACAGATGATGCTTGAGTAGCCACAGATGTAGCAAAGGTGCAAGGGGTCCTAAAGCAAGCTACTGAAAAGGATGTCACCTTTCCGCTAGTTACGAAGCAAAAAATAGACATAATTGTAGGACACTGGGCCTCCCGCTCCTTTTAGAACCCAGTGCTGCTGCATTCACGACAGCTACACACCCGCATGCAGCGCCCGTGGCAGCTGCTTCGAAACAAGTGTCCAGCTTGATCATGGCAGAAAAGATCATGCTGGTGGAAGAAAGGGCCGCACTGCGCCAATCTGCCAAGGCCGTGACAAGTTTAGACCACTTGAAGCCTATTACGATGCCAAAAAGGTGTCTATCCTTTTGCTAGGCCTTTTCTCGAGGTTCTGAGACAGGTGATCAGCAGTGGGCAGTGTCTGTGTCTGGCACTCGTGTTTCTCCTCACTGTCCACGCGCACTGTATACAGGCCTTTGAAAAAGATGGCCAATACCTACCTTTTCCCCAGCTCTCCAGGGGCAGCTTTGATCGATCAACTAAGTCTTTCTCTCGAAGGGGGCATTAAGTTGGCCTCAGATACTATATAAACAATAATATTCACACTAAAAACGATGTCCAGTCAGAAGTTTTTGTTTGTGTGTGAGGAATAAAACATAATTAAGGTCGATCAGAAATGTCTTTTTCAATCACCTTTATTCATGCACCAAGATGAAATCATTCTTCAGTACACAGTGGCGCACCACCTCCCTTATCCCCTCCTATGAGACAGTCACGGATCACACTTTACATCACACCCCTTCACAGTACCACATACAACTGGATGCTGCTTTAAAACACCATTAAAAATACAATAGTCAAAACCCAAGGTGTCTCATGGTTACGGTCGGTGGGATGAAAACCCAATTTAATACTGTTTCACCCTAAAAAAAAATAAGCCCATTGCTATTCACAAACACCACTTCTAAAGTCTTTTAGGGGGATAGTGAGTGTGTTTGCAGCAAGTCTTTATATCATTAGGCTGAATCCTGGCTCATGTAGATTAAGTCAAAAATCAATTTTTATGTAGAAAATGCTTTTTTTATTAGTTTTAGTAAGAACATGAACAGCCGACACGTGTTTCGCCCCCTATGGCGATTCGCGCCAGGGCTTTTTCAAGGCTATTTACATTACAAATTGCTCATTGCAATTCTTTTTCGTTATTTGTACTGTTTTCCAAACAAATATCCAGTTTTTCAAGATGTGGATGTGTAAGGGAAATCCCTAGGTTTCGTAGTCGGTAGTCTGCAGGTTGGTCCTTCTAAAGTTACTCCAGTCAAAAAAGGACCCAAACCAGCTGTAAACATACTCTTACTCAGGCCTGGAATAAGACCATCACCACAGGTGGAAAACAGCTGATACTGTAACAACTTCACACAGAAAATAATGGAGACAGGGACTCAAAATTTGTTTCAACTTTTTAATAATACACATAAATCTTTTTTTTAAGAATTGTTATTAGCATGTCATTGTAATGCAGGTAGAATTACATGTTGAGAAAGTTATAAGGTACAAGTGTACCTGCATTCAGTAACATGTTCATGTTTCTAGTATGTTTATAAATGACTGGGGAGTTAATGCGGCAGCTTGTTGTCCACAGCTCAAACTTACATGTTTTACTAATCTACATAAGTCAGTACGATATATTATTATTTGAGCAATTCAATGCAATGGGTGTTGGATCCGTTATGGCAATGCCTAGCAAAGTGGGATAAACAGCTTATATTTAAAAACAAGTCAGGAGTGGTTATCTGGAGTTATGAGTGTTGGGCTTTAAGGACTACCAGCAGGAGTGTATAATCTGGGGAATATGTACAGATGGGTTTAAATCAACTCCGATGTGGATAGCCAAAGAGAGAATCAGTAGGAGGGAGTGGTGTGGTGCAGCCAGGGCGGCTGACTGCGGAGCATTGGGCTCACGGTTCGATACCCAGTGCCGGAGGCAGATCAGCTCAGTATCATGTGACTCTGGGCAATTGCTCACTTAATCTTCTCGATGGCCCCCAGTGCCTTCATACCCCTATGGGTGATTAGTTTGTGCTTTACAAATATCAGGTTTATTTATTTAGCCTGTAAATAGGAATGGGGTGTGGAGCAGTATGTTATGATTGTCACGTGCCTGTGCCTCATTCGTGGTTTTCAGCAAAGCCACCGACTTTGACTCCTGGGGACAACTGGTGGAGGCAGTGGATGAGTACCACATGTGAGTTCCCTCTTTGATCCAGCGCACACCTGACCCATTTGTGCAATGCCACACCCGCATTTCAAACATGGGAGGGTGCAGCTGTCAGTCATACCTTTCAATGGTCTGTCTCTCGCCTTTTTAAGTCAATTCCTCCTTGTCCTGTATGTTTTCTCTTTCACTGTAGCGTTATTTTCCCCTGTGTATAGATTTTGTTACACAATAACTCAATGCAGGCCAGGACTGGCCATTGCGGGCACCGGGCAATCCCCCGGTGCGCCGCAAGGGTCGGGCTGGTTTTGGGCCCCTGGGGGCCGTTTTTGTTACAGGGCCGTTTTTGCAGCTTAGCTGCAAAATTGGCCCTGTATCAAAACCGGCCGAAAACCGGCCCCGGCAAAGAGCTCGGTCGCACCCCCAACGGGGGGAGGGGGGGAGGCCGGCCGAGCACTTTGCCAGGGCCAGTTTTCGTTCCCAGTCCGGCCCTGACTCAATGTGTCCATCTCCCACTGTTTTGTAACGTAATCGCCCTCGTTCCAACCAACACTTGTTCTGAAGTAGGGTTAACACTTTTCATGGATGGCGTGCCGTTTGAAATGATATGTCGCGTGGATGCACACCACAGAGTGTATGATGCTGTTCGCATAGTTATGCTTCTTCATGATGCTGTTAAACTAATGTGAATATATAGCGGCTTATACCTCACGTTTTCATTTCTAGACGCTATAAATAACAGGTCTTGCAAGTACAGAACGCGAGAAAATCAAAGGAATAAGCAAGTCCATGTTGTTGAGCAGTATGATTATATTTGCTTATTGTACCCAATGAGAAATTGAGGTAGAACAGAAATGAGAGACTATAGTCACTTGTTGCCAATAGCAATGAGGCTGTTCTGCCTGCTCTGTAGTCTGTCTGTTGGGGAAACCCTGAGTCTTTCTGCTGCCTGCACTCTGTGATCATGGCCTGCTTTTCAAAGCAGAATGTGGTTTTTTTTCTTCTTTCTTTTGGAATGACTTCTCGATGAGTTGTTTTTGAATGAGGCTCTGCTTTCAGTTTCAGGACTGGTGTTCGCTGCTCTTGTGGTGCCCACACCCCCTGCTGTCTTTGGGTGGAGTCGCAATGCAGGATGTGAGCAGGTCGAAGAGTCAGACCTCGAGCATTCAAACATCGGTTTCTGCCAGACCCTGGGGCCTGCAGTGCACACGGGTGCATCATTTAGCTCCAGGGATGCAGTAGAGGGACGCTTTACATTATTAAAAATTAAATATTATTTTGCTTCTCTTGGCTCCTCTTACGAACAGTGAAACAAACTTGGCAGTGATTTTAAGACTGTCCACTGGTTTAGGAAACATAAATAAAAGTTGCTTGTGTGGTGTCCAATGTTGCCTTTGTGGTCTTCAACAGAGACTCCTTACCGTCTAACTGCACCCTTCATCGTGTGACGTCACCAGCAGTTATGAGGGTGTTTCAAGTCAGAAGGAACATGGCTTTCAAATGTTCAATATCCATGTGTAGGTGGCTCTATGTGAATGACTCTGTGTGGGTGGCTCTGTGTGGGTGGCTCTGTATGTGTGTGTGGGTGGCTTTGTGTGTGTGGCTCTGTGTGGGTGTAAATGCAATAGGTCATGCATTTGCGAGCGATTAAGCTATTGGCATTGTAAATGACAATGCCATTTATTTAACGATTAAGCTATTGGCAATGTTAATGACAATGCCATTTATTTATGATTTAAAAAAAAAAAGAAAATGTCATGAGCAATGCCAATAGCTCTACCTTTAATAATGCAGAGACCATTGCATTGTAAATGCATGTTACTGCATGGCACCCGCATCTAAAACAGAGCAGGCTGCCTAAAAGGGCTTCTGCCCACTGCCAGCAGCGATCAAGCACTTTAACTTTTAAATTACAGGGCCTCGTAGCAGATGAGCTGAGCGCTGAGCACAAGAAGCAGGAGCTCGCCTTGCTTTCTACTTCTGCTTGTAACTTCGGCCTCCCTATGCTAAGGCACAGTATCTAAAGGCACTAGGTAAGACATTCTTGTCTGCACTAATAACAATACACTTCTGTTCATTCCAACGCTAGTTATTAACATGGAGCACTTCTTAGAAGCGCCTGTGCCTTTAAATCCTGGCATTCTGCCCACTTTCAAAGAAGAGCCTTTATTTTAGAGCCAAGAGATCTGACTCGATCTGCGCGGATCAGGGAAGATTCTTGGGTGAGTGACCTTACTGCTGGTGTTGACTTTGACAGTGCTTGTAACTCCTTCCATCCATTCATAGCACAGAGTTCGCTTCCAGCCCACCCCAAGACGTTGTGGAAGCGACACAGAAGATCGCACACAGTGATGCATGAAATAGTTGAAGCTCCTTTTACATTATAGTTCAGTTTCCCAAACAGGTGTCTGCAAGGCTTGTGGTGCTAAAGACACAGCTCTTTTCTCAAAGAAGAGTAATTTAGAAGATTAAGTTTGGCCACCTAAAACCACTTTAATCATATGTTTTTTCAAAAAGTACCACATGCTTGGCAATTACTATTTGCCACGCTGAAGGCCTCTTCGATGTTTTTACATGCTTGCTTTATTTGGGAAACCAGTAAAACGCCCCAGCAGGGCACGCACCTTCTAGAAAAGTTATATAAGAGGTGGGTGACCCAATAAACCCTTGCGAGCTTGGGCTAAAATTTAATACAATAAAAATGCTTACAAGGGAATTTTTTTAGAGATTGAATCGCAGGTGATTGATCACATAAACTCTTGAGCTTCTGATCAACTAAATTGAATTGATACCGCTATTGTTATAATTTGTCACATAGATTTGGACACAGTAATATAAATACTCCAGAAGAGAAAAAGCTACACGGGTATTGAGTTTGATTCACAATATCTCTTTATATATGTTTGTTCGAAAAGGGTACTGTTACAATAAATAAGAAAAACATCAAAAACAAATGGACAAGAAATAAATGAATTGTTCTTCACATCCACTTGCGCTGTAGTCCACTCTTAATAGATAGATAACAATGAATCTTGCACAGCCTTTAACAATGATTCAGTTGTCTGAATTATTCAAACTTGGAAGATATGGACAAAAGAGTCGACGTTTCGGCCTAGTGGTTGTTATATCCTTAAGGCCATCCTCAGGACAATTAAATCTTTAGAGAGTAGAGACCCCCTGCGTATTGTCTAGATCCACACAGTTCTGGAAGAATGTGTTGACTTGGAGTTTCAAACGACCTTCTCTTGTTGAATGTTTGAGCATGAGAAGATGATGGGACCAGCGTTTTGAATCAGCGTCTCCTCAGTGTATTTGTTCGAAATGCAACTTCTCGAATCAAAGTTTGTCTCGATCGTAGCGTAGTCTCGCGAGAAAGTAACTCAAAAAGGGCAATCCTAGTTGAATGAACTGCATTTTAATTTGTTAAGTGCTACAGCCAGAAATGGGACATTCAAGTGCTTGTTTTGTCACCAGAAACAGTGGCAGCTTCTCCGCTAAGGTAGAGGAGCATCACCCCACTACTCAGCGAGCAGTGCAAAAAAGAAAAATACTTTTATAATACCAAGAGTTATTATCATTTTCCTTTTCTTTGCAGGAGTCGGACCCAGGTTGAGTGGGGCGGGCTAGGCTTGCTCTCATCAGAGCAAAGTGAGGAGTGGTTTGTACTTCTCTAAGTGGGCATGATGGTTTGGCCAGCCCTCTTGGGCTGACCAAACCGTCATGCACACTTAGCAAGTTCTCCACTGGGCTGTGTTACACAGCCCGTGGAGAACCTGTCCCAGCTCCCAGGCACTGCTTGAGCGGCCAGTTTGGCCGCTCAGACCAATCACAGCGCTACTGATGTATCGTTGTGATTGGCCGGGAGAGGCAGGGAGCCTGGCTGCTTACGGTTCTGCATGGAGGAGAGGTGGCGGCAATAGGTACGTTTATTTTTTATTAATATTTCATCCCCCTTCCCTGCCCCACAACCTCCATTCTGAGGCAGCCGCCACTGACCAGAAGTCTTGCTTTTTTAACAGTTTGATCTCTCCTGGTAAGTATTAACTTTCCACGTACTGATTCTGGATTACTCATATACGTATGGTCAGTGCTAGATCATTAATTGTCATGTTATACAGGGTCCGGACTTTCATTTTTGGCTTAGGAAGTCTGTCTATTCACATCCTTGGAGGATGTCCCCAATATTTTTTATTCACACTTTTGGTTTGTGTTACTTTTATAGTTGTTGTGGTAAGCTGCAGGGACATGAGGTACAGTGGTATTGTTACATTTCCCTGACATAAATTAAATGTGCACATTTCTTTGCCAAACGGGTGCTTTTGTTTTGGCTTAATCTATTGTCGTGTAGTTTATTTATTTATTTAGAAGTTTTCTATAGCGCTAACAAGACCCGAAGGTAGCAGAGCGCTTTACAGTAAAAGGAATGAAAAGGTGAACAACAAGACATGTAACAAGTAAAGGTGATCAACGAAAGACAGTTTGGGAGGAGGCAAAAGTTCGTATAGTAGGACTTCTAGGTAGTAGGATACAGAGATACCACATAGTTCTGAGGATGCTGGCTGCTCCTAGTTACCCACGACCTAGGGAACGGATAAGGAACAAGGATTTGAGTTGGCTCTTGAATTCCACATAGGACGGTATGGTTCTGATGTGCGGGGGGATAGAGTTCCATATTTTGGGGGCATTTCCTGTGAAGGAGCAGTCCGCAGTTCTCTTCTTTCTGGTTTTTGGTAGGATGAGCAGCAGGGAGTTAGAGCTTCTCAAATTTCTAGCTTGGCCTGCTTTTTTGAGCTTGTTTGCCAAGTACTCTGGTTTTCCGGTATGGAGGGCCTTGTGGGTTAGGCAGGCTGTTCTGAAGGTACTACGCATTTCCACCGGTAGCCATTCGAGTTCTTTGAGTGCTGGGGAGATGTGGTCAGATTTTTTGCATCCTGTGATCATTCTCGCTGCCGCATGCAGTGTTGTTTTTAATGGGGCCAGGTGCGATTTGGGGATGCCTGTTAGGATTGAGTTCCCGTAGTCCAGTCTAGATAGGACTAGGGATTGTGTGGCTAGTTTAAGGTCCTTGTTGGGAATGACAGGTTTGATTTTGTTCAGAAGTCTGAGGTTAAAGAATGCACTTTTTGCCGAGTTCTTAATGTGGTTTGTCAAGGTTAGTTTGGGGTCTAAGGTGAAACCCAGAGATTTAACGGAGTCAGCTAGCGTGAGAGTACCTTTAAGAGCATCGATCGACTTCAGCCACTCGATGATTTGAGGGTTGTCTTCTTTGTTTGAGATGAGAAGAGTTTCGGTCTTGTCGGGATTGAGTTTCAGGTGATTCTTCGTCAGCCAATCTTGAACATCATTTAGGACAGCATTAAGTCTGTGGATGTCATTACCCATGCAGGGAACACCACACCATATAATTAACCTCCACTACATACCACTCCACAACACAAAATACCATTCCACATGATTACAATCTGTGACACATAATCCCACTCCACATAATTCCAGTACACTCAATACCACATAATTACTATCCACATAATCCCACTGCACACAATGCCACAATTCGACTACACTAATCCACTCCACACCACACAATTCCACAACCGACAATTCCGGTCTAGCCCACATAATTACACTCCACACTACATTCATTCATCCAAACCAAAATGCAAGGGGAAAAGACATTGTCATTTACAACACCAATATCTCTAACTCTCACAAATCCGAGACCTATTGCATTGCAAGTGCTTCTTTCCTTTTATTTCAGCACACGCATAGGGCCTGATTCACAGAACTAACTTAAGACAAAATCCTAAACTTACTACCATTTACTCATTTTGGTATTCACAGAACTCACTTTGATATTCACAGAAGGCACTTACTCATCATTGAGTAAGAGCCTTCTGTGAATACCAAAATGAGTAAGTGCCTTCTGTGACTACCAAAATGGTAGTAAGTTTAGGATTTTGTCTTAAGTTAGTTCTGTGAATCAGGCCCATAAAGAGGAAAATGACTCAGGGTATTGTTTTTGTGCACAAAGGTGTCCCTTCTGGCACAAAAACAATTCTGCTTACAACGCAGGCACCCTTGTACCATAGTGAAAAGACAGGAATGCAGCGCATTAAGTAAAATAGGGCTCATTCCTGCCCTTTCCCTGTATCGCAGAGCAGCAAGGTGGCTTGCTGCGCTGCGTGAATTTATGCCCCATAATTTATATAGATGCTGCTACCCTACCAATATATATAGATCTTACTTTGAAAAAAATTTCCTTTGGCAAACTAGATAATGGATGCGTGAATTGAATTATTTATTTATTTATTTTGCAGAGTTTTGTATAGCGCAGAGTTTTCTATAGCGCCAACTAGACCCGAACCGGGTATCAGAGTCCTTTACATAGCAACAGTTACGTTACATGAAGACACACATTCATTTTAGGCACGGGGAGATTAAGTGATTTGCCCAGAATGACAGGAGGTTTTGGCGTCCAGATCTGGTGCAAATTGCAAGCCCAGATTTGCAGTAGAAAAAGAATTTCAGGTGAACAGTTCAGCCTTAAACAAGTTGAAGCTTATATTCTATGTCATTTAGGACAAAGTGAAATCCCAAGCAGAAAGCAGCAGGTGCCAATACATGGATTTCATTTCTTATTTAACGCCTCACCCCCAATTCGGGTTTTGTTCAATATTTGTCCAAGCCAATACAATATAGATGCCAATCAAAATCGGCAAATCAGGTGCGTACTACATGTTAGGAGTACTCAAGACATTTTTCAATACTGACCAATAGAGGTCTATGCTCTGAGTAGTCCATTCTTATATTTTTCATTTTACTTTGTATGGTACTCCATAACAACAAATTCTATGTGAAGGCGTATCATAGGTGCTCCTTCCAGTAGGCTATGTAGACTCTTGCTGTGGCAAGTTTCTTTTAAAACAAGCTGGTAACAATTTCTGTAGTGAAAATTGCAGCTCTTTACACAGCAGGGGATAGTATGTGTGCACAATACACTTCTAGGGAAGCCCCCATTGAATATCCTTCAACTTAGAGCTACATCACAATGCCCAAACTTTCGCAAGATCTTCTTGGGTAAGTGACCCTCCAGTTCATTTATGGCTGACGAAGAATACCAAGATAGTCAGACATATTTCCTTACCCCTGAAGAAGTTGCCCTTAAGGACCCACCTTCTACATTGTTTTTGTCCAAAGCTTTCAAGGGCAAAGCTTTGGTTTTCCTTGCCCTCACTGTTGGGCAGATGGTACTCTGCATGGCTTGTTGTCCTGGTGCAGCTCCACCATTGCATATGTTCTGCACAACCCTATGCTCTTATTCCATCACTGAGTTCAATATTCTTCTGAGGTTGCTGAGATGTTATAGTTTTGAAGCATCAGATCTTGACTCTGATGTCAAAAGGACACCCAAAGTGCATCCACCTTTGCAAGTATTCCCTCTTCCCTGTCTACTGAGGATTAACAGTGGTAGCGGAATAACCTATAGACATGGGTACAGGTGTTTTTACCTGTAAACCTAAGGAGGGTTGGTGTACTAGCAGGTACTTTGCCTCAGATGCCTGGATCATGTGTGGAGGCTCCCACTTCTTTGTGACAAGAGTGTGTGCGAGTATATCCTGTGGGTGCCAGAGTACATTGGCAGAGTGGGCTGGTATTGTTTGAAGGGGCATACTAGCCAACAGGTAAACACTCTGCCCCTCTCCTTATCCTGGTGGGTTTAGTTAGGTGGCCCTACCTGTCTCAAGACATTAAGCTTTGAAGTAGCAGAGATCTCAGTGCCAGAGTGAAATTCATCCATTATCCTTTACTGCTTTAGGACAAGCACCCTGTGTCAATTGCCTACCCAGAAGTGTGTCGCATCATCAGCAAACAGGTATGGGGCACTTTAGCCGAGAAGCATACCAGGTGCCTGCTTTCTGGAAACTAGATTTCCTTTAGTTATTATGCTGCAAGCTGTAGGTTCTGTCCATGGCAGAAACGCTGCCGCCTGGTTCAGTTCATGGACTTTTTAATCATTCATATACTTTCCTAATCAGACTGCCCATAGAAGTGTATGACCACTATAAAGGAGTCCATTTTGACAAAGCAGTAAAGCAGTTTGTGCATTTCACCCTGGAATACCATTATCAAAGGGAATCAATATCTCTGGGGATGGGGAATGGGAAAGAATTACCCCTCACTGGAGGTTGTTGTGGAATAATAGGTGGTAATCACTGTTTTAACACAGATTCCTCCAGGTTTTTGCCTGACGTTTCATATTTCACCCAGAAAATGTGCCTGCTTAAACCAAGTGATTTTTCCAGGTTAAGTACTGCCGAGCTGCCAGTGTGCCAGTATTTGCAATTATTGTGGGGCCTGTAATTCATGTTGTAACTTCTGTTCTCTCAATGAATGAATAAATACCATCTTCTTGAAGGCACTCTAAAGATCAATTGTTTGCGACCACAATTGCAGTCGCAAACCACTGGTATATTCCACTACGATTAAGTGGGAGGTAGTGGGATGTTCCTTTCAAACCACAATTAGTCACAACGGACATTCTCAAAGTTGGAAAGTAGTTTCTCACTCCCAGTGTGTCCTTTGCACAATAAGCATTTTGTGGTTGTGGTGCAGTGTAAAAGTCACCCACCCTTTATATGTCACAAACATTACAGACACTTAAGAAACACACAGTTTGTATGTGCACTTAGCACATGATTCATGTATGGCTTAACAAACTAAATGAAAGTATTGCACTTGACATTATTAAAGAGTGCCTTCACTGTAGGATTAGAGAACTTACTAACATAAATGTTTACCACAATTAAGTATGATTAATAAAGAACCATTCTTGTTTAGTAGATAACATCCTCACCATTGAGAAATGAGATGTGACTTTTTTAATGTGTGTGCTACTTCACGTGAGTACCATTTATGGAATTGGTAAACATCATTTACAAAGAAGTCGATACAACGCATGCCATTACAACGAGGTCATTACAACGCCCATGTTGTTACATTGCATACCATTACAATGCAAGTCGTTACAACAACTTGCTGTACGGGGCAGAAGGTGTTGGATTTTAAATACATCTTCCCTACTGTTGCACAGCCTGGAGTCGGACTAGTAAATTCTACTATTCCAAACTCCAGCGCCCCCCCTACAGCAAGCTGATGTAATGACTTGCATTGTAATGGTATGCATTGTAACAACTCGGTCATTGTAATGACTGCGTTGTAATGGCATGCGTTGTACACTCGTGCATTGTAACGTGCCCTATTCCCGTCATTGAAACTGTGATTAGAACCATCCACATATATGTAGAATGTAATTCTACAAGAAACCACAAAAAAATCATGTAATTTGTGCATTAATATTCCAAATATTTAATTTAAATGAAGTTCATAGCCTGCTGCCTATTTTGATGCGTCATGGCGCAAGGGTGTCCGTATTGGCACAAGGCTGCCTAAATGGTGCCAGCACAAAGGAAAGGAAAGGGATGCATCATATTGCCATAAATCCGAAGCATCCCTTATGGCGCAATTCTGCAATCTGGCTTGCGGCACCGTGTAGTGTCATTTTCTTGCAAAACGAGCCCTTTTGTACCTAGCCAGTCTCTCAGTCTCAGATCTCTCTACCTCCCCTCTATACTTCACTTTTCAATACCCTTCTCTTTGTCTGTTTCTCTCAAGTCCTATTTGTACTTATCTCTACCACTCTGTTCTCTCTCTCCATCTCAACTTTTTATCTCTACCTGACCTCTCTCTCTGTACCTCACTCCTTGTCACTTTTGCCTTATCCTCATCTCTCTCTTCCTTACCTATCTTCCCATACCACCCCTCCTAACTCTTACTCAGCTTTCTACCCTAACGCCCTCTTCCTGACCTTTCTCTCCACATCATTTCTCTCTACAAATAGATCTAAATCACTACCCAGTCTCTGGCTATCCAACATCTCTCTCTTATTTTTCTCTCACTCGCAACCTAACCATGCAAAGTACCTCACCATGCATTTACTACCTCTCCTCTCTCTTTCTACTTCTGTTTCTTCCACCTCACCTAACAACTTTCTCCTTTCTCACTTCATCTCTTTCCCTACTTCTACAAATTTTCTTTCATTGTCTCCAACCCATCTCTGTGTAGCACCTTCCCTTGAACTCATCCATCCACCTTGTTTGTTTTGTACACCCCATTTCTTTGTTTACACATCTCCATTCCATACTTCATCTTTCTGTCTTTAGCTACCTCATCCTCCATTTACCACAGCAACATCCATGCCTCTCTTTCTCGTCCTCAGATCTGTCTCTCTAGTTGACCTAATTTCTCTCTGCATCTCATCTCTCTTTTCCACTCTTCACCTCTCTCTCTCTTTCTCCTGCCTTATACTCTTTAGTTGACCTATCTTTCTTTACTTTAAATCCCATCTTTCTAACTCACCTCTACCTTTCCTCTCCCTCCACACCACTACCTGGTGCACCCCACCCTCTCCATCTCTCTACATGTATTTTTTCTACATTTAGTTCTCACGAATTCGAATCAATAGTTTCTGACATAGCTAATTCATCCCAAATGGGCATCCCAAATCAAGCCGTTGGCTGCAATCCGAGGTCTTCAAAGAGGAGGGTTCCTGGAGTTTGCTATTGATTTCAATTAATTTAATGCCTTTTGAAATTCGAAACGTGATTTGCGCCATGAGAAAGTTCTGAATGAATGAAAGACGTAGGCCGATGGCTGAATTTGAATGAAAAAATAACTAAGGGGCATATTAACAAGAACTGCGATAAAATTATCGCCGCTTTAGAGGCAGGAAACTGCCGCTAAAATGGCGATAATGGGCTTGATAATATGCCCTTGTGAATTCCCATAGCAGCCCAGGTTAACACCAGAACCTGGGCTACAATGGGAATTCACAAGGACATATTATCAAGCCTATTATCGCTGTTTTAGCGGCAGTTTCCTGCTGCTATAGCGGAGATAGTTTTATCGCTGTTCTTGATAATATGCCCCTAAGTTTTTGGAATCTAAAGCGTGCATGTGTGGCGGATATTCTTTCCTGATCATTATGGGCCACAGTTAAAAAAAAACACAATTGATGGACTGGACATGGATTGGAAAAATATTGATTGAGTGACATTTGAGTGTTATCCCACTCATACAAAAAAAATATTTTGTGTTTTTTGTGTGTAAAAATGAGTGTTTTTTGGACTGCTGAACCACTGGATTAGCACGTACTGACAATATTTCGGACACTAGCAGGAGTGGTGCGTTGGACATATACGATAACTGTCTTTGGATTGTAAAGGTGGTTCCTTGTCAATCTGAATGCTAAACTCAGGTGGATATTTACAACAAAATGTCAGAGCACGTTGTTATGACAAAATTGGTAACGCCGTTCTCTGACATTTTTGAAACGCAGGGATGCGCCGTATTTACAAAAATACGGCATACCCCTGTGATTCCCCTAGAGCTAGCGCTAAGAAAGTGGCCTAGCACCTGCAGAGGTACCCTTGCGCCAGGTTGCATGGGTGCCTTCGCTGCAGGGGCGATTGTATATGGGCAAGAAGGGACAGCTTAATGCACATAAACGATCTTGAAAGATGATTTGCTCTCTCCATGTGTGCTGCAGAATGCAGCACACTTGGAATGAGCAAAAATCGAGGAGAAATTAATAATTTCTCCTTGTTTCGCCAGTCTAAGACCAGGTATTCCCTGGTCTTAGTTTTTAGTGCTGCCCTAGCCTTGTAAATATGGGGCAGCATTAAAAAGCAATGGGTGTTGCAGCAGAATGCCCAATGCAATACCCATTGCACGCCCCTTTCACGCTAAGTGAAGCGTGAAAAGGGGCCTTATTTACAACAGGCGGCGTTAAGCCACGTTAAGTGGCTTAACGCCGCTTTGTAAATAAGGAGAGGGGACTATTGCCACCAGAACGTTGCTAAAAGTGAATTTCTGGTTGCGATATCCCTTTGTAAATATGTCCCCCAGTGTCTCACCCCCATTGCTTGTGTAACTGAACACATTTTCATTGATTGAGGATGTGATTACTAGTTGTTTCTGGACCCTGGGAAAAGCTCTTTCTTGTGAAGATCAGGGTAAGGTGGCTGTGAAGGTCAAAGCAAAATTGTTAGTAGTCTTTTTGCCTTCCACTACTGGGCATTGTTTCATGGCTGGAGAGGTCTTGCCTGGGACTTACAGATGGTCCACAGGGCTCTTACCTGCACGGGCCACGGCTGGAAACCCAGGGCCATATTATCGATACATTATCGCCGCTTTTTTATCGTCAGGAAACTGCCGCTAAAGCGGCGATAATGGGCTTGATAATATGCCCTTGTGAATTCCCATAGAAGCCCAGGTTCTAGTGTTAACCTGGGCTTCTATGGGAATTCACAAGGGCATATTATCAATCCCATTATCGCCACTTTAGCGACAGTTTCCTGCCGATATAAGCGGCGATAATGTATCGCCCTTTCTTGATAATATGGCCCCCAGTTCGTGGCATACAGAAACAGGAAGGCCATAAAGTTGCAAACTTCACATATGAAGCGCAGAAACATTTTTGAAGAATATGAGCCCTTAACTATATGATATTAAAACAAGGATTGCTCATTTCTTCCTTAACTAAAGTGAGCCTTGCCAACCGATCTGCTAGCCTGATGTTCCGTTTCACCCAGAAACTCCTTGAAATTTGTAGACGGGCACAACATTCTAGAAAACTCAACATTAAAGTCCCCCAAATCTCCCTGAAACTTCTGATATTAATCAACAACAAATCTCTCACCAACAACGTTTCCTAAAATGTCCCTGGAGTAGCTAAAATGAGTTAACCCTAAAAACCAATGAAATGGTAAAAAAATTCCCAAAATAGGGAGTGAGAAAAGCAATTGTAAGGAAATACATGATGTACCCTTGCACAATGAGCACCATGTGCTAAACATTACATTGAATAGCATAAATACAGTCCTACCAGACCCCCACAACTCTGGCCAATGAAAAACTCCAGAAACATGCAGAAAGCACCCCCAAATTCTAAAGTGCTGTGAGACAATAGATGAAATGTGCTATTTATATGCTGGTAACAGCAGGCAGGTAGTCTCAAAAACTTGCTGAGATAGTGAGGGTGTTTACAGCTTTCTTGTGGTTCACAGGAGAGACAGAGGGCCAGATGTAGGTAAATACCATTTACCGATTCTAAAATACCGAATTTTACCGATTCGATTTTGATACTGGGTAAATAGTTTGTAGGTATTAATTCGGTAATTATTACAGAATCTGTAAAATTCGGTAAATATCGATTCGGTATTTACCGAATCGATATTCCCCATTCACTTCTATGGGCCTCCAGGCCCATAGGAATAAATGGGGAATACCGATTCGCTAAATACCGAATCGGTAAGGGGGGAAGACCTACAAGGGTGGCAAGGTGTCACATTGACACCCTGTTGCACCCCTGAATAGTGCATGGGTGCACATGTGGCACACATACATGCCCTAAGGGCATGTATGTCTGCCACATGGCACTGTTAAAAAAGGCACAAAATTGCTTTTTTAACGGTTTTCGTTATTTACCACCAACTTGTAGTTGGTGGTAAATAACGAATCTTTACAGGTGAAAAACACTCCCTTGAGTGCTTCATACATTTCAGATTCTGTAATTTACCGAATCGGTATTTAAGAATTCGGTAATTTACCGAATTCTTAAATACCGATTCAGTAAATTACCGAATCTGAAATGTAGCCACCTACATCCCAAATGCCTAATACCGGTCGGTCGGCCGTTACCGACCGGTATTAGGGTTCCTACATCTGGCCCTGAGGGTCCCTTAGAGCTTAGAATGGGGCTGAAAGCTAGGCATGCCGCTTTGCAGGCATTTGATGTTCAGTAGGGTGGTTTTGAGGGAGGGGTGGTTGCTTTTCTGTCAGCCAGTAGGGGAGATTGCAGGGGCTCTGTTGGCTTGGAGAGTGGCATGAGAGCCTGGAAGGGCCAGCTGGGGGTTTGTTATGGTTAAATAAGGACTTATCAGGGTTAGATAAAGGCATCCCGGGGTCTAGTTAGCGTATCCTTTGTCCCCTTAGGGCCACCTAGTTGTAACATTGTGGAATGAGGCGGAGGGCAGTTTAAGGGTTTTTTGTAGAAAAACAAAGGCCCAGCAAACCTCCTTGCAGGATCTCAGTCCCGGTAGAGTGGGTAGAAGGCCTGTCTGAGGGCCACAAGGCCTGCAGAGGGTGTCATAGGATTGGCACAGTGCCAACAAAAGTGACTAAGGGCTAACTTGGATGAGATCTAAAGTGGTGTATTCTTAAAATTGGCTAAGTGTTCAGGGGGCCAGATTGGAGTTTCTTGGAGCTGGCTGAGGTACTTTGAGGGTCTACTAGGAGCCCCATCTCAGCCAACAATCTATAATGGTAAGCCCACAGTGCTTTAAAAAGCTAGCTGTGGGTGAATGTATGAAGGCTGTGGGGCTTAGGACAAGTAGAAGCCAGATGGTCCAACAAGCTCTGAATATTAATCAAGGGGATGACATTGCTAGCAGAGTGTTGAATGTTAGGCAAATTCCCAGAATTTTCTTTGGCAGAAAGTAAGCAGTGCTTTGCTTAAGTCCTGGGAGCAACTTGGGAACAACTGATGTAAAGATCTACAAATCAGCACGCCGGTTCTTGAGGCAAGCTCATTTTCAACATATAATTGAGACATACTCAACAGTGGGGTGTCAAATTAGATTGGCTACATTTCCTTTCTTGTGGCTCTCACTTTCGTAGTAAAAAAAATATCACAACAAACCCAATGTAGGGCACAGAGGTACAGGAAGGGCATAAAATTGCAGACTTCACATATGAACCTCAAACATATTTTTGAAAAAGCTCAGCTTTTTACTATGAAATCCCGCTACATTCACACTGGCATGTGTTAACTGGCAGATACAAATGTTATGGGCTCATCCCAAGTGCCCCAGTAAAATGATGCAGTAATAATGTGTGGAAGTCAAAAATATTTACGTAAAATGTAACCCAATAATAATGTAGAAATGTGCTTTAACATTAACATAGAAAATGCATATCAAAATGGAGGTTAGAAAATGTGCTTTAATTAAACGTGTAAAGAGTGAAATGCTGCTCATTTCTGCAGAAAGCTCCCATTTCTATCGTTCTTTCACTGCTATGCCTCAATACTTACTTGATTCTTTCCTATCTCTCTAAGAAAATAAATGCCTTTTTTAAAACATGATTTAATGTCATAACTGAACTGTTGAACTTGTCATCCTCATGAAATGGGCTGTTTGCTGCAAAATGTATTCCTTCTTCCTCTCATCATATGACTTCACTATACTATAGATTGTTTCCACTGCCACATGTTCATAATTAACAACTATAATAATGAAAGAAATGCTTGATATAGTTTGATTTTCGTGATCTAAACAGGACATACCAGATATTACAGTTCATTTCATAAGACCAGCTCATTGTTATGAGAACCTTCCTAGATATATTGTTTTGTAATATGCTGTAGCCATATCCTATCAACCACATGGCGACATGGACGTTTACGTTGGGAATCGAGGGCAAAGACGATGGCCGATTGGAAGATCTTTCCTCATTGGCTGTAGATGACATATTCACCTGTTTTTGCAACATGTTCTGTGCTTCCTATATACAACATGTTCCAAGGTAAAAGGTTAAGGCATTCTATGCACCCCTATCCTGCCATATCCCTTAGCACTTTTTCCGCTAGCCCAAATTGCCATTAGCTACTGCTAATGGCGATTTCCTCTATTTTTCCTTAAAACTATGGGCCTGATTCATTGTACTAACTTAAGACAAAATCCTAAAATTACTACCATTTTGGTATTCACAGAAGGCACTTGCTTGTAATTTGTACCAGATAATTTTGTTCCACATTCAATTCACGCATCCATTATCTAGTTTGCCAAAGGAAAATGTTTTCAAAGTAAGATCTATATATTTTAGTAGGGTAGCGGCATGTATATAAATTATGGGGCATACTTATCAAAAAGTCGCGCAGCGCAGCAAGCCACCTTGCTGCCCTGTGGGACAGGGAAAGGGCAGGAATGAGCCCTATTTAACTTAATGCGCAGCATTCTTGTCTTTTCACTACGGTACAAGGGTGCCTACGTTGCAAGCAGAATTGTTTTTGTGCCGGAAGGGACACCTTTGTGCACAAAAACAATTCCCTGAGTCATTTTCCTCTTTATGGGCCTGATTCACAGAACTAACTTAAGACAAAATCCTAAACTTACTACCATTTTGGTATTCACAGAAGGCACTTACTCATTTTGGTATTTACAGAAGGCACTTACTCATTTTGGTATTTACAGAAGGCACTTACTCATTGATGAGCAAGTGTCTTCTGTGAATATCAAATATACTCATTTTGGTATAAACAGAAGGCACTTACTTATTAATGAGTAACTGCCTTCTGTGAATACCAAAATGAGTAAATGGTAGTAAGTTTAGGTTTTTGTCTTAAGTTAGTTCCGTGAATCAGGCCCATTGTGATGAGACTTTCTATCTTTTATGCTGATAATAGCTGCTGTGATTCATTCTTCTACCTGTTTTAACGGTTGCTACTGCAGCTGTAAGGGAACTCGGCTGAGTTTCCAGAACTACTCTTTATGGGGAGTTCGACCTCTTCTTAGTTATCAATCTTTTGCTCCAAATTCTTCTTGCTCTTTTCCAAAAGAACTCTCTATGGGTTCCTGTTCGGGTAGGTTAGGTCCTTTATATTAGAATAGGGACTAAAGCCTTTATGGAACATGCTGTTATGTTCTATGATTGATCTAAATAAACTAATCTGGATTATTTCTGTAAATGGATTTATTTGACTAACCTGAATAAAACAACCAAAAATATAGATAAATCTCTTTTATTTTTTTTAGTTTAGTAAATACATTTTATTTGGTAAATGTGCAAGTACAATAGAATAATACAAGAGATGATCAATAAGCATATAATGATAATGTTATAAAAATTGTGAAAGGGGAAAGAGTATAGAGAAAAAAAGAAAGAAAAAGAGGGGGAGAGAAAGATCTCAAACATATACCATCAAGCAAACTGAACAACTGTATAACAGTATTACTAAAGGACAAAATATAAAAATTGGCAGATATAATACAATCATAAATAACAAGCATAAAAAAGTTCACAGAGGTTTAGATACTTCTTTAATTTGAGGATTATATGCACATGTCCTGTTTGCAGAGATAGTTTAAAAATGTGTAATGGGTATCCAGAGAAAATCTCTTTCAATAGCATGAGAGTAATTGGGTGTACATATACTCTATCTAATCTGTGATGATAACAAACTCCATACCACCATGCCTGAAAAGATATAGAAGAAGTGTCCTTCCATGCCTTGGTAATCTATTGAAAAGCAATAGTAAGAAGTAAATCATTTATGTGAAAATTGCTAGCTTGAGTTGGCCAATCTTCTGTAACACTGCCTAGGAAAATATTAGTTAAGGAAAATGGGACTTGTGTGTGAATTTTTTTATTTATCTGTTGCCAACCTCTTATCCAATTATTATGAAGAGAAGAGCATTCATTTAACATATGTTTAAGATCTGCTGGAGTAAGGTGCAGGACCAACAAGTAGAGGGATAATTGGGTTCAAATGTATGTAATTTAGTAGGTGTTACCAATAGTCTTTTGTAAATAAAACATTAAGTTTGAGTTGTATTTGCTGCTTTAGAAGACTTCCTTATTTTAGTCAAAATTGTATTCCATATTAAAGTTGAAAAAGAGGTTTGTAAATTGGATTCCCAAGAACATTCCACCTCTGTTTTATCTTGAGTATCTGGAAATGAAGTTAAGTGTTTATTGATACGAGTCGTAGAAGGAGAGGTACATAAAATCAATTTTATACTAGATGCAGGAGAGTTAGGAATATGATTAGAAAGAAACTGATTATATGAGGATTGAACCTCAGAAATTAAAGATAAATACTTAGTTTGATAAGATGAAGGAAAGGAAAAACATGATTGCGCTATTGCAAAAGGAATGCAAACACCATCTTGAAAAAGTTGAAGAGTCCATTTAAGTCCTTTAGCAAACCAGTCTTTCCCAAAAATTGGTTTATATTATGTATTTTAATATGTTCATTGTACCAAATTGATATAGTTAAAAATCTAGTTTTAGTGCTTTGATGAGAAAAGAAAATAGGCTGGTGGACCTTACAAGCATTTTTAGAAATAGGAAGAGATCATGATAAAGGTTTATGAGTAAAGGAGAGATATTTCTCAAAAGAGCATGGATGAAAAAAGGATTTTTCAAGATCTACACACAAAGGATAGATTGCAGAATCATTGTCAGATAACAAAAAAGAAGATTGTTTAAGAAAGAAAGATGTGTGATAAGAATACAAATCTGGAAAGTTAACTGCCCCCATGTGTTAAGTCTTTGTTCTTTTTTAATTTATTTTTTTATAAATATTTTTATTATTTTGTGATAAAACATCAAACAACTCAGCAGGTACATCTCAATCAGTGTCCATTGATTACAAATGACAAGACTTACAGTTAGAAAGGATACAGAGGTTACGGCATTATGAAAGTCTTCCATGACCCCTATGATGCTGCCCACCTCATGTGGTAGACACCCCTCAAACCCGTTAGCTAGATGTGGGTCTAGAGTAATGAACCCTGCACCTGTACGCATTGTATAGGCCTTCCAATACGTCTGTCTCCTCATCTTCCATCTCTATGTCGTAGTAGCTCAACAATGGCTGCCAGACTTTCCTAAACTTTCTCGGGCAACCCCTCACTTTATATACTGTCTTTTTGGCACCCATGTACATGTCCATGCCAGTTCATGACTCTTTCAAGGTGGGGAGTTCTGGTCTCCCGCAGTATTAGGCTATATCATGTTTTGCCACTACGAGGCCTAGGTTACACAACAGGAGTTGATATCTGGTAATGTCGACATCCGTGTGGATGATCAATAGAATGTACTTGGGGTCTATCGGGATTTGTGCATGTAGTATGTTATTGAGTTCCTGCACTATTCGGGTCCAGTAGCTATGTATTTGCCGACAGTGTGTTTAGATCTTTTGAGTTTAATAATAGAAATTCTAGCTTTCTTGTTGTTCCATAAAAACTTGGATGCGATATTATAGATTTTTGTTAAATGAGAATAATAAATATTTATAGGACTCTTGAATAGATAAAACAAGATTATAGTACCCAACATCATTTTTATAGTATCTAAACGATCTCGCTAAGGTAAGAATAGGGGATGCCACCGAGATGTGAATGAAAGGAATACTGATTGTAATTCTTTCAGATTTAAAGTGACAGTCTCTCTAATAGAAGAATTAATCTACAATCCAAGATATTTCCTCTTATCTGAATTCCAGTGGAACGAAGAAGCTGGAAAATCCGCATGAAAACATAATTTATTTTGGGGGAGAATTTCACACTAATCATCATTTAATTTATAGACAGAAATGAAAGCAAATTTCTCTACCTCTGTTAAAAAAGCTAGTAAAGAAGTCTGTGAAATAAAGAGCAAAATGTAATCAGCATAAACTGAGAGTTTTAACTGTGTCCCCATAGAAAACAAACCTTTAATATGAGAGTTCATACACATTTTTATGTAAAAAGGTTCTAGGGAAAGAAAAAATAATAAGGAAGATGGGGCAGCCTTGTCTGACACCCCTATAAAAGGAGAATGATGGAGAAATAAGTCCATTAGCTAAAACAGAAGATTTAGGAGGAGAATATAGCAAAAAATATAATTAATACATTTGAAACCAAAACCAAACTAAGAAAGAGTAGAAAATATAAAAGACCAGTTAAAACGATCAAAAGCATATTCAGTATCTAAGGAAACAGCAACTAATGAGTGTTTTGTATGCTATAGATTTACTTACTACATGAAAAATAATCTACTATTATCTGAAATATGTCTACCTTTGATTAAACCACATTGTTCCTTCCCAATCAATTGGGGCAATAAAGTATCTAAAGAAAGGGAAAGTATTTTTGAAAATGTCTTATAATCTAAATTAATTAAAGAAATAGCCCTATGGTTTTTGCACAATATATGGTCTTTGTTATCTTTGGGAATGAGATATATTAAATCCTCTTGAAAAGACCCACCAGATTTCAGGGAAGATATAAAACAAAGAAACAATTGATGTAATTTCTGTCCTCTTTTCTGGAGGACAGAAGTCACGAAGTATTGACTCCTCCCTTTACTGCTACCATTCCCAATCTGAAAGTGAGTGTCCTGCAGGGCTCTGCCCTGAGCCCCACCCTTTTTAATATATATATATGACTCCACTAGCATCATTGGCTGAAGTAAGTGGGGTGAAAATAATATTGTATGCAGATGACACCAAGCTGCTCTTCACCTGTGAGAAAGGTGCAGACTTTGAGGGGGAGAAGATTAGAATGTGCCCTTCTAGGGTATTCTATTGGCTGGTGAGGAACCAATTAAAATGTAATCCTGAGAAATCGGACATTATCTGTTTTGGTGCACCTCCCTCTGAAGAGTAGAGACTCTGGTGGCCTTTGGGCATGTCTCCACCACCCTCTGCTCAAAACACGGTCAAATAGCTGGGCATTTTTATCAACAGATTTCACTTGATGAAACACCAAATTCAAACAGTAGCAGGCACTTGTTTAGGTCTACTACTAATACTGAGGAAATTCTTATCTCTTCTATCATTGACCAGTAGGAAAACTGTAGTCCAGGCCTGGTCACTTCTAGATTGGATTATGCAAATGTTCTATACCTGGGTCTGCCTATGTCCTTAACCGTCTGCAGGTAGTTCAAAATGCAGCTGCAAGATTGGCCCTCAATTTATATCTCCAGGACCCACTTGTCCCCACATTTTAGGACCCTTCACTGGCTGCCAGTAAGAAAGAGGATCAAATCCAAGGCTTTGGCGCTTACTGTCAAAGCCTTACATGGCATATGTGCCAGTTACATCATGAAGAGAATATTTCATTACACTCCCTCCAAAACTTAGAGGTCCTCATCCAATCGCCTGGCTATCATACCCAGGATTTACTGGGCTCGAACCAGAGGGAGATCCTTTATGTTTCTGGGAGCCCAAACCTGGAACCATCTTCGAGTGACCCTCAGAGCCGCAATCAATCTGGCTGCTTTCAGGAAACAACTTAAAACTTTATTATTCTGCAACTAATGGGCGCAGGGGTTAGTGGAGAGCGGCCTATCAGCGCCGAGAGACTCTGAAGTAGCCGTGTGCTTTATAAATGCTAGTTCATTAATTCAATCAATAAGAATTTTGGAGAAATGGGCATAAAACTCTACAGTGAAACTATCGGGCCCAGGAGCTTTTCCTCTTTTAATAGCATTTATAGCGGTAACAATATCATGAATGTACACTTCTGCATCAAGAGAGGAAAAATCTACATTAAGAGAAGAGGGAGGAGTGATAAAGGATAAATATTGAAGAATATCGTCCTGATAGGAAAGAGAGTCTGGAGTTTAGAGAGTCTGAAAGAAATTAGTAAATTCTGAGAGTATATCTTCATTTTTATGAACAATGTGATTAGTAGGAGTTAGAAGGGAATCAATCCCATTATGTTCTTTTTTAATCTTAAGTTATTAGCAAGACGATTTCCTGCCCTATTCTGACTGCCATAATATTTTGTGCAAGATTTAAGTACATACGAATTAACAATTTCTGTGGAAAGTGTATTAAAAGTTAATTTAGCATTAATTAGTTCTTCAAGATAAAAGTTAGAATTTGTGGATAAAAAGAATGTTCCAATTGTTTAACATGCAAATTAAGTGATTGTAAGGTTTTTAATGAAGATTTATTTTCATGAGCAACAAAAGAAATAATGAATTGTCTAGAAGAAGCTTTAAAGGCGTCCCAAACAATCTGAGGTGAACTACCCGGAGTTTCATTTTCTAGATAAAATGTGTAAGCAAAGTCTTGAAAACCTAGAGTAAAATTGGAATCTAAAAGAAGAGAGTTAATAAATCTCCATCTCCTAAGACCCTGAATGGGTGGAAGTAGATCTAAATCGAGCGTGACAGGAGCATGGTCTGAAATTAATATGGAGCCTATGTCAGAATGAGACACATGGTATACAAGAGATTTAGAAAGGAACAAATAGTCAATTCGGGACTAAGTAAAATGTACAGGAGAGAAAAAAGCATACTCTTGGAGAGTAGAATTACATAATCTCCAGGCATCAACAAGGGACCTCTGATGTACGCTTGATGTAAATTGAGAATGTACGTGTGAAGGAATGAATTTAGTTTTGGAACTTCTATCAATAATTGGGTCAAAAACTATATTACAATCGCCACCTGCTAATAAATATTCATCATGGTAATGCATCAATTTAGGCAATATCTGTGGCCAGAATGACTTATCTGGAATGATGGGAGCATATAAATTAAAAATAGTCAAAGGAATTGTATTTACTAATGAATGAAAGGGATTTTATACAGCGTGCAGCTACTCAACAAGAGTGTCACAGCGCTGCAGGAAAATGTGGCAGGACTCTGAGGCACAACCAATTCTTGAGAAGCCAAGTTTCAAGATGTTTCTTAAAGGGTGCCAGGTCAGTACTGGCTATCAGCATGGCAGGTACTCTGTTCCACGCCTGTACGCCCAAATACCCGAAAGACCTGCCCCCATGCGGGCCAAGCAAACTTTAGGGGTGCAGGCAAAATTGGAGGCAGAGGCACATCTACCCTCAGTATCAGCATCTTGACCTATAACTTGTATATCAAACATTTGTGACATAGAATAGCTACACCAATACGCTTCCCTGAATCTGGAGAAGTGAAAATATGTCCAACTCGTTGACATTTAGATACTTCCTTCTGAATTACATGAGTTTCTTGGAAAAAACAATATCATCCATATTCTGCATTCTGCAGCACACATAGAAAGAGGAAATTGCCTGAATTGATTGATTTTGTGCAGGAAGGCGTCCCTTCCTGCCCAAAATCAATCTATCCTACAACGCTGACACCCTTGCACCATGGCGTAAGAGTGCCTGCATTGGTACATGGCAGGCCATTGTGCGCCAGCGCAGAGAAAAAAGGACAGGAATGCACTGTATCTCATAGATACTGCACATTTCTGCACTTTTGTTTTGATGTAGTGCAGTACAGCAAGATTCCTCATAACATAAATGAGGCCCCTAGAATCTAAAGCATGCTTGTCAATCTAATTAGTTTAGGGTTGCCATAAGGTGACAGGCAGGTCTGGAGAGTTCAGCAGAACATGAGCTATAAAAGCTCACGGGCAGTGTCCCATCGAGAATGAGTCCAAAAATGGCGCACACCCAGAGTCCTCAAAAGTTACCAAATCAGAATAAACCAGTCAGTCAGTTCATCACCAACACAATCCAAAAAATCTAAATGTTCAATTCCCCCCAACTTCCTCAAATCAATGTATATTATAATCGTTTAGTTACGGTCCTTGGTCACCTCATAGTGCCAGATCACTCAGTCCTTGGGTGAGTTTGTGAAGGATGGTTATCATACGACATAAAGAAGACACATATTATAGTAAGAGGGGGTGTTGGTCACGTAAGTTGTCAGATCGCCTGGTATATGTAAACTTCCAAACATTGATTCTTTACCAGTAGGCAAATGAGTGAGTTCAAGAGGACAGTTTCCCATTGCAAATGTTCCCAAAGTATCAATTTTGTTGCAAAGAGTCATTTTAAGCGAGTGAGCACTCTCCTAGTAAGACACAGTTTTGTTTCACGTTCTTTGCATGTTTATGAAACTTTCTCACAAGTGTAGGGCAGCACAAAATAGGGAAAAAGGCAGGCCTAATATATTTGCTTTAAAAGATGTGCAGCAGATAAAGTAATGAAAATATATATTTCATGCATAAAGAAATTCTCTTAGATTCTATCAATTTTTAGGCACTTAGAATATATTATTAGTTGTCTTGCAAAGATAATTTATAGCTATAGCATATTACTGCATCTCAAAGTATCAACATATACAATTATTTCAAATCATAAAACATTAATATTGTTTCAAATGATTTACATTGGTACATATATATAGGTCATATTCTGAAGGTTTCTGAAGATGGCTATGCAACACCACTTTTTCTCTGGTCACTTTTGATGGACATTTTAACATATGCAATGATAAAATTCAGAATGAAAACCTATAACATCACACGTAAAATTATCTAAATCATGTTAGATTTCATTAATTCTTCACACACATTATTATTTCAATAAAGATGATTAAGAGTTTGATAACATGTGAGTTCTTTGTTTTAGCACTCTAAGACACATTAAAATAGCATATAAAGACTCATATATAAATCTAAGAATCTATATTATTACATGAATATTCCATCTATTCTATCTTTCATCTGCATAGTTTTACGATGCAGTAACAACACTTTCTCATATCTATTTTCAATATTTCATCAACGCGTGATAGCGTATGTTCATTATTCTGTTACTTAAGATGTCTCATAATCAGTTTAGATATCTGTTAAAGGATCTAGCTGCTTATCAGCTGTATCAAGTATGAGGGAACTATTACCTCTTTGAAAAGTAGAGTTACCCTGAAAGATATGGAATGGCTAAAAATCAAAAGAACTTCTCAGGAGCCAAAGAAGACTGTACATGAGTATTTTGAAAGATTGTTGCTGGAATTTCAGCCGCACACCAGACACGAGTATCCCAGAGAGAAGCATATGAGGATTTTCGTATCCCAGTTTGTTTTAGGGCTGAATCCAGAGATCTGTTTGCACATAACTCAAAGTGTGGTCTGTTTGCAGAATAAGTCACTTGACGAAATCCTGAGATATGCAAAATACTGTAGTGATAAGCTAGACATGAAGCGGAAAAGGATAAAAGAAGAATTCATGTTAGCACAAACAAAGCTGTTTCAGAAGGTTTTCAGAACTCTTCTTTTGTAGGAAATCAGGGAAACATGCAGGGTGTTCTTGTGCCACAGTCTGGTTTTCAGGAAGTCAAGGTGGAATGCATATGTCACAGGTAAGAGGCAGAGGTTGTCTTGTGGTACAGGATCTGGATCAGATATTGCTGCTATGAAATAGATTACGAACAGCTACAGGGGCAACCCACCAACCTGAACCAGGGGCAGTCAGTATATATTCCTAACAACAGTTCAGGAAACAATTAACAAACAACAATTGTGATCAGTTCACACATAAATTATAATGTACCAATTTAAATTAACAAAAAGAGAAAAGGGAAGAAAAAAGAAAAAAGGAGGGGTGGGAAAAAATAAGGAAGAACCATAAATCAAATAAATCAGAAAATCTTCAGGAAAATATCATAGATTTATTATAATTATATAATTAAATAAACACGCTCAGATAAATATTTGCTGGTATACAAAACAATACATCACAAAAAGACCAGACAGGTGGCAAACAACAAATATGTTACAATGTTATGAATTTCTCTGCGAGTGCACTAAAGTTAATGTGACCGCTCGTGCAGTAATTTTCATACAGAACTTGTTTGACGCTCAGTGACCAATCTTGTCCTGATGATGACCACGTAACTAAACAGCGGTCGAAATGCCGTTGACGCATCTGTGGCCAATCAATTTCAGAGGACACATAACCTTTGTATATGTTGTATCTTCATTTTAACATATTTGTTGTTTGCCACCTGTCTGGTCTTTTTGTGATATTTTGTTTTGTATACCAGCAAATATTTATCTGAGAGTGTTTACTTAATTATATATTTACAATAAATCTGTGATATTTTCCAAAAGATTTTCTGATTTATTTGATTTATGGTTCTTCCTTATTCCCCCCCCTCCTTTTTTCTTTTTTCTTCCCTTTTCTCTTTTTGTAAATGTAAATTGTTTCATTATAATTTATGTGTGAACTGATCACAATTGTTGTTTGTTAATTGTCTCCTGAACTGTTGTTAGGAATGAATTAGATTACAGCTTGTCACATCTGTCATAGAATTGGACATTCAAAAAGGGAATGTCAATATAATCCGGAAAATACTGGAGGAAATGTACAAATGCCACAAGGTATGCAAACGCAAAATATGCCCGTACAGAAAATGCGATGCCATTACAGGGACAGGCTCCAATGATGCCTATTGTACCTGCACAAAAAGGGAATTCTAGGTTTAATCCAAATGAAATGACAATAATTAATACTAACCAATTTCAAAATGCCATGCCACAATTCCAGATTTCAAACCAGAACACCTTGCAAGACTTCTCACTATTTGAAACTGATGGTTCTAGTTCAGAGAATTCCCTACATTGGTGTCTGAGGGAGGAAGAAGATTGCAAACTTGGTGCAGTCTTATAGTTAGACCAGAGTAGCCCATATGTAGAAGCAGAAGTCTATGGCCACACCATATCATTTCTCATGACACCGGTGATACCAAATCCATAGTTAGAACAGTGGAAGCCTCAGACTTACCTCTGTCAGTGAAAACCATCCAACATTTAGGAGTAAAAAATAAGCAAATCCAAAATCCAGTATCTAAAATGTACCAGTAAAAATATGCTCATTTAAACAGAAGCAGCAATTTGTTGTTTGCGATTGATGTCCTGTGAATCTGTTAGGAAGGGATCTGTTGTGTAAATTAAATTGCACTATCTATTGTACGCCGTATTGTGTGGCATTCCAGACACATGATGAGGATGCAGATTTTAAATTAATCTGGCTGAGACAGGAATATCCCTTTGCTAACTACTGATGCGTTACCTGATGTCTTGAAAAAAACTGTGAATGCAGACATTTGGGATGTTACAGGGAAGACATAGGACTAATGAGGTGTAGTACAAGTTCGAATTATGGTAAAACTAAATGCTGCATATCCAAGAACGCCTCCATATCATTTGACTCCAATGGGAATTGCATGAATACAACCAGTGATGTTACAAACAGGAATCCTGAAGGAATTAATTGGAAGTCCATGTAACTCTCAAATTATAGGTTTACAGAAACTCCATGGTAAAAATCAGATTTAAGGAAAATTAATGAAATAGTAGTGCCCTGATGCCCTGTGGTTAGGCCCGGGTGAAGAAAATTAGTCCGTGGGCAGAGTTTGCGGAATTCGGGAACTCCGCGCTACATGTGCGATACGGAGTTCCCGATAAATTAAGCATTCCGCCACGGAGCAGAGTTTCAGTACGTGACGTCACCAAAAGAGATAGCCTCAAACAACAGGGCCTCTCCTTAGGATGGAAGGTGGGATTACCACTAGCAGGGCCTTTAATGTGTCTGTGTTTTGGCATTTAATCTGAAAGTCCTGGCTGCCTTGTATTGCCAATAAATAGCTCTACGTGCAGGAAGGTGGACCTTCCTGCACATAACGATCATTGGCGTTTTCTGTTTCTATGTGTGCTGCCCAAGCAGAACACATGGCAACAGTAAAAACGAGGAGAAATAAAGCATTTCTCTTCATTTAGCCAATTTAAGACCAGGTTTTCCCTGGTCTTAATTTTGGCTCTGCCTCCTATTTACGCTGCTCTTGTAAATAGGGGCAGTGCCAAAATCAATGGGTGTTACGGTGGAAAGCCCACCCCAACACCCATTGCCTATCCCTTTCACGCTAGGTGTAGCATGAAAGGGGACCTTATCTAGAAGGCAGCACTTAACCACGTTAAGTGGCTTAACGCTGCCTTATAAATAAGGCGAAGCTCCTTTTGCCATCACAACTCCACTAAAAGTGATGTTGTGGTGGCGATAGGGGCTTGTATATATGCACCTTTGTTTGCCAATAAAAATTATTGAAGGACTGAAGAAATAGGTAGACTGGTGTAACAAAAACAAACTTCAGGACACTCAATTATACGCCTTTATACTACATTACCAGAAGGTAGTACTTTCGGAAGTGGTTCAGCCTGTAATACATGAATACCTATACCAGAGTAATATGTTAGTTTGAGCACGAAGAATGACTCGGTGTGTCGAGCGCTCCCTGCATACCCTGGGCATCCATCCATGATTCTGTGCAGCCAGACAGAGTCTGAGGGAGACAAAAGACAAGCACTTCGCCTGCTTGCCTCCTCTCCCCATGAGGAGAGTTCTGTAATTTTGCTCTGAAGCCAAAGCTACTCGAGTAGTATTTGCCACACAGTTCCGGATTACCAAATAGACAAAGTAGGCACTGCCCTATGGGCCCCAATACTTTTAGAAGCCCCACGACAACGGATCAAAATAACATTGATTTGATCATGTAAAAAATACAATGAAGCTTTCTTCAAAATTGTTTCCAAAAGATAGAAAAAAATGAAGCAACTCAAAGAAACGAAAACTTTACATTAAGAACTCTATATAGAAAATACTGTGTTAATGTAATATACTCATTAACAACTTAAAGTACATAAACCAGAGACATCAGATTCACATAAAAAGTTAGCCTCTTAAAAGCTCATCATCGGCAGCTATCACTTTGTTAAAAACCCGGGGCATTGGGTAATAAGAGATCATTTGTGAGGGGGGGCCTAAAATTACGACTGCCTAAGGGCCTCCAAAGTGCTAATCCGACACTGTCGCCATGGTGGGGGGGTGGGAGGACAAAATAAACAGCAGAACTCGCTCCCCGACTCACACCTCTCCTTACTAGCTCCTTCTAGTAATTCTTGTTTAGTTTTGTCATGGTTTATGCAAAACTTTATCATCTGTGAATTTGCTGGCCCCTCATCAATCTAAGCAAATCATTTGCTATAGGCAAATTGTTTTTTTTTAGTTTAAAGCAACACACACATTACCATAGTACTCCCTTGCACTGAAAGGAACTACTTTGTGTGTGTTTTGTTTGGTCTAAAGAAACACACACATCTCCATTGTACCCCCTGGAACTACTTTGTGTGTGGATGTGTTCCTTGCGAAAGAGAGGTAATCCAACTCGTAGTGAAGTCAAGTCAGCCAATGACAGTAGTGGTACTGATGCATTGCCCCTTAATGTATGCTGGTATGGGTGCAGTGGCAGAGCAAGGAGGAGGAGCGGGGGGATCTGCCCCAGGAGGCATGAGTTTTGGGGCAGTGGCCTCCCAACCTTACCTGAGGCCTTCGTGGGAACTGTCAAACCCCCCGCATTTACCTATGTGGGGGGTTGAGGAATCACCAGCACCCCCCACTCTTAGACGCTGCCACGGGTGGCAAACGCAGGGACCGCCACGGCGGCACATTGGCTAGCTACACCACTGAGTGGAAGATAAGGTGAATGACACCAAACACAAACCAACAAATGAGGTCTGGCTGAAACCCCTATAAAGAACTATCTAAATGCACATAATGTTAGTAAAAACAACAGGTATACCTACAACACAAACTTTAAAAAAGTCAATCAGTCTGGCATTGGATGCAAGCCTCTTGCTGTTGAGGAAGCAAGAAAGAAGGAACAAAAGAAAAAAGGCAAGAAAATGAAAGCAAAATAAAGAAGGCAAGAAAGAAAGAAAAGTAAAAAGAGTTAAAATTCATACAAAACAGTTTCAAATGCACACACTCTGCCCAATGCCGTATGTTGTAGTGGGCAGAAGCAAAATGGGAATGACACAATAAAAGACCAATTAATGAAGAAGAGAGGTGACTGAAAGTAAGTACATCTATTATACATATCTTAGTCAAATCAAAAGATCTTGGCTAACACCAGACCTAAACAAAATGACCTGCTAGTTGGTCTTGCCACGGGCCCCGATTACTGGGTCCGCTTGCGTCCCACACCGTACAGGGGGACCCGTTCAGCCTGAAGCATATTGAGATCTGTGAGGTATGGGAGTTTCAGGGCTTGACAACACATTCTGCAGTCCCCGCTAACAACAGTTATGAGCATGTGCTCATCCTGATATTTTAACCACTTGCATGGGGTGCCGATTTTCTCCCTGTGCGGGCGATTTAGAGAGTGGGCGGGATGCGGACGCCCCCTGGCCGTCCTCCGCACATGCCCACTATGACGTATGATAGCCGGGAGCCGTCCGAAGCACCGAAGGGGTTAAAAGTAATCATTTATTTATTTGCTTGTGAGGAAAAAATTGACTTATGGTGATTTAGAACTAAAAACATTACCTTCAAAGATTAGAAACATGATGGCAAAGACTTCACTAAATAAATAATAACTAGACATTTGAGGAATTCCCTTCCCTGTAAGTTCCTGCTTGAAACTCATTTAATATCTTCCTGGTGACATCATTAACCTCAAGAAATACGATTTTGTTAAGTCTAAATGTCAACAGAAAACCACAACGCAGCTGCATCACTTTTTCATAACTGCATGGGTTCATTCACAGCTATATATAGACATCTTCTCTGTCCTGGACTCCCCTCTCCACTTTCACGCTGACTAATTAATTTTCAGCGTTTAACTTTCACACAAAGGACCAAGTCATTTCTCGCGGAATTTCTTGCAACGCTGAGGTCAGTAAGAAATGCAACAGTGTCAGAAGTTTACAGATTTTGACAATTGTAGGTGAAGAGAGGGCCCGAGAGAGAGCATTATTTAGAAGAGAGTGCAAAAAACATCCGGGGCTTTCTAAAGGTCAATGGCTGAACATGTTATGACTGTACTCTGGGCTCCATCGCAGGATTTGGTGTCACCAAAGAAAACAAGCATTGGCAAAGCCAATAGTTCTCACCTCTGTAACCTATTGACCTTGCTAATGTTTTTTTTTTTGGCACAGTGCATGGCATCCTCAATGCTGTGCAGCATGGTGAAAGTACAACAAAATAATCTTTTACACGGTTACCCGCATCTTTTTCTAGGTGCGAGCACTATGCATTCACGTGCCTACACAATGACGCGGCTGTTTATTTATTTTTTGTTTTTAGTCAGCATTCTGAGTTGGATCAATAACAAAAAACAAAACGGGCAAAAAGTATTTTTTTAGAATGTGTTAGTTGTCTCTGGGGCTCAGAGATCTGAGATGTTTGTGATCTTTTTGGCAAATAAAATCTGTTTAAAACAAAAAAAAGTATTTTTTATTTAAAGTGGAAGTGCGAGGCAAGACTGCCCCCTCAGTTCAAGAACCAACACTGTCACCTCCATGGGCTTAAAATGTAAAGTGCTATGTAGTGTATGTGGGAAAACTAGTAAGAGGTGGATTATTAGAATACTCACCCATGTTCCTCCCCAGACGGCAAGTACAAAGAGGCATAAAAAACATAATGTAGCGGTTTCTATTTTTGGATCTTGTCATTCCGCTAGACCTGTAAAATTAGAGACACACAACCATCTGGGTCAAAGTCAGACATCTATCAAAAATTTTGATAATATGGACCCACAGATAAAGATAAAGGTAAAGGGCAGGAATGCGCTGCATTTACCATCATACAACGCATTCCTGTCCTTTTCTAGCACTGGCAAACTTTTGGCTGCCTTGCACCAACACAGGTACCCCGACATTATGGTGCCAGGGTGCCCGCGTTGTTTGTAGGATTGTTTTTGTGCAGGAAGATACACTTATCAGCACAAAAACAATCCACAGAGACCTTATCCTCTATCTACATGTGCTGCACAATGCAGAAACGTACAAAGAGGAAAACATGAGGAGAACTAAATATATTTCTCCTTGTTAAGCCTCACGTGGGGAGGAGTAGCATTTTTGCGCATTCCCAGGTCTACCCTTAATCATAAATCTGGGAATGCACTGCAGTACTCCAGGCATAACAAGCCATGCGTGGCTTGATAAATCTCACTTAGGTTTTGCATCACCCTTGTGCCCCATTGTCACGGAGGAGGGCTAGAATAACTAATAAGCCCAAAATAAATTCTCAAAATGGCTATGCAGGACTGCGTTGGAAGAGGGGGTAGTCTTATATGGCGAGTATAGCACGAAACCTACATTTTATCAAGAAAAGTAGGGGGGTCGTCTTATACGCCCAGTCGTCTTATACGCTGGAAAATACGGTACATGCTGCCAAGGAAAGGAGAAAAGGACTTTGCTGCTTGCTTTGTCCCCTGTTTGAAGAAAAGAACTCCAAGGGCTTGAAACTGAGCTTGCCCCCTGTTCTCGAGGTCTCAGGAACAGCAAATACCTCACCGTGTTTGTGGGCATCGTCTCTGATTGTCTCAGCAGAAGAAAAAGGGCAACCAACTCGAGTCAGTCACAGGATTCTGTGTCCTGAAAGCACCGCCGAGAGCAACGCCTCGCTTCGCAATGCAACGCTGGTGTCACCAACTCAGTCAATGAGCCACTGCTTGCACCATGTCCTGTGGGCACCACACTCTGCAAAGCTTCACTACACGATGCAAAGACATCACTGACTATGTCCAGCTCCGTCACCGCACCGTGACCTGCCAGCACCGCAGCGAGCATCGTCTCACCCTTCAACGCAAGCCCTGGTCTCACCAACTCGGTCAATGAACTGCTGCCTGTACCGAATCACGAGGACATCAACCACCGCAAGGCTCCATTTCAAAACACAACTGCGACGTTTGCCCCGACCGACTCGCACCAAAGTGTTGGTCTCAACAAGAAAGGTACTGTGTCCGAGTCTGTCGACACTTTAGCTGGCTTGTATCTACAGGGTCGGCTGGAATTGTTAGACTCTGTCATATTCAGTATCACGGTAGCCCCAGGAGGAGCTACTGAGTCGGAAGAACTGTGTTTTATTGATTTTACTGCAATTTAAAGGTTATTTTGCACAAGTACTCTTTTTCAAGAGTATTGTATGTTGGATTTTTATCGTATTTGGTCTTGTTGGTTTAGATAAATATTTACTATTTTTCTAAACTGGTGTGGTGTCCATTTGTAGTGTTTTCACTGTATTACTGTATGTGTTCACAAATGCTTTACACACTGCCTCAGATATAAGCCTGTCTGCTCGTGCTAAGCTACCAAGGGGGTGACAGGGGTTATTTTAGGAGGGTATCCCCCTTACCATGAATAGAAGCAAGGGTCCCTATTTGGACAAAGGTACCTACCTCTGCCAACTAAAGACCCCCATTTCTAACATTGGTGGTCAGCAATGAGTATTCTGGTCTTGCATTTGTGATTTACATACAGTGATTGGTGCACACTACTAGCATAGTGGTGCAGACCATTACGTGACCACATACTTACTTTTACTGAACTGATTCCCTTGGATCATTTTTTTGCAAAGTAAAGAACTGCCACTTTTGTCATCATGACCAAGCTAGCATCCATTGCATCCATTGAAATCGAATTTGAGGAAGATAGGGTGGAAACCTACACTGTGTCTTAACCGAAAGCTATCTGCAAGAAATTTAAAGTCTCTGTGAAAAGCCTCACAAGGAAGGATGAATACAAAAAGGCGCCGAGGGCCTGGTTGGAATCCAGAAATGCCAATGGGCAGGATGAGGGGCCTCTGGTGGAGGCAGAGAATGTGGATGAGCAACAGGAGGGGCAATTGAATCTGCCAGGAGGGAGGGTACCTTCCATGGATGGCAGCAGTGTCTCTCAAAGGGATCTGTCTCTAGATGAGTATGAGGACAGAGAGAGAGATAGGGGGCATGAGAGGGAGCTTGCTAAGCTCAGGCTGGGGAAGAAGGGTAACAAAGAGGATAAGAAGTGGGAGTTGGAAAAGCAGAAATTGGCCATGGAGGAAAAGAGGATGCTTTTAGAGCATGAGCAAGGGTTGAGGGAGTTGGATCTGAAAGCAAAGAGTTTAGAGATCAATCCCTCTGGTGGCAGCACACCATCGGTGCCCGGAGAAGGAAAGGTATACATTCCCAAAGATGTTATTAAGGGTTACATAAGGCATGAGGACATTGGGCAGTGGTTCAAGGCCTACGAGGTAGCGATGAGGTCTCACCAGTCCCTGAGAAGGATTGGGGAGTGGGGTTGTGGAGCTGCTTTGTCAGTGAAGGGAGGGAAACCTTGCTGAACTTGCCCACGGAGGATCAGATGTGCTATGCCCCCATGAAGGAAGCCTTGATAGCCAGGTATGGGTTGACCCCAGAGCTTTATAGGCAGAAATGTAGGAACTGCAAGAAGCTGGAGTCAAGTATTTGGGTGGAGTATGTGTCCTATTTTTGCAGAGCAATGGATGGTTGGGTGAAGGGTAGCAAGGTGAATGATTTGCAGGGGCTCTATGATTTGGTTGCATGGAAGCACTTGTCAGATAATTGTTTTACAGAGCTACGCCAGCACCTGATTGACTGGAAGCTGACTGATCCCAGAAAAGCTTGCTATGGAGGCGGACCGCTGGGTCAGCACTAGGGTCCAAGAGGGTAATTTGTGAGACTCTGCAAAAGGTCGGCAAGGTACCCAGCAGAAGAGTGGGGGGATAAGGGTAAACAGAAGGAGTTCCAAAAAGGGCTCCAAAGTAATCCCCAAGGGAACCAATGTAAGGGTTCCCAGCCTCCCACTCAAAAGAAGCCATGGATCCCAACAGGTAAGCCTGTTCAGAGGGGTTTCAAGGCGTGCTATGGTTGTGGTCAGGTGGGCCACTTCCTAGGTGTCCCAAATATGTTACCGCTGCACCCACTGGTGCACCGCCCCGGCAGATGGCTAGAGTAGCCTTGGGGAGGAGTCGGGTGCCCAAGATGGGTGGGGTCTGGGGGGCATGGCTATGACACGCCGTAGGATGGCCGCGTGTTGAAGGGGTTCTGCAGGCCAGAAAATTATCACGAAGATGTGGGTCCTGCTGCTAAAGAAATCCCGCTACAGTGAGATGAAAACGGCGAGAAGTGTCAGTGGTGCTGGAATAACGGAACGCATGAAAAATTGCAGGTGTTCACGGAGGCCGTGACTGTGGCACAAAATGTCTGCTGCGTTCCGCAATGCCTGGTAACTGCTCCACCTGGCTGGTCGCCCAATAAAGTGAATAGACGTCTGCTTATACCCGGAGCTGCTGTGGTCAGCTGGCAGATGGCGGAGTCTGTGATCAATATGTGAGCTCGGGCTGGCCTGTTTGGGGTAAAGTATTCAGTAATGGCCTCTTGCAATTCAGATAATTTTTTTTAAAAAAGTATAATGCAGTGTTAAATGTTGGAAAAGCCCTACTTTTACTTTAAACAGCTTTGGGGTCAGATTTCTATAGGTTTGCAGTTAGTTACATTGTTCTTATGATCAATGGCAAGCTATAGAAAATGTACCTTCCTAAATCTGAAACAGACTTGTTCTGAGATACTAAACTATAAGCCTTTCCTGTGTAAACCACCAGCAGTTGTACAAGATACAGAAATCACACATTATACAAAGCACTTTCAATTCAGAATTCAGCTCATTTTTTATTATTTAATTTAATTTAATTGTGGGTTTATATAGCGCTAGAATCAACTCCCGGAGGAGTATCTCCGCGCTTCGACCGCTGGGGAACCCGTCCTGGCTCACCCTGAGAGATGGTCCCTAATGGGTATCTCTAAGGTGCGACCAAGCATCCCCGGCGGTCTGGGGGGCCGTTGTGAAGATGAGGCAAGCTAATGCCCAGAGTTGCCGAGTGTGGTCCCTGACTGGAGTAGGCACCGAGGCGAGAATTATCGAGCCCGCTGACCCTGGTCCACGACCCTGCCGCGTCGGGAATCGAACCCTGGTCCCGGGCCGTCCTCTGCTTACGGGTCTGCCGCCTCTAACCAGTAAGCCACACCACTCCACTGAAGCAGATACAAAGTACATTGGCTAGTGTTTTCATATAGTAAAGTCTTTATATGGATTTCCATTTAACACGTTCAATGAAAATAAACATTTGGGTTTGACCGACCTGACAGACTCTCAAGAGAAATATGCAGTAAACAACATTACAGATGTTATTCTGTGTCTGCAGGTGAAGTTCAATGCATAGTGTCATGAGAACATATAAAACAACTTACAGGGAACACATTGTTAAAATATATATATATATATATATATATATATATATATATATATATATATATATATATATTTATATATTCAACTTAATAAGGAAAAGAGCTAAAAATACAAAATAATGTGTTCATGAGGTACAATTCACCTGCTGGCTTCATAATCTCAAACTGGTAATTCATCAGTTTTACAAATCAGTAGCAAACACCACATCTACATATTTTGAAAGTGTTCAACTAAGTTTATCTTAAACTCCATTGTAGCTTTAGACAACTTTTTGTTTGTGAACATTTTAAATAATTGTTTTATCAAACTTTTGCATTTTACATAGTGTTTCTAATTACTTTCCTTGTGAAATGCAGAACACATGGAGCGAAAACAATAATCTGAAATTTCATATGAATGTTTTTACTCATTTTATTATAAAAATGAGACTAATTGCACAAAACTATTGTGGCCCTTGACCTAAATACTTTACACATTACATTCGTCAGTTTATCAATACGGAATCCAATGGCTTGCAACTCCAGTACAAAACTTGAGTTTCAAAGTAAAACCAAGGCCAACGTTACACTAAAGTTTGTGCAGGAAGCTCGTTAATTAAATCATGACAAATGGGCAGAAGAGGGCAAGGAAGTGAAGCAGGTGGGTGAAAAAGGCTTTCCTTTTAGGGTAATGGAGTGCCTGGATGGCAAAATGCCATTTTGCCCAGGGATTCTAAAATTCTTGCACCAGAGTTAAAATCACTCAAAAAAAATGTGTCTGCACAATACATTTGTTCAAAGTCAGCAATGTGTGTGCGATTTTGTAGCTCTGTATATCCCTTAAGAGATGTCAACGTTTCACCCAGTGCCCACTCTATTTTAGTCATGAAGATTTGGGGATTACATACTTTGAAGACATTATAAAATGCGCCCTACTAATGCTATGGGTCTCCATTTTAAATAATCCCAGTACATTATTAAAGAAACGTCATATTAAGGACTGTCTGAAATGTGATGCAGGTACCTAAGTTATCTTATATTAAACCTCATAATGAAAGATCTCGACAGACTTTCTTTATTTTTAAATCCTTCCTCAATATCTATCAGGGGTGAAAAATTATTTTTAGACAGAACGCATGTACTAAGAGAAGATATTGAGCTAAAAAGCCCTTCATTAGGAATTAAATCAATATTCAGACAACTATGCACATTGAATTGTATCTTGTAATGTACCTTGCAGCTGAGATGGAGGTTTTTTAGTGAGGTTCAGGCTCCGATCCATTCGTAGCTTGTTATCTTTTCCTTCAGGCCAATACAATAGTGATTCCTTATCTTTTGCTCATAACAATGAGTTTTCTGATGAGACTTTATTGCAGTTAATATAGTTTTTTTTAATACATTTAATCAATTTTATACTGTAGCTTTTTAAACCAGTGATCAAAATGCACAATGTCATAGCTATAGAACAGTACTGAGCTAATTATGATTTTTGTCAAGTCATGACATTTGTTTTAGTTTTTTTTCAAAAATCAGCCATGCTGCATAGTCATTTCCTGATCTTTTTAAATTTTATGTGATTAAATGTTGTATTATGACTTTTATGATTATATTTTTTATTTGAATAACGTACTTTGACTGACTGAAAATATATATCTCAATAGACATCATTATTAGTAGCAAAGGGTTACGAAAATGCTGGATAAGACACTATTCTGAATAATGCTTACTGTTAATATGATCCTTCTGGTCTGCACTCCCTGTGCAAGTATTAGATCATGAAGACGTGTGTCTTTAGTGAGAACTAAAGGATAGCTAATTTATTTTGGTATTTCCATAGAAAAGTAGTTCCAGTGCTGGAGACAAATTACAAAATGTCTGGTGCTTCTAGTGAAATATTTAAAAGTGGAAAAAGGTGTAGCGGAAGGATCTGCAGTTGGGTAAGTGATGAGGTAAACAATTGTGTAGCTTAAATTGGAGAAGGAATGTTTGATGGTATAGTTATGGATAGACCAAAATAGCTTAGAAAACATTTTATAAGCTACCCAAAGTCAGTACAAGATGGAACATGCAACAGAAAGATGAGTTCCTTTCCGGATAAGACTAATAAACACATTGTTTATTTTTTTAGGCTTTTCAATTGCAGCGTTGGGGAGATCCGGTTTAAGGACATTAGAATAAACAATGCTCAAACTGATGGCCGTGTCATCACTAAGACTAGCAGACTTGCCTTAAATAGAAATATAAAGAATCTGAGTTTTAATTAGGCTATATGAAATTAGTTTTATAAACAACATTAATGAAAGTAATATTTTGAGGTCAGTTAAAAATCTTAAAATGTAAACTGACTTATTTCAGAGGGATCAAAGTCAAGAGAAAAGGAGTGACAAGGCAAAACTACCAGTTCTAAAATCAGTACTTATTTTGCCAACATTTTATATTTACTACTGGTGATTCAGCTTTTGGTACCAATATGGCAGGTTTCTAGAACATCAGGTGTTGATATTGGATATGTGAAGACGGAGTTAAATATCACCAGCAAGAGATTGATGAGTAGCCTCAAAGTATTAAATCAGTGGAGAAAATAAAAGTAAATGTAGAGTATGAATAACTGAGGGTAAAGATGAATGTTGGTCTGTGTGTTTTCATCATGCAAAAAGAGAGCAATCAGAACACGTGAGAGAAATAGGTGCGACAAGAAAAAGAGCCAGCTGCGGTAGACCTTTGGTTTATCATGCTAAATGCTGCCAGAGTGATTAATTGGGTAATGAGGCCAAGAGGATTATCAATAGCTCAATAGGTCAGTGTGCTTTCTGATTACTCATTGTTTAAATTACTATATAGAATCTCTGATAATTTTCTAAATTTTTTTCATGGAAACAAAATGGCTCAGCATCTGAATTATTAAGCATAATTGAAATATGTGTATCATCTCCCTTTCTATATGTTGTTCTGCAAGCAAATGCAATCATAATCAGTATAGATGAATAAATAAAATGAATTAACAGAAAAATGGGCAAGTCAAAATACAAAAATTGGACACATGACAAAGGTAATTATTATGCCTCTATTTTAATATTATGAGTAATACGATTTCGAAAGAGTTCTTTAAAATAATACACTGTTAAGAGGTGAAATGAGGAGCATTCAAAATGAATTGAGAAATACAATATAGTTGCATTTGAGGCAGTGCGAGAGAACAGAGATCAGGGCCAGATTGAACAATAGGGGTAGTAGAGAAACAGCACAGGGTAAGGAGGACTAATTTGGGCTCTTGTCCAGGAACTTTCAGTGTAATGGGGGAGCAGCAGTGTGACGGATGGAGCAATGGGCATGTGACAAAACTAGAAAGATGAAAAGGGGGGAATACATGGCGGCAAAGGGCTGTCTGAGGAGAGAAATGTAGGTCTTGCTCATTACAAGTGGACTTTACATATCACATATTTCAATGTCTCATTCAAAAACAATCACAAATCCACAAAATAATAAAAATACAAATTCTAATTAATTTAGTACAAACGCGTTAATTTATACAATTCAGTGTTTGAGCACCCATTGGTGTGTATTAATGTTCAATTTATATTATTGCTGTCACTCCAAAAGATGTTTTTTTTTTATTTGTAAGGAGGATGCCTTGGTTGGAAGTCACTTTGGGCCGCCTCTAGTAGAACAGACAGTGGTTCAGCGGACTCCCTATGTTTTCTTAAATGGGAAGTAGCATCTGTCCCTTTAATGAACACTATGGGGGAGAAAATCTCCACGCAATGCTGTGCAGCCTCCCACGAGGCTGCGTTGCGTTGCACGACAGGGAAGGAGCAGGAGAGCACCATATTTTCAAAGATATGGCTCTCTCTTTCCCTTTCCATTGCGCTGGCGCCGATTACCGCAGCCGTGCGCCACGCACCACCATAGTGCCACAGCGTTAGACTTTGTGTGTGAGTCCAGCATAGGTTTTGTACAGGAAGGGTACTCTTTCTGTACAAAATATTATGCCTAAACAGGAGAGAAAGCTTTTCCCACAGTGCAGCAGAAATGAAAGTATTTTTCCTTCTTTGCGCCTAGTTTGAAAGGGCGCAGTTTTCTCACGCTAAACCCAATCTACTGTATTTAGTAAATTGGGTTTAGTGTGAGAAACCATGGGTGGTTGCATGGCAACGCCCATGCACTACCCTTGGCACGCCCCATGGCGCAGAGTAATATAAAGCAATGCTATGTGCTGATTTGCATTACTGTTATGTTATTTCCAGCGCTAAGTTTAGCGCTGGAAAGTAAATTAGGAAAAAAAGATTTTGCGCCATTATGCATCACTTTTGTGACGCAAACACTGCATAAAATCTTAGTAAATTCCCCCATGCTGTCTAAAAAAAAAAAAGGTTTACAATTTTGCAATTTAGAAAGCAAATGCAACAATGGTGGTCTGCTGTCCCTTGCTGGTCACCTTTCTGCATACACAGCCTTTCACAGGGAGTTGACAATTCAACCAGCCCCATTCATTTATATTCGGGTGGTTGCTTTGCTACCCCTTGCAAATGCAATGTGACCAATTAGCACATAGATCACATTACAAACTGCACACCCATTGGCCTACAAACGAGTGCAAATTGCACATCTTGGGTCTTTGTCCATTGGGCCCTTATTCTGTGGAAAAAGCGTCATAAAAACCTGATAAAACAGAGTCAAAACAGCAGCTTTCACAAAATATGTGGAAATTACTGCAATAAACTGCTCCACGTGTCTTCAAGATTGGTGCCTATGTAAGAAATGTCAATATCTTGGTAATACCACTGTAAAGCAAAGCCCTCTGATTTTGGGATTGCAGTCTCTTTTCTCTAGTGCAGACAATTAAGGAGTCCAGATATTTTGACAAGGCACCAACATAAGTCTCAATAAAATCTGCTTGAAAGCTACATATGACAATTAAGTGATGCACATTTCCAACAAAAAAATATCAGTAGGACTCCAAACTGGAGAGGAGCATTGACAAGTATGCCCAGATGCACTTTCATTGTGTGTTCCACCACTGGACCTATCCCACATCTGAGGATGAGGTACTGTTACCAGTAGCGACTGTCACACAGATCTAGCCCTGGAAGTGGTGAAGCAGGAGAAGCAACGTCTAGTTGACCACACTTTTTACCTCTGACCCAAAAGGGTTACGCTTTTTTTGCCTTTCTATTTCTTTAGAGGGAATACAGTAATCTACATTCCTTACACACTGTTTGTTTTCTCCTAGATGGGATGGTAACTTTAGGCTGTGAATTAGGACCAGGACAAAATTAAAATGCAATTCTGTTAGAAACAGTGCAAACAATTGAATGGTATTTTACCAACAGTGCACCACAAATGAAAACAGTCTAGAATACACCGTACTCCTATAGGAAATTGGATACTAGCAAGGAAAAGAGTTTAATAATTACAATTCCAATTCCAGCGCAAAATTATCACCCCTAAGGGTATCAAGACGCCGGGAGGCCGCCGGTGAGATTAAGTGAGCTATTGCCTAGAGTCACATGATGCTGAGCTGCCGCCGGGGATCAAACCGTGATCCACATTCTCCGGAGTGAGCAGCTCTGGCCACTCTGCCACACCCCGCCTAACTCCTATTGGGATTCAGCATATCAGCCACTTTTTTTGTATATATTATAGGCATGTGCCACTATATTTCTTATATGATAGGAGTTACAGATATTCAATATCTAAGAGAAGATGAGATAATGAAACTGCAAGAAGTGGTTGAAGTACCCACCCAAAAACTGGAAGAAAGCAAGCAGTTGCTAAAAACTAATGAAAATGGTGGGTATATAAGGTGATTACTCTTGGTCACTTGCGGAAGAGAATACACAATTTTGACAAAGGTCCATACTGAGAAGCAGTAGCATAGGATAATAATTATATTTACTAACCACTTTTTTTGTCACAAAGATAGAAGAAAGACCAGATAGAAAAAAAGTTGTTCACCTCACTGCAATGCAAAGTGTTTTCCAGAGACACTGGTTGTATGTATTGGCAAGATGTCTGAAAGAAGTCACTAACAAATATGATTGTCTTTGGCGGGTCAGAGCTGCTTCTACAAGTAAATATAAAACATGCCACTCAAATGTTGTGAGTGCTCAAATCTTCGGTCAGAAGCAATTTTTATTAATTTTAGAGATTAGTACAGCACATGGCTACCAGCAAGGATTTCCCAGCGCTAATATACAGGGAGTTACCAGAACTACCAAAAACACGCCTTTGCTATCAACAGAGTAGAGCAGCTTTAAAAAACAAACTGGTTTTTAGCTTCTTTCAGAAGAACAAAAGAAGCGACAATCTCTCAAATCAGTGGGTAAGGAATTCTGAGAATTACAGCCAGATCAAGATTACTTGAGCGCAAACACTGGCTGGGTAATTACGGTACTACCAGAGAACTAAGAAGGATGGGCCAATAATAAGAAAAAAGTTTATGCACATAGCATAACGCCTTAAATTGAACACAACGTTAAATTGGCAGCCCATGGAGTTCCTGGAGCAGGCTGGCAGTGGAGGAAAACTTTGGGGGGGGGGGGGTGAAGTAGGAGTCTTGCAGCAGCGTCTTACACTATTTTGAGCCCCTTGAGCAGGCCCTTCCCGGTACAGAATGTTTCCGTAATCCAGCCTGGAAATGACCAAGGCATGGATAATGTTTTTTTTGGGTGGAGACAGGAAGACAACCCAGAATTTTCTTGAGTCATATTAAAATGCCATAACAGGTATTGGTGATGTGCTGACTCATGGACAACCTGCCATCTAGCCAGACTCCTAAAATCTTGACCATAGGTACTGGAGAAGGAACAGTACGCACAGCCTCGGCCCACATGTTTAGGACCCCAAAGGTGGGGGGGGGGTGGTTGCCCACCAGTGGAATCTCTGTCTTATCCCCATTCAGCTTAAAGGTATTGTCATCCATCCAGGAAGATACTTGTTTAAGGCAGTTTATCAAGGTCTCTGCACTACGATTCTCCAGAGATGGCAGGGGGACAACGATCCGAGTGTTGTTGGAGTATGATAGGACTGGGATGTTGTATGGCGTTGTAGGATCCGAGTGAATTTTCTCGATTCATGCCCTTATATAGGTACAATTCACATTTCCCTAATATAGGCATAGAAATCATTCCCTTATTTACGCATAGGCCATGCAGTCCAAATACAGGCATGGCTACTTCCACCCGTATTAAAACGTCACAATGATTTCTTGGAAAATCGGCTTAAGCAGTCAGGGACTTCCCCTTGCTTGAACATTGATTTGTCCAAGAACCCATGTACTTTGCAAAGAATTACTATTCCCTTGGGGTTCTTTATTGATGTTATTATGCCCGACTTTACGTCAAACTAGGCACCTTCAAGGTATAAATATGTCCTCACTTGCTCTAGCAAGACATGGTGGTTTGGAGCAGTTCGACTATCTACTTGCCCGACGCAGCTCGCTACAGCAAGTGCCGAAGGAAGCCGACCCTCCAGCTGACGCACTGATCAAGAGGCTGCCCTTCTCTTGCCGAGAATCCAGCTCCAGTGTTTTCAAGCTCCCCTTGCGGGGTGTTGGGAAATCAAGTCCCGAGACAAAGATACCAGACCTCCTTCATTCTAAACTAAATGTATGGAGCTGATTAGAACCTAAGAGAAATCTTGGATAGATTCTTGGCAAAGAAAACTAAAACATATGCTACACCACACTTACTTCTTCCCTCGTACTAGACTAGGTTAGGTACATTGGGGTAGGCGTATTTTAGAAGAACCCGTTGAGTATTTTTAGCCATTATTATTTATGTATGTATTTATATATAGTTTAGAAACCATACAATGCTCTTACAGTATTATTTTATAATATTGTTCTCGCTGTACGCATTATAGTTTTCAGTATGCATTACAATTGTAGCAGTTCACTTTACTTGCATGAGAAAGAAGACTGTTCAATAAACCTTTTTTATTGAAAACGCCCGTCTCTCTATTTCTCTGCACCTCTGTTGAAACAAAGCATGCACGATTGACGAAGTGAAATACTTATCTATTGTTTCCGCGACTATAGAGATATATTTCTTATTCTTGGGAAACAAAGTTGTCATGTTTATGCAGTTGTCAGAAACTAATCGCTTCTTGTGAATTCGAGAAAGTTTCTAGTGACCTCTGAGCTAACTGGCATTCACTAGTAAGTTTGATATATTCGATAGAGACCTAGTAGACCTCAGTCCTATGTCTAATCTATAGGATATATTATTCCAATGCGCAGAGCCTATTGGGAATATAGGAACTACACTACAGGGAGACTGCAGTTCTCAACAATGTCTGCGAGTAGCCTTACGTAAAGGTTAAAGAGGCTTGGACTAAGGGTGGTCCTAAAGGGACACCAGGATGGTGAAGGATGTGGCTCTGAGTGGTACTGATGAGTGTGAACTTGGAAAACACGATCTTGCAAGAAAGAACACAGCCATGACAGAGCCATATCTTTCACACCCATAGCCTTTAGTCTTTGGAGAAGAGTGTTGTGGTTCACTGTGTCAAAGGCTGCACTGAGATCAAAAAGACTCTGTGCAGCTGTACCACCTGATTGCTAAGGGCAGAGAAGGCCATTAAGTTCCCTTGGGAAGAGGTGTGGCGCCGCGGCCAGGGCGACTGACTCCGGAATCTGGGGATCACGGTTCGATCCCCGGCACCGGCGGCAGATTAGCCCAGCACCATGTGACTCTGGGCAATAGCTTGCTTAATCTTCCTGACGGCCCCCAGCGCCTAGAGACCCTTACGGGTGATTGTGCGCTTTACAAATGTGGATTTACTGTACATTGTGAGCTGTTTATTCACATGTTTGTCCAGAATCTGGACCAGAGTAGGTAGGAGAGAGATTGGCATATAGTTAGACCAGATAAAAGGATAAATATTTGTTTTTTTAAGCAGGAGTTTGACCATTGTGCGTTTCCAAGCTTTTGGGACAATGCCTTCAGAAAGTGATGCATGTAGAAGCTGAGTGAGCAGGTCCAGAAATTGTGGATTGAGTTTCTCAAATTCTGAAGGAGGACAAGGGTCCATAGGTCAACCTGATATGTTTATCGGGAGATCCAGGAGCCGAAATGAGCTCTGAGGACAAGGCAAGGTGAGATGTCCCTCATGACAGTAAGGGTTTAATGTTGTTCTTAGTGTACCAAAGCTAGATTTCCCCGCAATTGATAAGAATTGGTAAGCTTTACATGTGATGGTGGATGCATGGTCTACGTTCCTTTTTGTTCTGTCTTTACTTACAGGCTGTAGCTTGATACCCTGTGGCTGCTTTCTTTCCCTTCTGCAAACGACACATGTCTTGTGGCCTACTCTTCTCCACCATCAAGTTCACAGGGTGTCCCTGATTTTGTTGATGTCATGGCCCTTAGCAGGGAAAATAATTAGTGAGGGTTCTTGACATTGAAACTAATTAGGGAGTCAGAATGTAATTTAATTTGCTGGGAACAGTGGAAGTCAAGGTAGCCATTAACTTCTAGCTATGGCCAAATAGTCATCATAATCCTCAAAATGAGGTAAAAATCATTTTTTAGAAATGTGTGTGTATTAGGGCTTTATACACTATATAACAACATCTGCAGACGCATAGTTAGACATTACAACATGTTGCATTCAATACCTCTTTGTGGACGGACATTACTGTTGACACCGTGTTGCAAATTGAGAAATTACTTGTAAAAACAATCATTTATTAATGAAAACCATGGTCGGGCCTAGCTCTGGGAGTCTGTCTTTCATACCTATTTCCTATATTGAGCCTGTTTTAAAGTTGTCACACGAAGGCAGCACAAGATTTCTTGTTTCGGTGTATCTTTACCAATATATTTTCTGTTAGTGAGTAGACTATGATATCATCTGTGCTCTTTCTTCTATGATAACATATACAATGTCTTGGTTCCAGTCAAGTTTTTTTAATCAAACATTTTCAACCAGAATGTAGCCTGAATTAAAGTATTTCTGCCAAGGACTGGATAGGGGGTCTGCCCTTCATTTCTTAGAGGGTTGGACCAAGGAATGGCCTCTTCCAGAAGGCACACTGTCTGCCCCCGGTGTAACACTGATTACAGAGAGGATATTCACACTGCACCAGGAGAAAAATGCACTAAGGTGCTGCATCCCCATTGTAGCACGATTCTTGAAAGGCTGGAGGCTTGCATCTAAGTAAGACTGGGAATGGAGTAGAGCCTGAGCTGGAAGGACTGGAGCAAAGCCAGAGCTGGAGCAAAGATCCAACAGCAGGTACACACCAGAGGAGTTGTGATGAACGGTTACACTGATCAACTGCCCTTTACATACTGGTAGACCCATAACCACCTGTCAGGATGGGCAGGTCTCAGAAAGGAATTTCTCACCTTATACATCCCTCAGTATATCCTCTGCCTTCATTCCCTGACTCATCTAAAAACTCATTCTGCAACCCTTTCCAATGCACTACCCTATTTTTTACCCTACATCTCTCTCAATGTATCCTCTACCTCCACTCTCTCGCTCATCCCAAACACCATTATACTACTATAATCCCCAAAATAATCCTTTTAGACTCTTCCTTCCTCTACCCGCCTTGCATCTCATACCTCTTTTACTATTCAGATCTCCCAAACAAGGCGTTCTAAACCCTTCCCTCTGACTCTTCCTCCCTCTACATTACCTTTACTCATCCCAAACCCTCCTACTGCTAGAACTCTGGAGGGGGGGGGGACTTTCTAGACTTTTCCCTCTTCTATCCCTCCACTATTCCTTTCCAATCTAAATAATAGACTAACATGCCCACCGCGCAAATTAATTTCATATTTGCCTATACTAATTCACAACTAATCCTTTTTGAGTTCTGGAGCAGCGTGCTACTCACCAAAAATGCATTTTTATGCATCGTCGGGGGTAGTAAGCGCTGTATAATAAAATTACAAATCCCATGTGACCACGTGCGAATGTACTTGGGTAGCCTTGGATGATTTTCTATAAAAGTCTATCTGAGTTTCAAATCTCTGGAATAGGAGACCATCTTTCCCTTGCATTCATTGTCATGCATAGAACATCGGCAAACAGCTAAGAGTTGGGCCAATCCCCAAAGACTTCAAACTAGCATTGGTCAAAGGATGGTTGAAGGCAACAGGACAATGGCTATCTGGTATGTCTCTAGAATGACTTCACCTTGACCTGTAGGCCTAAAGCACAAGATCACCCGTGGGCAAAATATCCTTTTTTCCGGGATTTCCTGACAAGTCAGTTTGCTGCAGCCCTTATGTTTAAATTATTCATCACTCATAATAGAAGTTTCTATAACCACTATTTAACAGGGATAATGACAGCATATCACTGGATTTTGAGTCCATGTCAAGAGAAGAGAAAATACCCTTGATACTTAATAAGGTGTTCTGTGAGAGAGGGAACAAAATGTAGTTGAAAATCTAATTCAGAAACTTCAGCCCAGGGCCGTGTGAAACTAAGAGTATCCTTGTGCTACTTTCTCCAGAGAGCTCAACTCAAGTCTCTGCCAAGATTATGGGAGTGCAATCAAGAGGCTGCAGTAATCTCTAAACAGTAACCGCTCATTAAAAGGAGATTTACACAAGGGCTATTTCTGCTTGTAGCAGAGGGTAGGCCATGGATGAGTACTACAGCTTGCCAAGTTATTCTAAACCAGTCAAATATTGTACTCTGTGCAGACAGGTATTTAGCCTCAGTGTAGAGGTTATCTTTACACTGGTGTTGGCAGTATTGCAAGACAGTCAGGGACCTCAACTATCCCCATTTCCTCCATTCATATTACACTCCTACAGATATACTAGATAGATATGCTAAGTAGCAATAACAGAGCAACAGTACTCCAAAATGGAATCAGCACTACCACGCTAACCATAGCCATACCGCCTCATTCAAATTTAAACAAAGCTATAATTAATCTTATGAATTTCTCATGATTGTGTAGGATGACCTATTTGCAAATACATGTCTATGAGGCATTATGAGAGAAAAGGAAAACTTGGACATTCAACAAGTAACCTACCTGAGGTATCTATGGAGATCACACTTTCTTTAATGAAATCCATGACTAAAGTTTTCACAGAAAAATTTGAGTCGTTTTATCCAGTTGGGGAAAATCCAAGGGAGTGACTTGGTTTATTCTAGGAAGTCTTTATTAAACAAAACTAGTTAGAAAGATGGTTAGACCTTTCAGAGGTTGTTGTAAATTATATATTAGAAACCTCTGGTGTAGTGTTGTTAGTTCTCAGACATGTGATGAATAATCACAATTAGATCTCTCCATAAACTAGGATGAGTACAATGTCCAGAAATGTGAATTATTCCTGGACCAATTGCATGGATATTATGTGGGGTAGAAACATTTTAAATTATGTTTGTGCCTCCAACCATCCCAGTCAGATAATGTTTCTTTTTCAATCAGCCTGGATTATTTTGCTCTTATGGACTTAGATCGAGTGGATCATTCTAATCCATAAACTTTTCAATACTTAAGAAATTAATTTCAGAGCCCATTCTTAAACCACCACTAATTTTCAGTCAAGCTTTCTTCTATGAACCATTAAACCAGAACCCACTGACAATAGACGTCAAGCCCACTCTCAATCTAGCATTTCTTTTTATAGCTTCTTAAAATGTTACAAAAGTAATGTCCGAAATATTTAGAAAATGCTTCCTACGCAAAATAATTATTTTTAAAAGTTTTGTGGATCATTATATAACACTTAAATGCCAACCTGAATGCTAGAATGAATGACAGAAGAACAAAGAGTGTGGTGCAGATCTAGCGTAAGTATAGCCAGATGGAGTGAGCTAAAAAACGGAATCTCTTTCGGAGTCTGGACACTGAAGATTATGGGAAGATGAGGAGGCAAAAACTGTGTAACTGTAATAAAAGGTTTACATTTTCCTAATAAAAATGTGATCTGTTGGACATCACGACTTCAAGTGAACAGTATTTCACAATTGAAGGCTATTAGAGAAATGCCATAATTCTGGTGGTCACTATTAATCTTAAAAGTTCTAGGGACATTTTAATTTGTTGACTATGTAATGCAATAGTAGTGACCTTGTCCTAAATTCTTGGTACAATAGCTCAACTCCAAACTACGAAATAGCTTCTACACCAATAAAGTTACCATTATCAGCTCCAGGGAAGGTAAGCACCTGCCCTTACATACTTGAACTCTCTAACTGACATTCAATGTTATGTAAAAATGAACAAGATAAAGAAATAGACCAGATTTAAGAAATTTCCTTACGATTGAAAAAGAAGACGATACAATATGGCTGTAAATTTTGCAGGTGTAGTACTGACCACATGTTAACGCTTTTAGCGCCTTCTACAAAGAATTTCAACATTCCTAAAGCATGAGAAGTTATTGAGGGGGAGCAAATGTATGTGGAAATCAACATTATAAAGAATTAGTGAGGATTCAACCCATAATAAGAGAGCAACAGTGTGGCTACAAAATGCAATGAAATATACACATTTTAACAATATATTTCCATGATGACTTGCCTCAGTTTAAAACAATAGTCCCTTCTCATTTTTTGCACAGATAGTAAAAAGCACTAACACACAGACACCCCACATACTCTTATAATAAAGTTTCGAATCAAAAATGAGGTTTAAGACGTTTACTGGTGCATCATTCAAGCAATCTACAGCACCACAGTATTCAACAAAAAGACGTTTCATATGAAACAATTTTGTAATTTTTATTTTACAGATTTTTACATAAAACTTCAATGTAACTCTCAGAACCCCACTAAATGTTGTCAGCACATCTACGAACGAATGTCAGATAATCAACATTCACAAAATGTCGAAAACTGATTAAATAATACAGGTTACTGATAGCTACGAACTTCACTAGGAGGCAGGCATGTATTTTTTGACTTGTGTAGCACCGTCAATTACAGTTTCTCATTTTAAAACTACAGTGAAAAATAAAAAGTAGTCATGGTAAAATACTGTTCAAATTAAAAATCTCTTAAACAAAAAATAAAATTAAGTTAGAACTACCATCTTTCTTCTCTTTTTTCATATTTGCAAGGTTAGAAGTTCTGTACAGTTCTTTTCATAATATATTTTATTAAAATGCCCGATATTAAGTGGCACAAGTAAAAAGTTCAAATAAATTAAGAAGCGAGGCCAATCACTGGACATAAAGCTTCAGACATTATCAATGACTAACACTGATTTTTTTTCTTGTGCACCATCTTTAGCGTCAGCATTTAAACAACCACAGAAGCAAAATAAATTCTAGCTGGTTCTCTTTTCTGATGGCTTCCAGTTTCTTTACTTGGCAGGCATTTTCTCTGCCATGTGCTTCTGCTGACTTTCAGCGTGCCTGGCAAGAAAAAAACGAGAAGCCAATCACGTTATTTCCATGGTAGAAGAACTTTTGCTGTTAGCATTAAACAAACAATGAAAGTAGACCTCAACTAATTCAAGATTAGGAACTTATCAACAGTGGTTTTCTAAGATGTTGTTTCTGCAGCAAAGATGTGCACAGTTCCTGATAATCACCATTTATAAATGTTCACAGTTTATGCTCACCCTTGACATTTTTTTTCCATACTGCGAGATCCTTTTCAGTACACATCAAATGCTTTTCATTTCAATTAAACACAGCAAAGGTGGAAATGTATGCAGAATTTTTATCTTCAAATTGAAATTTTGCAAAGCTTTTCTAAGCACAATGGAAAATGCTTGCAAAATATGGCTACGCGAATTTATCTTTTGAAGAGTTTTTCTTTATATAGGCAAACTGCACAGCAAAAGAGAACCATTTTCTTGCAAGTATAACTTAGACAAAGGCATTTCGTTAAAAGTAAGGATATGTGTGCTATAAATTTCCGGCAGATGTAACACAGTGAAAAACTCTGCAAAGCGGTGAAGGACGTTTTACTTAGGAATTTGCATTGGGGCAAAAAAAGATCTGCAAGTTCCAATACAACAAACTGTCAGTCAAAGAGGAAGTGTGATGGACACATTCTTCAACACCATTCGTATGAGGCTGAGCACATAGAGGAGACTAGGAGAGAGTTTTTTTCCCTTTCTCTTTCATAGATACATTTCACGATTCAGTGTTGTAACAAAACTTGAGGGGGTCCCCCTGCCAGGTACGTGGAGGGGCCCCCTTTGGACTCAATCAGGAGCTCTCAGGCCGGGGTACTGTGCTGATGGGGCTCCTGCAACTCAGGGAACCCCCACACCACAGGGGAAGTGGGGGCCTATGTTACGCCCCATCACGATTTTTCTATGCCATGTGATAATGTATAACTATTGCTGGACCTGTCCCTCTCTGCAGAGTCAGTCCAAAGCTTATGACTTCACCCCTCCTGTTTTTTTTTTATCGCTTTTGTTGGCTTTAGGATTCAGTGCACTTTATATCTGATAACGTGCTTGTGCTTGCACCTTTAAACATGGCAAAATTGTTTTGCACCCAAATGGCACATTTCATTTCCTTACAAGTCCCTAGTAAAGTGGTACTACATGTACCTCGGGCCTGTAAATTAAATGCTACTAGTGGGCCTGCAGAACTAATTGTGATACATCTAGGGGTGGGGGGACCACAGTCTCACCAATATATGTAGTAGTTTTATTCACTGCAGTCAGTCCAACTTCACTGTAAAGGCTATTATAGATTTCCTTAACGATACTACTGATCTCGTTATCTGACCCTACCAGAATGCAGAGTTCTTAATAGAGGTGATTACTTGCCTTTTTCTTATCCTAGTCTCCCAAACGTTTCCCCTCAAGTCCAAAATACCGTTTTGTTTTTGCTTTCTGCATAGATCCAGGAGGTGTATCAGTGATTGACTTGATAAGCCATAAATCAAAATCTCTCCCACTGAAAAGTGAGGTGATTTCAGCATTTGGATTTAGCAAGTGATCAGACTTGGTGGAAAATGTCTACGATGTAAGTTAGCTATGGAATCTTGCTTAGCAGAATTTGAGCCAACATTGGAGCTTAACAAATATGGCTGCTAGGTGAGAAAACTTGCACCTCCAAAGCTGTTCCCCTTTCATAGTTTGGTTAACACTGCTAACGATGCTGCGGCAAACCAGGAAACTGTTACTCAAAATCACCGGGTACACCCCAATGGATTACAATAGGTATTCAAAAAATCTAAAGTCCAGTAAATATAATCTTAACAAACAGTGATTTTTCTCTTTTTTCTGCTTTATTAGGTTCCAAAGTTTCTTCTTTCCAGTGCCGGATTACACCCTGTGGAGAACCCTAGGCAGTCAAAATTTCTAGGCCCCCCACACAAATGATCTACTAATACGTTTTTAATTTTACCAACCAACAATTTTATTAAACCAATTATATTATACAAAACTAAACATTAACAATTATTAATGTAATTAAACAAAAATTAATTGGAAACAATTTAAGAAAGCTTGATTGTAATTTTCTTTCAAGTTCAAATCAATGTTATTTTGATCTGTTGTCGTGGAGCCCCTAAAAAGGAGTGGGGCTCATAGGCCGGTGCCTACTCTGCCTAATCTGAACCCGCTTCTTTCCATCTATCAGCTGCTTTGCTACTAAATGTTTTAACAAACCCATTCATATTTCACAATCACAGCTTTAATTGTGGCCATATAATGCATACTCAGAAGACAGAAGAGAAAATAAATCAAGGGTAGATGTCTTTTGATGCTTTCTTTGTTGAATTTTATTTCTAACTGTGAGCTTTGATTGTTCATCTGTTTATTTGAAGTATTTTTAATCCACATTTCTTTTTTCTCGTCTTGTGTGACAGGGTAAGGAGTGCAAGGGTATGAGGGGGAACGGTACCTAAAGGGGCTGTACCCATAAAGTGTACTATTTAAGTGTTTGCATACACTCACTCCTGCACAGATAGGTGTTGAAATTCAAAACGTAATCCACATTTACAAGCTCATGCAAAGTACATAAAATAGTACATAAAACATAGTAAATGTTTATTTTCTTATACCCTCTTGAGATGTACATTCTTATTACAGGTGCATTCGAGTGGCAGAATGAGCACGTAATGAAACACAATTGTCACCAGTTTCCTTCATAACCCTATTACAGGGTAGATATAAAATTACACACTAATTATGCAGTGACAGGCATACCTGGCGCTGCCATTCCTTATAAGAGAAGAGGATGGGTGGGTCCTCCAGTGCTTAATTTGTAAAATATTAAGTGCCAGGGCTCTGACCAGGAGGCCACTGCAGCTTGCACCACCCATCACACTTGTCATCACTGCCAAAACAACTACTAACCATCTCTCGCATTTAAATGTGACATTGTCGATCATTCCAGGTCCCCAAAGCTAAAGGAATCGGTGGGGAGGTAGGTGTTAGCAGTTTATTAATGTATATTGTATTCCTAAACAACCGTTGTTCTGCTCCCCTCTAAATTAGATGAGCAGCGCCACCATTTGGTAGACTGTTCTAAGTATTGTGCTGACAATTAGGTGCAGGTGCTGGGCACCGGAAACTAAATAAGTGCCGGTGCTGAGCACCAGAAAGCACCGGCTCAAATTAAGCACTGCTAAATACTGGCTAAGAGTACAGGAAGCAGAGATAGTATGCTTGTCTCCCTATGCTTGAATGAGAGCACTTGGGTATATTTCCACATTCTTTCCATGCCCACAGACGTGGGGGGGGGGAGTACATATTCAATCTAGTGCACAGAAGGTTCAAGGGTAGTGTGTGGGGGAGGCAGGCTAGAACAGAACAAGATGATGGGTGGGTGCAAGAGATCTATCCAATAACAGCTGAAATCAGAGCAATGCCAATATCTAGCTCATCCCACACTCTTCGCTGTCTTTGTAACGTACAATTGTGAGTACTTTATCTCTTATACTAAGTGCTCACCTGGTTAAGTCCTCTATGTCCACCAGCATTGCATCTTGCTCCATGTGCAATTCATCTCGGATAAGGAGAAGCTGAACCAATTCTTCATTCAAACCTGGCAAAAAAATAAGTATATGGATAGGTGGTCCTACGGATACAATTTTAAACATATCGTACAAATATTGTGCAATTGAAGAGGAAGTTATTGCATATATTCCATTATATTGCCTTTTTCTTTGATAAATATTATAATTTTTCCTCTAATTTTCAATAATACATCAAACGACTTTTAATTACTTAGTCCAGCACCTTAGCCTTTTTTTCTCTTCATTTTTGAAAAACGCCATAAAATGTGAAATACGAATTACCTCCACTGTGAATTAATTGCTTGAAAGGACCGGTCACTGTAACATTAGTGACCTGAGAACAACCATACATGTTTTAAATCTCCATGTAGACATATTTAAATTGTTCTAAGATTCTGAATTGAGCCAAACTGAGTGTTGAGTCAAATCGAACACGACCCACCATCATTATTGGAGTGAGCTCTCATCGTCTGTTTACGTTCACACGAAGGACTACCAATGCACCTGCCAACACAGCAATACTCAAAAAATCAGTCCCAACAGCAGATCACCATCTCTCACCTCACCAAGGCATCTAGATTTCTAAATTCCTTGAGAAAACATTTGTAAAAAAACCTAAGATCATCCCAATAATCACTAAATAAAACAACTACAATAAATAAACAACTAAAGCACCTCATTAAAAGCAAGACCATGTCTTTTGGTATGTGTACAGATCCAAGAGGCAATCAACAACTTTCACAATAGACCTTAGTTTTTTGTCCCTTAGAGGTAGTAGGATGGGCCTCAGACTCTTGTCTCTACTCGGTTCTGCCCTTCCTCACAAGATGATCTGTGCCATGAGTCAAACGTGGCACCTTCCTCTTCAACTCGCATCAAGTCCTGTGTGGTGTCCCCCAAAGTTCTACTCTGTGATTAGCTATCTTTAGTGACTATCTACACAACAACCTGAGGATAATGGGCAATCTCTGCTTACTGTACCACTCATACATAGATCACTGCAATAGCTTCCCTTGCACCCCGAGTAAACAAAATGAATGACAGTAGTTAGACACCAGCTAGTCTGCCGTTGACACATTATAGCCCACTACTATCCGCCATTAAAGGCCGGCTCTAGAGTTAAGGGCGTGAGCCGAAGCTGAGGGCTTTACACAAGGGAGCACGACTTTAATGCCGGTTTAGCCCAGCTACAGAGGGTTAGAAGGCTATTAGAACATTCCGCCACTAGAGGGTAGAATGTTCTAACAAATAAAACAAAGGCCTCACGGAGCCCAAAGGGATTTCCGTGAGGCCTTTGTTCATAGCAACAGCTGTAAACGACAACATTGGAATGTTGGAGTTCCGGGCTTCTACCGGCCATTAGAAGCCCGGATTACTCCATTGTTTTCAATGGAGCTCCCAACATTCCAATATTTTAATAATGACAAAGAAACTTAATAGAGGCAAACCAAGCCACTTTCCTCAAAGCCAAATACACCTCCAGCCAAACTCCTTATCACATCTCTAGAGAGTCAATCAACCATTATAACATGCTTATATAACTTATTCTCTTGCAATTAAGGCTGCTCTAATTAATCTAGAAGGAAAATAGTAAAGGATATCAAATACTTGAAATGTAGGAGTACAAGTCAACAAACCTTATACACTGGCAAGGCACTTTCTGCCATCAAAGCTAGCTTTTTCCCCTTTACACTCAAACATTGCTAATAAAAGGATATAAAATTGCATGGCAATGCCATCTAGTATGTGCAGGTACAGTAATACCTATGAGTAATGAAAGAGGGTAAATCAAACTTGAGATACTTGGAAACAAATCTTATGATACTTAGACTGCAGCTTTGGTGAGCACTAAAACTCTCGGAGAGTAAATTCTACTAGATATTTTTTCTTCTAACACCACACCGTGCCCAGGGATAAGTGAACAAAAGAAAGGTGGACAGTGATCCTGATGTGATTACAGAAATAACTGAACAAAAGAAAGACTGACAGTGAGTCTGAGGTGATTGTGGCAGCCAAAACTGCCCTACCATTAACTGTATTGTTAATAAAGCATTACTGGTTAATAGCTCTTGTTATTCACCCCACCCAAAATTCTAGCCCAAGTTGCAGGTGAGGGGCCTGGGAAGGTATGGGATAATGAACAGTGCTGTTGAGGCCCTGATGTGAACTGAGCTTAAAGCACATGAAAGTGCCAGGTGGGACTCCTCTCATGTTTCTGCTGGACATGACCCATTTCTGTAACTTATGGATGAAGCTTCATAGTATAATAACCTGGTATTTTGAAAGAAACACGTGAAACTTACTTTCTATCTGTGAGTGAAGATCATTGACTATCACTTGAAGCTGGCCAATGGTCATATCTCTCAAGTCGTTAGGTTTTAAACTTCTTTTCATCAAGCATTCACTTATGTGAGGCATGTGCGGCAACTGAGAAGAGAATAAACAATAAAACAATAAATTAGATGAGCCATTACAAGCACAGAACAAAAAATCTGTAGAATAATCTCTCTGCATGTACAAATCCATTCATTTCATCAATGCTTAAGAGCAAAATGAATAAGTACGTGATTCAGGCAACTCTTTGCATTGGCCACTAGGTGGCAGCTTCGTACTGTAGAAGATTTTCTTTGAAACGACATCACAATAATGTATATGAATCTTAATAGTATTTCAGGGCGACTTCGGTTTAATTAAACAGTGATACTTCTGGTAATACATATGCTAATTGGTGAAAACATTATTCACAATTGCTAATCTGAAATGCAGAAATCAGAGTAAATGTGGAACCGGAAGAACATATGGGACCAGATATATGACCCTTTTTCGCGGTTGCAAACAGGAATTTGTCCCGTTTGCGACCGCTAAATAGGTCTGTGGCATGTATAAACCCTATTTTGTCGGTCAGTAACCTATTTACCATCTCACAAAATAGGGTTTGTGAGTCGCTATTAGGAAGGGCATGCCAAGGGCGTCCCTTCCTAATAGCGAGTCGTACTGGCATGTGCGTTTGTTTTGCAACCGTAAATGCTACTTCAAGTAGGTTTTAAGCCAATCGCAAACCGGAAGAGGTCCCCAGGGGACCCCTTCCCCTTTATGAATGTAGGCAAAATATTTTTTAAGAGCAGGCAGTGGTCCCACGGACCTCTGCCGGCCCTTAAAAGAAAGGACAGAAAATTTTTCATTTTTTTCTTTCAAAAGCATCCTGTTTTCCTTTCAGGAAAACAGGCAGCATTTAAAATAAAAAAAGTTGCTTTATTTAAAAAGCAAGCACAGACAAGGTGTTCTACTGTCCCCAGCAGGCCACCATCCCTGTGATATGTGAGATTCCTAAGGGGTCGCAAATTGCGACCTACCTTATTAATATTAATGAGGTAGGTCTTTAGCAACCCCATTAGAAATTGCAAACAGTGTCTGAGACACTGTTGTACATTACATTTTGCGAGTCGCAAAACTTTGAAATTTGCAACTTGCAAAATGGAATGGTCGTACATCTGGCCCATAGAGTTTCCCATTTAAGTCGCAAATGTCAAAAGGAAACCCTCAAACCAAGTTTAATGCTGTGCTCATGACGATATGAGATTGTCATAACGGTCGCGGACGGCCCACGTGGGGCTAATTCCCCGCCTGTGCGGGCGTTCTGAAGGAGTGGGCGGAGTCGTGACAAGCTCTGCTCTTCATGAGCACTGCTCCACTGTGCAGCATGACGAGCTGGGCTCGTCGAGAGCACAGTGACGCGGCGCGCGGCCCCTCTCCCCCCGCACCGCGGGGGAATTAGACCTGCGTGGAAGGGGTTAATACCATGATTTAGTATCATGTTTTAATACCATGATTTAATACCATATTTCAATACCACGTTTTAATACCATGATATAATACCGTACTTTTTAATACCACATTTTACTACCAAGAGTTAATACCACGTTTTAATACCATTATTTCAATACCACATTTTAATACAACATTCTAATACCATGCTTTAATTCCATGTTTTAATACCAGGTTTTAATACTATGTTTTAATACTATGTTTTAATACTATGTTTTAATACTATGTTTTAATACCATATTTCAATATCACGTTTTAATAGTGTGGTTTAATAACAAGTTTTATTTAATACCATGTTATAATTCCATATTTCAATACCACTTTTTAATACAACGTTTTAATACTATGTTTTAATAGCATGTTTTATTACAATAGTTTAATACCATATTTCAATACCACTTTGTAATACCATGATTTAATAGCATGTTTTAATGCATGTATGACAATACAACGCTATCATTTCGTTTGCGGTACATTACATTGCTGTTTTTACAATGGAAGTCGTTACAAAGACTTACGCTGGAAGGCGCTGGACTTAGAAATAGTAGGATTTACTATTCCAATTCCAACCTACGTAACAGTAGGGAAGGTGCTGGAATAGTATATCACACTATTCCTTAGTCTAGAGCGCCATCCAGCTCAAGTCATTGTAACGACTTGCGTTGTAAAAACAGCGATGTAAATGTATTGCGGTGTTTTGACCGCGTTGTAAAGGTTGTTTTCCTGTTTGAATACCATATTTCAATACCACTTTTTAACACCATGTTTTAAAAGCATGATTTAACACGGTACTCACAAGGTCAGCGACTGGAGACTTCTTCCTGTTCTGCTTTTCTACTTCCACCTGCATTTTGGCCATTGGTTTTGCCATTGCTAATGCCATCTTCGCTTCGGCTTGCAGTTTCTTTTGCCTAGAGACGAAATCCATATCCTCAAACGATTCAGACTCCTCTTCAGTAGTATCTCGGTCAGAGTAGGAAGAGCTCTGCTTACTCTGGAAAGATTAGAAAGGGAAAAAACAAGTGGCACTTCAATAGCCATTGTCATATTGACAAATGAGGCACATATCATATAAACTGCATAGCTGCTGAACAATTTAGCACTGGCTCTCTGCAATGTTGGATATGTAATTTTGGAATGCACATAACACAATCCACCCTGTGCATAAACTATGTTTTCACAATGGGTTAAGCACAAAAAGGCATTTTGCACTGCATGGTTGGTGCATATGACAGTGCAAATTGCCCAGTACTGGTGTAATACTGCCCATAACCTCTGCAATTTATGTAATCTGACCTAGAGTATTTTAAGGGCAAAGGGTGTATAGAAATATTAGCTTCAAGATAGCATAATGAACTAAGAAATATTTGTATTTTCATTGACTTAACCAATACTTTCGAGTACTAATTTTGGCATTTAGCTAGATGTTATACCATAATAGTCTGCAAAGCATTCAAGATTACAAAATCAAATTATTGCTGCAACCTAACATTCCTTTACACCCCATATCACTTTCAGAACCTATATTGTGAATTAGTTCAAAACTTATATAGAATCTTTCATTAAAATGGCATGGAATGTATAGCCCTTTAATAGGGCAGGGTTGAAAAATAACAATGCATAAAAAAGTGTATCAGCACGAATATTAAGCATGTATGTTTCTCTCCGGGGTCCTGGGAGGAGGATCTAGGTCCATTGGAAAGATTGGACAGAGGCTCTTTATTCCGGTAGGGAGGTTGCTATCGCTATGCGGCTCCGCTTAATTTCAATTCAACTATTTACCCCAGGTGTATTATACCTGTGTTCGTCTATATAGGGCCGGCTTGATAGTCTCTCCGTTTTGCCTGCTCTGCGGCCAAGAAGATGGCACCTTTTTTCATACGGTGTGACAGTGTGGGATGATTGTGCGATTCTGGCAGAGTGTTGGCGAGCCTGTCGGAGGTTCTGGGATGGGACCTTCCCTATTCACCTAGGCTTGCACTCCTACATGTTATGGAAGGGATTGGAGGCAACATTTACAAATGCCACCTACTGTTTTTGGGTTTTCTCTGGCTAAACGCGACATTGCACGCCATTGGAAGGCAGCTGCCTCACCCCCCTTGGCATCATGGAAGAATGGCTTAGACTTCAACATGGGTCTGGAGCTTCCAATTTTTAAGGCCAGGGGATGTCTGCGTAAACACACAAAGAACTGGAAGTGGTGGGCTGATTATAGAGGACTTTCGTTAGAACCCGCCTCACTTGGTATGGACGTGCACTGACGATGGTATGTTTCAGTGTAGTTCGGGAGTGGCTCAGCTTGGCCGGGGCCTTCCTCTGTATTTCCTTGTGATTTTGATTCTCACTGTGAGGGATGAGCTGCATTTGCTGCATTGGGGAGTGGGGATGGGGGTTTATTACTTTTCTTTTGTTGTTATTACATGTTGCCTTATAATTTGTAAAGCATAAACGTCAATGCTTTTATTGTATCGTATATGTGGCAGATGTTCTCTGGGTTTCAGGGCTCTGCAGAATATTTGTGGCTTGACACAATAAAATAAAAAATAAAAATTATGTTTCTGTAAAATAGCACTGCGGAGGATTCCAAGAACGTTAAAATTGTTGTAAAAGACGTGGTAAACTTATGCAAAAATTGAAAAGCTCTGAAACAACTAAGTTTTAGAACTTTAGAATTCATATTACATTCTGGGTTCACATTTGCACCGTTGGTACTGTATTGTTGTACTTGATATTTTCCGCTTTTGATATAATGAAAATCTCCCTCTTAGCATTAGCTAAGTAAACTATAAGCAGTGCCTTGGAGCCCACAAGGCCTGGGTGCATGTGTAGAAATGAGACATGTTGAATGTAAAGTTAGCAAACTTCTGAAGTGACAAGCGCTGTTTTGCTGTATAGGATGAAGGCAGGGACTTTTCCCTATTGGCTCACTTTGAAGAACTATTCAAGGTTAAAGGTCATGTTTTTCATACATTGAGTTAAGAGAGGGCCACACACAGTAGCCTGGAGTCATGCCTATTCAGAGACCTCCACAATAGTGTCACCTGTAATTATTTAACCCTAAGACCGGAGAGGCCTTGAGTAGAAACCCATCAAGAATAGTTTAAGGGCCCTCCACTATCCACCGATGATGATACCACAATTTCTTTGGGTTCTCACGAGCGGCATCTCAGAACTCAGCTGGACGGAGAGAAGAATAGAAGACGAACCCTGCTCTCGCTGTCTGTTGGGAGGACTGAGACCTTGCCTACTCCCCTGTACACAAAAGCAAGAAGTGCTTCTAAGGGTCAGGGAGAGGTGGTCCTCTATTGTCACAGGGACATTGAGGACATGAATGGTTGAAGCACCAAGTGACCAGTGGACTGGACTGCAGTTGGACAATGGCTCAAGAGGGTGAGCTTGCCCACCACCGATCTGTTCCTGACATTCTAGAAGCAGTTCTCGCCGTTTGGGAGCCTTGGGAGTGGCCAGCAGGACAGACAAATATCAGCAGCCAGTGAATGTTGGACTACTAGGAAATTTGACCTTTGGATTACCAGGATGAAGGGATATTTTCTGGTTCCTTCAGGGCAGAGTTTTTGGCAACATAGTTTGATGCTCCAGCAGCACTGTGGTGGAATACAGGTATCCAGTCTTGTGGCGGTCTGTCCGTCTATAACTCTCCGCCATGTGCAGTTGGAGGTTTCTGAAGCTGGAGGATTCTGAACACCAAAAAGCTCCAAAAAAAAAATGGTATCACAGCGTTTTACATGAGCACCCGTTGCACTACCTATGAAACATTCATTTTTGTTAGGCGCGGGGAGATTAAGTTATTTGCCCAGAATCACAGGATGTTGAGCGTCCCGGACGAGACTTGAACCCGGTTCCCCAGTTTCGAGGTTGACCACTCTAGCCATTAGGCCACACCCTCTCCCCATTATCCTGATAAATGACTTATCCTGATAGAAGCACTTACCAAACCTGAATGCTTCAGCAGGACTTCAAATCCTGTATCTGGCCGCCGGGAGTCTTTTCCAGCCTCAGCACTCTGCCTCGCCCCGCTGGTGGTGCATGGGCACCATAAAGGACCAAGTATGAACATGGCAGAAGCCAGCAGGAAAAGGCAGCAAGATGATCCCTGTGGCAGCCCGACTATGGCAGGGATGACTTCCAGAGGGCCCTGCTCACAGTTTTGGCACCAAAACCGAAGGTGCTAGCGGGACTTCCACTTCATCGTATACAACCTCTTGGAGCACTGGCTAGTAACACTGTCCCGCCTTACCCCACGTGAGGATTTTCTGACTGAGTGAGTAGTTCCATTTATTGGACACCTACACTTACTGAACAGGACTTTCAGAGTTTGTGGAGAATGTGGAACATCTGCCAAAAATTGGTGGAAGTCACACCTCCCTATTTACAGAATGTATACACATTTAGGTTTTAACCCCTTGCATGCTCATGATGGCCCCCGGCCGTCATGAGTCACGGTGGGTGTGTGCTAACGATTGCCGTGGGCCATCCGAATCCCGCCCACTAATTAGAATACCCGCACAGAGCGAAAATTCCCAGTGCATGCAAGGGGTTAAACAGAGTAGGAGAATCACCAATTTTTGGCAGGTATCCTTCATTCACCAAACTCTAAATAGTCCCTTCAGGGTGAAATAGTGTAAACTAAATTATTTTAAATAGTATATGTCTCCTCCATGATTCAGGATATCCTTACCGCTTCCCACAGCAGGAAATAGTTTTCCTGTAAGTGTGTGTAAAGTTTTTCTAACGGAAGCAAAGTTGTGCATACATTTAAGGCATGTCGTGCCATTGTTCCCTTGTCTACTTTTCCTGCACTTGTGCCCTACTATAATTTTTCCCTACAACTGACAAGAGATCCTTGCAAATGCTGACAGGCACTGAAAATTAGTATACCATTTCTCAGGGATTAGCTTTAACACTACTTTCCCTGCGACTTCGAAAATGGGAATTTGGCGATCACTTTCTTTTAAAAATACTTAACATAAGCAGGAAGGTTCTGCTTTTAATGTAAAATCTCACATGCAGAAAACTTTGTGAAATATAATTTGCTAGAATTATGGGAAGTTCACAAAAGAATAACTTTGCACCTTTACCCTCCCATAATTTCTTATTCTGCATCTTGGCAAACATAGTGTAATGATTGAGGTAGGGTAAGAACAAGGTAAAAGTGAGGTGGGAACAAAGAAACATAACTCCTTGAAGACAAGTGATTTCCCCCTAACCCAGCAGGTTTAGCTCCAGAGTCGAAATTTGTTTCTGTGGGTATCCTTGCTATCAATTTAAATCCCACTTAAGACCCCAAAGGGGGTACCTCTCTTCCATCTATGATGAAAAAGATGGGAGCTCCCAGTTACAATACGCTTGTAGACGTCTGGGCTGGCATACTAGTGTAGCCTTTCCCGGTCCAGGCGGCGAGGGGTAGGTCATCCAGCCCACTCCGGTGACCATAATTGACTCCAGACCCTTGGTGTCCCGGTACCGCATTGGACACGGATTGGAGCTTGTTTTAGTACTGAGTTTGGTCACCCAACGTTCGTGGCGAGACTGTTTTCCATAGTACTAGACATGGTAGGTAGCACCTACACCCATCACATTGTGTAGATAGTTGTTGCACTAGGTCCTGAAGAATTGCCAAAGATCACTATGACCACGAGGCATGAAACAGGTTGACCGTCAGAGTTGAGCATAGCTAAACTGAACCCTTACGTCAGCAAGCTGCCACTCTTATTTTGTTTTTAATCAGGTGAATGGCTAGCCTGAATAAAAGCCTTTCATGGATTATCCAACCTGTTTTAACCACCTTCACTATCCTACATCTACACCACGAGGGCCCTTCACACGCACTGCACCATATGGCCAGGAACAAAAGATCTCCGCTAAAGAGCCCCTTTATGGGTGCCCGTCGGGTATTGCAGCGCCGACCCGACAAGGAGCAGGTCCATATGATGAAGCATGACACCTAGCTGGCTGGGTGTGTTAGGACCCTAGCTCCGCCAAGAGGAATTCCCTTCCTCTTCCTTTGCGAGTCTGACAAATGAGGAGTTGGCTTAATGGCTAGGGCGCTCGACCTCGGACCTGGAGAACTGGGTTCGAGTCTCGGTAACGACGCCAAAACCTCCTGTGATTCTGGGCAAATCACTTAATCTCCCCGTGCCTAAAAATGAATGTGTGTCCTCATGAAACGTAACATGTAACATAACTGGTGCTATGTAAAGCGCTCTGATTCCCGATTTGGTTCGGGTCTAGTTCGCGCTATATAAAACTCTGCAAAAAAAAAATCTTTTGACAAGCCGGCTCTGCTCTCTCCTTGTCCTACCCGAGGAACTGCATACCCTCTTCTCCCATAGTAGTGTAGACAGACAGAGACTGGAAATATGTGCTGGCAGCATGATAAACACTATATGGAAATCCATATTTCCCTCCGTATAATAGATATACATTTCAAATAGGTTTTCCAGTTTATAGCAAGAAAAACGGTACCAAACTGTGGCCCCTTTTACCAGGCTGTGAAAAATATCTTAAATGCAGCCCAGGCGACGTGTAACAAAACATTATACCCGTGAGCTCAGCTTGAACACTCCAAGTCTGAATATCAACTTGCCCTAGGCTGATCACCTGTTTTTCCCTAGGGGCAGCCAATGTGATTGTGGGATGACACTGGAAAGACATATTAAGGCTGTAGTTAGAAGAGCTACATGCCTGGTGCGAACATACTGGTCACAAGAAATGGAAAATCAGGAGGTACTGTATATAGCATGTGATGTCCTGCCCTATGGTCCAATATAGTGCCATAAGTGGTATCCAGGTTTTAGTGTTGCCCAACAAAAATATTTACAACAAGGGGTGGTGAGGGACAGAGTCTCTGAATTAAGCAGAATACTCTCACCCAGTCAAGAGATCAGGGCTAGATCCAACACCGTTTTTTAGCTCATTGCACCATCCCAGTTTCAGAACCTGGCCATATGCAAATTAGTCTGTTCCTGTCCCAGTGCATGATGGGAACAGGGCAAACCAAACTACAAAAGCCAATTCTTACACTGGGAAGGAAACAAGCTTCCGGGGACCGGTTTCTGGCATTACAGCCGTCTTCGGCCCGGCTTGCTTGAATCCTGATGGTGCAATGTGCAAGGGACTCATGTCTGAGTATACCCTTCCACGCTTAGGGTGGACAAAATTATTTACAACAAGGGGTGGTGAGGGACAGAGTCTCTGAATTAAGCAGAATACTCTCACCCAGTCAAGAGATCAGGGCTAGATCCAACACCGTTTTTTAGCTCATTGCACCATCCCAGTTTCAGAACCTGGCCATATGCAAATTAGTCTGTTCCTGTCCCAGTGCATGATGGGAACAGGGCAAACCAAACTACAAAAGCCAATTCTTACACTGGGAAGGAAACAAGCTTCCGGGGACCGGTTTCTGGCATTACAGCCGTCTTCGGCCCGGCTTGCTTGAATCCTGATGGTGCAATGAGCAAGGGACTCATGTCTGAGTATACCCTTCCACGCTTAGGGTGGACAAAATTATTCACAACAAGGGGTGGTGAGGGACAGAGTCTCTGAATTAAGCAGAATACTCTCACCCAGTCAAGAGATCAGGGCTAGATCCAACACCGTTTTTTAGCTCATTGCACCATCCCAGTTTCAGAACCTGGCCATATGCAAATTAGTCTGTTCCTGTCCCAGTGCATGATGGGAACAGGGCAAACCAAACTACAAAAGCCAATTCTTACACTGGGAAGGAAAAAAGCCCAACAAAAATATGGCACACGTAGCCAATAATGGGGGCTCCTGAAGAGTAGGGTAGCTATGCCTTTAATTATACAGACATGAAAGACAAGATACCTTGAGGATAAGAAACACTGACCTATTAATGTTTGTCAAATGTACAAATAAAGTAATCTTCTTGACTGCCAGCAATAGGTCAGTTGTGTCTGATTGACAAGGTAACTGAACAAACATGCTTCATGCTGGCCTATAGGTTAGGACATTAGCATAGCCCTGGTTTGGGAGACGTAATGGGGGGGGGGCTTTGGCAAGTTGTGCTTTTTTGGCTTCTGTTCCGCATTTTTGGCTTTTTAATGCCTTGCCCTTATGGCCTAGAAAATGGAAAAAAAAGTCAAAACAGCAGCATCCGTGCAGGCATGGAGATACAAAATAAGGAAAGAAATGGACATTGAAAGGAAATTTCATCAATCGTGGGTGCAACCACAGGCGTTTAGATTGCCAGAGAGGACTTTTCAGGCTTGGTGTGTAATTCCTAAATGCCATCTACATTTCTATTGTAAAACTATCTAAAGGTAGACCATACTTTAAAATCAGTGATGTTTTTTTTTTTTGTTTTTTTTATTTGTATCCTCGTTTTGTAAAAAGGGAGAAAATGAATAAAAGGAGAAGGACAGGGGATAGATGGTCAGTGGTAAAAATATATAACTGCCATTTTGAGCAACTATTTTTTCAACTTTTTAATTCATCAAGTACTTTTTGTTAAAAGACGGATATGGTATCGAGAGAAGTTTAAGTTAAATCTCATAAGAAACATAGGTAAAGACTTACCATAGGAGACATGGGTGTGTCCAAGCTTGTTTCCGTCTTGCTGTCGTCAGCATCACTGTCCTTGTCACTTCCGCTGTCATTTACAAAACAGATTTGCAAGTTCATCCCACTTTGTAATCTAAGAAAAAGAGAAAAAGAGAATGTTGTGATTGTTTATGCTTGCAAAAAAAACTGAACTGGAAATAATATTGTAGGATGCAATAGAAATTAACCTTAAATATGCAACTAACCGTTTCAGTAGTTTCTAGCTACTGAAATAAACATTAGTATCTTAGGGCCTGATTACGACTTTGGTGGTCCAGGGCTCCGCAGGAGGACAGGCAAAGTCGTCCTCACACCTCCTGCCAGATTACCACTGTAATCCGTGGAGGGCAGACGTGCTGCAGCGGTCCCACGGCGGTGCCTCTCTAAGGCTTATTGGGGAGCTTTAGAAAGGCACTGCTGTGGAGCCAATACCATGTTGTGCATTCCTTCCTGTGCAGGAACTGGAGTTGCAAAAATACAGGGAGGCACAACATGTGCCCCCCCCTGCATGCACCCCCTTGCACTGAGGCGCAAGGGGATCCTGTTAGGGCTCCCTTTGTTGCCTCACCACCTCCCTTTTAATGAAATAAAAATGAAATACCAGTATTTGTAAAGCGCACAGCTACCTCCGAAGTGGTGTCCCAGCGCGGGGGCCCTCAGGAAAATTAAGCAAGCTATTGCCCAGAGTCACATTGTGCTGGTCTAACCTGCCGCCGGCACCAGGGATCATACCGTGAACCCCGTAGTCCGGAGTCAGGCACCCTTGCCGTTGCGCCACACCTCTTCTATGGCGGTCTCATTACTATGAAAAGGATGGCAGTGAGGCAACTCGAAATATGCTCTGTGGTGTTGCAGCGGCACTGCCAGCATATTGCAAACTCCGACTGCTGCGCAACCGCTGCAGGATCACAAATCCCCGGAGGATGCAGTAGTCGTGTGTCGGTCCAATTTTCGGAATCGTAATACCCCCACTGTGACGACGGTGGTCCAACAGAACTCCGTATTTGTAATCAGGCCCATAGTTCTACACTGTATTATTTTTTTCTGCTTTGAACAGATTCACATGCATGTCCAGGAAAAGTCAGAGATTGCGGAAACACAACGCCTTACTGTAAACACACCTAGGACCCATCGTTGGTTGCGGCTACAGAATATTTAGACTAATAGTTTCAGGCACTTTAAGGAAATCGTGAGTTACATGCCAAATATGCAGTGCTTAATTTGTACCAATGATTGCAGATGGTGGGAACGAACCTCATTTTTGGGGATGCAGACCTAGTTTTCATCATCAGACATTTGTATGAGCAAGACCAAGATAAGTGGAAACGTGAGAAGGTGGGAGGGCTCAGGAACGTATCGGAAAACAGTGACAAAGGGAGAAAGTAGGGTTAAAAAATAACTAACATGAGTGAAATAAAGGGACAGGATGGTGGATGAAAGAGGCAGCAAGTGAATTTAAAAGTAGACAACCTGGTATTCAGCAGCCTTGATGATCAGTAAGACTCGGTGGGGTGTTCCTGATAAAGACTAGGGGCCTCTGCACTCATTTTTTAAACATTAAAGACTCTCAGGAAGGCTCAAACTATGACGGTGTGTTTTGTCCAGTACTTAAATTATGCCAGTATTTGTTGTGCTCGGCTCCAGCTTATATTTCTTAACTCCGCACATAATTATCACAGTCTACCACATGGTGGCGCTGTCGGACTTTTTCCCAACAAAGCACATAAACAGAATGTTTAACAATGTTAGTATATAATTAAAATAAAAAAAACTTAAATCCTATACAAACAAGTTAAACATTGATTTTGCCACAGGGAGGGGGTGCTCTTTGCCACTATAATGTAGCCCCTAACCCCTAAGCTCATATTTCACAGTCGCTAAGTAGTTGGCTAGAATTTTTTTTTTTTGTCACACTCCTTTCTAGGTCGGATCATGAGCAGGATGCCAAGAAAGTTGCAAGTTTGTCCTACATTGTGCAATAACGGTCGGTAGAGCTCTCTAACGCTCTCTGTAATAAAAAGTTAGGCCATCTGAATCTCTACGATAAAAAGTTGATGTTTATGAGCCTTCTGTCAGAGGGCTACACTACGCACCTGAGCCAGAGGCACTGCGGTGATATAACACCCTGTCATAGAGCACGTGCTTCGAGGACAAGCGACAGCAACAAATGAATGCATAAAACCAGGACTCGAGTCGGGGTACCACGCGGGTGGACGGCGTCCCACCACTTATTTTAATGGGTGGACCCCGTCCCCCCTGCCAAACAGCTGGACTTCACTCTTTGGCCTCTCTGGGACGAGATTGGAGCCCATTCAGAATACTGCTCACGCGCTGACTTCTCAGATGCAATTGCATCTAAGGGGTGGGCGAGGGGAGGCAATGATCCCGATGCTGCAAACCACACACGTTATTTCCTGCAGTTACCTGCACAAGCCCAACTCGGCTGGTGAAGGGGAGGGGGGTTGTGGCGACAGACGACGAAGGGGGGGAGAGAAAACCTACCTTGCGTTCGCGGCCGCCCCCCCAAAAAAAGTCCCCCCACCCTCCAGCTACTCCACAAGCCCAACTGCACATGATCTGAACCTAATGACGCTCTTCAGATGAACGAACCCGCCACAGCTCAACCCTTAATATAGTGAAATCTTTTGATTTTGGATAAATACTACAGTAAAAAACATTTCTATTCAGGATAAGCTCTTAAACCCCGCTCCAAAATAAGTATACACATTTTAACACAGAGGTAGTCGTTGGGCCTTGCATCAGTGTGTTGGGTTTTCGCAGTTTCATGGCATGGTAAATAGCAGGCGTTGATAATTTCCGAATATAACACTACTCAATGCATCGACCCAACACGGATTAACAGCCGAGTCATCCCGGCGGGAATTGAAACCTTGAGGCCTGAAGGTTGCACAGCAGTCGCAGCCTTAACTCGCAGATTCCTAATACCGCCCTTTATTTAACACCTCAAAAATGATATCTGAGTGATAGTGAAAACTAGGACCTGCTTGGATATGTAGCCACTGGATTAATAATTTATTATGGTCTTAGAGGTTGAGGAGGACCAGCTTATCCTTGCAGGGTAAATCTAACAGAGGGAGATGCTTTTACGGTACTATGTATTTAACTGTTATAGATTATAATGGGAGGTTGTGCAATAGGTTCTCTTCATATTTTATAAAGTGTGTTATTTAATGAACTGTTGTTTTAATGAATAATGGTTTTTATGCAACGTTTATGGTTTTATTCTTGTGAAACCGAATAAAGTTTATTTGAATTAATTATGATAGTGTTGGGATCCCTTCTGACCGTTCTTTTAGCGTGATTCCGAACCAAGTAAAATACCCACTTTCTTTTAAATTCTCCCACTTCTCGAAATTACCATTCATGCTTCTTAAACTGAACGTACAACTCATACTATAAACAATTAACTGTCACTCTCAGAATGCTTATTGTTTACGCTTAAAAGCTTTCGCTTCCCCAAACAACTTACCGTGATATATCTTTAGGAATCTAAAATACAATATTTTGAACTGTGTCAGAGGGGTGTGTGCAATGCTGTATTTTATAGTATGTTTGTCCACAGTCTGTCAACCAAGTATTTTATTAGTCGTATCTGTTTTGCCCCCACAAAAAAACAGAATCAATAAAAAATGATTTAATGATCGTTTAAAATTAATATTGTTTTAGCATGCTACTGCTATAGCTTTGGCCTCTAAAGCTTCGGGTTACATACGTTACATGAAAAATAACGGCTTCACGGAGCACGTGTGCATTTGCTGCCATCTACTGATATGTATGAGTAGTGCACCTGGAATGTTCATTTCAGAGACGCGTGCTAACTCGTAGGAAAGCTGTGATGCCCTGATAGGGGTAGCATATTGTGCAGATTTGGACTAAAAAACCCAAGGGGAAAAAGTAATTATTTATATATATCGTAAAGTCGGCACTAAACCCACTTCTACTATATCATACGTTTTGTTACTCTTTTGCTAGAGATCATTTATTTTGCGATGTAATGCAGTCTTGCTTCTTTACCCACGTTTGGCAGTAGAAATAATAATAACTTGTACATCAGTACAAAATCACACATTTCGACCACTTTTGCACGAGTATAAATACGCGTGAGCGTTTGTCAAGATTGATTCATAAGAGAACTGATTTCTCGTCCCTAATATAAGTCAGGAATTGGTAACTGACTAGATTTGGTAACTGACTAGATAGAGTTCACTACTCAAGAGACAGGCCGAAATAGTATGTCACCAAAAAATGAATTCCTACCTTATTTTTAATGCATTACTCTTTTCACTTGCTTCTCTAAAAATATTAGTGGTGCCCCCCAGCCACACGAGTTTTTTTCTCCTATGTAACTAGCCGCAGTTTGGGGTCTTTCTAATGCAACTGGCTATGATCAGGTCAGAATGTTTATGTACGTGTAAACATAGGTACTTAATATAGAACCCAGCTGTGTCGTAGCTGAGCATTGTACATTACAGGATGGTGGGAGATGACCCTAGAACAGAGGTCTTCAAACTGGGGGCGGGCCCCCCTAGTGGGGCCTCAAGTGATCCCATGGGGGACGCCAGGCTCTCGACAAAAGAAGCATTATGCTGATAGCAGTGCTTTGTTTTAAGCTGAAAAAATGAGCTGCAGTAAGCCGCTTTGTAATGGGTCATCACTAATATCTTTTGCCATTTATATCCTGGCTGGAAGAAGGTGTCAGAAGCGAAGGTACTCAAAATTAGCTTTAAAAATTCCCACTCCCATTTCCAATAATCACACTATGGATACTTTACACATTTGTAAGGCCTGCCTGACTAGAATAGTATGTGTGGTAATCATGTATTTGATTGCATTTTTAAAACGATGACAGTTTAACTGCAATGTTTAAATATGTCTATACATATTTAAAGAGTGGCAGTTTGAAGGAATCATTGTGAAAAGTTTTAAGATGGGCTCCTGGATTTTTTTTCCCCCACTGAGGGTGCGCGGGATTAAAAAGTTTGAAGACCACTGCCTTAGAACGTGTACATCAATTGTTTTTACAACAAATACATTATACACATATTTAGGCGCAGGGAGATTAAATGATTTGCTGAGTCCCCAGTTCTGAAGCCTGCCGCTTGACCCGCTGGGATACATCTCTTCAGTATATTTAGTTTAGCCTATGGAGGAATGCAAGCACAAACTGAGTGTGCCTTGGCTGAGCTGTCTCTGGTCTCACGGGAGGTCTTGCTTTAGCAGACTAGGGGGCACTGGGGTCATCAGGGGCTCACGGACACTTATAGTTGTGCCCGAGCCAGCACCTATATTCAGAGGGCTGACAGTGAAGAGTCTGGTTGCCTAACCTCACCCCGCAAGACTTTTCTTATTCTCTCATCTCCACCCACAATGCAGCAGAGCTTGGGAATTGGTTCTTGCTTTAGCAGACAGGGGGCACTGGGGTCATCAGGGGCTCACGGACACTCATAATTGTGCCCGAGCCAGCACCTATATTCAGAGGGCTGACAGTGAAGAGTCTGGATGCCTAACCTCACCCCGCAAGACTTTTCTTATTCTCTCATCTCCACCCACAATGCAGCAGAGCTTGGGAATTGGTTCTTGCTTTAGCAGACTGGGGGCGCTGGAGTCAGCAGGGGCTCGCGGACACCCATAGGTGTGCCTGAGCCAGCACCTATATTCAGAGGGCTGACAGTGAAGAGTCTGGATGCCTAACCTCACCCGCAAGAGATTTCTTATTCTCTCATCTCCACACCCATCCACAATGCAGCAGAGCTTGGGAATTGGTGGGATGCACCAGGAGCTGTGCAAACCTGCACCCAGGATTCTTGAATGCATGGTCGGGGTGAGAATCACGATTCATTGAGAGTTATTGCACCAGGCAGTCACGGCAGGCCTGACCTGTGGGTGGGGGGAGGGGGTCTCGCGGGTGGGGGAGGGGGTCGTGCAGGTGGTGGAGGAGATTCATTTTAAATAAAAATATTTTAAAACTTACCTCCGGTGGTCCGGTTCCGCATTGTCCTCGCAGAAAGCAACCGCAGGGAGCCTCCTTCCCCTCCCCTAAGTCAATCACAACCCTGCAATGGCAGTGTTGTGATTGACTGAGACGCCTACTGCACAGGGGTCTATGGGGAGGCCGTTTTCTCCATTTAAGGGAGAGTACATGGAGAAAAGGGAGAGGGAGCTTGACTGGTTTGGTTGGCCCTGGGGCCGACCAAACATTCAGCGCCCACAACATTGTGCTAGCCAATCCTTCCCTACCTGCCAACTCACCCGCCCGCCCCCAACCAAAAGCTTCTTCTGCTTTCTCGCAGTGCGAGATGCAGAAACATAAAATGGTATTTATACCATTAAATGTTTCTGCGTCTAGCAATGCGAGAAAAAAGTGGGGTGACGCTCCTCCACCCACATGGAGGAGCAGCCCCTGGCACCAGGAGTTGTGTCGACCTTCATTTATTTATTTATAAAGTTTTGTATAGCGCGAAAATGACCCTTGCAGGTATCAAAGCGCTTCGCAATTTTGGGTGAGAGGTATTCAGTATTGGGAAGCAAAAACATTTGTTCATTACATAGTTATACAAGACGCGTGCAACAATCTAGTAGGTGTCCAAAACCTCACAGAAGATTAGGGCGGATACAGCAATGGGTGAGGAACATTCAAACACATATAAGTCTAATGCATGCTCCAGGCTTTTTGAATGCGTACTCGAGGTGAGGGTGTTTAAGGCGGTGGGGAAGGTTCTTGAAACATTGTAGGTCCAGGGGATGGGAGAGGACGACACAGTGCAAGAATTTGCCCATCAGTGGGCGCAAGCGAGTGCAGTGGTACCATCTGCCAGAGAAGGTGTGGGTTGCACACTCCAAAGTAGCTTGTGTTGCTCAAGAGAGTAGGAGTGCTCTAAAAACCAAGCCCTATCTGTTGTAAGGGGCAACTTGAATTCCAGGATGAAAAGGAAAGAGCAGGGGCAAATACCCACGAAAGAAGAACATGGGTGGCTCGGCTCCTCTGCTTTAGAAGGGTTTGCTGGGAGTTCACTGTACACTCTCCTTAGGGGGGCACAACAAGTTGCAATGATACATAAATGATAAGGCATTGGAAAGCATCCTGGCACAGCAATATCTGATACAGTCATCATGGAAGAGTTCTATATGGCACCCACATGATGATGTCACGTCATCATCGGTGCCCAAAGCAGAACAGCAGCAACATGCTAAGTATGTTTTAGGAAATCAGGTTCATCAACCTCCCTACTCTATGACCAACAGACACAAGCGGGAACGTTATGGTGCTGAATTCCTATGGCTAGGTATTAACAAGCTTATCACATTTGGACTTCCCTCTCTATTCTACAGGCCTTTCCGTATGCCTTGCAGAAGGAAGTGATGGAAGCGAACTTGTACTGGATATGGACCAGAAGGTTTAGTTCCTGGTGGATGTCATGTTAAATGATCTGCACGTGACAGCAAAAGGATCTGGTGTTGTGAAAGCAAGGACAATAAATGGGGAGGTACTCTTGGAAGGAGACTTAGCACTTAAACATCTTATTAAGTTTCACTTCCTGGGTCCCAAGCTTTTTGGCTTACAGCTCGTGGTCCGATTTGAATCCATGTCAAAGGACCACAAGATAATTGCATCCTTTTATACAGGTCCTGAGAGGGGTCATTCATTTTCCCCTGCTTTCATTCTTGCCCTTCCACATCTTCGTGATGGAAGCAGCCCTTTTTAGGATTCGTCAATTCTTAGTGCTTTTATAACAAATAAGCCTCTAAGTCCCTTTGACATCATCTCCAGCTTTGTCCTATAGACCAGGTGACACCTCAGGCCTTGGGTTCACCATTGAACATTATTATTTACAAACAAGTGTATCAAAATCCCTATGTATAAATTTCAAAAAGAAAAGGAGGGCCCCACACAGACTTGTAACATTATTATTTACAAACAAGTGTATCAAAATCCCTATGTATAAATTTCAAAAAGAAAAGGAGGGCCCCACACAGACTTGTAAGGGACTGGGGGGAAGAGCTGGTTAAAAAGGAAGAAGTCCCTAGTACCAAGGACAGTATGGAATACGTCCAATTGCAGTGTTAACTCTAAGGGGTGTGTGTTGTCACAACAGCATACCATCAAGTGGGCGAGGGAGGCAAAGGTACAATATGGTGTGGTACAATTACAATAAGGTGGGATAGTTTTTCTTATATATATCTCAAGAATGGAGCAGACAAAGTAGAATTGCATAGGATATCAATAGTAATAACTAACTAAAAATAAACATCATCACGATATGTTGTTCAGTAAAAACTTTGTTAATTATTATTATGTAATAATGGTATTGTCTGCATGACATTAAGCAGCGATAAACGGGAACACTATTAAAGAAATAAAAATAGAATTTCTCCCTCTATGTATACAGACAGCAGAGTTTGCTAAATTTAAAACGGCAACCGGTGAAGGGTTTATCATCAAAAAGCCCCGCATGAAGTCTCTTTAAACAATATTTTCCAGTGGAGGCATCTCCATAATAAGGTAGGCATACGGTTAGACATAATCCTAATGCTGTGCTTCTAACAACAAGAAGGCTTTTTAAATAATGTTTTCCAGTTGAGATACTACCTCCATCTGGAATAGTGTAGGCACACTGCAGACAAAATTTTAAAGTTTGCGCTTCAAACAGGATATCACAGCATTGGACATAAGTTCCAAGGGAGAGGCAAAGATATCGAGGTGTTAAAAACGGGGTACTGTTGAGTAATATGTAATCAGATGAGTTGTTATGGATAATGTGTTTTGTTGTTTTTTTTAAAAAAAAAGTACAAAAGGATAACATGGGATATGTGTCATTTGCATAGCACAAAAAATGTAGAGAAAACAATGAATCAATGGAGATAGAGACAAATGTTAAAATAAAGACTAGAATCATGTGACAAGGGTAGAGTTTAATTAGAGGAATAGGACTGTGTGCAATATAGGGATATGTCCTTTTTCTTGCCTTAAAATATGGATTGTAACTCTGTTTTTTTTTTAACGATTTAGAATCAGTCCTGAAGAAGGTGTGCTAATCAGAAAACCGAAACGCGTCGACTTTGTGTGATTCTTTGCTTCATTGTAACCTTTTGTTACCTAACTTGTATAAAATGATATATTGTTTTTAATGTTTTTTAACGTTGTGATTATGCATAATGGAATTCTTTATATAAATAAAACCTAAACAGAGTTTTTACTGAACAACATATTGTGATGATGTTTATTTTTAGTTAGTTATTACTATTGATATCCTATGCAATTCTACTTTGTCTGCTCCATTCTTGAGATATATATATAAGAAAAACGATCCCACCTTATTGTAATTGTACCACACCATATTGTACCTTTGCATCCCTCGCCCACTTGATGGTATGCTGTTGTGACAACACACACCCCTTAGAGTTAACACTGCAATTGGACGTATTCCATACTGTCCTTGGTACTAGGGACTTCTTCCTTTTTAATCAAAATCCCTATGATCGGCTCCACGATGGTTGACCTTCTTTGTAAGGTTCAGATCCTACACCTAATGCTGCGCCTAGTGTGGGGATTTGGCACACACATTTGTAATTGCTAATAGAGACGTAAAGGGTCTCCTGTGCCATCTAGCTTTACCCACATTCATTTGTGAACGACCACCATTTACTAGGCCAGAGGTTTCTTCATTACTATACTAGAACAAATGAATCTGAGTGTTCCTGGTTGTCTGGTAGAGACAAGAATGGTGGCTGTTCTCTTTCAGCCTGTTCAGAGAGGTGTAGGTGTTCCCGGATCCACCCACTTGAGTAACCATCTAAACTGATGCCACCAAGAAGGTATGAAATATCGAGGCGGTGGACCTCAACGGAGTCAGGTCACTTGTCCGCCAGAAGATGACATTATTTCCTTGTGCCTTGCAATGCACCTTCCCACCTGATGTTGGTCTGAGACCATAGGGCCTTCCAGGTAGGAAAAATTAACATTGTTTTCTCCTTCCCTAGTCTTGTCTGCCAAGGGGGGTAGTAGGTTAGCAGTTGTGCAAGGACAGGAGAATCTGCTCTGATGTTCACATGCCATGAGGAGGAAGAGTATAATCTTGCTAGTCCCAGGATTGGCTATTCCCTTCCTCTCAAGAGTTTTCTCTCTCTCAGCAACCACAGAAATTTCATCACATCTCACAGTGCTCCAGTCTTCCCAAAGTCGACCTGTTGGCCTCAGAGGAAAATATTCTTCTAACTGCCTTCAAGATGGATTGACCGTCCAAGAGAGCCTGGTACTTAGATGTGCTCCTCATCCTTCGAAAGCGGATAAAATCAGTACCACTGTTTTGGAACACGTTAACTACCATTAAAAGCAGATCCAATGGTCAAACTAAAATTGACACCTGTGACCGCAACAGTTTCCTGTCCTGCATCTTGCGACTGTTCCTTCGCAGCCCCAGAGAAACAAATTGTCCTTCACGTGAATTGCTTTCTGTAGGAACTGCTGTGACCTTTTGTTCTCTACTGAAGTTCCCAGGACTTTTTCAAATACCAAAAACACTTAGATTTATAAAGATTTGTAAAGTTTGCCAAACCCTGAATCCTAATGACCCACAAATCCATGCGACTCTGGATTGATTTTCCAAGGCCTCCTTCACACTTATGAAATGGTTGATCATCATAAGAAGAGGCTATGTTCTGAGTTCAGAGAGGGTTTCATGTGGTGACTCCAGAAAATCTACACTTTGGAAAGTGTCAACATTTACAACTTGGTTCAGATAGGTGGACTCCATGTTAACGGTTGATAAACCAATCCTCTAGTTACCCTCCATGTTTCCTCTGGCATTGGAAATGATCCCCTCTTCCCTCACGCAAGGGTCGAAGACAATTCTTGACGACACACCCTTTAAGGAGTGTGTCCTCCTCTACACAGCATTAAAATAGAACTCCTGTTTCACCTTAAACACACAAGCTTTAGGCTACTGCTTAATATAGCACTTATTGAAGATAATCCATTCACCTCACTGTGTCCAGATATACTGCTATTAAACAAATATCTCAAAACGTATGGGGAAAAGAACATTTTTTGAAGGTGCAATGAATCCAAGAACAGTACAATCAATTTCAACTAATAGAGCAAAGTATATTACAAAAACCTGAGGTTCAGATGGAAGTTCTACTTAACAAGGCTGTGCAGAAGCGATCACACCCAGAAGTGGGTCTGAGTCACATATTGAACTATGGAGCTCTTACCATGTTTCCTTAACACCAGTTGTGATTAAGTTTAATATGCCAAGGGTAGCGGGCGTCCCACAAAAACATTCATTTGAACTAGAAATACCAAGGACCAGTTTAGACACCAGGGCAAAATCAAAAATGCAGTAGATATGTGGACATTGCATGATCACGTTTACTTCTACGTAGTCTGGAGCACATGGTATATCCCAATTTTGACAAATAACCTTTTCGGACAACAGTTTTAGAGAAACGCTGAACTTTAAGCATGTAATTTTGTTTTGCGTATCAGGTCCAATGGCTGTTAAGTTTACATTGATGGCTGGACACATGTCTGATTTATATAATACATTATAGTAGAGAGAGACATTTTTAAGTTTTACTTGAACATCAGAACGGTCCATCTGCTTCCATTTCTCTTTTTTTTGCTTGGATTCATGTGTGGACATGGCCCTTTGATTTTATGCCACTGGACTTCCATATAATTAAAACAAGTAACTGCCCAGTATGCTGAGTTCTGCTTACCGAGAAGAAAGGCTTGGCTTGCCACTTTTGCTGCAGCTGGTATAAATTCCTGGGCCATCATCAAAGAAACTTCCAAGTGCCAATTTCTGTCTGATGGATTCTCTTTCATTTTTCTGAGCCTGAAACACACAATAAAGCATTGCCATAAATACCCTCATATTTCAAAATATTAATAAGTTTACTAGTTAGACTAGGAAATAAATACTCTGCTAAAACTTATACAAAATAAAATTAAAATAAAAAGCATCCATTTGTGATCTTCTGATAAAGAGGCAAAACCCTAGGTGGTTTTGAAATGAAACAAGGAAAATCCGTATCTGTCAGCTCACATGGAGTCACCGTGTGTCACGCGATATCAGCTCCATTCACATGTTCACGTGGTGACAAGTCGATATCACATGGTGGCATGGAAGGTGTGCTAGAAACCCCTGCACGGAGAGAATTCCCAGCTCATCATTGGAGGCTGCAAGCAACTATTGGTCATTATGGGGTGTGAAAACACCCCAATGCCTAGGTAGTATCATCAGCAAGGTGTTTTGTTTTTAGCAGGTTGAAGGTGGGTGGTTTGGGGGCAGAAGGACTCCTCGGGAAGTTCTCGGCATAAAGCCACCCATCTTCCCAAGGTCCTGTCCCCTCCTCACACAGTAATTAATTTTATTTCACAGATCAGAAAACCATCTTTATATATGTACACTTGTGATGTATCATGGGGGGTGTCAACTTTAAAGTTTTATACCGTCAAATGTCATGCAAGAACCAGTGAGAAGAGGTTGTTCTGAAGCATCTATGTGTCTGAATTTGGGACAATAAAACCTAATTTCTAACCCCATCTTGATTGCACTTACGTAATCCTCGGAAAATCAATTTGTCACACTCCGTCTCAGGTCTCTTCCCTACCAAAATAGATGAGGTTAGTCAAGTTATCCTTAAATGACCTGCCCCATTTTCTTTATCATTGGAAAGCCTACATGAGATTCACTTTGTAGTATAATGTTTCACCAATGTTCTCACTCAACTCTATTCTTTGGAATACACACTTGGAAACACTGGTGGGTGCCCCAGGAAACAAAACATATCTATATTATGGATCCAAAACAACACCCTTTGAGGCTTAGAGTGCCGCATAAATTATGCAAAAAAGAAGGAGAGAACTCTGGGTAGTTCCCATGTTTAGGTGAAGAGCAGCTCCTGTACAGAGCACCCTGCATTATGGATCCGTGCAATACCCACAGTGGGATGTCGAGCCTGCTAAGCGTACTGCAATCTTGTGAACATGAAAACATTTTTTAAGTAATTTTGGTTGCCCCGACACCTACAAAAGTAAATACATTTGATAATGTATTTTAGTTACCAAACATTCATGCCATGACACAAATGGCTTGTTCAACAGGAGGCAGTTGGAAACAGTCTGTAGATGGATTATCAGTCTCATTTTGAGTGGACAGTAAAGGACAGCTGCCAAAAAACCCTTGATACCCTTTCAACACACCTCTTGGTTTCCACGCCTCATTTAGAAGTGTGGAAACTATTGAGTTACTGTTGGCTGAGACTTTGCAGTCTCCAGAAACCGAGGCATCAATGGCAAACCAACCAGCACATAACCTCTTGCTCCACAGCACTGCAAAAAGGTGTTCTAGCATGGTTTTTGACTTCTTGGCCTGTCATGTTGTCCATCATTAAGTTAAGGTCTGTATACAGCCATACCGGTCTCAACTGAACTGGCATGGTTTTGGGGAATTGCTCAAAGAATTCTGGTTAAACCAGCCAGCCAATGGTTGCAAGCATGGTCAGTGCTATCAAATGTCAGGGGTGCTGAATACAAAGGCTGCCTGGACTTGATTCCAACACATGCCTCTTTCATCCACCACCAGACACTTCCTGCCCTTTTGTCTCGCTCTCTCTGGTTCTCCTTCACCCCTGCTTCCTTTCTTTGCCTCTTTTCTCTTTCTCTTCCTCCTTGTGCTTTTGTCTTTCATGCTCCGGGTCAAAGTCTGATGGAGAAAAAAAACACAAGTGCTGATAGGCCCCACCCGCAACCACCTGCTGAAATTAAGCACTGGTTGAAGACTATTTGGGACTTGCATGACAGATCACTGCACACAGCCCACTGATGTGTACCCCTTTTCTTTGGAAAAAGGGGTCACTGGCTCCTGCATCCATTTTTCAAAGAGAGATAAACTAATGTACTATGCACACCTCTTATACTTCAAATATACAGCAACCCCCCACCCATAGGGTCCCCTAAAAAGCATTATTTGAAGAATAAAATATCTATATATTGGGGTCACTACAGCTGAGAGCAAAGTGTAATCTTGGCAACTGAAATACAGTAACATTAGCAGCAAGCAAACATTTAGTAACCAAAATGAAGCAAGAGTAAATAAAAGATCTCTCAAGTGCCATAAATGATCTGTCATTGGCTGCTGTGGAGCAGTAGCTCTGATGGGACTTGCTCTCCCTCCTATGGCATCACTTTCTGCCAGGATCAGCTGCCACAGCTGGTCATCTGCAGTAGGCTACCGATGGTGCCCACCAGTCACAGCCTCCAGTGCTCTGGAACTAAAGGCCACAACAGGAAGGCAGGCCAGGGCGTTACTGGGCAGTGTGGAAGACTTTCTTAACTCCAAGGCGGCAACAGAACGTTTGGTGTGGCACACCAAGGGGGCATGATGCTATGATGCATGGGCATAAGATCCTCCAGAGTCCTCCCTGTGGCATGCACGCCATGGGGGAGGAAGGCACAAACAGCACTGATGGATAAACAATGCCCATTCCCCCTTCCGCCTGATGCCAAGTTTGTTTTTACACGGCTTGGTTGGTAAAAATTTGAATAAACATCACTTACAACGAAACTTTTACAACGCACTACCATTGCAATGCGGTCATTACAACGCAAACTATTACAACGCATTGCGCTGGGGGGCGCTCTAGGATAGGGAATAGGTTAATTTACTATCCAATAACCTTCCCTAGTGTCCACGGGGACTGGAGTTGGAATAGTAAATAAACTATTCACTATCCAGCACCCAAAAGCGCTATGCGTTGTAATAGTATGCGATGTAAAAACCGCGTTGTAAAGGCAGGCGTTGTAATAGCCTGCGTTGTAACGTCATACATCCGAAAATTTGCACCACAATGATGGGGTGAACTGAATGTCCAGCAGGCTCATCCCGACACTGCTGCCGTGCTTATAAACAGGGAACATAGGCAACCATTTTAGTTCCTCTCCAGGTTGACCGTAGCAGCACACTGAAACCCCTGCACCACAGCAGAGGTAGTAGCTAGAGACATTTCTTTGCCTCCTCTTTGCAAAATATTTTAAATTCCCATTATCTGCTGTTTACTGAATCCTATGCAGCTTGCTGTTGGATGGTGCAGGTGATTTCCAAATGCTCTGGGAGTCTCTGGAAAATGAGATGGCACATACAGGACTATATTGAACAATTCTAATTAATTAACTTAAAAAAATGTGCTATGTTGGCATCGGGGGGGGGGGGTAAGCACTTCCGGGTATTTAGGTAGCACTTCCGGGTACTTAGCACAGCAGTGACTTTTCCTGTACCAACGTATTTGACATGCTTTATGAAGTCGTTTGCTTCTGGTTATGACTTAATATGAAATTTCAGGTGTAGAACATGGTAACGACTCCATTAATATCAGTAAATTGTTTTTTTTTTAAATACAGACCCCCCAGAAAATATTTTTCGGGCTGTGTTTATCTTTCGGTTGAATATGAAGCCCTCCCAGGAATCAATGCAGCAATTTCGGGGAATCTTACAGAACATATTTTCAAGTGATTGCTGAAATGTTCATGGCGTGCTGCTACCTATTGCCGCTAGGGGCAGTACGTGACAAGATATGCATTCCCAGCTCAGGATGGGGATTCCTTGTTGCTTGAATCGGTTTCCGACATTTATGCTGCCAAATACCTTTCCAGAATGCGATTCAGGATGTAGTTCATGACAGAACTATGCCTGGTAATCCACAGCCTGATTGCATAAACTACACCGGGGGACACTAACGTGCAAATTATTTGTAAGGCTCACACAGAATTTGGTATAAAACAGTGAAGATCTTGAGAAGCAATAATCTTGAATCAGCAGTGAAAATTTCTTCAGCTCTCATGAGGCGATACGCCAGACTCAAAAACAAAGCAAATCAGATTGTTTGCCCCTTGCACACATTTCACCAGTGTGGCTCACAGGTTAGAGCGGCAGACTCTGAAGCAGAGATCAGGCACGGGACCAGGGTTCAAGTCCCGACGCGGCTGGGTCTTGAGCTCAATGTCCGCGGACTCGATAATTCTCGCCTCGGCGCCTACTCTAACCATGGGTCCCACGCTGCAACTCTGGGCAATAGCTTGCTTAATCTCCACAATGGCCCCTACAACACTGGGATGCCTGGCTTCACCTTGGGGATGCCCAGGAGGGGCATCTCACAGGTAGAGCCAGGAAGGGTTCCACAGCGTTATACAGCGCCGGGACGCCCCGTTGGGGCAGCTGTGCGCTTTACAAAATACACTACAAATACACTACACCAGTAAACTAATGGTTAAACATGCGTGGCTACTAAGGCTGCAACCGAGGGAATAACCTGTGGGAATCGGTGTTGGTTCTACCGTTATTCCCCTTTCGTCAGAGTGAAACGTGTAATGCACAGAATTCCCAGGAGGCGGCAGACCTTGTGGTACCTGCGCATCAGGGGACAGGAAGACCAATGTTGTGTTCTTCCACACCTTGTAATACTGGCCAGAGAGAGGGTGAAATGTGAACTTCAAGTAGCAGCATGGGGGGAGGGGGGGAGGGGAAGGGGGGCGGGCAGAGTAAAGCATTAATCACCTCTATCACTTCAAGGGATAGCTAGGCCCCTTTCCTGAAAGTACTACTGCTACTAATACTACCAAGATCAATACTACTATTACTTCTACTACTGCTAATAATAATATCATCAACAGCAATAGCATTACCAATAGTAAAACTATTACTACTGACAACAACAGCAATATTACTAGCTACTACCTCAACTACTACTAATAGTATAATCAACAATAGCAACAGAACTACCAATCGTAATACTACTACTGCCAATACTAATATTAACTATAACAACAATCCTACTAAGTACTACTTCGACTACTAATAATATCATCAACAACAGCAATGACACTAGCAATAGTAATACTATTACTACTGTCAACAACAGAACTATTACTAGCTACTACTTCTGCTACTACTAATAGTAGCATCAACAATAGAACTATCAATCGTAATAATACTACTACTGCTACTATTAATAATAACCCTAACAGCAATATTACTAACTACTACTTCTACTACTACCAATAGTATAATCAACAGCAATGGCACTACCAATAGTAATACTACTACTAAGAATAACAGCAATACTACTTCTACTACTAATAACAATAGCAATACTACTAACTTCTACTACGAATACCAATGGCAATACTACTAACTACTACTTCTACTACTTCTAATAGTAACAGCAATACTACTAACTTCTACTACGAATACCAATAGCAATACTACTAACTTCTACTACGAATACCAATGGCAATACTACTAACTACTACTTCTACTACTACTAATAGTAACAGCAATACTACTAACTACTACTACTAACAGGAATACTAACTACTACTTAAACTACTACTAATACCAACGGCAATACTACTAACTACTACTTCAACTACTACTAATAAAAGCAATACTACTAACTACTACTACTAATAGTATCATCAACAACAGCAATGGCACTACCAATAGTAATACTACTAATAATAACAACAGCAACACTACTGACTACTACTTCTACTTCTACTAATACCAAAGACAACACTACTAACTACTACTTCTACTACTACTAATACCAACGACAACACTACTAAACACTACTTCTAATACTAACAGCAATACTACTAACAACTACTTCGACTACTACTAATAAAAACAGCAATACTACTTACTACTTCTACTATCAACAACAGCAATGGCACTATCAATCGTAATATTACTACTACCACCAGCATTACTACTAATAGTATCATCATCAGCAATGACCTACCAATATTAATACTACTACTACTGTTAGTACTACTTCTAATAATAACCACAAAAACAGCATTACTACCAACTACTACTTCTAATAATATCAACAACATTGGACCTACCAATAGTTATATTCCTACTAATAATAATACAAACAGCAATACTAATAGCTACTAATTTTACTACTACTAATAATAATTGACAATAGCAATAACATGCCATAGCAGTGAAATAAATGTGGCCCAACAACACTGGTTACTTACACCAACTCTACTAATAAAGGTACGTTGATTACTATGGTGCAAAGGTCAAAATCAGGTTTATTATCGCAGTCAAAAAATATGACAAGAGAAAAACCTGTTTCAGTGCCCCACAGATGGCTTTTAATAATTACTTTCAACACAGAAAGAGCACGCCCCATATTCATAATATCACTTCAGAGTGTTTTTACCACACTGCACACATTTACACTCTTTCATCCTGGTTTTGGTTAACACCTTCGCTGCGGGGGATATTCCCCCGCTGTGCTGGGGGGAGGGGGGCGCGCACAGCGCTCACATGCTCATGACGAGCTGAGCTCGTCATGAGGCACGGCGCTGCTGTGCTCATGACGAGCTCAGCTCGTCACGGCCATACCCGTTCCCATGGAACGCTCAGCACAGCAGGGGAATTATCCCTGCATGCGAGCGTTCCACGGCTCATGACGAGCTGAGCTCGTCATGAGCACCGGAGCGCCGTGGCTCATGACGAGTTCAGCTCGTCATGAGCATTCAAGGGGTTAAATCCCTTTTCATGATTAAACTGTGTGCTTCTGCACATATACTACGTATAGTAGTACCTACTACACATTTTGCAATTTCTAACACTTTAAATAAGGGGTGTAACTTGACTTAGCCCAAACAAGAAGACATAGACAGGGCACGGGCAGGCATCAGAAATACAGCCCCTATAGAAATTCATTCCTTGTGCTTAAGTGCACCCCCAAAGTGTCTTCAGGGCCAAGTACATAAAATCAGAACATCCCATAATTTGCCTTGGCACAGAGTTGCTATTTTAACCAACGGTGGGTGGGTTTTAAAGTACAAAAGGCAGCAGAACCTCACAAATGTGTGTCATTTCAAGATGGCGTCCCCCATCGATTCGATTGATTCCTGCTGGGTGATGTTTATGTAGCCAGCTGTAGGGGCATAACTCGGTCCCAGGGAGCTTTCCTCATCATAACAGGTACAAGAACAGACATGCAGGCGCAGCAAGGGCAGACATCCTGCCTGGAAAAGGGAGGACCAGAGCTGCAAGCAGCAAATCCAAGCAAGAAACAGAAGCTCTACAGAGACTGTGCTGCATCATTAGCCTCCAGCCCTGGTAACATGGCAACATCTCCCAGAGCAGCCCAGCTGGGGAGTCCAGGCTCTTTTAAACATCTTTTTATGGAGCCTATATTTGGCTCTCCCTGGGGAGGACTGCAGTGATTGTGAGGCATCACTTAAGAAGGTGCATGTTTTTCCATAAAACACTGTTTTATTCTTTAGCCAAAGTCTGGAAGCATTAATACTCAAGTGTCCTCTTCTTAAATTTCAACTTTAAGCTGTACAAATATGTTTTTAGATTTGAAGCAAATAACACAAAAATACATATATAATATGTTCATCCTTCAAGAGTTTTCTCAATTGTTCGACACATGCCAAATAATAGCATTATAATTTACATTAACCTATTTAACAATTCAATCATTCTCAAGAAGCCCTTCCTTTTACAGAGTGAATGTTTGATAAGTTATTTCTACGCTAAATCATAACAATAATTGTTTGTTTTAAAATTTTTAAAAACACGTCCTCACTTCTGCCAATCTCGGTTCATAACAGGTATCATTATTGTTTAATATAAAGGGATTCAATTTACCATTCCCAGCAGGATGGAAGTTTGAGTTGGCTTTGCTGAGGTTCAAACTCAAGGTGTACAAACAGGTCACTGAATGTTTTTGTGAGAAATGTACTCACTGAGCCACCATTTTACCAGCTAAATGTTATAAATGAGTTAAATAACTAGCCAAACTTTCACTTAAGCAAAAAAATGCAAGATCAAATTACATCAATCATCATTCATTCATTAACTCGTTACAAGTTGGCTAGCCGTTGGTGTGGAGGTACTGGGTCCGGGTGGGATTTAAAAATGATTTGCCGGTATCTCCGCGCTAGAGCCCAGCCATTACCAGTTTTTTGGTGAAATGGGGAATAACTGGTCGGACTCGAAGTTACAATAAAGTGTTTTCAACAATTTGGTGAAAAAATGCTGAATACGTAAGGCTACTACTTACTGGTTCAACTAACTTCCTCCCAACTACTCTTGCTACCTACCGCGACCACTGACATTGGACATTAAAGCGGCTGAACCGTCTACTGCCTGTTAGACAAATATCTACCCCCACCTGCCCCCCAACTGCGCACCCCCCTCCCCCCCACACCATAGAATGATATGGTTGTTGTTGTGTATTCACTAACTTTATTTTTACACCCAATTTGCCAACATGGGCCAATTGTTAATTGTTTGCTAAGGATGATGTAAGTGTGCAAATTCAGTGTGAAAAACAATCACATATTTAATGGGGACAAGGAAGATGGGCTTTCACAAAGATGGACTTTATTTAGGACTTTATTCAGGAGATAAAAGAAAATGTTCATGCATTTTTCTCAGGACTTATGAATGTAGTCTGTCAGTGCAGAAAATCCACAGGATTTAAGTGTAAAGATGCAAATCGAATGATATGACTTCAGTAAAAGAGATCCACATTTCTTGGGGATTTTTTGTGAATCCTCTGAAATGGCCACTGAACATTCAACGGTGCACAGTCCAACGGCAGAACAATGATTACTACAGTAGGTCCACGGCCAAACGTTTTTGAGCCATAAAATGTTTTTTTTTTAATTATATAATGTCAAAAATACATGTAGCGCCAATTTGCATTTGAAAGTAAAATCTGGCACGGCACTGAAGGAAATTGGCTCGGGCTTCAATAGAAACCAACACGCAGGAATTCCTATGAATAATTAGGAAAAAATATATATTAAAAAACTGATTTGCATGAGGTGCCCATCTCTGCCATCATGGTACTGAAGACATAGTCCAATTCTTAGAAGTCCATGCTGCAGCTCAGTGCATTCTAACTTTTCACTACACAAATAATTTGACTCCAGATCAGCTGGATAGATATAAAAGCCAAACAATAATTTATACAAGGCACAAAAACCAATGTGAATGAGCTGAATTTGCAATTATTGCAAATTACTCTAAATCGGATGAAACGGAATATCTGTGTGAAAGCTCAGGGTTCTGAGATGATGCAGTGAAATCCCCCAGGATTCCTAAATTGTGCCTAATGAACGGATTTACAGTTGTACTTTTAAACTGCATCCAATTATTTCGAATATTAAAATGTGAACCTTATTTATATGATGATAACTAAAAACTAATTGGAATACACTAATTTATGCAACAATAAGGATTTAGGATTTAATGGAAAGAGAGGAGCTGTAACGCTAAGTCTTCTTCCGCTGCTGAGATCTAGCAGTAATTGCCCTCTGCTCAAAGCGCAGGCGTGTCTGAGGCGGAAAGGTGGCTGGAGGTTCTCTCTGTCCATCTTTTGCTTTTGGAACGCCCTGCAAGAGGATTGGCTCTGCTTAGCTTCCGGGAAAAGTCTGAATACCTTCCTGTTCTTTGAATAAAAAGATCTTGCCTAAGTAGTCCTGTTCTTGCTTCCTCTACTCAGTATCAGATCAACTCTATTTCTCTCTAACAGGTACCTACAGACAATTTGATTAGTAGCCAGCGCTTAAATAAAATAAAAATATGTCCGTAAAGAGCCAGCAATGGCTAAGTCGAAAATTATAAATACCCTAGACTTACGAATGCAAAAATTCTATTATGCTGGTAGAATTCATATATTAATCAATTCCACATGTAAGGGTACAATTATGCCAATTTTGAGTCTGTGAATTAGAAATGATTTTATACTAGAATTTTATTGTATTTTTTGCATTCTTCTGTTGACCATCGGTGCTCAAAGGCCATTAAAAATCTCCTTCCCTCCGCCTCTTGACAGAGCCGTTTCATAACTTAGTTTTCCATTGTTATAATGTCACATTGATGGGAAACTCGAGCAGTCATCCACGAGTCTAACAATGTCAGTAAAAAATATATCTGATCCACCCACCCGTCTTGAGCAAAGCAATCCTTTAGCTGTGTAGGTTCAGTAAGCCTTAAGCCTGACTGACACTGGAGTGTGATTGGCATTTGCCCTGATAGGGATAGGCCTGTGACCCGTAGGCATTTGTTCACTCTTCAGGCCTTGCTCACAGTGGCGGCTCCTCTTCTAAGGCAGAGGTGTGTCGCCCCACTGCTCTTTGAGCAGTGTAAAAAAAGAAAAATAACATGACGTTATCATCATTTTATTTTTCACTGCTGATTCTGAGTCAGGTTAGGGCTGGGTAAGTCTGGCCAGAGCAAGGAAAGGAGTGGTTTGCCAAACCATCATGCGCACTTTGCATGTTCCCCACCAGGCGGTAATGGATAGCCTGGTGAGGAACATGCACAGGCTTCCAGTCCCTCTCTGAGTGCCGAACCATGGCGCTCAGGCCAATCACAACGCTGCTGTAAAGCAGCGTCGTGATTGGCTGGAAGAGTCTGGGTTTATTTTTTTACATCCCCTGCTTGTCATGAATATTTATTTGCATACAGGGTGGAGTGTGTGTCGGACAAAAATAAGGTGTTTACAGGAATTCTATATGTGAGAGTATGGGTAGCATTTGTGGGTGAGTAGGGACAGTATTAGGATTGCAAAACAACAGATTTTTTGAAAAAAATATATGCAGGAGGCATTGAGCTAAGGTGATGGATCAGGCCTTTTCTCTTGCTAGTGCAGGGTGCAAATGTTTGCAGACAGATCACAACTGGCTTGGGACACCAGGCAATCATTGGGCACTGCGAATGAGAGAAGAGGGTGTGGGGGAGGGACTATCAAAGGAATAAAAGAAAGCCATACCTGTAGTATGCACCAAAACGATGGCAGGGTGCATGTTGTAGTCTGGGAGGTGAAATATGGTACAATTTTCATACATCATCTACCACCAAGCCACAGCCCACTACCTGTGCTTGCATCACTGTCTCATATAGCTACAAGCGAGAAGGGGGCAGAGGTCATGAGGGAGATGTGCAAAGTAACAATTTGGATTATTAGAACCATCAATACACAATTCAATAACCAATTATTTTTAACACTAGGCATTCGTAATGTGCCATGGCCTAGTTTCAAATTCCAGTGCCTAAAGGCAAACTTTGTACCAATCAAGGCAATATAATCCCTTATTACATAACAGTAATTAAGAGAAGACGAAAGCATCATGATTGATGACGCGACCTGATCCCCTGGATGTCAAACATCCACATTTGGGTGGCACTACTTAATCAGCCGCATCCCAATTATGATAAAACTTTTATATACGTGTGTGCATTCTTTACAATAATCCAAATCAACATTTTAATCTCCCATCTCTCACTCAAATCCTCTGGTATGGTTACACAGCCTCCTATACCCCATCACTTACAATGATTTAAAAATATTGTATTTTTGTCTATTATCCCATTTAAATTTCATGAAAGATTTTGGGCTCGACCCCTTCTAAACGTACAATTAATAACAAACAAATAAAATGTGGGGATTTTTTTAAAAGTGAAAACCCTTCTTGCTGATTACCTCCTCTGTCTCTAGCTTCATCGTCACATCTTCTCCATTTCTAGCACATTTCTTTATCTCAAACAATCCACTCTAATTCCCTCATTCACATTGTCTTTAACAAAATTGAGGACAATGTTCCTATTTTGAAGTTTTAACTCCACAATGTAACTGGGCAGAGGGGCTAGTAATGTAAAATCGAAATATACTTTGAAAATGGGTATTACAAAGGTAGACATTAATAGCAAAATAAATTATTTTATTGTTCACAAAACTATAAAGGTGGTGGTTCAAGGAACAATGGGAAATATTTGAATAGACTTAACATTATGTTTTGTTTTGCAAACACAGAGTAACTCTGCTCTGTAAGAGTTACTAAAACACATGTAATATGTATGTGCCCCAAGAAATGTCAATGGATTTCAGAACAATGTGTGATTAGAAAGACAATTCATAGAGTATAATTGGGGACCAATCGAGTGATAAAAAAGGGTCTAGTTTTAGATAAAGAAAGTTTCTATCTTTTACCATTCAATGCAGGCAGTTTATCTAGATAACATATAGAATCTGTAGCATTGCAATAAAGTTGCCAGTAGGCTCAGTTTTAAAGTGCTCTAATAACAATTTTACCATAAATACTCAATGATCATTTTTTATCAGGGGGGTGACAGGCTAGGACGACATGCTAGAATTCGGTCCTGGGACTGCAGTTGCCCCACTGGTATTCACAGTGGGTGCTTAGCTCACTGAGATATCGTCCTAGCTTACGATAAACATTTTTTTCTGTGTCAAGCAAGGTGTGCTCAAGTGAGCAGTGTAAACTGTATTCAATTCTGAATCAAGGAGACATCATTCAGGGGGTAATCAATATTCTACTGTTCGTGATCAATGGTCACAAACCTCAGAGAATGGATCACACCTATACGTCATTTAAATATATTTACACAAATTTAATCAGTAAAAATAATGATGGGAAACTATATGTCGAATACTGAAGGACTGTTTCAATATTAATTATACCATTTGCTATTTGTGGTTGTTTTTTATATAGTCGAATAAAACAGGCATCTCTAATTGTGCTAATTAAAAAAGGCCCTTCCGTTTCCTTCTAGTTTCATTATACAGATGAACGGATGGAAAAGGATGGAAATTGTAAGCTTTCGTTATCTCTTTAATCACAACCCCAGATTTATAAGCTTTCTCTCATTTTGACCTGGAGGGATTAAAAAGAAGAAGAAAAAGGTCTTTTGGAAGAGTGGCCTAGTAAATGAAGAGTATGGTTGGAACATGGAATTTCTAACATAAGCAAATGTCACAAGTTAAAACTTTCCATTTGGAAAGGATTTATTTAAAATCTTTTTGTATACGGTGAAACCTGTTCAAGCCTTACACAATGGCTGCATAATCTCCTTAGTTATTCGTAGGATCCGACGCGGGCGACAGCCATACTGTATTCTGAAGCAATTACAATAATCCCTCTGCTGCAGTGAAAGCTTCGAGGTACCTCCTGGAGCATCACTAATGGCGATGCTCTCAGGGGCGCAAAATCCTTAGGTTTTAATACGCTCATGCAGAATAAGCTTTTGCAAAAGGAGTTATACAAATTTACTCTGCCGCTTGTTTCCTAATTTGGAACCTGGCATCTAAGGTTTGGCTGTATAAAAAAATTACACTGGTGCTGAGAGCGCCGCTGAAGTCATGATTTCGTCTTCCATAGGAAAAATATTTATTGTTTTCTAAATTCCTTTCGTGCTGCTTGATGAATTTGCACAAAACTTATTTTAAAAAGTTCATCCATTTTGTGTCCTTTACGGCAAGATTTTAGCAGATTCGTCGCCGTGGCCAAGAAAAAAGGGCAGACTTGGAAGTGCAATTTCCCATTTTGATTCCTAGAGGAATTTTTGCTCTTCGATTCATAAAAAAAGGGTTGAAAGGAAGTACACCAAATTTGGCACAAAGTTAGAACTTAACCATACGAAATGCATTTTTTTGGGATTGGTGTAAATCAATCTAGTAGCTTGAGAAAATGGTAACTAAAGAGGAACTTGGGCATGAAGATGTTCCATTTTAAAAAGAGATGGAATACACATTGCCAGTTAGGGATCTGAAAATATCTGAGGAACCAAGGGAAAAAAACAAAAGAGAGAGAGAGACAAAAAGAGAGAGAGAGCATGTGAGAGAGAGTGTGTGTGTGTGAGAGAGTGAAGTTCCTTCACAGCGGAGTGAAGATGGGGCCATTCGAGAGTCTTAAATGTCTACTTTTTTTTTTTTTAATGGTGTTGATCTGCCACGTTTAGACTTCTCAGAGCCTTTGCACAAATCCTATTGTTCCCAAAACTTGTCCTGCCAAGCAGCAGCTCGAGAGGAGGTGTTGACTGATGGGGAAGCTTGTAGAAATATTGCTGTAGTTTCTTTTCATTTATTGCATTTAATGCGGCATTAAAAGTCTTGATTAGTTACCCGTTGAGAAACAGACTCACTTTAAAACCATGATCCTAGTTTACAAACTTTTTTTTAAATGCGGTGCTCTTTCACGTATGTAGGTCAGGGTCCAGGTACTTCCTTACAGATGGGACAAATATGTTGGTAGTACCAAATAAACACTGGGCCAAGCAGAAGGCAAATCAGTGTTTTAATCTGGCTACCAAATGTATGACAAGCTCTCCAGTAAACACTTCTTAGTACTTCCTAGGGTACTGTAAAGCCAACTCGTGCAGCCTCTTGACAGTCGTGCTCAGGATTACAATGTTTAACTTCCTTAGTTAGAGATTTGTGTCCCAATTTTTGGAAACAGGTTTAACTGACTCTTGTTAACTAGGCATCAGTCTATTCTTAAATGATGCCCATTAGCGGTATTTACTAACCTTCCCTTTGCGGAGAAGCATGACATATGCTAAGTTTCCTAGGAAACTGTTGTAGGTGTTTGAAAAATAGACACTGACAACAGTTTACCAAAACCAGTTTTGCATATACTACAAATATGGGCAACATTCAGTTCTCTGGTATTAGAATTCTTTACCTATCAAATTAAATTTGTAATTGGTTGTCCATCACATTTAAAGGTTTTCTCTTCCGTGTTCTTTCATCACACATGTGAAATTTTGGGATATTAGTCAAACACTTTCTGCAGCAGTTACATCTGTATCTTACAACTGTAACTCAAGTCTGCAAAAGAATGTGTGGAAAGCACTTAAAATATGTGTATATACCCAGTTACATCTGAGTGGATGAGCCCAACATTTGAATGGCATTTCCTTAGCCAGTCACTCCTCTGAAACACACCAGGAAATGTCCACAGGCGACACGTAAGAGAAAACTTAAGAGTACATAAGTTATGCATTCTGGAGTAAATTACACGCGCTTAGTTCGCCAACATACCTACTTTTTTTTGTAACTTTTGCAGTCACAATGTAACTTAGACAAGTGTATGTTACGCCCATTTATAACCACAAGTCATCTGTAAGTCTAAAAAAATGTTTTTCTGAATCAGACCATTTGAGATTTTTAAATAAAAAATGATAAATCCCACTACTTCCTTCCTGTAGTCCATCAAGGAACTTGTGGTTTTCCACTTTGTTACTCACACTGCATTAGTTTAGCACCATTCACACAAACATTGGGAAACTGTTTGAAAATTTAAGGTCAACATTTTTTAGTTTGTTATTGTTAACGAAAAATGTGGACGCACTACCTTTAGCCCTAAATATATGAAACGGAATAACACTATTTTAAAAAGGTATCTCATATAACTATAAACAAAATGCTTTCATTGAAATAACTTCGAAGAAAAGCAGTCCTTAGATCCAAAAGATTATTTTGTATGTCAAGAGAAAAACACTACTTTGGCATTTCCTTTGTGGCTACATGTAACAAAGACAAGAAAGTCAGGATAATTTAATGTCACAAGATAAAATTATGATACAAACAAGAGGTGAAAGTGTGCAACCTTCTCTACAACGAGTGAGTGTCTGGGGAACAGAGAACTGCATCTCCTCATTAACAGATCATAAACTCAAATGACAGAGGGGTACATGGTTTAACACAGCTCCATTGCAAATACTATACCAGTGCATTTCATTAATAAAAAAAGAACCTCAACATACCAATGAGCAAATCACCCTTATTAAAGAACTTCAACGTACCAAACAAAAAATGACACCTCGGCGACAATTTGCACTAAATCCTTGGATCATTACCACTCAACCCAGTTTAGTGATATTTAGCTACAAACAGATCACAGTATATAACAGGGCTTTCAATTGCAAACACTTTAGACATTGTAGAAGAGCAAAACCTAGCTGGTAGGCATGAGTTAAGTTAGAGCTGCCAAGCGCCGGTGGTGGGAGAGGTGGGGGTTAGACTAAAGAAGCACCTTTTTATAACCTACAAGATTTTTTAACAAACATGTTTTAAGTACATTATGTTACCCTGTCTGTGCTAGTCTACCAGCCTCTTCATCATACGATAGCCTTTAAATGGATAGTTCAACGTTCACAACAATTTTGGCCACAACTAGCAGATTGTTGGTTTACAAACTTCACTACTCCTCAAATGCCAAAGGGTTGCTTCTTTCTAGGGCTGAGGTTATCAGAGACCTTTTCATTTTACTAAAATCATATGTATAACCTACTTCCATATATGGGTTTTCAGCCAGTCCTCTTCATCCATTGGTCCGTTATTGTGACACTCACATTTTGACTCCACCCACTACAGCAGACAGCATTGGGTAACGAGTCAGCACACATTAGCCATCGGCTAACTTTGCAGTGAGTGACAGCATTCCGCCCTTTCCCAAGCAGCACATCACACAAAGTAGTTCCTTTCGGGGAACAGCCTTTACAACGCGGGCATTGCCACGCGCTGCCATTACTACGCTGCTTTTACAACGCATGTCGTTTCAACGACTTGCGCTGGAGGGCGCTGTTGGACAAGGAATAGTTAAATTTTCTATTCCAACACCTTCCCTACTGTAACGTGGGCTGGAGTTGGAATAGAAAACTAAACTATTCCACTATCCAGCGCTTACAGCGCAAGTCGTTGTAACAACTTGCGCTGTAAAAACAGCATTGTAATGGCACGCGTGGTAATAGCCCGCGTTGTACTGTCATACAACCGTTCCTTTCAGTATCTTGGACAACTACGGCAAAGTTGGATTTTTGAGACCAGAAAATATGCTTGCTTTTAGCCTTTTTTTGTTAAGATTGATAAGTGCCCCTGCAGCTTCCCCAAAAATAACGCTTTGCAAAAACCATTACAAAACAAACCTTGACAAAGCCAAATAGCTGGCAACCAACAGCAGACTTATGGACTTTGCTGATACTTGTTTAAACATCTCTGCGTTGTTGTGAGATGTCTAAATTAAATTTGATAGGTGAGCATTTCATTTACAGTCAACGTGCATCAACATAAACCAGACTCCACAATGGAACAGTGCTGGCCAATTTATTAAATCAAATGAGAGCAGCAGACGTACTGAGCAACACATCTCAAAACAGCATAGTTAATGCAGGAAAGGGAAGAGTGACAATTTCCTTCCTGGGAACCGAGTGAACATGGTCATTATTCAGACTGTCTCTTTTCTTTTAAAACTTTTAGGCCTTAGCACGCTTTGGGATAATGTAATGCGGCCATTAACAGGCCAGGCAAGTACATACAAGTAGCCCACTCCGTTCACCCACTGATGAAATATTTCCTGACAGCACATATCCCATCCCGCCTGACGCCAGGCTCGGAGGCAAGGGCTGCCTTGGGGGAGGGACGCTAAGCTGATGAAATCAAAGGCAACACCACCGCAACTTCTGAAGCCGTGAGTAACTCCGGGAATGGAAAGGGACACCAACATGAACCATGCAAAACTGAAAACCTTGGTCTTAATTTAGCCACTCTGTAAACGAGCTGAGGAGGGCCTGTTGTTTGATGTAATAATAAAATGTGTGAGTTAACCTGCTGTTAGCTCAAGTTATTGTGTCGTTGAGAATGGGAGAGATGCTTTTCTAGTCGGATGAAAAATGGCCACATTTCTAAACAGGGAATGGCCACATTTCTCAAAGTCAGGAGCTCGAAATATGTCCAAAGATGAAAGGTTTTTGGAGGGAAAACTAAAATATACCATTCGAGGGGTGATCAGGCACTGGGCATACAGCACTGCAAGCAATTGCACGAAGTGGTCAGACTTCTTTAATGTGCCATAAAGCTACTATAGGTATTAAAATATGAAGAGGTGCGGATAATATCGCCTTAAATACTTCTACTTGGAAACCTAGGCACAGGAAGATATGGGAAGCACTTGACTCCACATCTCAGGTCTTTAAACCCCATGATTTACCAACCTCAGAAATAGATATAGTCTCGCTCATCTGTGGTCCCCTCACCACACACGCTTGAACGACCAGGATTGTATAATGGCTCCTTACCAGAATAAGGTAAATTTGATAAGCCTCCCAACATCAGTCAATAAGTATGCTAACTCATAAGCAGGCCCTTTGACCCCTAGCGTAGTCTTACTCTTCTTCTATTCTTACTCTCTCCTACTTTCTCCTTTACTATCCTTATCTTTTCAGGTAGTAGTAATAGTATTAGTGTTGTTGTTTCTACTCTCTCTTGACTTTTCCCAGGCTGATAAGAGGATAGGGATATTTAACAGAACTATCTACGTTAGGGTTCACACGTGTCTTTCTTTCTTCTTTAACACAGTCTGGTTGGATACAATTGGTCTACGAATCATCGCTCACTATGTAAACATATGTGAGCTACTGTACACTAGTATGCAACTGTTACGCCATTACGAGTTCCAGGCTATGTACTCTGTAACTGGAGGTCCCACGGTGACATTAACTATATGCTGAGCTCACCATGCAATGTTTGTATCTCCATCAGATCTGTTAGCCAATTTATTTAACCGACAGCACTGTAATACTCGTAAAACTACTCATATATCTTTATCAAAGGTGCTTTGATGGAACCCTGTACTTCTACCCCTCTATTCTGTTTCTTTTATTTATTTTGTGTCTGAAAAACCAATAAAGCTTTTGAAATCTAAAAAAACTAAAAAAAAATATTAAGAAATATGTTCAATGCAGGAAGTATAAAACTCCCAAAAATGCATCTTTTTCGAAAGAGCGTTCATCAAGTGTAGCCTACTTTGTCATAGAGGCTATTCCAGTATGAACTGTGAGGGCCGATGAAGGCCGCATTAAAAAAAAAATGGTATGTCTGGAAAGGCTAGACAAAAAAAAAAGTGGTGGCAATGCCAGTCGTTTTGAGGCTTTTTGGGGTTAAAATGATGTTTGTAAATTAAAGTAACGTTGAAGATGTGGCGCAGGACGGCCGCAGCGGATACTTCTTTCTCACAAAGAGTGGAGGTTGCGCAGGGCTGCCCATGCTGTACCTAAATTTGCATATTCTTCAAGTTTGGGGAATATCTTGTCTGTGTCCAAAAGAAAAAAATATATAAAAATTGTACTATTGAAAGGAGGTGGGTACGGGGTAGAGGATGGCAGAAAAGCTGTGCAGGGCCAGAGGCACAGGGCGAAGACATAATCGAAGTAGGTTCCTAAGGGAGTGGTGGTTCCTTTGGGAGAGTAGTAGGGGTGGAGAGGCAAGTCAAGTCTGCTTAGTAGGTAGCAGCAGTGCAAGACTTGCTTCTTTGCAGAGGAGAAACTTCAAGGTGGCAGCAGTGCAAGCTTTGCTCCATCACACAAAGCTACACCTCTGCCGGTATGGCGGTAGCTTCCTTCCGTCTGAGAAGTTCAGATAGCAGTAGCAGCCAGTGTCCTTGCAAAGTGGCGGGAAGGGAGGGATCGGGGACAACGGACAACCACAAAACAAATTATAATAATAAAGAACGTACCTGTCACTCCAACGCTCCTCTCTGGCTCAGTGCACTGCAGGAACAGGCTCCCAGAATCCCCTGCAGCCAATCCTGGCAATGCTCTCATGCTGAAAGCAGAGTCAGGATTGGCCGGAGCGCTCTGAATCTGCGCTGCCAGGTAGACTTGAAGCCTGTGCCTGCTGTCTCCAACCCAGAAGCGCAGCCCACGTTGGAGACAGCTCCAGTGCGCATGATGGTTTGGCCGTACTAAGACGGCCAGCCAAACAGTCATGCACACTGACAAGTGCACCTACCACTCCCCCTCTGCCTGTCTTCCCCATGGCCCGACCCTGGACACGACGCTAAGGGGAAAAATAAAACTATAATAAAACCACTGGTTTATTATTGTTTTCTTTTCCATTTTTTGGGCTGCTGGCAAGGGTGGCAACGCTCCTCCACCATAGCGGATGAGCCGCCACTGTCAGATAGTGATGCAAAAGCAATGCAAGCTTCCCTTCCTTCGTACAACACTGGCATGCAGCAAGAGTACAACTCACATTATTTCACAGCCCAACAACAACTATGGCCACTGTGCATTGGCACAAGGAACGGCGGAAGACAGACCAGGCATTGGGGCAAGGACTCAGGAGGAAAAGGATCCACCAGGAGGTGGCTTGTGACATAGGGGTTACCCGACTGACTGGCATGATCCCTTTTTCACAGGACACACGGAGCGGTGGAGTACCTGCAGGAGGCAGGGAAGTAGGGCTAGGGAGCAAGGGGAAGGAGATGAAGATACAGACAGCACACCGGGGGCACGGTATAGAAATTCATAATGAGGATATGATTCAAGTTAGGAAGCTGGTGCTCACGGGTAATGGGAAGATGGTCTTACAGGGAGGTAACGCCCGGTTGACTTGGGAAATACGTTATGTACATATTACTTTCCCATAGTCCCTATCAGGCAGGAGACCAGGGCCAGGCTGGGTAGGGGGGCGTTGGGACACAGGCAGCACATTAGCACAACTGCATAATGGCTCAGACTGCCAGAGACACAGCACCAGTACCATATACCACCCACTTAAGTTCATGAGTAGGCCACCACTTCAATGTAGACTTCAGATCATGGGTCATATCTGGGAACATGTTGCTGCTCCCTTGAACATACACAGAATATATTATACTGTTACAAACAAGACTGCTGCAATGTGATAATCAGGGACTTTTTACACATGTTCTCCATGCGCTCTGGTTAAAAACACTGGATTATTCTTGCATTCAGCTTTGCTTCCTGGCTAACTCAATTTCTCTTCTCTGGAAGTTTAGTGACATCTCGTTTACGATACTGTTCTCCAGGTACAGAAATGCGAATATTTTTAGTATTTATTCTTGGCATCATTAGCCTCTGGGTTAATGACCATGCTAAACTATTTTGCACAGGGATTGGTGGAAGATATCCACAATTGTGGCTTCGTCCAACTAATATCGACCCCCACTCAGGCGGCAAGGCACACCCCTCAAAATTCACACAAATATAGGTCTCTTTCCTCTTAAAGGATCATGCCATCGCCCACATCTTCACACTGAGGAAGTTCAGAAAACATAGGGAAATCACTGACTGGAAACCTGAAAACTGTCCCAATGACGCCCACCCCTACGCCTACTATGAGGATGAAATAGCATTTCCAGCCCCCCTCAGACATTGTATCATGAACAAATGCAGCAACAAATACCACAAAATCTATCAAAATAACCATAAAAAATGGATTTCTGATGACGTCAGTGTAACTTTGAGTTAAACAAGGCCTCATCATGGAAAAACTGGCCTGCCAGAGTTCAGACTGTGGTTTCGAACTGGCCGTCACCCACAAATTGAAGACTTACTTCTGCCTTCATACAACGTATTGCAATTTTGCTCAATGTCTCCCTCACATTCAGTGGAGCTCAGCAGGAACTGAAAGGAGCCACTTTCACACCACTGCTACAAGATCAATGTTGTTACGATGACCTTGACAATTAAACAGAGAGTCACAGCATTCCCAAACTTTGAAAGTCCCCAAAAAACTTAGCGAACAAGGGTGAAGAACTTCCCTTTATGGACCAAGGTCCGGCCTGTACCTAGAGGTCTACACAGCATTGAGCAATAATATTCATTTAATTACTCTTGAAAGCTTCCAAAACAGTGGTTGTTTTGGGCTTGGAGATGCCAGCTGTCACGCCTACCACGTCAATGTTGACCCAACCTCAACCTTCATGGCCAATTCACTATCTGGGGAGCATATCCCACGAACAGCTGTATTTTATCTTCCAGATCAATAGTGTGGCCAATAATGTATTTTTAGAGGATCAAAAGAACCGTAGGATCCTTCCTTCACTGTGTTGTCAGACCACCATAGTTCTTCGCAACATCAACTCTAAGTTTGACAAGTACAATAGCCACACAACTAAAACACTTAGCCAACTCCTCTGAGCAGAGAACTATACACACTCAGACAACGTCAAACCATCATAAAATGGCGTCTTTGAATTTGCTCCACTACTACCGGGAAATCAGACCGTAAAATGTAAAGCATTTTGTTTTGTACTCAAAACTATGTATTTTTATGACCCTAGCCATAACATGCCACCCTCCAAAATGAGGTAGCACCCCTTCTTTGGGATAATTTTTCAATCCCCATTGAATTCCCAACTTGCGGCACACTGATTAGACAATGACTAGCAAGTACCACGAAGAGCTGCACACACATTTCTTCTACAAAGCATCTGGTTTCACCCGAGCAACCATCCACAGGGCACCTGATGACTTATTCTACTTGAATGTATGTTATGTGTACAAGAAGTGTGGAAAGTGCATTACTACTCACGTATGCATAGCCAAAAGGACACTACCTTGTGAGCAGTTTCCTAACCCCCATTACTTTACCTTGGTTTTTCTCATAGCATTGCTGTTAGTATCCCCTTTGTCCCAATCTAATTTATTTTTTTATCTACATATTGTAAAAGTGTACACCTATGTAAATCTTAACTATACACTTACTCGCTGATTCAGCTTCAGAGCCCCAGCATAGAGTACACATACATGCTTCACACTCTCTCCCAGGCATAAGTGAGAATTGTATCTCGGAGAAGTTTTGGTGATCTGTCACCCCCCACCTTATAGGTTTTTGGAACAGATACACTATTTTGAGAACTAAGAGAACCCCCTCATGATCCACTGTGGTGGTAGCTTCCAACCACAAGGAATTAAGGTAAATCTAACATGGTAACGTGGTATAAATGAGACACATTAGACATTTGACAAGGTGATGGGAAAAAGATGAGAACAAAGCATGCAAATGCCCAAAAATGGAAGTCATTTTGTCCTTTTTACCAAAAATAGGCACTGGCTTTTAAATGATGACAGCAGTCAGGTGTGGCTGTGCTCCAACAAAAAATGTGCTGGGTCGTGAAGCTAGGAAGCCATGTATATAACAATAGAAAACAGACTAAGTGGAGCTATCTTGCCATCAGTCCTCCAAATACATCTGTCTATTAGATCAAGAGGCTACTGGGTATGTCACGTGACCCTTAGCCAACCAATGAAAAGGAACTAAGTCCAGGAGGTTATACAAAATGTATAACTTTGTTTGCGTCCACGTGGAACCCTAAGAAAAGAAACACCATGGTTTCTGGGGTCAGGTATATAATTGTAGACTTAGTGCAACACAACCTTTATTTTTGGTCTGCAAATGCAGAATTACTAGGTTTGAAAAATGTTAAGTACATTCCGAAAAAGGAACGGCTTCAGACCATGTGTTTACAGAGGAGATAACGACCACTTGCAAGCTAGCAAATGTGATCCTAAAGGGAGTTACCTCACCCTGCTGGAATCCCAAATTATAAAGCAGCAATATGCAGGCAATAGTTTCTTGGTTTTGCTTTCAAATATAGGACATGGGTGGAACTTGCTGTCTATCCTTACAAGCTTTTTTTTTTTTTTAAACAAAATTAAATTCGCTTTTTAAAGAAGTTTAAAAAGTACTTGTTTCAGGCTTAGAAATAAAAATGTATTTCTGTAATAATGCCATGCGCTGCTTAAATTCCTTATGTTAAAACCCTCCACTTTCTAAAACAATGTATGCAGAATCGTACATTTTCATGGAAAAACGTTGCAAATCAGATAACTTCCATCGCTGGCAAAAAAAAAAAAATCCCAAAGTTGCACGAATTGCTCTTCAGACAGTGTTTCCTAAACAACTCGTACATACACGTGTGAGGCTGATTTAAAGCACGGTCACAAGAAACTAGCGCTGCTTTAAAAAGCCACGAAGCGCTGCGACTAGACTATAGATTAAATAGAGCTAAGAACGTGTTTTAGATTTTTTATATATATCAAAATAAATACATATACTGCGCGTACTTTGTTAAACACACGAAACCTGCAAAATATAAGTTTGTATTGTACATTTTCTCAAAAAAGAACCGTGGTGCAAGGGACAGTATCCTAACTCATGCCATACTTCAACTGAATTTAAAAAATACACACAAGCACATAGAGGCACTTATTTGTACAACGCTGCGCTATAATAGTGCTCACACTCACGCTTATCACACACTGCGGAGGCTTACCTTTTTGTAGCTGGCAGGGGTGCCCAATCTAGAGAGCTCGCCGAGTAGTACCTTCATTCCATCACTGTCCATAGTCAGTGGGCAACCCTTCAAATCCCGGCATTACCACACACAGCCGGTGCCAGGAATGACCTCACCCGGAGATCAGGGGTCCCTCTGCTTCCTCCTCTGGCTTCTCATTGTGCTGGGTCTCCCGGGTCGGATGTGAGCTCACAGCCTCGGTGCCCTGGTCCCGGGCAGCGGCGGTGCGTACCCGCCCTCTCCCGCGCCCTGGCGCGTGGACAGCTGCCCGACTCTGCACTTAGGAATGGATTCCAGCCCGGCACGTGGGCCTGTCAAAAGCTGTGTCTCCCCAATGTCAGGTATCACCTCCCTCTGGACGGTTCTCACGGCTGGATCCCTGGCAGCTCCAGGCCTCTGTGTCCTAATAAAGTAAGGGTCGTTTCTCGAGTGAGTGCTCCCTGGGCACAGAGTGGTGGCCCCCTGCAGGTGTGAATTGGTCAGCAGCAGGCTTCCCCTGAACCGCTTCAATGGAGGCTAAAAATAGGTAGCAGAGGCTTGCCCAGCTGACACTGCTTGTGGGCAACCACTACTCCGGATTGCACAGGCTATGGGCCCCTCCTGGGGGAGGGGGGAACATCCTTTACAACGCAACTTTTACCACGCAGTGCCTTTACGACGCAACTATTACAACGCATGTTATTACAACGCATAGCGCTGGGGGGCGATCTAGGATAGGGAATAGATTTAATTTACTATCCAACACCTTCCCTACTATCCACAGGGACTGGAGTTGGAATAGTAAATTAAACTATTCACTATCCAGCACCCCTTAACGCTATGCGTTGTAACAGCATGCGTTGTAAAAACTGCGATGTAAAGGCATGCGTGGTAAAACCATGCATTGTAATGTCATACATCCCTCCTGGGCACTACCACTCAGACGGACCCCATTACGCACACTATACGTTTACCTTTGACTTTATATGTGCCTATGTTAACCATATGTATGTGTGTATATAGGTTGATATTGTATAGATTTTAAGTTGTATTATATTACATTATATAATAGACAATCATGTAACATGGTCTGTTATTACCGTTATAGCTATTTTCTGCTGAAAGCGGCCTGTGAATAGTACTAAATATGCAAGGCTAAAACCCGCTTTCACGTTCTCTTTAAGCTAAGACAAGAAAGTTTAGGGTTTGGTATTTTTCTGCATTGGCGACACATATTTCATGTTTGCTGCTAGGAGCTAGCTAAATAAAAACTCTAAAATAGTATCTTTACCATTCTTGAGTCAGAAATTTGTAAGAGTGCACTGCCGACCACATGGCACAGCCAGTAGCGGCTGGTGACATTTGAAAGTGGTGAGGCATAAAAGTTCTAGATGGGTGCCCAGTGGCTGGCGAGTGAGCGAGCCTGATCATCAAAGGAAGTTTGGGGGTGTTCTCCCCCGAGAAGTTTTTGAAAAAAAGAGTGAGCAAATAGTGCATTTTCAAGCATATTTGAGAAAGCCAGAAGTGACTTTGGCAAGAATTTCTGGCAAACAATGAGTAATTCCTCTCCCAGTCCGTCCGCTCCTAGAAACTGACCCTAAGTAAGTCAGTATGTAACCTAAAAATGATTAATTTTGATCTTTCAAAAAAATAAAATAATCCCTGGCATGGCAAAAAATATCCTGCTGCTGCGTGAGGCAGTGAGAGGCGTTTGTCGCAGCTGGGGAAAACGGCCAGGCTCGTAGCGGATGTCTTCCCAGTGCGTTATTCAGGGACATCTTAAGGATTTTGGGAGCCCTGGTCCAAACATATTCTGGGGGCCACTCTTAAGGATAGCTTTGAATTTATGATACAATTTCAGCTTATTCATGCCCAGTTGTCCAGGTGACTCACAGTGCACAGGCACACTCATCCAAATTCTAAATGTGTTTACATCTAATATTCAGGACTAGTGGCGTTTGTTTTCAATATTGTAAAACAACAGCAGCTCGCTAACATTAATGCAAATAATCTCTATGACCCCTCCCAGTTCCCATTTGTGAGGGCCTGCTTTCCAAAAGAAACCTTTTTTTAACCCCTTGCATGCTGGCGACGGCCCCCAGCCATCATGCACCCGCCCACTCGCGATTTTGCCGCACAGGCGCAGAATCGTGGCCGCATGGAAGGGGTTAAAGATGTTGCATGAAAAACAAACACAACATTTCTCTGCAAAATGTCTGTAATAGACTCCACACCCACAGTAAAAATTAAGGAAACTGTATTTAAAACAGTTTCAGATTTTTTTTGCCGTAAAAGGAAACGTCTCTGGCATTATCCCAGCTGAGCTGGTATTCCATAGCCCGGTGGGCCTCGGCTTGTCATTGCGCAGTGTGGACTTTTGAAAGGGTATGTCTGAGGGGTCCTCATTGGCAGCTTTGAACAATGCAGCCTCGGGAGGTACAGGGCTTATTCTCTGCCTGCCCAAGGCTGCCTGGAAATATGACGCTGCCTGGTGTTATTTGTGGGCGGGCCCCCAAGAAAACCAAAACAGTGACTACCGGGTTGGCACCAGGTCAGCCCGGTTTACTAAACTTTAAAGTGACACATGCGCCAAGCGCATGTGTCACAACTTCACAAGAACTTGCCTGCCTGTCCTGCCTGACGCCGGTGCCTGACTCAGTGCGTCACAGGCAGTAAGGCAGCAGGACTGGGGCAGGCTTCTGCAATTGTATTAAAATGGTAAGTAACATTGCTACTGTTGTTACTTAGCAATATAAAACAAATGCGGTATGCGGATGCTGGACAGCGCGGAAATAGGGTGAGCACAGTCCCCCGGCCAATAGAAGGAAACCGCCCCTGAGTACAGTATTTGCTTTGTTTTTATGAAACCACCCTGTGCAGTGTCAATCGTCTGGCATGAGAATCGAGCTGCATGAATTCAAATAAGTAAACACCACACAGTGAGCAATTCATTTGACTCCGATAAAGAAATGAATCTATGAAAAACAACTGGTCTAGCGTCACAGCAATCTCAATGGCCTTTTGTTTACAATTTGCACAGTGCGGGCTTTTGTTCAACCCACTTCAACTATTGACCTGTTTGGGTCAGTTTTGTCCAGACTTTTCTTTCACAGAATAAACCAGTTGTATTTTAGTCTGACAATCCTGCTTTTGGCTGTTTGGAGTATCATTTTACCTCCTAGAAAGTGCAATGCTTAAGGGGACGAATGTACACTCAGCCATCGGACTTTTTATCATCTTTAATTCTATCTCTTACAGGATTTGTTTACAAAAAAATAATCCTTTTTAGGTCTAGCCTGGGCAGCGCTTGTGCTGCTCTGCGAGGCAAGCTGTATCCATATAAGGACTTGAAGCTCCACCCACTTTCCATCTATATTTTTCATTGGCTTGTGTCATTGTCCACTGTAAACTGTGGGTTTTCATTGGTCGATAGGCTTAGTAGTCCCTCCTTAGTATCACCTTGTACCGTTTTGTAACCTCCCATAAGGACGCCCACTGTTACTTGTGTTGTTACTCAGTAGGCTTTATTTATAGAATACAAGCACTATTTTCTCAAATAGCTTTGTCCTGCCTGCAATCTCTCCTAACTCTTTTAAAAATAATCTTTATAGCACGGTGCTGAAAGCCTTTGCAATGCAATGGGTCTCGAATTTGCGAGCGTTTAAGCTATTGGCTTTGGAAATGACAATGCTTTTTATTTATCACTTTTAAAAAACAATACATCGATAAATGGCATTGTCATTTACAATGCCAATAGCTCAAACTCTCGTAAATGTGAGACCTATTGCATTGCATTTTGTTTGCTATTTTTGTCGGTGCAGGAGGCACGTTTAGTGCTTTTATCTGGCCTGAAATGTGCTCCTCGCCCTATTGTGGCCGTCAAATGTTTTTTTCTCCTTTTTTGCATAGACAGGTGTTCTGTTCCCAAGGTTGTGGTCCAGAGTCTTGTAAGAGGAACCGCAAAAGCTGCTACTATGCAAGTATTTGGCCAATCATTTTGGCCCATCTTCCTTTATTGGCTTTGCCAATGCTATGCCAATCAAACCCCTCCTCTGAGGTCCAATTAATGCACATACGCAAACACTATACATTTTTTTTCTTTTCTTATTTTTAATTATTTTGTTTTTTCTTCACATATGTATGGCCAGCAGAGATCTTGGAGCCTTGGTGGAAATGGAGAAACGAGAAACTCATCCAAATATTCTGGAACATCCTTCTGCTGCGGCTTCCTGGCAACCAAACTCTGTAGGCAAGCCCTCTGGATAGGGGTACACTTCATCGGGTGAAGGCTGAACCCCTTTCCGTGGTAGCGAAACAATTTTGGTGCTGCCTTGTATGCTGCGAGTTTCTACTCAGCATAATGTTGTACCTCTTCCAATAATTACACTGGCAGAGCATTCCAGTATTTTGAGCAGCTAAATGTATAAGGGAGTACAGATGATCAATCAAGGTGAACAAAACAGGCATTGGTAAAGTCAGCAGTTCTGCTGGTTTTATTGAGCTAAAAAATACAAATACAGGCATGAATAAATTAGGTTTGCATGAGTTTGCATGATAAAGCTAGCCCTCCTGTTTGTGCTTTCCAGGTAAGTTTCTTACATAATTTTTTTCTGTAGAGTTTTATATAGCGCAAACTAGACCCAAAGGTATCAGAGCGCTTTACATGAGCACCAGTTGCGTTACAGACGGACACGTTCATTTTTTGTTAGGGACGGGGAGGTTAAGTGATTTGCTCAGAATCACAGGATGCTGAGCGTCCCTGCCGAGACTCAAACCCGATTCCCCAGCTTCGAGGTCGATCGCTCTAGTCGTTAGGCCACATCCTCTCCCCGATACATTGTCTAATGAGCACCTAATGACCTTTCGGGGCTGTGTCCCTTTCATATTTCACAATGAAAGAATGCAAAAAACCTCCTCACCTATAACAATAAATAGGGGGAGGAAAAAAACACAAATTCATCAACATCATACTTTGAATTCGTAAATAAACAATCTTATAGTTTGAATTATAACTGTCACACAATTTCTGCAGTTTTTTTCGTGCTTAAAGTAGAAGATTGTTGCCATTGGCATGAAGATTATGTCGGAAAAAATGCTAAATGCAGAAAAATCACATTAAAAACTATTTTACAGAGGTAATTAAAAAGCATGCAAGGCTGGGAGATTTTTGCAGCACTTCCTATTTTGAAGGAAATCTACTTCCGGTCATGTGTCTTGCCAAGTTCCGAGCTTTGAGCTGCAAACCACTTAAATAAATACAGGCAACACACATCATGTGTTATGGCGGCACGTGCTGCGCCTTTTCTGCATATCACACATTCAAAAACTAATTTTGGCATTTCTTCTTAAAGGGTGTGAAGGAGTGAGGGGTTAATGAACGGTTCGTTCCGCGAAGAATGGGGCCTGTCATAGGTTTACTACAGCAAAGAACCTCAAAAAATTATAAAGGAAACTCGAGGCCTTAGCCTGACACTTGAGTGTCTTTCATGTAGCTCAACCTTGGCCCAATTTTCAAACGAGGGCCTGCTTAAGTGATCAAATGAATGATGAAAGAAAGACCCGGAACCAAAACTGATTTAGATCAAACCTGTCTAGATGTAAAACCGGTTAATGTTACATCAAAAGATCCCACAGCCCGCCTATGACCTTAAACCCTTTTAAGTGAGGCAAAAACACAATACCTATTCCGTCTGCGGTGTATTCTCAGATTCTCTGTACAAGCCAGAAAACACAGCTGCATTTATGGCAACTTGCAACCTGTCTGGGATTGATGATTTAGAATCAAGGCCCTGCGTGGAGTCCTGTTGCAGTAGTATGCCAGTTGTACATGTGTTCTGGACGTAGCGTGGACATAGTATCAGGGGTACAAAGTGCTACACGTATTTTATTATATAATAAAAGTTTGTACCAATGACTTCAAAAGCACTGGCAAAGCCAATAGGTTTGGCTTGTTAGGTCTTCACCGTGTTTTTGCTAGGCCTGGGCGTGAAATTCTGCTCGCAAGTTTCTTCCTCGCTTGCCAACGTTAAGTTGGCGAGTGCAACCAAGGAAAAACGTTATCCAGACTTCCCTGCGAGATTTCTCAACGCGGGCTGTCGCGGATGGCTGCTGCCGCTCGCGCTGAACTTCTACTTGAATGGTAGAAAGAAGCAGCGCCCTCTTGCGCTGCGCATGGTGCTGTTCGTGCTGATTTTCCAGTGTGGAACAAAGACCTGGAGCTAAAAATCAGCACGAATGGTGCAACCTCATGGCATTCCGCCGCTTGAGCAACTCTGCGCGGAACTAAACGAACTCCGCCCAAGCCTAGTTTTTGCACACACATGCAAAAGGCATTAGAATTTTCAAGTTATTAAAATGTAAAAATCCAAAACAATCCATATCCATCTATATCTATGCAAAAAATTGACCTAACTCAAAAATGTATAAGAAAAAAACTTTACAGCAGAAAATAAAAGTATTATGTGACCCACCAGCCTTGATACCAAAGTTGTCTACTTTTAAGTGACAATGCAACAAAGTGGGGTGACCCACTGCCCCATGCTATATAGTGGATTGAAACAAAATGTGAATTATACAGTATATGTACTAATATATAGTCACCTAAAAAAACGACAGTTTAAGTGTGCTGTTATGGTTACAAATTAAAACTGAGAAATTACTGAACTTTGTGAGTCATGGTTAGAACCACAATACATAAGACACAATTGCCAGGTAAACCATGGCACACACCAAATGCAATGCTCACGACCCCTCCCTTAATGAAATGGATCCAATTACAAATGTTATACATCATGTTAGACGCTACTTTTGACCTGCTTGATTTTGTGGTTCCTGCTGCTGCTGGCGCTTTCCAGCTCCTGACGCTCCTGACGCCTTACCTCGCGGAACCCGCTCCGCGGGTCCCGCAGCGCTGTGTGTGTCTCTTCTGGACCTGGGACTACACCTGTGGGTGCGTGCACGTGGGCAGGGCTGCGAGCGTCAGGTCCGGGACTCCATATCCCAGGATCCCTGGTAAACCCGAGCCTGAGTCACCTAGCCGCTCTCCCTGCTCGCCCCGCCCCACCAATAACTTTTAAAGCTTCTGCCTACCAAACGGACCTGGGACGCTACTTTTGACCTGCTTGATTTTGTGGTTCCTGCTGCTGCTGGCGCTTTCCAGCTCCTGACGCCTTACCTCGCGGAACCCGCTCCGCGGGTCCCGCAGCGCTGTGTGTATCTGTTCTGGACCTGGGACTACACCTGTGGGTGCGTGCACGTGGGCAGGGCTGCGGGCGTCGGGTCCGGGACTCCATATCCCAGGAGTCCTGGTAAACCCGAGCCTGAGTCACCTGGCCGCTCTCCCTGCTCGCCCCGCCTCACCAATAACTTTAAAAGTTTCTGCCTACCAAACGGACCTGGGACGCTACTTTTGACCTGCTTGATTTTGTGGTTCCTGCTGCTGCTGGCGCTTTCCAGCTCCTGACGCCTTACCTCGCGGAACCCGCTCCGCGGGTGCCGCAGCGCTGTGTGTGTCTCTTCTGGACCTGGGACTACACCTGTGGGTGCGTGCACGTGGGCAGGGCTGCGAGCGTCGGGTCCGGGACTCCATATCCCAGGAGTCCTGGTAAACCCGAGCCTGAGTCACCTGGCCGCTCTCCCTGCTCGCCCCGCCTCACCAATAACTTTAAAAGTTTCTGCCTACCAAATGGACCTGGGACGCTACTTTTGACCTGCTTGATTTTGTGGTTCCTGCTGCTGCTGGCGCTTTCCAGCTCCTGACGCCTTACCTCGCGGAACCCGCTCCGCGGGTCCCGCAGCGCTGTGTGTGTCTCTTCTGGACCTGGGACTACACCTGTGGGTGCGTGCACGTGGGCAGGGATGCGAGCGTCGGGTCCGGGACTCCATATCCCAGGATTCCTGGTAAACCCGAGCCTGAGTCACCTGGCCGCTCTCCCTGCTCGCCCCGCCCCACCAATAACTTTAAAAGCTTCTGCCTACCAAACGGACCTGGGACGCTACTTTTGACCTGCTTGATTTTGTGGTTCCTGCTGCTGCTGGCGCTTTCCAGCTCCTGACGCCTTACCTCGCGGAACCCGCTCCGCGGGTGCCGCAGCGCTGTGTGTGTCTCTTCTGGACCTGGGACTACACCTGTGGGTGCGTGCACATGGGCAGGGCTGCGAGCGTCGGGTCCGGGACTCCATATCCCAGGAGTCCTGGTAAACCCGAGCCTGAGTCACCTGGCCGCTCTCCCTGCTCGCCCCGCCCCACCAATTAACTGTTAGACCAGAGATTACATTTCACTTCAGCCTTACAATTTTGACAGGGATGGCAACGAATGTAATACTATTTATTGGTTTGCTTTTAGGTGTGGTTGTATATTCGTATAAATATTGTGAGAACATAAGCATTGCATTTGGGGTGCCAGCTATGGTTGGGATGGCTATGCATGGCTGAAGTGGGGGTTGACAACCATCCACTGTATGCAGCAAACATCGCTGCGTTGCCTGGCCTGTAGCCAGGCTCCATGGTCAACTCACCAGGAGTGGCCAAATCCCTCTGCTCACGGCCTTTAAATCAACACTGAAGACATAGTGCACTGAAAAAGCAGAGGACAGGCTGGATTATGCACCGACTATCAACTGACTATCAATTGACTGAGTCTTACCGCATGAAAACGCTTCCCTCATGATCCCCTCCTCAATTCCAACTTATTATCCTCCCAGGTAGACTGGAAAGCTCACATTACTGAGATCGCACATTTTGAGACTGAAAAAATGCTTTTTTTAAATATATAAACACCAATTTGTGATTCAATAACTTATTGCTGAATCGCAATTTACATTTGTGATCCACATCAGATTCTGGACTTGGAAGGGGCGTGTTTAGGGCGTCCCTTCCAAATACCGAAACATAGTGGTATGTATTCCTGAGGGACCCATTCCTGTTTGCGAATGTTTAAAAAAACGTTTTTTAAGAGCAGGCAAACTGAAAGTTAAATGTTTAATTTCACTTTTTGAAACGCATCCCATTTTTCTTTTAGGAAAACGGACTGCATTTAAAAACAAATCCTTCCTAATGGGTTGCAAAGTACCTAATTAACATTCATGAAGTAGGTCAATTTGCAACACCATAGGAATTGCTAAATTAAAAAAAAGAAAAATCTTAAATTAAGCGATATTCTAATTGCAATTTGCAGAAAATTCCTCAGTGCAAATCGATATCCCCAGTGTTAGTACATCTCGCCCGAACTCTTCAATCCTAGACGTGGTAAATAAACTGAGTTCATTCTGAATGCTATGTTGTAAAGTCTGTTTCCGGGTACTGGGCTCTGTTGTCCCAGTGGCTATTTGACGCTATGCAAATACCTTATATAAATATATAAAGGATTACTTCTTGATGTTCAAGTTTAACATTTCGCTAAAGGTGAGCTGAGCCTATTTTTTTAACTTAAATTTGATGTTTGGGTGCATTCCTCAAACACATTTTTTTACAAGCAACACCCAAATAACCCAGAGACAGAAACAAACCTTACAATCAAAGCACAGAAAACTAGAACATAAGCATAAAGGGGACTAAGAGTACAAATAAATCACTAAAAAGGGTATTCTTATCCCATTTTAGCAGAGAACACGTGCACTTCCACTGCAACAATCCCGCGCGGTTTTATTTTATACGCCGTTGAGGGTATATTGGGATACGGCGGGGTTTTCACGATACGCTACCACAAAAGCCACTTATAAAACAAATGAAGAAAAACTATATATGCATTAGGTGTCGTGGGTGGTGTTTTTCCATATTGCCTCCTGCGCGGTCAATGGCGTCCTACTGCCATACTAATGTGCTTACGTTCTGCAATTGCTGTGCTGACTTTGCATGTAATTTCCCTGGGTCACTAAGATTAGCTTCCTTTTCCATTTTTCCGGAGTATTGTTTTGCTTACGATAAGCACAGCTTTGTTTAATAACTTACATCGAAAATCTCTGCCCATTCAATTAATGGATTGCATTCGCCACACTGCGTGATTTCCAGATAATAAACAGTATTAGAAGTAATTTTTCAGGAGCATGAATACGTCCAAATAAGCTAATTTCTGAGCCGTAAATTGGAGTTCAAAACCATGCAAAATGGTTATTAATGTGATATATTTTCAATCAAATAAAATCTGAGCCGCATTGTGGCATGCATTAACATACAGACATTCCAAGAAAAATACACTGAACATATGACACTGCAGATTTTATGAATGCAGATTTCCAGGAGTTAATTCTTAAATAGTAATACAATTTTCATAGCTTAAACATGACCAACGCTATAGGCTAAATAACTTAATATTGGCTGAGTGATTATAAGAAATAGATTACCGGATTAGTACCTTTTATAAATGAAAATAGGACATATGAACTTATTTTAAGATAACACCATTAAACGGGATATACTCATAGTTCTTAAGAGCAAAACTGTGCAGTTGACAATATTAAGTAAAATGGTGGGTGGCACGTCAAGCTGTCAGTGTGGTGGAAGTCCTATCCTCTTCCCCTTCAGCAGAATGCGCCCCACCCAATCTAGAAATCCCCACCGGATTGGTGGAGATTGTTTTTGCTTAACTGCTTCCACCAATATGACAGAAGTACTTTTGGTCAATACTATACTGCTGCCCCACTGGTCAATCCACATTTTATTTTTAGATTTTTAAAATACAAACCCCCATAATGGGTGGGCATTCAGGTGCATTGACCCTGTGGTGTCCCAAAGGGAGGTCCTTGGTTTCCAGCAGCAAAACCAGCCGAGGCTTTACTGTCAGAAACCTAGAGGTTCTCTGACCTCTAAATGAGTGGGCGAAATGTTGGGTTGGTAGGGAGAGAAGCTTCATTAGATTATGTCAGAACTCCCACATCACCATACAATAAATGAGGCCCAAAGTCATTATTTTAAAAGAGTTAATTAAATAAGATCATCCCAACTAAACAAAGTGAATCACACTTTTCATGAGAAGAAATCGGATTCTCATTTGCAGAAACTAAAACTCCCACTAGACTCGACTCAAAATCCTTTGTTACTTAAATAGAACATTTAAAATTCATACTAAATACCAGTAAAAGTGAATGCAATTGCTGATGCCTACGTCATAGTTTTCATTCAAAATAATCAAGTCAAAATTCTATTTCTTCATACAAGTCACATTTTTCTTTAGTGTACATGTTAAGAACTTTATCACCAAAGCGCACACTTTACTGGACTCCATTTAAAGGCATCTATAGTTGAATATAAAGTATGTGCTCTGAAAGAGAATTTCGAAAATGGAGCTTTGGGGGACAGCGGACCAAATGGAGGTCTGTCCCCCGGGGGTATTGGGAAGATAGAGGCGCAGTCTAGATGACTTGGCTTCTTGGGCTACATCTGAGAAAGGATGTAGCCCAAGGGATACATAGTATGCCATTTAGGGTTGCTACCCACCATTTTATGGTAGGTGTACATGGTGCAGCTCTATTTTAGCGCAGGAGCAATTTTCTGTGTTTTAGGGTTAGTGCAGCGTTGAGAAGAGATTGTTCTGTTTCTTACCTGCGAGGATGAGCGTAGTCGTGTGGCAATATGGAGGACGAGCTAGTTCAGGAGGGGCTCCACCTGTTAACAGAAGCTGGGCGCTTGGACCTCCTGGTCGATGACAGTGCGCCTGCTCAGACAGCCTGGATGGTGAGGCTGGCGTACAGCAGAGTAGCGGCTGCATGTCCGGCATACACTGCACCGAAGGGTCAAGTCGAGGCCCAGGTAAGTGTTCAGGCCACCTAGGAACGTCTGGAGTGGTCCCTGCAGCAAGACTGAGGAGGGGCAGGGCAAGGGAAGGACAGCCGACTATGAGCGACATGCAGAAGGTAGGGAGGGGGAAGCCATACATGTTCGGCTGTTTGGGCCCCAGAAAGGCGACAAGAGTGGGGTAGCGAGTACAAAGCTGCAATTAGTATGATGCGGTCGGGCAGGGAGAGGCCCCTAAGACAGGCAGAAATGGGGTACAAAAGCACATATGTGGGGGAGAGGGCTACAGAGCAGGCCGGAGGGATAGATTTATTGGAGGAACAAGGGATGGAGATTGAGGATTCTCTGTCCTTGCCAAATGATACAGCAACAGTCTGGGCTCTGGTATAGGGCCACATATGGCCAACTGGAGGATCTTCTGGAGTAGGGAGGTAATCGGCAGGCCAGATTGGGAGCAAAAGACAGCAATGAGGACAGCAGGTGGGTTCTCAAGCCAGTTGGCATGGGAGGACAGGGACTGGGTGGAACGGGCCCCGGAAGCAGTGCACAGGAGATGGCAGTTACAAGAGCCTGAGGAGAAAAGGGACCATTGGACAGGTGGGCATAGCTACCACCACATGACTCCAGCAGTGAGTCACAACACCAAGAAGGTGATTCATCACTTACCTGTACGTTTTACAGGAGGCCTTAGTTTACTCTAACAAATACAGCATTGGCAAATCGAATAGGATTGGGTTTCATGTACTAGCAATTGCAGCATTAACACATTAGAACGCGACGGGCAGGAGGGAGATAGTTGGAGTGGAGAGAGGGCTACAGTAGTAAAGCAGTCCCTCTTGCCATTCAATAGAGCACCCACATGGAGGCGGAAGGATGCACTCAAACAGCCAGTTGCATTAGGTGAGAGATGTTACTCCAGTGTGCTCAGACAAGCCAAGATTGACAGATTCTGAAGAAAGCCAGGTTGTAAATGGATTGGCCACTTTATGCATATTGTTAACAAGGTGACATAACCTGACAAAACGTATGCCTATAATTGAAGGCGCGGGGGAGGGTGCAAAACAATAACACACCTGTGACATTAAAATACCTAAAAGGAAGAAAAGACAATGCATCTATATGTCAGACAGCCCGCATCTACAAATCAAATATTAGATCAATTTTACTATGATTCGGGAGCTGCATGCGGGGCTTATAGAATAAGAGCGCTATGTAGATCGATGTGGGAGGTGGCGGGTGGGGTTGATGTTACTAAATCTAATATCTGTACTGTAATAAAGCAAACATAATGCAGGCAAACGGGAGACGACCATTACAACGCGGTCTTTACACCGCACTACCATTACGACGCAGTCACACAACGCAAGTCGTTACAACGACTTGCGCTGGATGGCGCTATATACTAAGGAATAGCATGATTTACTATTCCAACACCTTCCCTACTATTACGTAGGCTGGAGTTGGAATAGTAAATCATACTATTCCTAAGTCCAGCGCCTACAGCGCAAGTCGTTGTAACGACTTGCGCTGTGGTAACTGCGTTGTAATGGTAGCGTGGTGTAAACACCGCATCGTAATGACATACATCCCAGGCAAACAGTAGCTGCATATACTTTGTGGAAGTTCTTACACCAATCATGCACAGCCTATTACCACTAGGTAAAGCCTTGTGCTAACCGCCCATGTAAACAGGCCTGAATGCAACGCGCCCTAATATGTGCTGGAGCTAAAATTGCTGCAAATGACATCTTCGCCCTTTGACCCCAACCACTCGGCTATAACCCACCTCATAAGTTTAGTGATGATCTAAGATAAAAAAAAAAAAAATAAAGTAGGTCATGTTTATGTTATCGAGGTCAGTCACTTGCCTTTCACTGTTCTTGAGGTGAAAGCAAATGTAAGCTGTTCTACAGGAACTTACACAACAACATTTTTATCAGTTTTCAAGGAAGCTTGCCACCTTTCATCAGTGTTATTTTTATTTTTTTCATTCATGGCCTCAGGACTCAGGAGCTGATGCTTCATCAGCAATTCCCAGCACCATTTTCCCTTGCACATGGTAAATCTTTGGAACAGCTTCCTGTTAGCGATGCATATTTCCTACGACCATTATAATACTGACAGCTATACATCTGCACCAAACAGTTTCTAAATGGGATTAAAATGTCCTTGGTAAAAATAATAAAATTAACGGTTAATGCTGCATCTATGACTGGAAGGAGAGATTTCTCTAATGCACCCTTACAAAATTGAAGACAAACAAAACAATGTTCAGACCAGAATACAGAACCGTTTTTGCATCTTTAACATGCTATTTTCCCTAGAAGAACTTTCCTGAAATGTATAATTCTTGTATAAATAATGCAGTCAATTAATAATATCCCTGAACTTGTCAACTCACCAAACGATCCAGTCTTGTTCTAAGAGTGATTAACGAATATGCAAATACTTCAGATTAAAATTCCTGGTTTGTACATTTTTAGATCTGGCTTGACAGTGCGCTTCTTTGCCGACTTATTGGAACTAATTCTTTAAAATATACATAGAGGGGAATCCTGCACCACCTACAGGAGTATTTTTCTTTCATCATGCTACTGGCTGTTTGCTAAACGCATCGCTGCCTATGGAGTCCTTCCATTACAAGGCATGAGGGACCATTTTAGCATCTCAAAAGGTCTATCAATCGTCACACATTAAATTGCGTAGCATAGATACATTGTATGAATACAGAACACTTTTTTTGTTTTTACTTTTAAACAGCAGCAGCTTTTTAAAAAAAAGTTTTTGTTAATAGTAAGAAAATCAGCACTATTAGCTTTGCCAATGGTTGATGCTTGGTGAACTCACAAACCCAGCCCTAATGTGACAGGTTTTCACATCATTAGTAGCAAACACTTAAATTCAACTAAGCACTTTCTAAAATGTGTAGATGCTCGCTAGTGCTCAGAACCCATGTACTAAGTTTCGCCAGTGGCATGGAAGGAGGAACACAACTTTTCTTCTTTTACTGATTAATTCAGTCAAGGGTTCGTTAGTGAATAAAATTGGGCCGGCCTCGTCCTGCCTATAGTAGAGGCAGATTTCCCTGGTGAATGGATGGGGCACTCTGGAATCAGGTCTGCATAATGATTTGGTTCAATTGAATGAAAGATTATGTAGCAAAGTAGTAATATTATGTGGTATGGCTGGGAGGCTTTACCGTGTAATATTGAAACGATACCCAAAAGTGGACCTTGGCTACATGCTATTAATCCTTATCTCAGTCCTGGTAGAGTGGCAAAGAGCAGACAGGCTTACTTAGAGCAACATGTGTAGAGCACTACACAGTACCAGCAGAGACGATAAGTAATTGACACGACCCGCAAGAAATCTGACACCAATTTATAAAAATAGAGCTTATTTTGATATACATTTAAACACCAAAACAAAGTCAATACAAGGCAGATTACCGGAGCTATCGATTTTACCGAGTTCAAGAATCAATACTTGCAGAGCTGTCAAACTTTACCATTGCAGTCAAAGGGGAAAATCTCAGGTGACACTCAGTCACTTGCGGGTGAGTTCAACAGAACTCACTGGGAGTTGAGGTCTTGAGGGTCTACAGACCAAGCTGCAACAGTCAGAACAATTTTCCTTTGCCCTGGGGAGTCCGGCTGCAGAAGTGACTTGTCTGTCCTTGGTGCTGAACGGGAACTGCGGGAGCTGTCAAAAACAACACCTGACAAAATGATATTTTGCAGGTTGAGTTCAGAGGAGGCGCTTGGAGTAGCCTCTGGACCAGTAAACACCAACAGGTCTGCCTAGCTCGGGCGTCTGTTGCAGAGGTGTATCTGGCTATCCATGGTGCTGAACGGGACTGCGGGTGCTGACTTTACCAGGCTTGCCAACAAAGCCTTCTTTGGGATGCAACACCTTGACTGCCCAATAGAAGTGGAGGGGGGGATGAAGCAGGAAGTTCCCTCTGCGTGGGGTATCGAGTAAACAGTTAGCAGTCCGCTTGACCAGCAACAAGTTGGGGTCCCGGCAAAGGTTGCGGCTTGGTCAATCTTCTTCCAGAAGTCCTGGGAACACTGTAGCAAGTTGATACTTTGTAAGGTTCAAGAGTACGCTTCACAGAATGTACCTGGCCAGTTACTTTCGGGCGGGCCCAGTGGGTGATCCTTTGTCATAATGTGGAAGATAGATTTTTGTCTCCCAACTAAAGGGGGCTAGTACCTCTAGTCCTAGGGAGTCCTGATGAAGTCTTTGGCTCGTTCCTTTTGGAACCGGTCTCTGGTCTTGGTCAAGTCATAATCTGGTGGGTGCAGGGGGCTGCCACCGAGCAGTACTTTGCACCTCTTCTTTGTGGAGTACTTCCTTGTGCTGACGTGGCTTCTCTTTATCCTACTCTTCTTTAGAGCAGATCTGGAGTTTTGGCATCAGAAGTGCCCCTTAAATCCTGGATTTAGATGGTGTTTTGGGGTGTGAGGGCTAGTAGCCAATAGGCTACTAGTCCATCTGTCCCTGAGGTGACCACATCCGGGAAGTTTATGTCCTCAAACTACCCAGACCCCACTATTTTAAGGAGTGAAGCCTTTGAAGTTCACCGCCCTGATGGGTCATTCACTAGCCATCCTGGGAAGGCCTCCTCCTTCCTGCCGAGGCTTTTTGTCTCATGTCTTCAGGGACTTAATTTGGTGGCACCATTGGGGAGCTAGCTATCTCGGTTTTCTCCAGTAGCCAGTCCACGTTAACCTATGGACCGCCATCCGCATACAGTAAACTTGAATGGCAAGGGTACTGTAGAAGTACATATGCCTGCACATATATGCCTTCACCAGGTTACCAATGTACCCTGCCTCCAGGGCTTACGAAGCCTACCTTAGGGGTGACTTGCATACCTTAAGGCAGTGAGGTGACTCTCACATATGGTGTGTGCAGAGTCGTACTAGTGCAGAGAAGATGCTCGTGCAAGTTGCGGTAGCTGTCCTGTAGACTTAACTTTTACTCGGGTCACTCAGGGTAGCACAGGTAGTGCTGCAGCCCTGGTGAACCCTTTAACACCCTTGCCCTGGGTACCAACAGTACCATATACTATGGGCTTACAAGGGATGCTAGCATCTTGGCAACTGGGAGTACCAATTGACATTACCTTTTGAAGTAAAGAGTGCTGGCACTGGGGCACGATTAGCAGTTCCAAGTGCTATTTCAGTTCTAAAACCACAGCATCCAGAGCAAAGAGTGTGTGTGGGGGGACCATCTAAAAAGGGCACTTTCCTACAAATTTGAAATATGACATATGTGCTTACAACAGATTTCACACATTTGAATATACCTGACCAGCAACCTACCCTTTCCCAGGTTTGAAATAACATCGAAATTAAACCTGGTATCAACAGTAAACATCTTCCATTTTTCTCTGGTAAGAAGTTATGCACATGGGAGATTGCATGTCAATCAATCAATCAATATTTACTTTATTTGATTTTGTAATATAATCACACAAGTGTCATGTGATAAAAGGCCCAACATTATACATAAAGAAAACCCAACACAGTGACTTAGTACATGAATATAAAAGATATCAAAGGCCAGCTATACTCAAGATCCTTCTCTTTCCCGTAGCACTATAAATCCCCATAAGAAACTTTGAAATATTAAAAAAAAACTTTATGGGTAGCTAAAAGCTGTAGACATAAAAGGCAGGTCTAGCCTGATAAAAGTCTAAGGATATAAAAGAAGAGGTTTTAAGAATTTACGGTGAAGAGATCAAAAACAATATGCAAATTGTCGTGTTTAGAAGAACAAATCACACATAAATGTGGGTGGTTCAGAATACTTAAACCAAAACACTTGGGACAGATCAACTGATGGAACAACCACAGCCTTAAATATGTCAACAAACGACGCTGGTGAATAGGCATTTCAAGGAGAAGGTATAGCTCTATACGGTACCGGGGCTGTTTTTTTCCATTGCATCTTCGAAATAATGGCTTAAAACTCTCAACAACCACTCTATGGTGAAATGCTTCTCTTAACCGAGGAATGCCATGTTTAATAATTTCCTGAGGGTCTGTGAAAAGCTTTGGTTTCCAGTGGGAGAATGCATGTGTTTGATACATTTACGTTTTCAGTAGTGAAAAATGGCTATGGATGAAGCTCAAAACACTGAGTTTATGAAATGATATCATGCTTTATGATTAAAAGCACTGTAAATGAAAAGGAAAGCAAAATAGGAAAGTACTATGCGCTGTTGAAAAGGAGCACAACTTCTCTACCGGAATAGGAAGTTGTGTTTTAACAATGATTGATACAATTATTGTGGCACAGTTTATGTGTGTTTTATTAGGATAGCTGCACAATATATTCAAGTGCAGCACCAAGAACTGGAATGGAAAAAGGACAGGCAAGAATTGATTTTAACCAGAGCATATTCCCACCACGTTCTGGATTGGTTTTAGTTCAGTTTTATGGCCATCTCACTGAAGGACTAGTCACCCATAAACCTGAGTTCAAAGAAGAATAACAGACATAATTAACTTTGGAATCCCCATGATCTTCCAACGTACTCATGACATTATTATTATGTTAGCAGAGAACATATTTTAATTTAAAAAGCTCAGATTCAAAGCTAGTTGCTGTCACCATCTTTATATTGGGACTTCAGTTACAAGTTGGTATCTTGTCAGAGGTGGCCTCTGCTCAGGGAGGGACTTGGGCGATGGCGCCAGCACTCCTGTCGTGGTCCTCATCAGCAGTTGTTAAAAGTGAGAGTGGCGGTGAGAAGGGAAGAGGGACACGAGAAGGGATAGCCATGAGAATATATATACAAACAGGATGAACTGCTGGAGTAAGGGTCAGGGGAGATTGGCGAATGGCCAGGATGCAGACAACTCTATGCGCCCTGAGCCTGGACCCATCTCGCCCATGTTTAAGGCCAGCTATGTACCTTGTTGGAATACCAGACACACTGGTGAACACCGCATCCCCCTCAATTCCCACAACCAGGCCTGCCAGAAGCCCATGATCTACATTAGAATCAATGGAGGAGCCAGGCGCCCAACTGAATGGAGCATGCTAATGTGGTCAATAACAGCCTTGTTTGGGGCATTCCTGCACATCAGGTAGTCCATGAAGTTGACAGCCAAAAGTCCTAATGCTAGTAACTTCAATGTGTGCTGTTACAGACATTGCTATACCAGCATCTAACCCAAAGTACTGTGCACCTACTCCTGGGGGTTCTTATGACATCTCAGTTTGCTTGACCACAAAATTTCACTTTCTTTTGCCTTGTATCATTTTCATCCCATAAAATCCCAATAAATGTTAATCCCTAGTTATCTAATGCCATTTGTTTTCAGAAATCACATAATCTCTCATTAGCGTGGTTCCCTGATGGAAAACAGCCTTCACAACGCGTCTCGAACCACACTGTGCCTTTACAACGCGGTCCAAGCCAAGAATGCATCTTTACAATAAATTCCTTTACCGTGCATGTCATTACAACGACTTGCCTTTGGGAAAGCTTTGTTGGACGGTTGTTGGACTTTAAGCCCAATACTTTCCCTACTGTTGTGGAGACTGCAGTTGGAATAGTAAATTATACTATTCCAAAGTTCATCGCTTTCCCTATGGTAAATCGTTGCAATGACTTCAGTGGTAAAGGATTGCGTTGTAAAGATGCATTTGTGGTTCGGGCCGTGTCAAAAAGTCATGTGTGGTAAGTGTATGTGGCTCACACATACAAACTTCTCTGACTGGCCGTAAATGTGTAAGTGCTCTGAGGGACCAGTACTGCATACTATGTAGCAGTGCGACTGACACTGTTTTAATTGTGCAACAGTGTAGATCTCAGAGAGTGAGCATTTGCAAAACATTACATTCCTGTGATACAAAAGACAAGTCTTATAGTCTCCAGCCATGTTACTATTTCAAAGTAACAATGTTTTTGTATTGAATTTTAGAAAGAAACCTTAACTCCAAAAGTAAAAAAAAACATGACTTACCTTTTAGAACAATAAAACATAGGAGCACTGATGGAAAACCACACTCACTGGGCACAGCCATACAGTGTTGGAAGGTAATATGTTATTTTCACACAAAGGCACAGAGTACCACTAGGGAAACTATTTGCACCGATGTTACATAGTGATATCACATCACACATCTTGGCCAGTACAAAACTGTGTGCCACAGTACACATTGTTGTAAGCATGGCACACTGATCCCCGGTTTTAAAAAAATGTTTGCTGCAGAGGAAGAAGCCTGCAGGCAAGGCTAGAAGAGGCACTGAAGCTTTTCTCTGGGTGCAATCAGTCGAGTGTTGACCATATTAGAAAGTCACCTTCAAATATGTCCCATTAATAACTAATTATCCAATAAGGGTTGGTTCCTTGATTTTCTTTTGGTCACTTTTGTCTTGTTTACTCAAAATATCCTCATCCAAGGACTGTGTGTGACAGGGTGTCCGTTTTCCACTCATGTTTATTTACCCAGAAGCTGTATACACACCTATTCACCAATTCATCCACTCGGCAGTTCACGCATACACCCGATCACTAGTCCCTGCACTAACTTAAAAATTCACACACTCTTTTACCCACCAATAAATTCACTCACTCTCTTTATTTGTTCACTCACTCAACAATCTAGACAGAAATCACTGGGTGGCTGTTCGTTTATCCATTTATTGATTCATCCATCCACCCATTCACTTATCCATTTAATTTCCGCCTCATTATGCATCCTTAAATTCGGCTCTGTCCTATTATTAAGGGTGAGTAATTAACTCCAGTTAACATTCACTGCTGATGCGATAAAATGGTTTGTTTACAGAGCAAATGATGATACTTAATTACTGGTAAGTAATGAGGGCATTGTTACTTATTTCACAAATTTCTAGAAACATCCCGCCTTTAAACATTGGTAGGATCCTCAGATGTAATTCTACTCAGGTATTAGGTGCCATATTAATCCTCAAACCAGCCTCTGACAAAACTTCCCACTCTATTCACTGCCACTAAATTCTTACATTTTTATTGTTTTTAACAAAGTTCACAATTCCTCCTGTCACTAACCCTGGGAAAAGCACTACACTACACTCGCGTAGTTTGCGAAGTTTGCGCTACTTCACACTACGCGAATTGAACGTAGCACAGTCCAAACACGAGTAACGTAGCGTAGAGGTAATTTTTTGCTTGCTCGAGGTCCTCAACGTCAAGTTGTCGACCGCGAGCAAGCAAAATTACATCCCGTTCGCGATCAGCAACATCAAATTGCCGATCGCGAGCATGGAAAATAAACCTCCCGGCGTGATTCTCAACGTGGGAGGTCAGGTTTCTCACTGCGAGTGGTCGCATATGCTCGCGACCGCTCACGATGAGAAACAACCAGTCCGCGTTGAGAAAGCGGACTCTCGAGTAAAAATCTACTAAAGCGGCAGAAAACGACAGCTCGCACTGTGCAAGATGCCGTTTTCAATGATTGCACAGTGCGGACAAGCCTCCGCACGGTGCAATCATCGTGAACAGCGCACTATGCAGTTCGCGTAGCTCGCGTAGTGCGAAGTGCACTTTGCGTAGCTACGCGTAGCGCTACTTTGCAAACTACGCCCAGGCTTACCTGTCACCCAATACCTATACCCTAACTTTGATAGCTTTCATACTCTTGCATTATATTCTTTAGTGCAGCATATCTCTTCACACTGGCACATGTCAATGCTCTTAAACATCCAATAGAACATTTCTTACTGTGAATAATTTACTTTCCGTCTTTTTTCCACTTCCCCTCAGAACTGTTAGAATCTTGATCTAATATATACCTAGAGCCCGCCGTAGCTGGCTCTACAACCTTTAAAGGCCTGCAACAGCGTTAAAGGCCCGAGCCAAAGGCGCAGACCTTTAACACAGGAGCGGGTCTTTAATGGCCAGTAGAGCCTGCTACGGAGTGCTTTAAGGCTCTTAAAACATTCCGCCCCTACAGGGCAGAATGTTCTAATTTGTAAAGCAAAGGCCTCACAGAGCCCAAGGGGACTGAAATCCGCTCCGGCTCTGTGAGGCCTTTGTTCACGGCAGTTGCTGTGAACAAACATTGGAATTTTGACGCTCCTTGCTTTTACCAACCATTAGAAGCCCGGAGCACTCCATTGCCTTCAATGGAGCACTCAACATTCCAACGTTCTAATGTTCCTTAAACTCCCAACCTACTGATACCTCCATGGTTCGCTTCCCCCTTCTCTACTCCATAAACATGTCCACAAATACTCTTGGTAAATGTTTCAAATCCAACTAAGTCTAAAGATTGCTCTAACTTGGCCAATCACACCACAAAGTAACCACACTGGTAGCCACGCCTCTTAAAAGCTCCGTGTACGGCCAGCATCGCTCATTCACATTCCTTATAGAGGATACCATTTAACAGGGATTCGTTGTTAGCAAATTTAGACACATGCACTTCTGAAAGATCTCACTTTCTGACTCAAGCACGAAGCATGTGTCGGCTTCCTGCATCTAAATTATTTCCGTTTGCCATGTTAACATACAAAAATTAAATAACGTAGAAATATTTAACTCAAAAACTATAATTCATCTTAATTTGCTTAAGCAATAACATATCCTTCTATGTAACAAAAACCCTTAAGACAAATAAGGAAGACAAGTCCGGTCCACTAAAAGCAAACAAAGATAATGCAGGTTAAACTAGATCAATAGAACCCTTCAAATATAAACCTGTTATTCATTTGGTGTGGTGTAGAATTTAATTCCCTTAATCCCCGGATTACATATCGGCCGAGTCTTGTGGTCTGTGTTGACAAGATGTACGGTTGAAATGTTGGACAAACAAATTTTAGCTTTGCTGACACTCACTCTGCCAGCATGTTTTCTTCTCTTACTGCAGACATGTAATCCAAACACAAATGGATTACAACATGTGCATAGTGAGAACGTCAGGCTTGAATTGGGACCTCTCCGTCTTAGGCAGCCAGTGGTGTGTTAAGAAGGCAAGCATGAAATTGTAACCTCTATCCGATACAGCAGATTTGATAGAGTCCGTGAGTGGTAAGCGGAATGTGAGCTGTGGTACAATCCTGGCTCTTTGAAGCTTCTTAAACATATTTTTGTGAGTCCACTAAAAAAGTGGTTACACACTGTACGGTATGGAGCCGCAGTGGCCCGGTACTATGTAAAACTTGGGGACCCCTATAAGTGAACCTGGGGTAGATTAATGTTTTAGAAAAACAATGGTTCTTATGTGGCCAAAAAGGTCCAAGGAAGGAAGCGGTGTCATACTTAGTGACAATGCGCTAGAGTCGAGATAGATAATAAATATTTTAGGGAGCGATAAGTAATATGAACCGGGATATGTAAGCCAAAATAATGATTGATATTTATTTTATGAAATTATGCACGAAAAAATTCAGGTGCTCACATAGTAAAGTGACAACAAGCGTGACGTGCTAAGTGGGGGTGACTTTAAAATATAAACATCGCATTGACAACACATACGGGAACTCCTCAAGAATAAATTATACAAAGTGTACAGAGTTCTTGTTGTACCCGCTACAACAAGTGATGTCATACGCCCGGCACTGATGGGAAGCAAAGGTCCTTTAAAGGTCAGCCGTTGCACATTCCCAGCTGACTTTTACGGGGCGTTTGTGAGAGCTTCTTGCTGCATTTGCCAATAACGTTGAAGCCCGCAGCCAGCTCTATTCCACGTCAACCGCAGTCTGATCTCACCGCCATTGAGGATTGCAGCAGGGGGCCTCCTGTGGATCGGCCAGCCTGCTTCCATCTTTGCCACCTGCAGACCAGCTCGTCAGCCAGCCTGGTCGCCGCCAATCTGCCTCCCTCGCAGGTCCTCCTTTAGGTCAGTGATGGAATATTTTTGGCTGTTTGTGGGCCTGTTTTACGGTCTACTGGGCCAGATTTTACTGTTGATTTCCCTGATATTAAAACGAGCATTTCTTGTATCAAGCTCATTTCCATGCAGTCTTCCATAACGTGCAAAAAAGTATACAGCATCTCTTTATTAGATCAAAAAAAATGTCCCAATATCCTGACATAGTAAATTAGAAAACTAAAAAATGAACCTAACAGCAGCCACTTTTATTTGGGCACTGAGGCATAGTTTGTGTCTCAGTTTAACTCTGTCCCTCATGCCCCCATTTCACTGTATCGTCTCTTTTTATAGTTTTATAGGTCTTTTTATAGGCCTCCCGGTCTCTGTTCACAAGTGACCAGCATCCCTCTTGTTTCTGCATGCCTGTTTATAGGTGAATGCTGCACTTGTCTAGTAATGTTTTGAAAAGGTGGTGTTTTTTTTTCTCTTGTAGCCCCGCCTCCACCCATCGGTGCGGCCCCGGCCACAAACCAGACGGTACTTTTGGCCCCATAAAAACGATTGTGAGTAACCATCGTATGGAGGCACCAGAGAGAGAACATGGGCAGTTTGACAGTGAGGCAGGAAGGTGGATCAGGCCAAGCAGGAGTTTAGATGATGTAACAATTTTTTTGTGACTGCCTTTCATTGAGAGGTAAAATAGTTGTAAAAGAACATGCACAGGTTGAAATTTTTCTGGACTGACATTGTGGATGGACCCACAGAATGTGACCATACAAATGTGAGCGAGTGAGTGTCAAGTCATCAATGCCCTGAAGAAGTTAATTCCTTAATGAACGAAACGCGTTGGCTGGAGTGTTAGCTGGAGCTCATGGTGTCTGATGACATTTAAAATAAAGGATTGCCTTACAGAAAGGAATTAGTCAGCCTTACTTATTGGAAAAGACACTTTGGGAGTGCACCTCTCCACGTTTGTACAAACAAATGTGAGTGGCTAAGGATTCATGTAAGTCTTCAGAAGGTCTTCTCTCTTTGTGCCACTCTTGCACAGACAGTAGACGTATATCCAGTATTAGGCTTGCTTCATGCAGTTGGCTCAATGGTGATGCACTCCACATTCCTGTTTTACTTGGAAGCAGATGTGTGCCACTCACAAGCATGAGGAAGCTGATGTTGGTTGCCACCAGGATGATGGACAGAGGAGCCTTACATGCCTTAAAGATTATCAGCAAGAGGGATGATCCTTGGGGGACTTTTGTGGTTGGTGAGGACCAGGACACTTCCTGTGACACTGTACGCTCTCCCCACCACAAAACAACAACCATGAGGCAGCTTAAGAAAAAGTGACATGGCCTAGACCTAATTTCACAACAGATGGTGTTCTCAGAGTGGAAATATTGAAAAGAAAATACTGTACATGACAGCAGGATTAACCCAATCTTGTTCTTCAACATAATCTGCACTGAATAATTTATACTCACTATCATAAAGGGCGAGTGTTCAAACAGAGTGATTACAACAAAGAAAAAACATTTATATAGAAATATGTATTTCAGTTTAGTATGCAGTTATTATGCAAATACAATTAATATAATTCAAAAATATTATATTGTCATCTTAAAATTCAAATATTTCTTCATTATTGTATGAAGAATAATATGCAGCGGTGGGTGGAATGCTTCATTTTGCCTACACAATTGGCAAAATTTGGTGACTACGCACTACTCTTGCGATGCTAAATTCCGGACAAACTCCACCAATCACTGCGTGATGGATTTGTTTTCCCCGTGAAGCTCCAGAAATGCTAGCACAAGCAAGATTTGGTATCCCCTGACATGATTTTCTAAGTTGCGGTCAGAGGGCTGTGTCTCGAGTAGATTTGCTACCGCTGTAGTAGATTTTGTACTCGAGCAGCGGCAAAATCAACTTGAATGGCGGCCCGCTCCTGGGCTTTCATGGTGCCATTTGCACTGATTTTTCAAAGTCATATTTTTCATCCATCTAAAGAACTCCATAGAATCTTGCGGAGTGTTTGCGTAACTCTGCGGAATCCAAACTTTGCAAGTTCCACCCACCCCAAAATAACGTCAAAAGTCCTTCAAATACTTCAGAGAAAATGCCAAACTTTAAGTACAGTATTATAAATTCTTGCAGGAGTCAATAGTTAAGAGGATATTTTGATTTCAACACTTCCATGTCTAACAATTGCCTGAATGTAATTTTTCACAATTTTTCCTATAGCCTCTAAACCTATTCTGTTGACGCGTTTCTGTGCTTTGCAATCTGTTGCAGATCTCCTTAGAACAATAATCTAAGTACCTCTGAGTTATATAGAAGCCATTTTAGCTTGAATCTCCAATGTCTGAATGATTATGGGTGGGCAAAGCTCACCTGTCAATGATGCAGGCACAGAAAAGTACTAAGGCAGTGAGAAATCTTTTTTTATCCAAACCGCCTGAGGAAACAAACATGGGCGTTCTATATATTACAACAATCTGAAGTGTCTGGAGTCCCAATTGTTTTCTCTCCGTCTCTCTCTACATATACATATATAACACACAGATGCAGAAATATATATTCATATAAAACCAAGGAAATTCACCAGTTGTATGTAACTTCCATTGTCATAGATTTCAGATGTTATGTTATAGGAAATTTCTAATGCGCACATACACCATCAGGTCTTTTGACGCTAAGTCACGAAGTCACCGTTTTTGAAAGTCTGTGTCTAACTGTAAGCTTGGGTAAAAAGTTTTCAGCTTTTTCCTAAAACGCATGTAGTCTGTTTCTTGTCTCATAGTGGTGGGCAAAGAATTTCACAACTGAGGTCCCTGTATTGAAAAACTGGACCCTCCTGTCCGTTTGCGTCTCAATCTGGGGACCACCAATAAATGAATATGCATAGATCTAAGAATGCCCTAAGAGGAGTATCTGTGATGTGAATCCTAGAGGATATATACTTGGGGCCTGTGCCATGAATAGCGTTGAAAAGTTTGCAAACTGTGTTAAACATGAACTGGAAGCCAGTGGAGCTCCTTCATCAACGGCTTGACATGAAATCTTCTGGGTTGGTATATGATTCTAGCAGCTTGATTTTGTATCAGCTGAAGTCGATATTTCTGAACTGCGAGGAAGGCCTAGATAGATTGCATTTGCATAGTCAATTTTTGACAGGATCATAGCGATAATAATTTGAACGTCATGAGTGATGTAATATGTGAGGTCTTAAGCAGTGCACCACAGCGGTACAAGTTATTTGTATGTCAGTTACGAATAACTGATAAATATCCCGGTTTTTTTTTTACGGTTGTTTAAAGGCTATCTCTATAGAAGTTCCGACCCACACCTCAGCCTTAGGATTTTTACATCATGACTAATTTTACAAAGGTTCAAAAGTACCAATCGATTTAACAGCATTAAAAAAAATCATAATGCACCATTGAGAACCATTTAGAAATCAGGTTCATAAGTGTTTAGAAATTAGAGGACTTATCGATAGATAGATAGATAGATAGATAGATAGATAGATAGATAGATAGATAGATAGATAACCCTGAGTAACTCCCAAGTTTTAGGTAAAGAGCAGTTTCTTCATATGGAGCTCCATGTGAAAGAGCTACAATCCACCGAGAAACTTGAGAACTACTCAGGCTTCCTCACTTATGTTGTGCTGATTTTATGTAGCACTCTAAGCCTGAAAAAGGGTATTGCTTGGATGGCTGGATGGATAGATAGATAGATAGATAGATCGATAGATAGATAGATCGATAGATCGATAGATCGATAGATCGATAGATAGATAGATAGATAGATAGATAGATAGATAGATGGATCACAGTGTGATCTATCTAACTTTTTGACGATTAGAAAAAGCACTGAAAATGAATGCAACAATTTAGTAATATGTGCCCAGGATCCTCTCTGTATGAACTCTACGTAGAAACATTAGTTGTGGGTTAGCATTAACATTGTAACTTTTTCCACAACTTTAATATCTAAAATTGTACTGTGAAATATTAAGCTAGGTATGAGTTTTAGATTCCCCATGATACTCGAGTTTTTACCACCCACATTTGTTTAGCAGTCACGTGCAACATCAAAAGGCTTCCCACATAGGCCACACTGTAATTCAACATTCTTCCAACCAAGCACTCACCTATGTAGCGTGGTACCCGCCCGCCACGGTGATGCAGTGCCTAGTCAGGGTTAGGAAGCACTATATAAATGCAACTATAATAATACAAGGTAGGGGAGAGGGTGTGGCATAACGGCTAGTGCGGTCGACCTCGAAACTGGGGACCCGGGTTCAAGTCTCGGCAACGACGCTCAACATCCTGAGATTCCGGGCAAATCATCTAAACTCTTCGTGGATAACAAAAATGAATGTGTCCTTGAGTAATGAAAGTGGTGCTCATGTAAAGCGCTCTGATACCCAATATCTTCGGGTCTAGTTTGCGCTATATAAAACTCTTTAAAAAAAATGTTAAAGGTAGCTCTTTGATGCAGCACTTAGTCAGGGTTATTAAGCACTATGGACCATATGTATCATTCCAAATTGCGATCGCAATTGGGCAATTGGTATGTAGGAATGAAAAACTGCCTCGCAAAATAAGGAATAGTAAAATTTGCGATTCCCTATTTTGCGATTGCATTTAAGGAATCGCAAATTGTGATTCCTTAAATGCAATGTAAGAAGCACAGAAAAAGTGTAATTTGGCCTTAAGGAATCGCAAATTACCACCTACTTCAAGTTGGTGGTAATTTGCGATTTCTTTGACAAATTCACTTTTTTGCATTTTTCAAAGTGCCATGTGGCGCACATACATGCCCTTGGGCATGTATGTATGCGACATGTGCACACATGCACAATTCAGGGGTGCAACAGGGTATCCTTTTGACACCCTGGCACCCTTGAAATTGCATTCTCAATTTGCGATTCTCTATTTGAGAATAGCAAATTGAGAATGTCTTCCTATTCATTCCTATGGGAATGAATGGGGAGGTATTCCTTGATTGCGAATCGCAATTTGGGATTCGCAATTAAGGAATATGTAGGATTTGCAATTTTATTTACAAATCCTACATACATAGCGTTTTGTGATTCTCAAATAGATATTGGCAAAAAATCGCTATTTGAGAATAGCTTACATCTTTTGGTTGGTGGTGGGTGGGCTATGTTTGACCCCCTTTAAGCTTATATGCATCCTGTGGTGTTCCATCATCAGATGCATATTTTTTCAGAGACACGTGATACTTTGCACTGTTTGGTGGATGATGATTTAAACGTGAATATGTTGGTCCTGGACCCAAGATATTCTCTTCTGGTCGGTGCAAAGGCGATAGTTTTGCACAGGATTGTTTATGACAATGGCATATTTTTGCAAGAGTGTGTCTGTTTTGTCTATGAAGACAACACTTATTCCCTCCTGCTTCCCCCATCTATCTAACTCCAGCAGCCAGAAACAAGTGAAAGAACACAGCAGGTAAGCAGTGTAGAAAGAGGTGTTAAAAACACATTTCTAAATTTGACAAGTCGGCACCATCTGTTGTCAAACGCGCCCAAGCCCAATTCCCGGCCACAAAATAAATCTGAGCAGCTTGGCAATGAAAGGCAGGGAATGTGATGGTGTGTGTTCCAGCATGCATGTCTCTACAGATCTCCGCCCACACCAGAGCCGAGCGCGCACCGACAAGGTGGGCCCACGTCACCACTCCCCACGCTGTCCCCGACACTTCCAACCCCATCTGTGTAGAAGTCATCAAACACAGGCGTTCGAGGTGGGGTGGGAAATGAGAGGTGTGTGCCATGGGTAAACATTTTAAAGGGGAAATGCAAAATTTGTGGAAGTCATCAAACGCAGGAGTCCGGGGTGGGGTGGGAGCGGAGAGATGCGTGCCGTGGGTAAACATTCCAAAGGGGGGAGACTTCATTTGTGGAAGTCATCAAACGCAGGAATCCGCGTGGGTTGGGGAAGGAGATATGTGTGCCGTGGGTAAACATTACAAAGGGGCGATGCTTAATTTGTGGAAGTCATCATACACAGGCGTCTGAGGTGGGGTGGGGAAGGAGAGATGTGTGCCGTGGGTAAATATTCCAATGGGGGAATGCTTAATTTGTGGCAGTCATCAAACGCAGGCATCCGAGGTGGGGTGGGGAAGGAGAGATGTGTGCCATGGGTAAATATTCCAAAGGGGGGAGGCTTCATTTGTGGAAGTGTTCAAATGCAGGTGTCCGAGGTGGGTTTGGGAAAGGAGCGATGTGTGCCGTGGGTAAACATTCCAAAGGGGTGATGCTTAATTTGTGTAAGTCAACAAACGCAGGCGTCTGAGGTGGGGTGGGGAAGGAAAGATGCGTGCCGTGGGTAAACATTCCAAAGAGGGACTGCTTAATTTGTGGAAGTCATCAAACACAGGCGTCCGAGGTGGGGAAGGAGAGATGTGCGCCGTGGGTAAACATTCCAAAGGAAGAATGCCTAATTTGTGGAAGTCATTAAAAGCAGGCGTCCAAGGTGGGGTGGGAAAGGAGAGATGTGTGCCGTGGGTAAACATTCCAAAGGGGGAATGATTAATTTGTGGAAGTCATAAAACACAGACATCCGAGGTAGGGTGGGAAAGGAGAGATGTGTGCTGTGGGTAAACATTCCGAAGGGAGGATGCTTATTTTGTGGAAGTCATCAAACGCAGGCGTCTGAGTTGGAGTGGGAAAGGAGAGATGTGTGCCATGGGTAAACATTCCGAAGGAAGAATGCTTAACTTGTGGAAGCCATCAAACGCAGGAGTCCGAGGTGGGGTGGGAAAGGAGAGATGTGTGCCGTGAGTAAACATTCCAAAGGGGGAATGATTAATTTGTGGAAGTCATCAAACGCAGGCGTCCAAGGTGGGGTGGGAAAGGAGAGATGTGTGCCGTGGGTAAACATTCCAAAGGAGAAATGCTTCATTTGTGGAAGTCATCAAACGCAGGCGTCCAAGGTGGGGTGGGAACGGAGAGATGTGTACTGTGGGTAAACATTCCAAAGGGGGAATGCTTCATTTGTAGAAGTCAACAAACGCAGGCGCCCGAGGTGGGCTGGGAAAGGAGAGATGTTTGCTGTGAGTAAACATTCCAAAGGGGGAATGATTCATTTGTGGAAGTCATCAAACACAGACATCCGAGGTGGGGTGGGAAAGGAGAGATGTGGGTCATGGGTGGAGAAGGGTGGCTCACTGGTTAGAGGAGGCAGACCCTGAAGCAGAGGTCAGACCCGGGACCAGGGTTCAATTCCTGGTGCGGAAGGGTCTTGAGCCCAAATGTCCACTAACTCGATAATTCTCGCTTCGGTGCCTACTCGAATCACGGGTTCACACTCTGCAACTCTGGGCAATAGCTTGCTTCATCTCCACTACAGGAACAGACTAATTTGCATATAGCCAGGTTCTGAACTGGGATGGTGCAGTGAGCTAAAAAACGGTGTTGGATCTAGCCCTGATCTCTTGACTGGGTGAGAGTATTCTGCTTAATTCAGAAACTCTGTCCATCACCACCCCTTGTTGTTAAATATTTTGTCCACCCTAAGCGTGGAAGGGTATACTCAGATGTGAGTCCCTTGCTCATTGCACCATCAGGATTCAAGCAAGCCGGGCCGACGACGCCTGAAATGGCAGATACCGGTCCCCGGAAGCTTGTTTCCTTCCCAGTGTAAGAATTGGCTTGGTAGTTTGGTTTGCCCTGTTCCCATCATGCACTGGGACAGGAACAGACTAATTTGCATATAGCCAGGTTCTGAACTGGGATGGTGCAGTGAGCTAAAAAACGGTGTTGGATCTAGCCCTGATCTCTTGACTGGGTGAGAGTATTCTGCTTAATTCAGAAACTCTGTCCATCACCACCCCTTGTTGTTAAATATCATCTCCACTACGGCCCCCCCGCGGCGGGATGCCTGGCTTTCACCTTGGGGATGCCCAGTACGGGTTATTTCACAGGGAAAAAGCCAGGACGGGTTCCCAAAGCAAGCGCCCTGAGACCTTGCGGTGAGAAGGCGCTATATAAGAACCTTTGACATTTGACATTGACATTTGACATGGGTAAACATTCCAAAGGGGTGATGCTTAATTTGTGGAAGTCATCAAACGCAGGCGTCCAAGGTGGGGTGAGAAAGGAGAGATGTGGGCCCTGGGTAAACATTCTAAAGGGGAATGCTTAATTTGTGGAAGTCATCAAACGCAGGCGTCCGAGGTGGGGAAGGAGAGATGTGTGCCGTGGGTAAACATTCCAAAGGAGGAATGCTTCATTTGTGGAAGTCATCAAACGCAGGCGTCCGAGGTGGGGTGAAAAAGGAGAGATGTGTACTGTGGGTAAACGTTCCAAAGAAGGAATGTTTCATTTGTAGAAGTCATCAAAAGCAGGCGTCCGGGTGGGGTGGGAATGGAGAGAGGTCTGCCGTGGGTAAACATTCCAAAGGGGGGATGCTTTATTTGTGGAAGTCATCAAACGCAGGCGTCCCAGGTGGGGTGAGAAAGGAGAGATGTGTACTGTGGGTAAACATTCCAAAGGGGGAATGCTTAATTTGTAGAAGTCATCAAAAGCAGGCGTCCGGGTGGGGTGAGAATGGAGAGATGTGTGCCGTGGGTAAACATTCCAAAGGGGTGATGCTTAATTTGTGGAACTCATCAAACGCAGACGTCTGAGGTGAGGTGGGGAAGGAGAGATGTGTGCCATGGGTAAACATTCCAAAGGGGGGAAATGCTTAATTTGTGGAAGTCATCAAACGCAGGCGTCTGAGGTGGGGTGGGGAAGGAGAGATGTGTGCCGTTGGTAAACATTCCAAAGGGGGGGATGCTTAATTTGTGGAAGTCATCAAACGCAGGCGCCCGGGCGGGGTGGGAAAGGAGAGATGTGTGCCGTAGGTAAACATTCCAAAGGGGGATGCTCAATTTGTGGAAGTCATCAAACGCAGGTGCCCAGGTGGGGTGGGAAAGGAGAGATTTGGGCCGTGGGTAAACATTCCAAAGGGGGGGATGCTCAATTTGTGTAAGTCATCAAACGTAGGCGTCCGAGGGGTGGGAAAGGATAGATGCGTGCCGTGGGTAAACATTCCAAAGGGGGATGCTCAATTTGTGTAAGTCTTCAAACGTAGGCGTCCGAGGGGTGGGAAAGGATAGATGTGTGCCGTGAGTAAACATTCCAAAGGGGGAATGCCTACTTTGTGTAAGCACCGAACACTGTGTGCTTGCACAACGTAAACGATTCTCCATGTGGAACGTCATTGGTAAAAAAAATATACCAGCACCTTGAAGCTGTCGGAACGTCAAGAAAGTATGGCAGTAATGCATTGTAAAGGAGCATTTCTGTAGCGCGTTCTCATCACTTGATTGAGGAACCAAAGCGCTTTATTATTTTTTTATGGAATGCGTGACAAAAACGTACCAAACTTACCGAAAAGGACTACCCAATCAGCAAATTAACTGACTACAAACAATTACATTTGCGTGTCAAAGGTTATGCAGCACAAGTCACAGAGGATGTCACCTCGGTGACAGCGAGTGAAAAGGAGCGGGCGAGGCAGCAAAGGCCAGACCTATAAAGTGCAACCTTGCTTTATAGCAAGAAGTGCGACTCCACTCCAATCAGGAAAAAAACAAACCTATTACATAACAGAGTTTGCCATGTCGTCAATAAGTATGCTGTGGTTCAGAGACAACTGCCATTGACTATTATAGAATAAATAAACGTAACAAACACCCAGGCTGATAAACCAATCTGCATTCAATTAACAGTTTTACAAAGTATTCAAGTGACCAGAAGCACCCAAACTACAGGGCTCGATGGAATGAGCACTTTTATAAATGCATTTAAAAAAAATATGTTTAGAAGGTTTTAACGCAGAAAGTTAGCCTCTGGGAAGATTTTAAATAATATAGAAAATTTCCCCTCACCAAATGCCTACATAGTATATGAATTATTTCTGTCATACATTGTGATTTTCTCCAAAGAGAGAGTGAAGGTGAGAGGCGAAGTACCTCATTTTGGCCCAGATGGTATAGTTTGAGGCTGGAACTAAAACCAGATGCCCGGGAACCCAGTGGTTGCTCACATTACACCGCATCAGGTGCGTATGCCAACTGAGCCACCTCCCAGCCTTGAAGACCAGCGTACATAATTCATAACCAATGTGGAGGCAGGTGTTACTAAAGCACCTGCTTGGAACCCCTTCTGTCAACCCAAACAGCAGAACCTGCAGCAATTCAAGTGCAAGGCCACACTTGCTGGGTGTCACCTGTAAAAACACGCACTACACATTGCACACACACACTACCTACATAACCTACGTATGTGACACATACAAGGCTGTGGAAATACCTGTACATTCACTGTAGCTGCTCTTGCAAGAATACGACATGGTATATTAGATTATATGGAAAGGCCACAATCCCAGCCACTGCCAAACTGTTTTCAACGCCATGTTCATTGAGAGACAACCACACAAGACGTTTATTTTTGTGGGCGCCACCACCATGTAGCAACTGCACTACAAATCTAAAACGGTGGACCAGAGAAGCAGGGCACATGCCAGGCCTCCTGGCATCACCACCAAACAAGAAATCATTCTAAAACAGGCTGAATTATCAGGCGTGCCTCACGCACAGATAAGCATCTCTCCACCATGCTGCCCCCTTCACTGTGCAAAATGGAAGGGACTCCGTTATGTGCACAGATCATCACAACATGCACGCGCCACTCGCGGATAATCCAGGACAGGCCTTCGTCATCTGAGCCTTTCATTTTGACACCAGCAGAATTTAACTCGGGATAGAATATAAATAAACACCACACGCGCCATCCATCCTTTCATAGCAGTGAACCTGCCGCTTGCTGCCCTGGAGGCCCGGAAGCGCCCACCCCCGGCTCCATCCTTACCTGGTACGCGCAGCTCTCCTGGTGCACCATCTCAGTGCATTATACAGGGCGCGGCCACCGACGGGCAGGGGGGGATCGGGCCGGCGGCGGTATAACAATAAATGACGGCAGAAGGTGGGGGGCGAGGCGAGCAGCAGCAACCGGCAGATTAAAATGGATGCTGCGTGCCGATGAGTGTGTGTGTGCGCGCTGCTCCAGCCTGCGCAATAGCAGCAGCACAGCCTCTCTGAGAGCCAGTGAGGAGCCAGGCAGCGCCGCTCTCCTCCGGGAGCAGCCAGCGAGGCTTCCTAACATCCAGCGTGCACGGCTGGGGGAGGGGAGCCGCTCATCTCCAGCACAATCAGCCAATTATACGCGGGGCACAAAGAAAGCGGAGCCCTCCGAGGCTGGTGTGACCTGCGGGTGCCGGCCAGGCACCCATGTGGAAACATTCCAGCCCGCTTTAGAGGGGGTGGCGAAAGAGACATCACATCGGGGCCTGGGGCGACCTGTTCGAACCCAAGGGAAGTTATCTAACAGTTTACTTTTTTTTCTTACAACTTTCACAGATATAATGTTCTAGAAAGGCATTATACTTTTTCGGAATGCCATTTTTTTTTTTTTATTAAGATGTGCGCCACTTGGTTCTTTATATCACACAGATCGTCCACCAACACACACGTAAACGTGTGCATTAGTAATTTACAATTTAAAGTTTCGTAATTTGGGTTTGATAAAACATTTGTCAAGTGCGGAGGTCACAATCACTAAATTTTCAGTTGTCGAGTCCTGTTTGGTATTTGCTTTCTTCACATTGCTGGGGCACCACTGGGAAAGTCGGTTGTAATTTATCACGTTTGTGCACCGGCAGCGGACGGAAACTTCCCTATATGGGAACCCCCACCTGCATTCCAAGGATGCCAACAGACAAACAACGCCTCAAGACATGACAGCAAGAACCGCCTCACAGTTAATCCTACACTGCTTCTCGCATGAGTGACTATCAGGGAAGGCCCCTTAACTGGCACGGGCTATCTCCGGGGAATAACTTACATTATGCAGGTACTCTTCCAGGGGGCGTTTCCAAATAGTTCATTAAGTGAGCTTTTAGAAACTATAAAAGGCATTTCACACACCATGCACTCCTATAGGTAATTGTAGTACACACACAAAATATAAAATATGAGCGTGAAAGTTTCTTTTTGTACAGATCTTGGTATTTTTGTAACCGGTTTAATAAATCAAAAATAGGCTTTGCTCAAACCCCCTTTACATTCTATTTTTCTCACTGGGGCAAACATCCAGCAAATTCAATGCGCAAGCCGTTTTCCGCTCAAAACCATAAACGGAGCAAACTGTTTCACCTTTGACCTACTTTCACCTTTGCTTAAAGAAAAAACTATGTATTACATTTGTCCTTTTGTAACAAACAACAAAGTAAAGTTCCCAATATGTTGCTTTACTCTTTTGTTGACACAGTACAAAATATATATATATATACACACATATATATATATATATATATATATATATATATATACACACACACATACATATACATATATATATTCACTGAAAAAACCATAGGTTATAGACCATATATAGTTAGGGATTAGCATTTAAAAAACCTTATTTTACTCACACAAAACCATTGAAATTCCATATATAGTTAGTTGTACTAACTATATATCACGCACCCGCAATCCACTGCTGATGATGTCACATATTACATCATTCATGACATGGTCAGTGACATCACTGATGACATCACTGATGACATCTCAAATGACATCACTGATGACATCACTGATGACATCATCCAGTGACTGTGTGTTTCTGTAAAGTTTAAATATGTTTTACATATTGAAGAATGAGTAGATGTAGAAGTGTCTGGATGAAGGATTTAGTAGGTGCGTGACTGACTGTATGAGTGAGTGATTAAATGTGTCTCACTGAGTGCATGGGTTAGTGACTAAACTGTCTTAATTTGTGCATCATTATGTCTGTTGTTCTGTAAACTGCTGCATGTGTTGATCAGTAGCTATATGAGTAACTATATAGGTTATTGATTGGTTGCCCAAGCATTTGTATGGTAGACTGAGTGTGTGTGTGAGTGGCTGGGAAGTGTATGACTCTGTGCATAGATGTATGGGTTCAAAAGTGCATGTTGGAAACAGCTGTATGGGCGGTTGACTGTGTGCATGACTGTATTGGTGAGTGAATAGATATCTCAGTGCTACATGTCAAATTAAGTACATATGTAAAATACAGTACATGTGAGAGTTGACATATATAAATAACTGTGCATAAGAGCCAGTGAATGTGTGAGTGGCTGTATGGATCATTGTGAACTTGTATCCAGGATTGTATAAGTGAGTAAATATGTTTTAGTATTTGTTTGAATAAGTAAGTAAGGTGTGTTTAACTGTATAGTTAAGGAAATGGAGGTGTGATTGATTGTTTGCATGACTGTCTAGGTGTGTGTGTAACTTCATGGATGAGTGACAATCTGTGAGTCTGTGTTTACACTGAGTGTATCTAAGGTTATATTAGAGTCTGAAGAGGTTCATCGTATTATCACAACAGTGATGTCATCAGTAATATCATTTGAGATGTCATCAGTGATGTCATCAGTGATGTCATTTGAGATGTCATCAGTGATGTCATCAGTGATGTCATTTGAGATGTCATCAGTGATGTCATCAGTGATGTCACTGACCATGTCATGAATGATGTAATATGTGACATCATCAGCAGTGGATTGCGGGTGCGTGATATATAGTTAGTACAACTAACTATATATGGAATTTCAATGGTTTTGTGTGAGTAAAATAAGGTTTTTTAAATGCTAATCCCTAACTATATATGGTCTATAACCTATGGTTTTTTCAGTGAATTTTTAAGGTTTTGTAAATGCTAATTCCTAACTATATATGGTCTATAACCTATGGTTTTTTCAGTGAATTTCATTGGTTTTTTAATAGCTAATATCAAAACCTTTACAATGTATTATTCTTTAAAAAGAAAAATATTTTTTACATGTTTTTTATACAATTTATTTTTTATTTTTTTTTGTTTCGCTCCCAGTACGCGTACCGGTTAGCTTCCCGTTAGCTCAATCCGGAGGCGCGACCCGGTACGCGAACTGGTAAACGTTCCTTTAGCGCACCTCTCGCGTTACAAAACAACATCGCGACGCTTCGCGTCAGCATGACGTTTCGCGTTCTCGCGTAATACGTCATATTACGTGCTACGTTCGCGTACCCGGAAGCGCAGCGGTACGCGAACCGGAAGCGATCCGCGGCGCGGCGCCGACCGCGTAATGTAAACATAGCAGGTCATGTGACTCGATAATAACACTTTTCATTGGTTCATTTCACTTTTGGTTTCCTAATGATGTAATACAAGGTCATGTGATCTAAAATGGACACTTTTCATTGGTTTAGAACTTTTGTTTTTCCCAAATGATGAAAACCCCTCCTTCTTTCATCACTCTGACTTTCATCTTGGTGAGAGAAAGACCCTTTATTGAGACTTTGTGATGGCTTCATTAGTAGCTTCAGCTGGTGCTAGCCCACCACCTCCACCAAATCCAAGAAAGAGAGGACCACCTGCAGAAGTAATTCTGCAAGAAGAGGAAGAACAGGAAGAGGAGGAAGAGGAGGAAGAGCATGAGTTTTTGCCAGAGGAGCCCAGGAGGTACAATCGACAGGAGAATTATATCTGGCAATTCTACAGAATTCCTGAGGGGCAAAAGAAAGTGAATGCTCGTTACGTGTTTTGCCGCATATGCGGTGACAGATTGTCAAGGGGCACTGATAAAAAATATAGTTATGGCAATCATACTATGCATCGGCATATGAGTAGGTGGCACCCAAATAACTATAGTGCTGCCCAGCTACGTGACCAACAACAAAATCCCCTCCAAATGGCAAGAAGATCGGTGGTTCCAGAGGTGTCGGGACCAGAGGCGAGGGAGGTGATTGCAAACATCCAAATGTTGTTTGGGCACGTAAAACAAGTGTGCGTGGAATGTGGCGCTTTCATCTGCTACAGAGAAAGTAGCATCACTTTGATTTTGCGAGCAATTCAAAATCATATTAATGTTTGCACAAGACGCACCAAAAAATAAATTCTTTTTTTTTTTTTGCTCCTGTTGAGCCCTTTATAATGGATCGTTTTTGTTTCCCCCCCCCCCAAAAAAACCAAATTTTTTTTAAAAACGTTCAGAAAATACAAAAAAAGTAAAAAAATGTTCAAAAAATACTAAAAAAAATATAAAACAACAAAAACATAAAAAAAAAAGTTCTTTTCAGAACTAACTCCCCATTATAAAAAAATTGGTAGAATATTTGGAACTCTGCCAACCTGTATTTCTCTTAGTTCGCTCCCGGAGCGCTACCCGGTACGCGTACCGGAAGCTAACCAAAAAAATATTTTTTAAAAAAGAACAGTAACTATAAGGGAAGGAAATACACAGTTATGTTAAAAGAAAGACAGCTCTAGGGAGTAAACTAAGGATACTGTTACCTACAATCCACTGTTGATGATTTCACATATTACATCATTCATGACATGGTCAGTAACATCAACAGCAGTGGATTGTAGGTAACAGTATCGTTAGTTTACTCCCTATAGCTGTCTTTCTTTTAACATAACTGTCTATTTCCTTCCCTTATAGTTACTGTTCTTTTTTAAAAAACATTTTTTTGATCAGTCATAAACAGTGACATTAATAGAAACAGAGAGAGTGAACAAGAGTGAAGAACTATGGTCCTCCTCAGCCACCCTCAGAAAACCAAGGGGGTCAAGATACATCTACCGTGCCCCCTTCTACCTATTCTGAACATTATTTGCCCTCCATCTTGTATCTTAATTCGACCGAAACACAAAATGGTGGACTCCCGGAACGCTTAAGGTACGCGAACCGGGGCGCTCAACGGTTCGCGTACCGGGTCGCTCACTGGGAAGCGCACCATCAAAAAAGGTGGGAAAGTAGTTCACAGAAAAGCCACTTGAGACAATTTCACCAAATATAGATTAGCTCATACTACATACCAATCCCTACCATTTTCACAAATTTGATTGGAATTCCATTTAACCATTTAGCCTATAGAACTCACTAAATACCGTGAGGTAAATTACTTCACAAAACACATCTGAAGTGTTGGAATTGACAACCAATTAAAATGTTACTTTCATTTTCTACTTTTTTTACCTGACATTTGATTGGTTATGTACCCGAATATATATAAAGGAAGAGAAGGAAACACAGCCATTTTGACTACTACTTCCTGGTGTACATTTCTATTAGAATTTTCATTAATAACTTCAACTTCTTTTTAAAGGTAAGTTGTTATTTTTAAAACTGAAGTATATTGAGCACTTTAAGTTAATATGGCAAACTTTTTCTGTTAGTTATATACTATCCCTCTGTAGTACTTATAAATTTAGATACACTTTTTTATATTCCTACTTCCACTCTGATACTATACACTGCCCAAAGATAAATTCTCTGTTAAAAACTGCCTATCTAAAATTAATCCCAACAGTGCCCTACCTCTACTAATATATATTTTTTTTATGCAAATTTCAGGAAAAATGGAAAGTGAACAAAACATTTCATTTGAAATTGTCCTTCCAGAGTCCAACACAGAAATCATTGATCCAAATGAGATTGAATTTATGGATGAATCTTGGGACCAAGAACTACTGCAATGTGTACAAGCAGTAGATAACCTCCTTGCAAATGAGGACATTTTACAACCTCAGAGACTACAATCTATATTCCATGATTATGAAATTTCTGACAATGAAATGTTAGAAAGTTTAATAAATTATGAAACACAATAAAAAAACTTTAAAAAAAAAAAAAAAAAATAATCAACAAAACCAACAATCAATTAACATACAGCATTTGAAAAGTCTATCATTCATTTTTCATTGTGATACGCTCCCCAGAACGCTTCCCGGTTCGCGTACCGGGCGCTAACCACGAAAAAAAATTAAAAAAATTTTTTTTTTTTTGCTTAGCGGGGCCCCTTTAAAGCCTCCACATCAAACCTAGGGGGTCAGGGAGGAGCTAGTATGCCCCCTTATGGTTATTTCCCCCTTTGTTTTGGCCTCCTCTTGTCTCTCAATCCTACCGAGAGACAAGATGGCGGCCGCTCCGGACTGTTTAGAATGTTGACAGACACCGGAGAGCCAATCAGCTTAGCTACGCGAAGTTCCGGTACGCTTAAGGTCCGCGGACCGGAGCGCTGCCCAGAGCGCGCTTACAGATATATATCTTTTTTTAAACGTTAATTTCTCAAAATCCACTGGAGCACATATATTGAGACCTACAAAAGGCACATCGGGCTACCAGTCCCTACAATTTTGCCAAGTTTCGTGCAAATCCATTCAGCCGTTCGGGCTAAAAGTGAGGCTAACCGCCCTATGGAAAACTCAATGTTAAAAACACGTTTTGGGACCCCCCTTTTTTCTCGGCCCCCCCTGGACGAAACCCCCCAAAATTTTCAGGGGCTGTTCAGAAACAAAATGTTCCATTTTCCTGAAAATTTCAGCCAATTCCGTCCACAAACGCCAAAGTTATTAGACATAGAATTTTCAAAAAACCCATAGAGAAAAAATCCTAACTATATATACCTACTGGCGACCGCCAGTAGGTAATACATATATATATATATATATATATATATACACACAAATAGGATCATTCCCGTGAAAACCAACCATCCGGCACGCCAAGAGATGTTAGTCACTCTGAGAGGTGTGGCGCCGCGGCCAGGGCGACTGACATTGGAATCACGGTTCGACACGGGTGGCAGATTCGCCCAGCACGATGTGACTCTGGGCAATAGCTTGCTTAATCTTCCAGACGGCCCCCAGAGCCTGGAGACCCTTACGGGTGATTGTTCACGCTTTACAAATGTGGATTATTATTAGTAATTTATTTGCATGACAAAATCACATCAATGCGTTTCAGCAGTCTCATAGTAAGTATATCAGAAGTGTGTGTCCCTTAACAGCCTGGCCGCATCCACCTATCAGGGCTGGTGCAAACCAACAGATACGGGTCTCGTGGAAGATGAAAAAGCAGCGCCTCAGGGATCCAGGAGGCACAAATTGGTTGGAATTTCAGGAAAGTGTCACTTTTGGAAGAGCAGGGAGTGTTCGGAGGAATCCAAATGTGGATTCTTGATGGAGAGTACCTAAAAGCAGAGGGGACAGAGTCTGGGTTACTTGAGAGTGACCAGGGGCTCGGTAGACGAATGCCCACCAATGTCGGGTGCTTAAGGATGGATGTCGATGACCGTGACTCTGTAGCTGTAGGGACCAGGTGACACTGAGGACGACTAGGAGCCGGATATGAGCTGTCCCATGAAGGATATCGAGAGCTGTGGAGTCGGTGTCTGGCAGGAGCACAAAAAAGCCTGAGCAAAAGCATCCATGCAGGAAGTCAAGAAAGTGTACAGTTCTGACCAGCACTGTCCAGGAGACTCACCACCACATGCAGGGGAGTCAGGGCAGGCCCAGAGGAATCAGTAGAGCCCAAGGAAATCCAAGGTGACGCTCAAATGGACCCACAGCCCAACGCACAGGAGTCGCAAGATGACCTCGAGCAGCTCACCAAAAGAGGAAGGCCACAAGGTACACAATGCGATGTGGCCGAAGATTTTGGTCACAGGAGGTGCTCGGGATTGAGGCTACTTGGAGCCCGGAGATCTTCTTGCAAAGATGTCAACAAGCCTTTGCACCTGCAAAGGTGACACAGTACCAAGGGGTTCGGTTATTGCAACCCCCACTCGAGCTGCTGGCCTCAAATTTGGTCAGACGGGAGAGCAGGCCTCAGGGGCTGAGGAAAACCACCATCTGAGTTGCATAGCCTACAGAGTCCAGAGGAGCTCGGGATCTGCAGACCGGTCGTCTTTGTTGCAAAGCCTGCGAATGCAGGGGAGTGACTCCTTCACTTCAAGGGAGAATACTTTGGTTGTCCTTGATGCTTCACAGACCTCGGAAGGTTCCAGGAGGTTGTACAGGCACAGGCGATGCAGCAGACTGGAAGCGAGACAAAGTCAGGCCCAAACGAAGTCCAGGGTGCCCAGACGGTCAAAGTGTAGTGGTTTCAATTCTGAATCTTGTCCACGACGAACCTAAGGTCCTACAACCAGGTAAGTCCTTAAGTACCTATAGGAGAGAGGAGAGGGTTAGAAAGATCCAGGGGACCCTCCCAGGTGAGGGTCTGGACAGGGGGGAGGTTGCTCTGAGGTCCTTTGTTCAGTTTCACGCCAGAGCGGGAACCAATGGCTCCCAGGACTGATTTGAACTTGGCAATTCACAGGGACACCAAAGGTGCCCCTTCTGCACGTTTTCAGGTGCTGGCAAGTGCGCCCACCCAGCCCTAATACACTAATTCCTGTCTGGGAGGTGGTCACACCTCCCTGTGACAGGATGCCTATTGTTCTGCCTTCCCATGCTCGAGTTTGACTCAGCAGCAGGAGGGCAGAAATGTGTCTCTGGTCGGCAGCAACCATTTTGGGCTGTCTGGGACTAGAAGGCTGGTACCAGGAACACAGAGGCCTCCTCAAAGGGCCTTCCTGGTGAGTGGAATCATACCTCCCACACCGGTTACTGGTGTGGGGGTATGATTCCAACATGGGAGGCAAGACAACTGGTAGAGGAATCCACATAAGCTGACCCTCTGCAATAATCAGTTGATTAGAAATGTTCAACGCAGAAGCTTAGCAGGGATTTAGACTCTTCCTTTCCCTTCTCAAAGAAGAAGGTGATGGCAAGCAGATGTTGAGATGCTGATGTTGCATCATAGAGACCTGGGTTCTGATTCAGTCTTCAGTACTTGATCAAAACATTTCAGCTCTGGGTGGACCCTGTTTTCTCCCTATTCCTCCCATTCTATGAATATGTTCTCTGAAAAGTACTCCAAGTCACCTTGGTGTACAGTATATGCTATATTAAATACCTAAGAAAGCTCATAAATCGCCCATGGGCTTCATTATAAGATTGGCAAAACAGGGTGGGGTACTTTACCTCACCTTGTAAATACCATTCCCCCATGGTGAAGTATTCACCATATGCAGTAAAAACCTCCAATTACAGAGTTTTAAACTTGTCAACTTGGAAATGAAGCACAGCATGCAGAATGGGTATTTATTAAACACTTTTTACATTTTCGCTTTTTTACACCCCCCTCCCAATCTTGCTCGAGATTAAATCCAGCGAATGTGACCTTCTGGACACATCATGGGAAAACGGGGTGGGTGAGATAATTATCACACAACTCATAATTCCGATTCTTGTGGAAACTCCTGTTTGCAAATGTATCAGAATTTAGCCTGAAACCTGTAATGAGGGCCTACGTGTCTTTAAAAAGGGGGAACTTAAAATTGTAATGAAGGTGTGTTTATTGTGCAAGTATAAAACACTGTAAAGTACTGGCGTGCATTTTTGTAAGCAACAGACTTCTTACAGTCGAGTTAATCATCTCTATTTGCATTACTGAATGAAAGGTGTGATGTTTTCACAGGGGTGTGGGCAATCATGCATTTGTGTGCAAGTGTGTCTAACGGCGGAAAATTAACAATGGGTCAGATGAACAAAACCATTTCGCATTTCCAAACCATGCGATTGGAAAAATGACATAATTTGTGAATGCAAAAAGTTGTTTACGTTGTGCTAAAGCATATGTTCGAGTTGGAAAAGCATTTCTGTCTCACAAAAGGGGTTAAGTGACCCCTACTGAATCGGAGTTAGGAATGAGACAGAGTGGCATTCCTTCCTATGTGCGATTAGGTATTCTATGTGCAATGATCTGTGACCGCAATCTCAGTTGCAAATCACCCATCAGTTACAAACACCTCAATGGATGTGGCAACTGATCTGCATAACTGCCAACTTGAAGAACAATCTCACAGTGTGAGGAGGGGGAGGGCATCATGCCAGGAAGTACCTACAATGCACTTTTGAACCCCATGCCGCCCCAAGCCCTCTCTCCCAAAAAATGCAAATAAAATCTTGCTGAGGCTGGTGCCAATGTCCTGGGGTGTTTTCACACCCCTTAACCCTTTGCATGCTGATGACGGAACCGCTCCGTCATCAGCTGCGGGTGCGCTGTGCTGATGACGGAGCGGTTCCGTCATGGCCCGCTCGCCGCTCATGCGCGGCGCGAATTCCGCGCCTGCGCTGAGCGTTCTATTGAGCGGGGCGGGCCATGACGGAACCGCTCCGTCACAAGCACAGCGCAACCGACGCTGGTGACGAAGCGGTTCCGTCACCAGCATGCGCCCGCCGCATTTCCGCCCCGCCCCCTTAGCACTGCGGCGGAATAGCCGCCGCAGTGAAGGGGTTAATGAATGTCCGCAGTTCAAAGTCTCGGAAAACAAGCTGGAAAATAACTATATGCAGTGGTTTTCAGCTCGTTTTCACTGCCACCGTGTGATATCGGCTCCTCACCGTGAGACTGTGTGATGTGATGGGAGCCAATATTGTGTGCCACATGTTGGCACCGTGTGGTATGGATGTGCGAAGGCGAAGAAGCACCAAAGGGACCCCTTTCTTTTTTGTCATGTCAGCTGCTCCGGGGAAGTTGGCAGAAGCCTAGGAGTCCACTGCCGTCTCCTCCCTCACTCCCCCTGCCGTCTCCTCCCTCACTCCCCCAACCATGTTTTCCCAATGAGGATTTTTTTTGTTTTAAAGCAGCATCAGTTCCCTTAATGAATACAGGCAGCTTTTTTTCATTTCATTTTCAACACAATAAATAAACTTTCCCTTTTGGGAATGTAAAAGTATGGATGATTGTCTGCCGTCCCTTGCAGACCAACATCCCTGTGTTTGTAGCAGATTACAGCCAGGGCTGGACTGGGAACAAAAACCGGCCCTGGCACACTGTTCAGCTGCCCCCACCCCCCTGGTTAAGGGGAAGTGCAGCCGAGCAGTTTGCGAGGGCTGGTATCGGCCGATTTTGTTACAGAGGGCCGATATTGCCGACCCTCGGAAACAAAAATCCCCCCCGCCGCCCAAAAGCGACCCCCACCCTAGTGACCCACCAGGGAAATGCCCGGTGCCCACTATGGCCAGTCCGGCCCTGATTACAGCGGGCTGCAAATTGCAAACTTCCTAACATATAAGAAATAGACATGTTGTTCTGGGATCCCGTGACTGGCGATGTTGTGACGCGACGTAAAAGTCCATAGGTGGCTCCACAAACTTAAAGGCGGTTTGCAAAATAGCCGGTGCACAATTTGCCACCACATTAACAGCTAAACATAAACTATGAAAAAGTAGGCAGCCCTAGACAAGCATATTGATTAAAGTGGAAGAGAGATCTTGCACTTGGCACACATAAACTGAAAGTGAGACTTTTTAGCTGATATTGGTTTCTATCGCTGCATTGATTGTGTTTAAGGAATGCTGCGTCTTTTAAAATGTGAAATGAAACAGACTTTATCGATTTATTTTGTACCAAGGAACATAATGCAAGTCCAAAAGCAGGGAGCCTTATATAAACAATGAAACTTGACAAGAGAATTAGATATTGAATTTAAAGGCATGGTTTTCCAGAGTATAAAAAATGGCGCGTTTATAATAATGGAAAAGTAACACTAATGGTTCAGGAGACAGTAAGTTAGGAGTTTCCAGTCACAGGCTTTTTTTTTTCTTTTTCTTTTTTTTATACATTCCTGCCTGCAGCCATGTGATGTGATCTGCTCGAAGTTCTTACGGCAGAACGCTCCCAGTGAAAACGCGGTGCGTCACCGCACGCAGGGCTTCCAGGCGCGGCCGTGAGCTCATCACTGTTCAAATAAGTGACTCGTCATGTCTGCTATGCGGGCCAGCTAATGGCGCGTCATGCCGCGCTTACTTCACCCGAGGCTACTCCTTGTAATGAACACCGGAGGCGATGCGTTTTTCCACAGAATTACCTCTTCGGGTGTGTTTTGGCATCACCGCTGACAACAAACGGCGGAGTTATTCCAGAAACTCAAGTACACTTGTTTCCAATTGGTGGGCACTGGACTACTTTTCTTTCAGGCTGTGAAAGCTAATATGCGCGGTTTGTTCCTCACCCTCAGCAAAGAGGACAAGTGTGGTGACGTTTCGAATGTCGATATGGTTGCATTGTTAATTAGCAATTTCATAGCCTACAATCTGACATTAATGCGTCATATGATGGATTCACAAAGATTCTGCTAAGAGGTTGGACTTGAGCATTCCTCTTAACTCTTCGATACCAGGAGTAAGTCAGGAATAGTCTTGGAATGTAGGAGTAAATCAGAGCACACCACAAGCAAAAAAAAATGTTTGTACATTTGGCACTGTATTTTATTTTCGCTCATGAATGTTATAAGGTTACATTTTTTGCCCTCCCTTTTCAGACGATTGGTAATCCATACAAAAATATTTTAAGCACACACGTGCACACAACATGTAGCCTGGCCAGTGCCGGCTCTCGGTATGTGCGAGCTGGACCCAAGGCCCAGGGCGCCAATCTGCAGAGGGGCGAACGGAACTGTGTGCATTAAGGTGATGCAAACAGCAGCGCCATTCTCATCTCCTGCCTTCTCTGTGTCCCTTCTCTGTCAGATTTGGCAGTTTAAACTGTTTCTATTCCTTCATTATCATACTGTAGAGGATATTTTTAACACCCCAATAGCCCCCTTCCTTGCCCTCCTGCTGATACACATCAACAACCACTGGCGCAACAAAACTCTAGCCGCCCCCCCCCCCGCAAGGTATGTTGAGGGCCCCACTCCGAACTCCGAACCCCTCCAGTACTCTGGCCAGGGAGCTCCATGGCCAGAGTACTGTGCTGAGGCCAGGGGGCCCCTGGAACCCGGCCCCCGCTCCTCAGGGGCTGCGGGGGCCTGTGTTACACCACTGTCAACAACTCCCTCAGTGTGAGGTAGGAACGTTTTGCGCATGATTTAGGTGTACTGGTAGATTTCTGGGGTTGTTTGCGGTCAGAGGTCATTCACTGCTCCCTGTGCCCAGATACCCCTCGGGGTGACAGTGTAGCGCTATACAAATGACGATTGATTGATTGTTCAGCCAAGGACTAACTGGTTAACACAAAAGGGACCCCCTGCTGCCTCATTTTATTCACTTGCATCAGCAAGGACGCCAAATTTCTCTCTGATCAGGGCGCTATCCTAGCAAAGGCTGGCTCTGAGCATGTTATTTTTAGGTCTTGCCTATGCAGCGCGCTGCATAGGAGGACCTTTAGCCGTCGTTCTGCTCTTTTTCGAAGCACATACTCGTGCTTGTGGCGGTATCCACCTTGCCAGACTGTCACTATAGCCTTTTGGGGCAAAGGAGGTTTATTAATTTTTTCAGGGGAGTAACAATCACAGCATTGACTGGGCAACTCATATTGGTTGCTCTTGCATGATTAAATCTGAATCTTTTTAAACTTGTAAACAATAGAAGTGTTTCATATTTTAACTATGATGACATTTTATTATTGCGATTTAATACTTTACAAATGGTTTTATCTTTTGCATGTATTGCAATGGTTTTAAGTAACTCTGCAAATAAAAGAAACAAAACTGAAACCTTGCGGGAGCGAGCAGGGGCCCGCCACAAGCACGAGTATGTGCTTCGAAAAAGAGAAGACTGCTCTCGCTTTCACTTTTGTCACAGACTGCCCCACTTTCACTCACTTCTTTACGTGGCAGCCTCGGATCCCGGCCCAGCTCATCAGGCCTTCTACGGCTCCAATTTACGTCAGCGCTTTCACTTTTGCTTTTTCCGGCTTCAATTTACGTCTGCGCTTTCACTTTTGCTTTTGTCACAGACTGCCCCACTTTCACTCACTTCCTTGTGCGGCAGGCTCGGATCCCTGCCCTGCTCTTCCGGTCTTCTCCGGCTCCAATTTACGTTCGCTGCACTGTCGGGTGGGCTCTGACGTAAAGAGTGCTCTCGCTTTCACTTTTGCACCAGCCTCTGATCCTGGCCCGGCTCTTCCAGCCTTTTCCGCTCCAATTTACGTCCGCTGCACTGTCGGGTGGGCTCTGACGCCACAGCTCTCTTCCTTGATGCCATCTCAGTGCTTCGTTGTGTGCCGACCCCCTTCTGTTCATACAGGTCTTCCGCTACCTTGATAATCCCCAAACCAGCTGCGTTCCGCTCATGAGGTTGTACTTTTCTGGCTGCACACCCAGCGCTGCTCCCTGTGACTCGATGCCCCGAATTACAGGATATATCCCAGATATTTTGTGGTCTAATTACCCCAAAAGACTGAACACATTTTTCTACAGATGAATACAGCAGCCACACTGCTCTTGAACATGGCTTACAGACATTGCCAAAGCCAATAGCCCTGGCAAAAAACGTACAAGGTCCCAAAGGCGAGACCTATTGGCTATGCCAATGCTTGTTTCTTTTAAATATTATGTTTGGGAATATGTATATAGAATTGCATGCAATGGTCAATACAGTTGCACAAAAAAAAGAATGCAGACGATTTTTGCAAGTGAAGTGAAAATTACGGACAAATGTTGTGCCGAGCTCGATGCTCGCAAAGGGAACATTCTGTACAATGTGAATTCTGGCTCAAATTCTAGATAGAATTAGTGTTTGTCTAATGCTTGTGTAGGAGTGATAGAAAGTATATTTTTATGCTTTGAATAAACTATCAAAACAAACAAACAGTTGTGGCCCATCCCCTGCCAAAGTGACGGGGCGGACCGGAGGAGGGAGCTGGGGCGAGGAAGGGTGGAAGTTCGGGGACAAAATAAAAGAAATAAATTAACACAAACTTACCTGATCACCGCCGCTGCCTCCGCTCAATTGTACTCTTCCTGCTTCTGGGACAGGCTCCCAGACTGCACTGCGGCCAATCATGAAGCTGCAGGAAAGCAGCGTCAGGATTGGCCTGAGAGCTATGAATTTGCACTCCCATGCCGACTGGGAGCCTGTGCCTGCTTTCTCCATCCTCAGCAACGCAGCTGGGGCTGGAGAGAGCTTCACTTGAAACGGCCGTCCAAACACCTCATGAGAAGTGAAGGGACAAGGGTGTACTAGCACTCCCTCACCACAGTGTCATCCCCCTGGACCCGCCCCCAAGACTCGTCAGAGTCTTGTGTGCGGGTCCAGGTTTAAAAAAATAAATAAAACGATAATAAAACGGGTTAGAAACCCATTTTATTATTGTTTAATTTGAAAGTGGTGGCAGGGGCCAACGCTCCTCCAACCTAACGCAGCTGAAAACAAATGTTCCTAAAAATGTCCCCCTCTAATGCATGGATGAAAACTTACTTCTTTTGTACTTTGCATACTTGAAAAATTATATTTCAGACAGGTGGACCCCTGCTACCTATATAGTGCCCTTTAATTATGCACGCGCCAAGGGAGGTTGGGTGGCACTGGGCCTCGCAGATTCAGTGCACTGTTTTTGTTGGCATAATGTCACATGTATATCAGGGCATGGGTTGATAGCATATCAGCAGGGCCGGCTTTAGTGCTAGTGGCGCAGGTGCGACAAGTTTTGCTGGCGCCCCCCCAATGACCACCTCCTCTACGGATTCCCTCACTACCTCCTTTTAACAGTACCCCTCAAGTCTCCATAACCACTCTCTCTCAGATGCATTTAATTTGTTTTATAGTGCCTCTCATATCAGGTTTCAGAGCCGTTTTTGTCACTACCCAGAGACAATCAATCAAGAATGTTTAGATCAGTGTATAGAAAATGATACATAAGCCAGAGGACTACAAGGTGTAGGAGTCATACGTCAAAATACAAGACTAAAAGAAGATGAATGGAATGTTAAACATTGTCAAACATTTAGCCCCAGTCACAGATCTGCGTTTAATTCAATGTTATTTTGCTCACCACGCCAGCCAAATTTAGATCCAGCCATATGCAAATCAGTCTTGACCCTGGTTCTCATGGGAACAGTCCAGTCCGAACTGCCAAGCCAGGTCTTCCTTCAACCAGAGAGACACATGTCATCCATACTGGTAGACGGTATAGTGTATTAGTGCTTGGTCCAGAGAAGCACAAACTCAGAATTTAAAAAGTAACAAAAGGGTAGGGGTTGGCTTTACTAATAAGTACTGACATTAGGATAAAATCATAACGCTCTAATCTAAACCTTGCAGTTTGCATGCAGCTTTCTGATGACAATGAATAGCTCACTGTTCTACATTAGGATTTTAACTTATAAACTGCAAGTAACAAAAGGATGTGCCTGACAAAAGCAGTAAATTACTGACCTATTTACATTATAAGCACTCTGTGATCTGCATGGTACAAGTTCATTGCAGCAGGCACACTGTACCTTGAATCAAAACTTCCACTAGACAAACCTCTGATTCCTCTCTAGAAAGAACAATCATCACTGGAGTTATCTTGCCATTGTTTATGCTGCCTGAAAATTGCTGGAGACCACGAACATGGCAGCAGGTGCTTTAAAAACCATAATATTATTGCAAACACGGTTCCCCCATCTGAAGTCAGTGCCTGGTGCGGTTGGCCTGGTCGCACGGCCCTAGAGCTGGCCCCGCATATCAGAGACAGCAATACTGGGAGATCTGACAGGGTACCAGTACCGCCTTGTGCCACAGGTAGGATGACCAGACACCCGGATTATCCCGGAAATTCCCAGTTTTCGTAGAATGTCAGGCACCAGCTTTTCCCATAGACGAAGCATGTTTTGTTTTGCTAATAACTTTGGCACCGTTTGAAGAAAGTACTTGAAATTTTGAAAAGTGGTTTGCCACTCAGCTGCTGTCTGTAAGGTTTCCTCGTGATCTATCAAGTGGAGGTTGACAAAAAGGGTGGGTCCCCAAAAACCTTTCCACATGCAGTGTCTATCAGTATTTTGCAGTTTTTGAACATTGCTACAGCCTGAACCGCAGAATGGAATTACACCAAATCCGGCAGAAAGCTAGATCTTGGTCCAGGATAAGTGCATTTTGTAAATTGGTGGAAATCTGTTCAGTAGTTTAGGATTTATTAAAGAAAAACATTTATAGATATCTAAGGACACGGATCAGGGGGCAAATGGAAGGCCATGATTGGCTGGCTGCAACCTGAAAGGAAAATTGCGGCCACCATTTTGTTTCTTGGTTGGGTCCCGGGAAAAAACAAAAATAAAAGTTTTTATAAGCAGTCAGGATAGAGGTATCCTGACCACATAGGACAGATGGTTAAGCCTCTTATGCACCCCCCAGGGACAGAAAGTTTTTTGGGGCTGATCCACGGATTCACCGCTTCGCTCGACACGATCTGCACTGTAACTCCGCGGAGGACCTGCGGATTCACAGCTGAATGAAAAAAATACACCCACTCATATACCAAACCCCTGTCACGCACGGCCTTGGTTGGATTAACATATGGTAATTAAATTTTACTTTACGTTTAATAAAACAGAAATTCAGTGAAAAAAACAAAGGTTACAGAGACCTTATCGTTAGGGTCACATTTTACACACACAAAAACGATAGAAATTCATTTGTTATACTTATTCTACCACTTATGCTTTTCTGGAAAAACTAGAACTCATGCCATAAAGCAACTTTGGGCCATGAGTTCTAGTTTCTTAACATGAGTATAACTATAAGTGCTAAAATAAGTATACTGCAACTGCTGAATTTCTATGGATTCGTGTGTTTAAAATGTGAACTTAGGTATAATGTCCCCGTAACCTTTGTGTTTTTAAGTGAATGTGTATATATAACATCAGTGATTAAAGACAACAAAAACCGGAAACGAAATAGCGCCTATGGGAGTCTGATGAAAAAACTACAGAGTGAGAACAAGGTGATCATCAAACAATCGGACAAGGGGGGCAACATTGTCCTTTGGCCCAGGCATTTATATTTGGAAGAAGCTATAAAACAGCTTAATGACAGACAATGTTACTGTAGAAGTGACTGACAAACCGCAAAGGCAGCGTGGAATGATTTTAACTCCAAATTGTATACCTGGAAGAGTAAAGGGCTTTTGAGTGGAGATGAACTCAAGTTCCTGAAAACAAATTACCAGGTGATTCCGGTATTTTACCTGATCCCCAAAGTACATAAAGACCTGATCAAACCACCAGGGAGGCCAATTATTTCGGCCAGACAGGGGACCTTTGAAAATACTTCCCGATACATCGACCATTTCCTCCAGGAACATGTAAGGGCTTTGCCCTCTTATTTGAGAGACACTGGGGACTTTCTGGAGAAGATTAAAACAATAGTGTGGCAGGAGAACTATTTACTGATCACACTCGATGTGACTGCACTATATACCAGTATTAACCACGGGGATGGTTTGCGGGCAGTAAGACATTTCCTGCGTAACAGACCAGTCTGCATGTTAGAACATAATGCAATGATCAGTGAAATGATAGAGGTTTGCCTCACTAGCAATTTTTTTTATTTCAAAACCAAGTCTTCCAGCAATTGAGAGGAGTTGCGATGGAGGTCTGCTTCTCCCCTAGCTACGCGTGCTTGCACATGGGGCTATGGGAGGAGCAGGTCCTAGGAACCGCCTATGGGGATGTAATGTTAAATAACATAGTGTCATGGCACAGGTTCATTGATGACCTCTTCATAGTGTGGAGGGTGTCGGTTAGTGAGGCAGAGAAATTCATTTCGGATGTGAATGTTAATGATTTGAATTTAAGTTTCACTGGTCAGATCAGTACAAACATGGTTAATTTCTTGGATGTTGAAGTGCACATTGAGGGAAGCAAATTACAGACCAGGTTGCACCGTAAGGAGACTGCGGGTAACACAGTCCTGCACGCGTCAAGTCACCACCCAGCGCACCTGATCCGAAGCCTCCCCTATGGCGAGATGCTGAGGATCAAAAGAATCTGCAGCACAGAGGAGTCGTGTTCCCAAGCACAAACCGGTAGTAAAGAGAGGTTCCTGGAGAGAGGCTATTCGGTGTCGGTGGTAGAAAAAGCTATGATGAGGGCCAACAAGCAGATCATTCACCAAGATCTAGAGGGTAAACCTGGGAAAACCCAAGAAATGGGGAGTAGCGAAACGGGCCAGCCCAGGCTAATAACAGCATACAGCCGACAACACAAGCAGCTACAAAAAATAATCAGCAGAAATTGGCCCGTAATAAAGGGGGACCCCGTTATCGGTAGATCTCTTGCAGACAAACCGGCAATAACATACAGCCGTGCAAGATCAATGAGCGATATGCTGGTGAAGAGCAGCCCAGAGGTAGTGAGTAATGCCTGGTTGCAGACAAGCAAAGGGTTCATAAAATGCGCAATTTGCAAGGCGTGCAAAATGGGGAGGAATATAACAACATACATGACCCCATTCAGTGAAATACCAGTACCCATTACCAAGAAGATCAGGTGTAAGTTTGAATTCGTCGTGTATGTGCTGGGGTGTGCGTGTGGCCTGCAATATGTGGGTAGTACCAAGTTGCAGGTCAACAAACGCATACTCCAGCACATACGGGCGGTCAGCAACTGTGATGAGGCTTACCCGGTGGCGAGACATATCAACTCGTGCCACAACGGGGATTTGGGATGTTTAAGCTATTTCGCTATAGATATGGTCTCACCGCTCCGCAGAGGGGGCAATAGGGAGGCCCGCCTGAGAGTACTAGAAACCAAGTACATTATAGAGCTCAATTCCAAGACACCGAATGGGTTAAATGCCACCGAGGACCTTTACACGTGCCTGTAAAAGATCGAGCCAAACTGAGCAAACGCACAAGGCTCAAGAAATAAGAGACAGAAAATAGAGAAAGGGAGTCATCGCAGCATGAGATTGTCTTTTAGAGAAATATAAAATACAATCATGTATTGATTTTAAGGTTATTCACAGGGTGGGAGGAAAGGCACAATTTTGGTTTTTTTTCTCACCTTTTTTGTTTTACTCCTATAATAGTGCACTAAGGGCTGACCACAACGCAAAGGGCAGTGTGGACGCAGTTGTCTCAGTACCATATACTAAATAAGCCCACTTAGGCAGAATTGTAACTACCACCTATAAACCCCCATCCTCTTGAAAACGTTTGCACTTATCCGAATGCGGATTTTGCACATAATTAGCAGATTTGCACAAATAATTAATAGAATTTACAATATCAAACCAGGACTTAAATACATTTTAGGTACAATGAATATTTATTGGTTTTAATGATATTTATTTATTTATTTGCGGATATTTGCACACTAACTGTTTTTAGTTACAGAGGAATCTAGCAGGAAAAACGTATAATATGTTTTTGTATGCAGGGGATGGGATGGGTGATGAAAATTATACGACAGTGACAATTTTTTAACAACATTATGTGTGTATATTATCAATGTGTCACCCTTTGGAGTCATCGATATTTAGACAAGGCAGCAGTATGTTTTTCATGTCTACAGGCCCGGTGGTCAGATGACCTGTTTTTACACTATAAAATTGTGGTGATAGGCTAACCATGCCATGTGATCAAGGGCTCAAGGGCCCGAAACGCGTCATGGCGGAGAGAGAAATGCACAAATAAATATTGCAAATTCACCTGAATGGGTCCGGTTCGTTCTTTATCCTGGTTGAAGCGGATGACATCACGAAGTTTCTGGAATATATATATATATATATATATATATATATATATACACACACACACACCACTAAAATGTGAATATATATATATCAAAACAAACCCCTTTCAGGCATAGAGTGACGCATAAATTATGCAATAAAAGAAACAGAGAACTATATGTAGTTCTCAAGTTTAGGTGGAAAGCAGCTCCAGTATAGAGTACTCTCAACACCAGAGACACTCTAAATTTGCTCACCTCAAATGCCTTCTTTTCTATCAAAGTCTTTAAGCATAGGATTAGCACAGTGCCATCCACGTAGAGATAGAAAGGGGCAACATCTTTTGTCATTTCTACAGCAAAGTCTTTAAGCATAGGATTAGCACACATTACCATTCACTGAAAAAAACACAGGTAATAGGAACGTTTTATATATATATATATATATATATATATATATATATTTTGGAATCTAAGCGCCAAGATACTCCTTGGAGTGGTAGTGCGCTATATAAGCTCCTTGTCACATCACATCACATCACATATAAATGCAAAGAAAAGGCAGCAAGAAGCGCTGGGTAGTTCCCAGGTTTACGAGAGTAGCTCCTGTAAATATCACCTACAACACCACAGCCACTCTGAATATGCTCACATCATAGGATTACCACAGTGCAGTCCACACCAAGCTAGAAATTGAAATAGTCTTTTCGCCATTTTCACAGCTAAGTCTTTAAGAATAGGATTAGAAAATGTCATCCTTGCTGAGCTGAAAAAGCCTTCAAATTAACACCTGTGAAGTAACAGTAACATACTGTCCTTTCCTGCCCAGCAACACCATCAAACTTGCACTTTCTTAATGTTCCTAAACATGACAAGGAATATTAAGGTGCAGTATTCACAGATACACCATATTATGCCAGGTCCTATAATCATCATTCAGGTGATTCAAGAGATCCCTTGAAATTTTAAAATGCTTAAGAATAGCAAAAATAATTACTGCATGCACTCAAATGGAACATTTTTTCAGTCTCAGAAAACTAAGAGCATATCAGGGTTGGAGCGGTACAGAAAATTAGGCCTGGGTACAAAATAAAGTGGCCCCCAATAGAGAATTGGAGAACTAAAAAAACAAACCCACATTTGTAAATTGAACAGGTCGGAGCGGTACAGAAAATTATGCCTGGGTACAAAATAAAAGTGGCCCCCATTAGAGAATCAAAGAACTAAAGAAACAGACCCACATTTGCAAATTGAATTTGTAAAGACATGTATACGTGTTTTGCAAGGTATGGGATACTACATGCATTTGTGCGTGATGCAGGTAATGCTTGAGGAAAACAAACAGTAAAAATTTGTGTAAAAATGTGGCTGTTAGTTGAGGGAGGCAAGTATCTACCTCGAATAATCACAATCCTTGTCAGAGTGAACCACAAACATTACTAGATAAACCTGTGCTTAACCCTCAAGTAGTCAGACTTAACTTAAAGGCAATGTGTAAAGTATTTATGAAATACTCAAACAAAAAATAAAGTGAAAATGCCACATAAGGAAAATTCCAAACCAATTAGAAAAATAGACAACATTTTAATAAATAAACAGCAACTAAAAGAACAAAAATCCAATAAGTAGGCCCGGAGATAAGAATTTTTATGGTTTAGGGTTCAAAATAGCCCAGAAAGCACAAAGCGCCAACCACTGGTATCTAGTCACACTAGACCGGGTCAAAGTCAAAAGTTGAAACTGACTGCAATGGTGCATGGGTCAGATACAGGGACCAGGTTCAACCCGGTGAAAAGTTTACATTTTGACGTAGAAACATTTATGGAGAAAAACCCGTGATCAACGAGTCGTCTGCGGGGCAAGCTGGATCTGGAGAGGGATTTGACCATGAGGGGTTGTTGAAGCATGCGGTCCCAGTCCTGTCATTGATAAAGGTGGAAAAGTTCTGAGCGGGTGAAGTTCATGCCCAGGAAGGTCTAGAAGATTGGCTTCAGCTCAGGATCAGTCTCGTGAAGCCTTCTACATTCAGACTTAGAAATATTTTTCTAAGTCAGATCTACTGACTTGACGTTAATGTCTTCAACAGCAATCTCAGTCTCTGTTGGTTCCCCAGGCAGAAAGTTGGCAAAACAAATTCTAACTCCCAGCTCTTGCAGTGTGGACAGGAGGAGTACTCTCCAACACCAGCAAAGGGTCCAGTATCTGGAAGACACTACTAGGGGGATAGGACTCATTACAACAGAGACCTACAGCAGTTTCGAGGGCAGTTATGAATGGTCAGTTGCAGAGAGCGAGGCCTCTCTAAGCTTTTTGTGTCCATGCAGCTCAATCAGGTCAGCTAACTTGGGATCACTTATGGGGCCCTGGGTTCAAGGCAAGCAAGTCCAGTCTTACTTCAGGATTCAGACAGCAGGGTATTCTTACTTCTGATCTTCACAGGTTCAGAAGCATTCTGAGAGGTGTACTGGGAATGCCACTTTTAAGTCAAGAGCAAGCCCGAGAGCATGGAAAACTCCAGGCCACTCCCTAACCAATGGGGTAAACGTTCCCAGGGGTGACCCTACCCACTTCTTGCAGGATCTCGGTCTTTTACTGTAAACTATCCCACAATGCCTTCCTCTACATAAATCTAACATGACATAACCCTTTTTCGGATGGTCAGAGCTCCCTGTGCCTACCTAGAGGAGTGTAAACTGTGATGGGGCAGACCTGCATTACTGGGAACCTGGGCAAATCAGAAAAACAATGGTCCTATTCGTGGAAGTGTAAGCCTAGACTTCTTTGGCTAAACAAATGACATTATCAAATCCTTTGGGAAATTCCAGCAACATTTATGTAGTGTAAGCATATTGATATGAAAACACATTGCATTGTAAAGAATGTGCTCCAACAAAAGGTCACAGTGAAAAGTGAATAGTGACAGGTGTGCAAAATGTACACTAGTAAATTTGGTTCCACCCTCGGTTTAAGGGGGTGGTGAAATGGAAGCCTACACTTTGTAGTAAATGTACACTCTTAAATGGAGATGAATAGCCTAAACTAGTACATTTATTACGAAGTGTATGTGTAAAGTTACATGTGTAGATTTACCTGTAAATAGGTCCCTACATTTTGATAAATGAGTCAATTACCAGCTAAAGGTCTCCACCAGTAAGAGGGAAGCACACATGTTAGACAAAGTACAGGCCCATTAAACAAACTCCAAAGAATGTTTGCAGGCAAAGCAAAACACGGGGATGCAAATGCTTTGCTAGAGTAAAGTTCTGACTGTATCCATGGTGACAAAGGGTCGCAGAGGGAGTTTGTAAATGATCACACACTCACAATGTTTGTGGGCATTCCCAAATTTACAATGCCAACCACAGCTTGTCCTTCAAGTACCCCCCACCCCTTGTGTGGGATTTACTAATGGACAAGCTTATGCATGTGTGCTGGTGAATTAAGTTGTAATAAAACCATTTACACCTGGCAGCTATCATTTTGTGGATTGCTGTCATGCGTCAATGGAGGCAGGTTTCCAGCTGTAAAAAGCTTTGAGAACCAGGCCCACGCTGCTTCTTCCAGTTCCTCTCCCCCATATCTTTAAAATTGCAAAAGGTACAATAATTTCAATTGCACCTTTTTATGCCAGGCCTTATTATCATCATGCAGGCGTTTCATGAGATTACTTGCAATTCAAAAAATGTAGTAGTTTATGCTAACAGGATACCAGGCAGAACTGCGTGCACCTGTGGTTCAATGCCGACAGCTACAGATTAACGTCAGGAAACTCATATTAAGAATCTCTTACAGAAGCCAGAATCATGGAGTGTTAACATGCATAGGGAGGCGCCTGGTGCAGCAATCTTTTTTGCCCCCCCCCACTACCCATGGCCTCCTCCTTGGATTCCCTTACTACCATATGCCAAAAGTGCCCCTCATCTCTCCATAGCCCCTCTCTCACATACATTTCATTTTTTAAAGCTCTGGTAAGGGCAGGCTTCACTAATTCATCCAGCTATCCATATAAAATACAGATCAGTTCATTGCAGCAGGCATATTAACCCTCTGCGCTACTTTATGGCGAGTCAAAACTGTCACTAGACAAATCTCCCATCTCACTCTCTAGCAGGAACATTAATCACAAGAGTTATCTTGACATTTTTATTACTGCCTGAAAGCAGGACGCACAAGGAACTCTGCAGCAGGTGCTTTTAAGTCACAAGTTATTACTAAACATTGCAATTCCACCCCACCCCACCCCCAGAGGTCAGCACCCAGTGTGGCTGCACCGGTCGCACCACTCTAAAGCCGGCCATGTTAACATTCTTTTGCAGAGAGGTATTTGTTGGATTGTTCGCCTAGACTGTTGACGTATATGTTGCTCTTCTCTAGTCTGGACGCATGTGCACCCTTTAACCATATAGGGTCAAGCTGGAAATGTTGAACACGGAGGACAAAGGTCACGTAAAAAATCTTATTAAGATGGCAACCCATGCGGACAAGTCGGCTTACACTAAAATCTGGGCCCCGTTCATCTCCATCCTTTCCTCTGAGTTTTGGGAGCTGACGTGTCCTAAATACCTAAGCATTTTGCGGGAAATTCCATACAACCAAGAAGAGGATGGAGTCCCAGATAGCAGTTAAGTTAAACTTACATCTTTCATTTTTCCCTTGACTGCTACAATTCGATGCAACTGGCTTGTTCAGATGGGGTTGGGGTGGGGGTGGTGGGGTTTTGGGCTTTGTCCCTTGGTCTGGGGTCATTAAGTCAAGGCTAGTGGCAGAGCGCATGCGCTGCTCGCTCTGCGAGGCATGCAATAGTCGAGTATGCTGTGGAAGCCTCACCTTTTCTCCGCCCATATGTTTGATTGGCTGGTGTCATTGTCCTTGGTAAATGCTGGCTTCCGATTGAAAATAAGGCTGATTAGTCCCTCCTTGTTACTGCCCTGTCGCCATTTGTTACGTTCTATGAGGACTGGATCTTTTACACGGTCTCCTTCATAAGTCAGTAAGCACTATTTTTATTTACAGCACTGTCCGTTTTTGCTTTAGCGGGCGTGCTTGTTTATTTAATTAATTTGCTGCACGGGCCGAAAGGGAGCGTTTCTACTCACTAATTTAACAAGCATTTGCAATGAAATAGGTCTCGCATTTACGTGAGTTTGAGCTATTGACATTGCAAATAACAATGCCTTTTATTTTTGTTTTCATTTTTAAAACATATATAAAGGGCCTCGTCGTTTACTATGCCAATAGCTTAAACCCGCGTAAATTGGAGACCTATTGCATTGCAAATGCTTGTTTTTTGTCTTCTGGCTTTTGGTTTGAAATTGTTAATTTGGCTGTCCTCGCAGGTATGCATGTAAGACGGCACCTTTCTAGTACTAACCTTAGATGGCATCTGGCTCTAATCTTTAATTGGCAGGTATAGGGTCACTAAGATAGACCTAGGCACCCTCTTCTGAGACGCGGACAGCCCATGATTGGTTGCAGGCGACATGCTGTGCAACCATTATCTCAATTGTATGGACCTATAGACTGATTAGTGTGCCTGATACATCGGATCTGTCTTTGCGGCCGGCCAACCAGGGTTGTAGGCGACATGCTGTGTATTTGCTCTTCTGTTTGCTTTGCCAATAAAAAAGAAATTTCATTCTAAAAATCTTATTAACATTTTTTTAAACTCTTGCCAACCAAGACATTAGGTCAAACTGGTCTCTCATGGGTGGTCAAAGAGTCTATGACTCTCTCTTTGTCACCGAAGGACAATACAGAGCAAGGAATGTGCACAGACTTCTTGAGGCAATATGTCCGTACAGTGAAACGGAAAGACCATCAAAGTAACATAAAAGTATATGGTACTCTACTCAAAATCAAATATTAAAATAATAATAAAACATAAAATATTGAAGACGAGAATTAGTGTGAGCTCAGTGCAATATGCAATTGATGTCCTGGGGCTATTTTTCAAGTCAACTAGGTCTTCTTAACCCCAACACAACTCTAGAAAACAGCTTTAGAAAGGCATATGCTTCTCAATAAATGATGGTAACATACATGTGTTAATGTAATTCTTCCATTGAGATAAAAACCTGATTTCACACATTCCTGATCTCTTTAGGTATACAACGGTGCTCCACAACTGTTGCTCATCGCGGTTGATATTGACAATTTCACGCTATTTCAACTACAATAAAGGAGCTGTGAGGTAATAAGAGATTCCATGTTGTTCGAGTTGCTGATGGTGAAACTTCAAGGACTTTGTTTAGAGCAGTATTCTTGCGATTTATGTTGTTCCATTGGATTCTGAACTCCTCTTCAGAAATACACTTGAAGATGGATTTGCACATGAGCCCTCAACAAAAAGCCTTTATCTGTGGGGTGAGTGAGGTGAAAGGAGATGAGGTATGCACAACTACTCCGTCACTACCCAAATACATCCATGAAGTTCACTATATGGCCTATTGGGGGCAGGGGGACTTCAATTTCCAGGGCATGACTGACAATAAATTTTCAGTCAATATATCGACCCTCTTAGAAGAACAACTTTCACCACAGCATAACATCTCCGTAAAGAACACAGCAGTCTTCAGGGCTGGAGGACTGTTATGCAACCTGCAACTTTGATGTACAAAGAAGCAGTGAGTCCTGATTCCATATCCATTTGAGCATATAACAAAAAATAAATCTCACGTGAAGGAATTTCAGAGGGCAGATAAGATGTCAAAGAATATTCATTATTCTGATCATACCAGACAATGAGTAACCCTATACACAAAATATTTTAAATTACCAAAGAGGAAATGTTGTCATAAAGAAAATTCCCTTGGTATAGATTAACACTGGAGGAACCAGCTCAATTATTTGATAACATAGTTAAATCAAACACTCAGGACAGTAAGCAAGGCAATGTAGCCCTTTTTCCTAATCCGACCACCTAAGACTTGCGAATCTGCATCAGCCTTCACAACGACAAGTCACCACATAGAATACAACACCCAATTCTCAAATCACATGCCCAATATCAACCATCAAAACAATGTGACACCCCAGCTTTTGGCATTACAATGGTTAAAATGAAAAATGCTTCTTATCAACAAGCAATAAATCAGAGGGTAAAATAGCATTGCGTTATATCTACTCTTGAAAAAGTTGGCAGCAGAGAGCATACATGGTGAACTACCAACTCTTTAAACCTTAGATTATTAAAAGCGGTAGTCATATGCCAGTTTCAAAAGAACAGGTAAATGCGCATTCAAGGGATTTATTTCAATACTTGTTTTTACTCTTTTAGTTCACAATTCAAGTCAAGCTAGCAAATATTGCTTGCAATGTAACTTTTTTTTATAACTTCTTTTCGTAGAATATAAATGTACTTAGATTGTTCCCTTATTCACAAAATGAGAACACAAGATCTAATCATAGAAAAATATATCCAAACATGGGTGTAAATATAAAAATAATTTTATATTGAGAATTAATATAGGGTACTTGTAGGTTTAACTCACAATGAAAAAAGATGGAAAAACGTTTTATACAATAATTAACCCCTTCACTGTAACAATTGTGTACACTTTTTCATATAAAACAAATGATATTTAGGAAAGAAGTGTATTTGTCGACGTTTCGGTCCTTATGCTTTCGTCAATAAGACCATCTTCAGGACTGTAAACATTAAAAACAGTTGACCCCATGTAGCTCTTTCAGAATGCTGAGCAGCTTATTTAGGTTTATGAGGAAAGTACTAGACGCTTGATGATTGAGTCTGTAATGTCTCATGCAGCAAGTCACAGCATGAGTAATGATAATTGTTCTACCACTGCTTAATAGAGAAAGACTTCAGTTATATTTACTCCGGAGATGCATGGTATGCCTCAGAACTCCAACAGCCTTAATCTGTAGAAATCTTTTATAGTAGAGCCACATGAAGAGAACCGTCAGTCTTCTAGTCAGCAAAGAAGGCAGAAGCAACCAGCATCCTATGTGATCAAAAATAAGCGGCCAATGGCTCTGCAGCATTGAACATGGGCTGCGGGTATTAGGAAAGAACAGTTCAGTTCACTTCCTACAGGTCGGCCTGATATTCTTACCCTTCTTGCACTCTCCAAGACATACAACACAAACAATTACACATTTCTGTTGGCCAACTGGAGCCAAGGGCTGAACTCTCAAGCCCCCGCTCGAGTGGTGCTGATCCTTCTCATGAAGCCATTACCAATAAGCCACTGTTGGCACTACAGCTTCACATCTAAGCGCGTCTTTGGTGGGGAACCCTGGGTTCCTTGCTTTCAACATCGCTGGCTAGTGCATATATGGCCCCTGTGAAGTGTCAATCATGCAGCATCCATTTCAATTTCAGTTATATGCATCTGATATATGACTCCAAACGGATGATGGGTTTGAAAAAAAGTTTATAAACCCTCATTTGTCTGAGATAATTTACATTATAAGAGGAAGGAATGCTGTCTGCATCAGAAGGGCTCAAAGATAGCTTGGTTGGCAATTAGTACCCAAACCAAAATCCTTTGCTAATGGGAAGTTTCTTCCTCAGTTGTATTGTCAAGATTCTTGGTGTACTACTGGACTCTGAGCTCTCACTCAGAGCGCTCATTTTCTGAACGCTGTGGTCCCCAAAACTACTGTCCTCTAAGTTACGAAGCCTTCTAACAAATAAACCACCACATTTGAAACGCTGTGGCCTTGATACTATCCAAGGTGGATTTCTCCAAAATTGGCTCTGCTGTGTCCCTGAAGAAAGAGTTACAACAAACCCAGCAAATTCAGAACCACTCAACCAGACTATGCCTAAACCTTAACCAGTTTCAGCATATGACCTTGGCTTTCACAAGGATGCACTGGCTCCAAGTCGCTCACAAATTCAGAATTCTGTACAATTTGCAAAGCATTTGAGACTAGCAGCATAAACTCCCTCAGAAGTTGGGCTCCCACGACACTGAACTGCAGCCTAAGGTGAACACTCATTCTAGCTGTAAACACAAGAAACACAGTTTATGCCCAATTTTGGATTACCTTGAAGCGACCAGTAAGAATCCAGCCTAGTCAGCCAACCTTTGATTGAGCCCTAAAGACAATTTTTTTCTAGGAAAATTGTATCTCATATGAGACAGCCCTGGGTCTACCCCCAATGGGGACTACCAACAACAGCTTTCAGAACCCTGCTTATTCCACTGCAGGAGAATCCGCTCCGCCACCACTCTGAATCCACCACTATGCATGACTAAAGGCTCGTGGTGGGCCTCTAAACTAAGAACTTTCTAAAGCTGCATAGGCCGGTGCTCTAAAAAACCTATGAGTTTTTTTCATATATCCCAACCATGCATTCCAAGAATATAGGCTGTTACTACGCATGCTATCACATCGCGTTCCTTTACAACGCGGCCGTTACAACGACAGCGTTGTTAGAACACGATACCTTTAAAACGCAAGTCATTAGATCGACTTGCTGTAGGGCGCGCTGGACTTCGGAATAGTATAATTTACTATTCCAACTCCAGTCTACGCAACAGTAGGGAAGGTGTTGGAATAGTACATTATAATATTCTTTATGTTAGAGCGCCCTCTACAGCAAGTCGATCTAATGACTTGCGCTGTAAAGGCATCGCGTTGTAACAACGCAGTCGTTGTAACAAACGCGTTGTTATGGAACTTCGATATGATGACTCCGTTGTAAACGCTGTCTCCCCTTACGAAATCCGATTTCCTCTAAACCAACTTTTCCCAACGATTGCAGAAGACAGTCATCTGAATTAAATTGATGGAAGTAGGAGAATTAATGCAAGAACTGGTACCTCATCATGTTCTATTCAAAGCTCTGCAAAATTATTGTATGTTCCTTGTTGCAGGGACGGGAATTAATAACATCTGATGAGCTAGAGAAAACAAAATACTTACGTTGGCTTAAAACATAAAGCAATCAACATTTTGGTAAACATCACATTACCTACTCGAAATAAAGCTTTTTAACGATTTCACAGATTAATTGCATGAACTATCTCCCAGCAAAATTACACCGCATCTTTCTGAATGATTGCACAAACCTGCCATTTTAATGATTAGCAAGAAAAACCCACCATTCATGTACCAGAAATTACAGATGTTATTATTGCAAAAAAACATCCCTAATTGCTCTTTGTCTCTATTGATGCTTGTACTTGAAGCTCTGGGTCCCGCATTTAATATAAACCTATTTTATTCTGTTTTGTATTTATTTTTCATTTTATGTAAAGCGCTCTGATACCCTCGGGTCTAGCTAGCGCTATATAAAATCTATAAAAAAAAAAAATACATCTCTCATCAGAAATCAGAGGAATAAACATCTTAGTTCAGGCACATCAAGCTGGAAATAACTTCTGACAAAACTATTGATTGATTATTGTAGATTTTTCAGCGTATTAACTATATAGGGAAGCAAAATATAGAAGTCACAAAAAAGTTCTCTTTAAACAAGCTAGATGTAATTTGTTTATGCCATATTCGAAATGCAAGCACAAACACAACCCCTTTAAAGTGCATGCTATTCGCATGCCAGCCCAAGGGTTGGTATGCATCACCCCATGGGTTTCCTAGGCTGCCCTCCAAAGGCAGGCCAGACATGTCCAAAGACACTGACAGAGAGGGAGGGGTCTCACTACCCTTGTCTATCTGTGTTGATGAGCCCTGTGTCCGAGTTTATCCATCTCTGTGGGGACATTCAGTGGCCCCCTTCAAGGCTTGGAAGCCACCTACCTAGAAACATGGAGCAGCTGGTAAACCATTGCTTTGTTTCCATGATGCGTTGTCTATAGCACATGTGCTAATTTAACAAGATAGTGTACGAGCAGCAGACAGAACTTTCTTTTGCTGAAGGTATGCATTGCACTCACAATGGACAAACATGGTATGCTCCAACTGGTACTGTCAAAGCTGAAATCTAAACATATTTATTGGAACACAAAAACTAATTTGAAAAGGGTATAAGAATTTACTAGGATCGAATCACCTAGAAGGGATAACCAGTCTTTTTTGTTGAAGTTTTACACACTTTTAAACCCTACATTGGTGTCCAAATTAATATGGTACAGAGTCTTGGGGTGCAAAAACAAACTGAACCCCACAACTATAACCTTTCATACCACACCCACTACTAGAACATGTCAATTGTATTATACATCAACAAATCCATGGTGTACAACATTGTGCATGCAGCTCAATTCCATCACATGGTGAAGTGTGGGATGGACCATCACCATTTCTCAATATTTGTTTGTCATCGAATATATTCTGTTGTTTAATTTCAATGATTTTGCATTATGGGCCCAATTATATGGATTGGGAATTATGGTGATCAGACATTGAACCTGCCATGGTATTTGGTTTTATTGCTACAGTCCTCAGTCCAATCTGTGAATTTCAGGTTTCATTTCATTAGATTTACAGCTTAATGCAGAAGGCATACACCACTGAGCACATTTTTAAGCAAAAAGACATAGGACCTGTTCACAAAGGCATTTTGGAATACATAAAGTAGTTCTCGAATAGTACTCTTTAACGTACTCTTACCTGCGACAAATTGTGAATTAGCCCCAAAACATGTAAAATTATAATAATATGTGAATATCTTGGGATTAGTCATATACAATTAGTAGAAATAGAAAGGACTATGTTCTCTTCTCACTTTGACTAATAGGAAGTTGGAGGTTTCAGGCAGATTCACGGAGGCGTGTACGGGTACGTAAAAGAGTACTCCGTATACTACCTCCCCTGCTCATAAATACTTTTGTCAAGTGGCTCCATAACAGTTTCTATTGGATTTCTTAGACGCAGTAACTCATTTCGCTCAAATAGCATGGCACAAGATATTTATTTTCAATTTTGATACGACATTCACTTCAAATTAGATTCCATAGTCGCACACACTTCACATATATGGAAGGGTTACCTCAGTGTGTTTTCTGAAAGTTGTTCACAGTGGAAACTAAACCACAGATACAATCCATGTGGCAGAGTTACTAAGCAATTGCAGTTGTGTCTCCATGCCACCATCACAAAATGTCAAAGTCGTGTAAATCCTTGACGTGCCTGTCTTAAACATGGCCGGACTGGCCATTGATCTTATTGGGCACTTCCCCAGTGGATTGGAGCATCTGGAGACCATTTTTATATTCCCCAGGCTGCTGCAGGTATCTCTTTTAGCATCAGACACGGGGGTGGAGGGAGAGGGGGAGTCATAGAGACACAGAAGGGAAAGAGAGATATAGGTTTATGAAAGGAAGCGGAAGGGTGAGGGGAGATTAGAGGGAGTTGGAAGAGAAGGCGAGGGATGGATATGAATGGATGAAAAGAATCTAGTAGGGAAGGAGGGAGTGAGAATAGTGTTAACAAATTTGCCAGGACTGCATTTGGTTCTTAGTCCGGTCCTGGTCTTAAAGTCCATTCTGTGATGTGGAGGTCCAACATTTGGGGGACCAGCTTTGTGCATTCGTCTGCGTGGTCTGCTTGGGAGTGGAATGGCGGGGCTCGGCTACAGTCACACTACGTTTCACATCTATTAAGGGATGAACTCCCATTGAGAGCACTAACAGCCCCAGTTCCTGCAGGTTCTCAGAGTATTCACTACTCATCACACAGGGTTTATATCGGACAACTGGATATTACTGCCTTGTAGAGTGAAGCCAAGCCCATGCCCAACATGAGCAACGCTTTACTATGTGCACTTTATATCTTTCCAAGGTGAAAAAAGCCGGTTATATTTTTAATTTGAGTGACATCAACACAGCTCGGACTTATAAAGGCCAATCTGGAGATGTGTCCATTCCTGCCTGACGCATAGTGGTCCATTGACCCTTGCAGGCATTTGTTCCACCTCCACTAGAGTATAAGAGGACAAGGAATTTTTAAGGGCCAGGTATATCCACAGCTCATATATTTATGGGAGCATCACAGACTGTGTACAAGCAGTTCATCAAAAATATCTGTAAGCACCAAGAGCTTTAAGACAAGGTAACAGGTTTGCTGGTAGTTTGGGACAAAGTAAATGCATTTACTCATCTTTTGAGACAACAGGAGGGAAGCATGGATACTCGGATCTGTGCCTTCTCCCCTCCCACTTGAGACGCAAGCCGGGCCCTCTGTACCCCACAACCCTAGCAACGGGGAACAGACTTCAGTCCGGCTCTGCACTCACTATCCTCCTTACCCAACACACCGTATGATCAGTGCTTAATTTGAGCCAGTGGTTTCCTGTGCTCGGCACAGGCACTTAATTGTCAGCACCGGCTCTAGTGACAGTCCACCACATGATGGCACTGTCTTACATGTGCACAACAACCATGTTTATTAAGCCAAATGACTTTGAAAAGAAATAATACCAGCCTCTCAAGCCATTATTATAGCTCTGTGTGGCCTGAAATAGTCTCCATTGTCACACTTGTAGGAGTGCGATGGTTGGGTATTATATTAGTACTGTCATTTGCAGCACTAGCAGGGTCAATGCGTGGTGCAGGCTGCAGTGGTTTTCTAAGAAGGGCCCTGGCACTTTATTTTTTACAATTTGAGCTCTGGGTATGATGCCCAACTCTGCTCCTTCTGCCCTTCTTTCAACACTCCCTTCCCTTTCTCAACACACCTGTGACCTCCCATCTGCGCCTTTATCTCATCTTCACTCTCCTCAGTCTCTGCACATCTGTGGTTGAACTTCCATCTTTGTCTATGCTCTACCATTTCTCTCAATTTATCCCAGTACTGTTTGCCGTCACCTCATTACAGTACTGCCATATACGTACCATCAAAGCCCATGTGCATTACTATCTCTTCCCTCTACTCCAATGCCATCTTTGATCTCCAATAAATGTAGTCTGTACCCTAATCTCTGCCCTCAACTCATCTCTACCCTCCCATCAGGCCATGGCACCTTTTGTTGTTAAGGCAATCATACAATCCGCTTTGGTGGTCTTTAGGTTCCTGTTGGTTCAACTCTGCTTGTGGCACGGGTAGCGTCTTACTGCTGCTTAGACCTGACTCAGTACCTTGAATGTGCATTTTTGGTGCCCTGCCATCCGTCCAGCGGGTCTAGGCTGAGAGTGCGGTGCTCCGCTTACTCCCCCTGGCTGCCCGCTTTCCCTGCCGTAAGGCATCCCCGGGTGAGTGGTCTTTCGTTGGCACACCACCTCACCGGTGAGCCACCTTAACCAACAAATGTCCCGCTTTTTCCCACCAGCACAGCGACAAATGCTGTTGGTTAGGTGTGGGTGGGTCTTAAAGTCCTGCACGCTTTCTTCCGTTTCTCCCCTAACGACAACTGCCCTTCAGTAGTGCCTACCAGCTCATTCTGGCTGCCCAGATATCACGGACATACTGCATGCCAAATTCGTTCTTGGGAGGGTGGGGATTGGGGGGGTTGGGACAGGGACAAGCAACTTTTTAATGGAAATTAAAAAAAATTGTAAAAACACCACATAGCGAACCTCCAGGCTGTGCACATTTTGAGCTTCTATATTCTTGTCTTTTTTCCTAAGCGGGTTATGAGGAGTAAGGCCAACTCTTGTGTCGAGGTGCACAAGATCACAAAATTGTGGGTGGCACACATTGTACACATTCTGCAAAGCTTCCAAATGCGGCATAGAGGGAAGAGCCAGGATTCTGTGCTCTGCTGACAGCCAGCCCAGGGTGCAACCGGTCTGCATCATGGACTGCTGCTACTATTTGAAGACAAAACCAACAGGTGGCACCTGTACAGCTCTATGATCTACTTCCTGCCTGAGGACATCCTAAGGGACTAGGTCAGGAAGAAGCCTGATAAGACGGGTTGTTGAAAAGTAGAGCCCACAGGCAGAATAGGCGCACAGACTGTGAGGATTTCAGTGCCAGTAATGTGGCCAATGCCTGTGTGAGGGTTCAAACAGAAAGAAATGTTGTATCCCTGTTGTATGGAAAGCGGATTTCATTCGTTAAATTTGTCGTAAATGGAAAAAATCTAACTTCAGTAGGGTCTAACTATCTATACCCGTGTAAATTCGGGAAATATAAGGCAAAGTGGACAACTACACCAATGAATTAATTTAAGTAAATATACCAGGAAAACAAAAATTATAAGAAAGGATCCAAAAATGTATTTGTACCTCCCAATTGGGTTACAATCTAAAACACAATCAAACATAAATTAAAAAGGTTAAAAAACAACCACCATCGGTGGTTTTCCTGGTATATTTACTTAAATTAATTCATTGGTGTAGTTGTCCACTTTGCCTTATATTTCCCGAATTTACACGGGTATAGATAGTTAGACCCTACTGAAGTTAGATTTTTTCCATTTACGACAAATTTAACGAATGAAATCCGCTTTCCATACAACAGGGATACAAAATTTCTTTCTGTTTGTGATTACCCCCCTCCCTGTAATACATTTCAGGGGTACCTCCTTGTGTTAATAATGTGTGAGGGTTCAATACACGAGAGGGTACACCATGTAGGGTATTCTGGGATTTAAAAAATTTATCGTTTAACAGAAAGGGTAGTTCATTTGATTGAAGGATATGACTACCTTTTTTTTTTAGGTCGAGCCTGGTCAGCGCATGTGCTGCTCTGCAAGGCATGCTGTATTAGAGTATGCACTTGAAGCTCCGTCCACTCTCCACCCATATTTTTCATTGGCTTGTGTCTTTGACCTTTGTAAATGCTGGCTTCTGATTCGATAATCGGTTTGTTAGTCTTTCCTTAGTACCGCCTTGTCTTCATTTGTAACCTCCCATGAGGACTGGCCCTTTTACTTCCGTTGTTGCACTGTCTGTGTTTTTACTGTGTAAGCACTATTTTCTAAAATGGGTTTTCCCTACTACAGGCACAATGTGCTTTCCTTCTATTCAGTCGCCATACCCGCTTTCACTTTCCAAGCAGCCGAGACAATCACAGCTGCTTGTTTGCAATGCCATAGGTCTCACATTTAGGAGAGTTTGAGCTATTTGTATTGCAAATGGGACACTTATTGCTTTACAAATATTTTTTTGTGTGTTGTTTCCAAGCGCCCCATGCTGCACTTGCACTTAATAGAGGCCACGCCCTGTTCTTTAGACACGGCTCATCTAAAGAAAGGGGCGTGGCCTCTATTAAGTACAAGCGTGGCATGGAGCACTTAGAAACAAACAATATTTGCAATTCAATATGTCTTGCATTTCTGAGAATTTAAGCTTTTGACACTTATTTATTTATTTAAAGGTTTAATATAGCGCCAGCATCGACTCCAAGGAGTATCTCTGCGCTTTTGTGGAAGCGTGTCAGCTGTTCATGCGGAGACTATAGATTTTTAAAAACAGAACAGAGAGGTTTTAAGTAATTTCCTAAAGGTAGGATGATTCGAACATTCTCTTAGTTTACAGTGCCAATAGCTCAAAGTCTCGTAAATGTGAGACCTATTGCATTGCAAATGCTGTTCTCATTATGTTATGAGAAGCTGTTTAAATACTGAACATATATGTATATGAAGTAGATATCATATAGTAAACATATATCAACTATAAACCCTGCATAACAGCATTATTCAGCATTGAACCCCACTTGTTTTGTAGACCTTGCATTTACCACTAAATTCTTAGTGAGTGACTATTATAAAAATAGAATTTTTACGTGACTCTTTCACTGTCTCCTTCTTCAGAACCAGTATGAGGTGGTCCTACTCTCAGATGCCCTTTCCAGGCTGCTCTCCAGACACAGTGTTGTGTAGTGATGCCCATCACAGAGTGGCCGACTCCGGCTTGGTGCAACACCAGCAGAGGCACAAAGAGATCTAAGATTTGTTTCTAGGTATCAGCCCAACTGGAAGTGTGATCAAGGAAGACAAAAGGTTTGGCCTCACCTAAAGAGCCGCTTCCAATTGCCCAGAATCTGTAGTTCCACCTCTCACCCCTACCATGTACCAAAGGGCTGTGCTTCAGGAGTCTAATAAGCACTCCCTGCCAACAAAGGATTCATTGAATTTATAAAAGGAGCCGTCTTGCTCACACCAGCATCCTCACATCTCCACCCTCCAGCTACTGGAATGCTGCAATAAACTTCTACCGACTGGGGAAGCTTTCCTCACCCTCAATCCTGTGCCATGTCAAACCAGTGGCATCAAAAACTTATCAAATTCAGTTTTGTAATTAATACTGTGAGCCAAACTTGAGGATGAACATCAGTAGACATCTAATCTGGCATCTGAAGAATTTCCTTTCCAATGTCTGCATTATTTACTAATATATTTTCACATATTTTCATTGATGTGATCTTGAGGCTACTGCTTCCTCCGAGTGTAGGCTAAAGCTCTCAATATTTACCAATGCATACTTACAGCCATTACATTTCCCTTCCAACCTCTGAGGTGATCAGATGACCTGACTGAGGCGGTGGTTTAGTGGTAACCTAGAAGTGGACAGACTGTTTTTCCTGATTCTAGTACCTAGCAAAAAGATATAATATAGCACTTTCTTCACATATCGCAAAAAATATATCCTCTATATTCCTAAAATCCAGCATGAAATTTCAACCTTTACTCAAAACGTTTGTCACCTCTCCAATTTTTCTTTCACATGACCCTCTCCTTCCCTTCTATTCTCTGATAGTCTCGTCTCCCTGAGCACAACCTCACTAAGTCACATTCATGTTTGCCCTAACTCTATTCCTAAATGTATACAAACTGCCCACAACTCATTTACACAATCACACCCTCTCTTCCTCTAAAAGTTATACCCCTGCAACCTAACAATATTTGAAGTTCTCTACTTCTCTGTTTATCCCATCAACCATCTGCATAATGATAACACCTAACTCCTAATAGTTTAACCCCTTGACTGTGGGGGTAATTCCCCCCACGGTGCGGGGGGGGGGGTCCACGGCGCCGCTGTGCTTGTGACGAGCTCAGCTCGTCTTGAGTCACAGTGGAGCTGTGCTCATGACGAGCTGAGCTCGTCACAGACCCGCCGACTGATTAATTCTCCCGCACAGGTGGGGAATTAACCGCACGTGGGCGGGCCGCGGCCGTTATGACGAGCTCCGCTCGTCATGAGCACAGCTCCACTGTGACTCATGACGAGCTCAGCTCGTCATGAGCATGGAAGGGGTTAATTTATCACAAAGAAACTGGAGTGAATGCATGGAATGTTTAGCTGGGGCACACACAGCTAATCCTAATAGCCCAAAAATAACTGATAACAACAGTCTAACCACTATCCTCATGTTCCAGAGTAGTATGCTGCCCGTTGTAAAGTGCTAAATACCTCATCAAGGGTAGAAAGCGCTACATGATTGCATTTACAATACATTTCATGCCATGGTTTGTTGGAAAACTATGCACGGCTCCACACCACCCACCACCTTAATTGTGCCACTTCCCTTCGTGAATTAAGGTAGACTTGAAGATTTAGAGAAAGTGAAAATGCACAATTTATGCTTGCATATTTCAGATCACAGATTTGAGAATTTGGAGCCATTTATTTAACCAATGCAAACAAGAACATCCTGCAGATAGGCTTTGTTGTTTGATGCATCACATTCTATGATCATTAAGTTATTAGGCCCATATCCTTGCCCTACTCGTGAGATCACATGGACACAATATGTGACAGTCCATATACATAACACAACAAGCATTTGGAATGCAGTAGGTCTCGCACATTTGCAAAAGTTTAAGCTATTGGCATTGTAAATGAAAATGCCTTTTATTTATCTGTTTTGATAATTAACACATAAAAAAGGCATTGTCATTTACAATGCTAATAGCTCAAACTCTTGTAAATGAAAGACCTCTGCCGCCATTGTCCCGGGCTCCTTGGGAAATGAAGACACGCATGGACGCTGAAAGTTGCAGGAAAGTATGTCATGCCTGCAGTAGGAGAAAGGCATTAAAAAATATAGTGCTTACAGACTAAATAAGACACACCGTGTAACAACTGAAGTAAAAGGGCCAGTCCTCATGGGAGGTTACAAATGAAGACATAACAGTACTAAGGAGGGACTAACAAGCCTATTAACGAATCAGAAGCCAGCATTTACAAAGGACAAGGAGACAAGCCAATTAAAAAATATGGGTAGAGAGTGGGCAGAGCTTCAAGTTCATACTCAAATACAGCATGCCTCGCAGAGCAGTGCATGCGCTGACCAGGTTCGACCTAAAAAATTACACTACTATAGAATCAAGAAACATGAATTAATTAGCTATATTGGAGTACATGAGTCAGCATACATTATACGGATTGCTCTTCAGAGAAACTTAGTTTCTATTGACACATCTTGCTTATACTGACTAGTAATAGACGATCAGTGTCATCCCACCCCGCACACCATCATCGGACAAACATTTTCATCAAAAAAGACCATTAATCACACTTGTCATTACTAAAATTAAAACGACGATCATGGCAACACAAGGGCCCGGTCATCAATCATACGTACGATCAGTGTGCGCGATTGTCATCCGCATAATGGCTGTTCCACAATGGTTTGTTTCTCAGTTGGTGGACAGTGCAGCTGTCATGACAACAGATCATTTGGTTGTTTGTGGCTCTCCTGATCAGAATAATTATCAAACCATTGCAAAGATAGGTTGTATAATGACGAAGCTGAACAGAGAGGCTGCAACTTGTGTAAACTGTATGAAAATCTTCATCGCTTCATCCAAATGTAATGAGGAGGGGTCTTTTGGAAACAAATCAAGTTCTAACTAAATTAGGAAGTATTGTGTGCAGACATACAGCAAAGACATGGCCCAAATACCTCAATTAAAATTGGGACACAGTGGTACCCCAGGTTCTGTACCACTCCTCCCCAGTATAACTGGCCCAGTGCTCCTGCACTTCCCATATACTAGACCCGATTTCACCAGCAGGAAAATCTGTCTGGTAAAAATCACATAAGGCTTGGGCTACAAGATCAGTCTGGCCGGACTCCCTCTCCCAGGGACGTGGAACGTTCCACCCTGCTAGCCCAAATACCCCGACAATCCACCATCTATGCCCCTCACCGACTCCCCTCTCTCTACCCAACTCCCCTTATGTGTACCATCTCTCTGTTGATGCTAAACTGTGTGTGCTCGACATTAAGAGCGCCTTACTAGAAACCGGATGGCCTGATCTCTTAGTAATATGGTTAATTCTTGTTACTTTTGTCTGGGCGATAGACCATTTTTGGAATCCTCCCATTTCTTCAGAGCCCACTCTTAGACATAGAGATATTCATACAGCCATTTGAGACAACAGGAACCGAGAAGTCAGGGCAATAGTTAGTGATGTTGTCCTTTCTATTGTACCGAGCAGGTCATTGGATGGTTCCTATTCCATTGACCCATGACTATGATTATGATCTTTTCACTGTATTTGCCATTCAAGCAACAAGAGACGATTCTGTTTGTGTGTGCACTCTACTAATCATCATCGCTATTCTGATTATTTAGGTTTAACCTAGAAGTGACTTTCCTGATTGTGTAGGCAGCAAAGAGGTTTACCCTAAATAAAATACCAACGATAAATGTCCAGTCACAGATTAAAAAAAAAACACATTAAAAATGATCTAACTAATTGAATTTTAAATGGAGAAACACCTACATTGTTGACTCCATACATTATTCTGAAAACAAAAGAAAAATCTTGTACCTATAGAAAAAAGTAGCTTGAATGTAAAAGACAAACTGGAGCTTAATTACAAGACATTTCTGACTATAGCAAAGCATCTGAAATGACAATAAATGTTAATTTAAAATATATATATATATTGCAACAAGTTAGCTTCTGTTGCAAGAGTATTCCTAAACTGTCACTTAAGACATACTAGAGTAATTGTTATGAAAGAAGGAAACAAAGCTCAGGTAAACTTTGTTTGGGAAAAGCTAGATTGCCTTGAATTTTGGGGTCAGCTAACCTGATTTTGACAGACTAAGTTCATAAGCCTTTCTTTAACTCAACTTTTAAATATATATTTAAGTATATGTTTATACAAATCCACTGCCATGAAGGAGAGACTACAAAAACTTGGATTAGTTCCTGCCCAGGGCAGAGTGTCCATGCAGTTCTTCAAGATCGAGGACGCCATTGATCCAAGACTAGTTTTAATGTAATAGTCAATGTTTATTGTTGAATGCAATGTGCCCCATGCTTCACAAGGCATAAGTACTACATTAAACTGTTATATACATAAATAAAATGTACCCTGAAAGAAAAAGCGAAAACTTGGGAATCTTATTTGAAGCGGCAACCACCCTTAACCCTCAGAACCACAGAGTAGTCAAAAACATGAATAGACTCAAGACTATATTGGCACTCTGTTCGCTGAAGAATTTGGTTTAGTGGTTAGAGCCGCCATAAATAAACAAATAGACTATTGTAATACAATCTGTTCAGGTGTTACTAACAACCTTTGTGTTGGACTTCAAATGGTTCAGAAAGGATCATGTTATGCAATCTTCATCTTGAAAGGTATCAATACCTCAACCATACACCATAGAACAGGCTTCTCCAACGAGTAGCTTGTGAGCTCTGGTAGCTCGCAAGCTACCTGTGAGTAGCTCTCCTGTTGCAGCCCAGTCCAGTAAATCACATGCCGTTCTTGCTTTGAGTCAATATATGTCTACCAAAAATGGAAAGCATGTATTTGAGATGAAAATGTCTGCATTATCAGAATTCACTAGCTGATGTTTGGAGAAAAATAGTTGAATTCCCAATATAGATTTTATGAAGTACTGTGGAGACTTATTACTAATACAACTGCTTTGATACCAAGGGGACTGCAGCTATGGCTGTTATGTATTACCCATGTAGAAGCATTCCACATTGACAAAGCATTTGTTTACATTATTGCTATTAAACTTGCCTGATGAAATGAGATGATCACTGCTCATAATCTTGCATATGGTGGCCACAAATATAATCCTGCCCTGATGCCGTCACCATGTTATGTTATGTTAATTTCGATTTATATAGCGCCAAATCACCGACAGGTCTCTTAGCGCTTGCTTTGGGAACCCGTCCTGGCTTTCCCTGCGAGATTACCCCTACTGGGCATCCCCAAGGTGAAGACCAGGCATCCCGCCGCGGGGGGGCCGTAGTGGAGATTAAGCAAGCTATTGCCCAGAGCTGCAGAGTGTGAACCCATGATTCGAGTAGGCACCGAGGCGAGAATTATCGAGTCCGTGGACATTTGGGCTCAAGACCCTGCCGCGTCGGGAATTGAACCCTGGTCCCGGGTCTGACCTCTGCATCAGGGTCTGCCTCCTCTAACCAGTGAGCCACACTTCTAACCATCACAACAGTAATGACATTAGGAGCGCGGGATGACTTTTATTGAACATAAGTTGCTCTCGTTGCGGAAAAGGCTGGAGACCCCTGCCTTAGACGAAAGTTAAAGTCCTACTTGTTGGATAAGGCAGTTTTAAGACCAGTACCAAGAGACCTCCCCTGGGTGGTGGAAGCTATATATATAGTCATTGACTTAAACACTCACTAACTATGGTGTTTCCATTGTCTACAGTTCTAAAGACATAATGGAAGGACTACCTTCTGCCGCGCAAAAAACTGTTATTCTCTTCGGTCTACAGTCCCATAAACATAAAAAACAGACTATTTAAAAAATGTTTAAAACTGACGTTCTGTTATCTGCGATGGCTGTTGCTTGAAGCATGATGTGGGCAGCTGTGTTGGTGGTGGGTGTGGTTAAAGGGAATAATGTGAATCTCTGTTTGGAAGCTTAACCTCCCCAGCATGGAATTTAAATTGCACATTTAGTGTGATTTGTGGGGTTGGCAGACACAAATCTTCCAAGCCAAAACTAAAGTGTGGCTGGTCACACATTTCACTGAATTTGAAATGGTTGCTCGTAAATATACCACGCTCAATTTAAAAAAAATGCCATGCCTCACCGGTAACAAAATTAAGATGCTTGTTAAAAAAAGAGAGGATGTAGCCTAACGGCTAGAGCTGTCGACCTCAAAGTTGGGGAACCGGGTTCAAATCTCGGCAGGAACGCTCAACGTCCTGTGATTCTGGGCAAATCCCTTAATCTCCCGGTGCCTAACAGAATGAATGTGTCTGTCTGTAACGCAAATGGTGCTCATGTAAAGCCGTCCGATACCTTCGGGTCCAATTTACGCTATATAAAACTAAAAAAAAAAAAGAAAAAACTGGCGTATTCATAAATAAAGTAATTGCATTGTGAAAGCTTACCTTGCTCAACTTCAACTGTGAAAACATATCATGAATTGCATCTATGCAAGACCATATTTAGATGTGCAAGTGCAAGTGTAGTGTGGGTTGAAGGTGCAATGCCTCCAAATAGCATCAAGGTCTGTATGACCAAATAACTAATTTGCAATGCTTTCCCCATGAATAAGCAAGGCTACCAAACAAAATTCAGGAGCAAGCCACATCTATACCTTGATTATGAACATGTACTTTGTGAATCATGCACTTTGCAGCGGCGGCCGGCATGGCTCGCGGGTGGCAGGGCGGATGGAATGGGGTGCAGGGGAATTAAATATATATATATTTTTAATTAAAATAAACTTACTGCTCCTGCTCTTCTCGTTTCTCGGACGGAAGCACAGCCAGGCCCCACTGGCCAATCACAACAATGCAATGCAGCGTTAAGATTGGTAGGCATCCAGGCTCCCCTAACGAATCACAACACTGCAATGCAGCGGTGTGATTGGTTTTGAGTGTCCTGATTGGACGCTCAACTAGGAAATGGGAGCCTGGGCTTGTTCTCCATGCAGGCTGTGATGAAGCCTGCATGGAGAACGAGGAACGTGCACAGTACTAATTTGGGTGGCCCGAGAGGGCCGACCAAAAAGTCATTGCACACTTAGGATTGGGCAAACCACTCTTCCCCTACCCTGGCCCAAGAGCAAAGCAGCCCCGCCCACCCACCCACCCACCTGTAAAGCAGTAGGAAGCATAAAATGATAATATTTTAAAGTTATTATTTTATGCTTCTTCGCACTGCTTAAAAGCAGTGGGGCGATGCTCCTTCGCCATAGAGGGGGAGCCGCTACTGCCACTTTGGCCTGAGAGGCATTTGGATGCTCCAAGAGTCTGAATTCACCACATGCACTATTAGTAATGACTAACTAAAGGGCAGAACACTTAAGACCTAATTCTGACCACACTGTACTGTTGGGTCCCAGTATGTTCATGCCCGATAGGTGACAAGAAAAATTGGAATCATTTGAGCAAAATCAACATTGAAATTTCAAAATTCATGAAGGCGATTTCTCTTTTCGTGGTGGTGCAACAGAGGCGCGCAGATTCCAGTAGGCCCCGCCTCTTGTCTGCATTCTAGCACTGGGCTCATTAATCCACACGAGCCTGACCCATGCTCATCTCATGCACATTTATGCAACAGCTGACTCTGCAAATATGCAGAGTGCACACAACTCAATTGTGCAGTGCCCTACAGAACTAAGTGAAGCTTGCCCTGTTGTTTGCAGGACATACAAGCCCATGATTTCTCTCCAAAACATGAACTGGGCCATTCACTTAGCATGAAAAATCACAACATTTAATAACATTTCTTCTTACTTGCCCAGTGGCCCTTAATCAACCAAATTCCTTTTCAATGCCAAGCAGATCCTGTAGTTTGTTTTATACCAACTGGTTTACCTTTTCCACTATGTTAACTGCATAGGGTGAGAAATGACAACTAACCTCAAACCAAAGTCAGTGCAATTTAATCCTAAACCATCTATACAAAACGTACACTTTTATTTCAGTCCTATGTGGAAGGTATTATAAGTGTTGCTGTTTGCATAAAATGACTTTTAATTATGAGGCACTTGTAAATTAATAGGACAAAGTAGCTGAATTTTACAATGGTGCGTCAGTTTCTTTTTCTGCGACCCAGAAAGATATTTTTAACATCACCATAAGGGCGAAGTGGACCAACTCCCTTCGTCCCATGGAACAGGCTTGGTAACATCTGTTTGCCTTCATGCAGTGGTTAATTGCTGCAGGTGGTAAGCACCTGTTATGGAATGGGACTTTTTTCTTTATCCGGGACAAGGATGTGGCGTAACGGGCAGAGCTGCTGGCTGTGGAAACAGGTTCTAGTCTCGGCGTCGGCTCAACATCATGTGATTCTGGGCAAATCACATACAGGCATATGCATCAAAGTAAATACCGGTAGCAAATGGGCAGATTCTCAGAATCTGTCCCTTTGCTCCCGGTATTTTTGCATTTGGGATGCATGATCCCAAATGCAAAAATCGCTATTTAAGGAATCTCTAAATTGAGATTCCTTAAATTGCGATTGCATTTAAGGAATCCCAAAATGAGATTCCTTAAATGCAATGCATGAAAGTCAAAAAAATAGCGAATTCGCTAATAGGGGGAGCAAATTACCATGAAGTTGGACTTCATGGTAATTTGCTAAAACTTTGAAAAAAGCACTTTTGTGCATTTTTCAAAGTTTCATGTTGCGCACACACAAAGGCATGTGTGTACGCAACATCTGTGCATAGATCAATTTCAGGGGTGCAACAGGGTGTCATTTTGACACCCTTGCACCCTTGAAATCGCATGAGCAATTTGCGAGTACCTACTGGTACTCGCAAATTGCTCATGCAATCTCCAATACATTCCTATGGGCTACAGGCCCATAGGAATGAATGGGACATCATTCCTTAATTGCGACTAGCAATTTGCGAGTAGCAATTAAGGAATGCTTAGGAATCGCTATTTTAATAGCGATTCCTACATGCATAGGCTTTTGCTATTCCTAAATAGCGATTCCTTAAAAATCGCTATTTAGGAAGAGCAAAAGGCTACGTTGATGCATCTGCCAGAAAATCTCCTTGTGCCTACCAAAAATTGAATGCGTCCTTGTGTAATGTAACTGTTGCTAATGTAAAGCGCTCCAAAAACTTTGGGTTGAGTTCGCGCTATATAAAACTGGGGGAAAAAAATCCACAGCACTGGAGAAAAAAGTAAAAAGGGAGAAAGATGGAAGGAGAGAAAAAAGGAAGGAGAGAAAGCTGGTTAAACAATGAAACCGGGAGACTGTAAGGATTAAAAAACAGAATGCGCAAGAGTGAGATAAAGAGACAGAAGCGTAGGGCGGTGGATTCAAGAATCGTGAGATGGCATCACGTAGGCAGTCATGGTATACAACAAGCCCAGCATTGGGCAGCACCAGCTGTGGGCTCCCCAAAAAAGCTTTTGCTTCTGCATATTTCTATTTATTTATTTATTTATTTATTTATTTATTGGGGATTTTACCTTAAATGACTGCAAGATCACAATTTTTAGTGAGGTGAGATTGGTACTGTTTGCAGAAGGATGTGACAAACTCAAAGCAGGAAAGGAAGGGCTGGGCCAGAATGAGCTGTTCTGTGCGATTAGTCATCGAAAACAAAATAGGCGTGTAGGCAGGAATGTGCCTGACTGGATAAAATGATGTCATGGGGCTGGAGTAGGTTTACATGCCCTTTGAATGAGGGACTTCACAGCAGGGTAACAGTTTTACCTCTATTTCAGTAGTCTGTCTCAGAACCTCCTGGAGCAGCGCCAAATCCCTGACTAACCTTCTGCGGATGTCAATTTCAACACCTGTACCTGAGGCTATATGGGTTAGAAAGAAATTATACTATGGCATGATTGTAAGTGATGATCATCTTCGTCACTTCCGTTGGTCAGATAGCTCACTGGGTTAAGCAGCAGTGGCCCGTGCAGGTAAGAGCCGGTGGAGTGGGATTTCGAAAGACGACGAGGGAAAATGAATTATTTATTTAATTTTCATCTCATAGTCGTCTGTCGAAATCTAACCCCACCCCACCCCCCGCCCCCACCGCCCCACTGCTCTTACCTGCATGGGCCACAGTTTAAACTCCAGGACTCCGGACTAAACTTTTCTTATTTCAGAGGCAAATAATCATTTAAGATGCATTTTCATTTCGCCCGATGTAGAGAAAAGGCAGGGCCACTATGGAAGTGTAAGCACGACACAACAGAACATTTAGGGCCTGATGTACTATTCCCATTCACAAACAGGGATGTACATTTTACAGGGAATGGAGGTCTGGAAGGGAGAGCAGAACCTGTCTTTGCATTGCATTCCCAAACAGATTTTTTATTATTTTTTTTAACAGCAGCCTGGGTCCATTAAAGGGAACTCTGCTTCTATTTTATTTCTTTTGTTTTTAAATTAAAAAAGCTTCCCTTGTGGAAAGACATTGGGAAGAGTTGGCAGTGGGGTCTTCCTCTATACTTCCCCTGAGGCTGCCTTGCATGTTTCCCAAAGTGGAAACTGTCCTACGGGGATAGCTTTCACTTTCATGATTCAGATAACCATTCTTCGATGTGTCGGTATGTGAGTAATGGATTGTCACTAACCGTGGGCGGAGAACTCTGCTCCAACCGCGGAGTGTGCAGAGATTTGCCTGCAATGCGTTCCGTGGAGAACGCGGAGTAGGCAAATCTCCGCACACTCCGCAGAGGAGCGGAATTGGCCCGCCGCCCGCCCCTACCCCCCTATTAAGATATGTTACCGGTAATTTAAAAAAACCTAAAAACCACTTACCTCTTTACCGCGGCGTCCCCAGGCTGGCCTCCTCCTCTTCCTCTTCCTCACCATATGGGTAATGCTTGAGAAAACTGCGCTTGCACATTTCTTGCGAGAAATATGCATGTGCAGTTTTCTCAAGCAGTACCGGTATGACGAGGAGGAGGAGGTGGGCAGCCTGGGGACAACCCCCCACCTGCAAACGCCCATGAACATAAGTAGCAGAGAGCAAAGAAAAGTAATCTAGGTTTCTGGAAAAGCTGCCTAATTCTTCAAAGGTCACAGTACCACTCACAGGCCCATCGGTGCATCCCAGGAGAGCTTGTCAGCTCGTTGGCTCAAGGGAGCCTTTTAAACAAAGAGGGTGGAGGGAGCACACTGCCTCTCAACCTGGCACAGTTCACCCTATTGCATTATGGTAAATGCAGTACACTTACTTCAAAGTTGCTGGGATGAGTGTGTTCCCTCCCACCTTGTATTTGAAAGGTTCCCTTGAGCCAACAAGCGGACAAGCTCACCTGGAATGCACCGATGTGCCTGTGGAGTGGTACTGTGACCTGTGAAGACTTGGGCAGCATTTCAGCAACCCCAGACGACTTTTCTCTGCTCTATCCTACTTCTGCTCTCTACTGATGATGGGCTAAACCCAGAAACACATGTCTAGAGATAACAGCACTAACTGCACCAACTTTGGTAAAAAACTAGAGCACCTTTGAAGTAAGTGCACTGCATTTATCAGAATGCAAAGGGGTGAACTGCGCTGGGATGGCAGGCAGTGTGCTCCCTCCCCCCCAACCACTTAAATGACTGACAAAGTCTTATAAAACAAGCATTTGCAATGCAATAGGTCTCGCATTAGGAAAGTTTGAGCTATTGGTATTGTAAATGACACAATTTTTATTTATGTGTTGGTTTTGAAAATAGCGAAATTAATAGCTTAGTCATTTACAATGCCAATAGTTATAACTTTCGCAAATGTTACACCTATAGCATTTGTAATGCAATATATGTTGTATTTACATGACTTAGATGTATTGTTAATACACATAACAATGGCTTTTAATTTTTTTTATAATTAATACTTAGAAAAAAGTTATTGTAATTTATAATGGCACTAGCGTACATTTTTGTAATTAACTTTTGTGAAGATTATGTTCAGTGTATTTTATTGAGACGAAAATCCAAGAACAGAAGTGGAATATTAACATCTTTTTGTGGGCTTGAAAAAAGTACAGACGGACAGGAGGACGGTGTTGCAGCTGCTGAGATGGCGCTTGGGAGCATAGAGTGTGGCGTAACAGGAGAGTGGGGGGATGGTTGGGTTGGGGGGGGATGTGAGCCTTAGGTTCGGAGCTGCCGTCTTGGAGGGGGTGGGGTTGGGTTTGGATCTAGGCATGGTTTATCGTCCTGGGGCTCATGTGGAAGGGTGCAAGGGGGGACACCGTGCTTAGGCAGCCTGGGGAGGAGGCAGCGAGGAGTTTTCATTGCTGAGTTAGGGGGAGCTCTGTATTTCTGCTGCTTTGGCCCCTGGAGGTTCGTGGTTAGGATGGAGGAGACTGATTGGGGGTTGGGACGGAGTCGCACCTGGGTGTGCAATGGGGCGTGCTTTGAAGTGAAAAACGTGAACAGGGATTGTGTAGCTCTCCTCATACCGCACCAAATAATTTAACATTTGTAACGTTTTATTATTAAAATACCATTTCCCTCGATAATACCAAAGAGAACAGCAGGAAGTCATGGACTCATGCGTGGCGTGCACAATCCCGGGCGGAAGTCAGGCAGGCCGGGGGCGGGACGTCAAGACACACCGGAAGCCCAGGCGGGAGCCTACCCAGCACTGGGACGTGTGGGCAGGAGGAGAAGGGCGGCTGGTGCTAGCGGGGCTCCCGTGAGGTGAGAGAGCCCCGCACCGAAGGAAGAGACCACCGCCTCCTGTAACGAGCCCTCGCATGGAGAGCTGGAGACGAGTACCGGTGAGTGGGGGCCTTTGCTGAGCTGCGAGGGCAGGGGGCATGTGTGTGCGCGCGTGCGGCGGCGGGGGCTCTGTATGTGTGTGAGCGTGCGTGTGTGTATGTGTCTTGGAGTCTGTGTGTATGCATGTGTGTATGAGTGTGTGTGTTTAAAAGAGGCCGATGACTGTGGGGGGGGAGGGGGTGTGTGTGAGCGAGCGAGTGTCTGTCTGTGTGTGTATGCGCACGCATGTTGCTGAGAATGTGGACGGAGCCGATGTGCGCGTTCAAGCAGGCAAATCCAGCAGCAGAAGCGCGTGACACCCTCCTGTCCCTAATTCCCCCGAGACGGGCGGCTATACGTCTCTAGCTGGACGCATCCTTCGGATGCTACTCCAGCGAGACCTAAAAATGAACAGACTTTATGCAGTCATTTAAAGTGAGCCCTAAGCTGTATGCTTTGTAGAGCAACATGTGAATGATAATTTCACAGACCAATGGAGGAAGACAATGACAAAAGCCTCTCTTAGTATGCATTTTAGGTATGATTTATTTTGGAAAAACAAACGTTTGGTGAGAAGCTAAAGCTGCCTCAAAGACCAGACCTAAAAAAAACACAGAGCCACTTGTTTTGCTGGGAATTTTGTTTAAATAACAAGCTGTTCAGTGTTGCATGCATTTTGTTACTATTTACAACGGAGATTAGAATAAATCTACCACCTATCCAAGCAGTCAAACGTCACATGGCTATAATGTGACAATGACACTTTAACACATTACATCAGCAACTTTAAAAAAAAAGAAACAGAAAATAAATCACCATCTAACTGGGTACTCGAAAGGGGGGACAACAAATAGACAGTATATACAGTTAATATAAAAAGTAAATAAAACCTCCTTACAACAAGATGCATTACTGAAGAGAAAGGAACTACTTTAAATGGATGCGAACAATGCGCACAGGCTTTATTCAGTACCTCAATGTGAAAGCAGCCAATCGGTAAAGACACTGTCCCATTGTCACATGCTATATACGGCAGTGGGTCGTCGCAGCAAGTAACATGTAAACAGCTAAAGCGGTCTCAAAGGCCAGTCCTTAAAAATACCTTGTACAGTATCTTCAAATCAAAATATATGAATGAGGAGAAGGGCCACATAACCAGGTCTCGTGGGAACTCTTACGCTACACCACTATTAAATTCTAAGTCAGAGCTGGTTAAAAGAAGTATCTAAGCTACCAAATTACAATATGAAGTTACATATTAAATAACAATATTACTTGCTCTGAATGAGATAATAGGTAGTCCCCATTTGTTCATCTATCGCAATGCATTTCACTAAGAAACTCCAAATTTACATTTGTGTTTCATTTTGACTTCTTCCTCAAAGTTTTTCTATTCACATACACAGGGCCGGTTCTAGGATTTGCAGGGCCCTGGGCCAAAAGGGAATGTGCGAGAGGCCCCTCTAATTTTCTTAAGTGACCCCTTGCAAGGAGACCATTCAGAGACACGGCAGGAGGCCCTTTGTCCAGCATTTTAGCGCCTCCACAAATTTAACTTTCAGCCCACTAGGAATTCTCACACCTTCAGCCTGATAGGTGTGAGAATTGCTTGTGGGCTAAAAGGTAAAACTGTGGGGGCGCTAAAATCATGGACAAAGGGTCTCCTGCAGTGTCTTTGAATGGTCTCCTTGCAATTGGGACAAGAGGAAACGTCTCCCTCCCCTAGGCCTCCAGACACCATCCCTGAGAGGCCCGGGGAGGGCCCCTCCTCCTAATTGCAAGGAGACACCTTTCTTTCATTTGCATTGACAGGGAAACAACAGGACACACGATCGGTGTAGGGTCCCATGCTGGTCGGCTGAGTGAGAGGCCCTGGGCAGCTGCACACACTGCCCATTACTAGCACCGGCCCTGCACATACAAAGCTCAGACGATTAAGCTTTCTCTTATTGGTCCGTACAGGACCAGGGCAGCAGAGCATTTGCATACCTGTCAACTCCTACGCTGCAACCGTGTAACACACAATATTGCCTCCCATCACACTCTCTCCCACAGAGGAGCCGATATCTCACGCAGTGGCGTCACTAGGGTTGGTGTCACCCGGTGCTGGTAACTCATGGTGTCACCCCCTCACAACTTACTGCATGGACCGAGTCCGCTCCGAGTCCGCCAAGAAGGTAGGCCGACACAGTCATGCGTCAGATCTTCCAAATACACAGTGCTGCCTTGGGCCCACCATCTTTTTTTCATTCTATATCTGATTTATCCGAGGGGATTCCCTAAGCAGAAGAAACCCTGGAGCACATACGATAATAGATTTGATGCAAAGCTAGGTGCTGCTCCCGACACAGATACTTCATATAGCGATAGCGAACACCAGGCAGCTCTGAAAATAAATCGCTCCTTGACACGTCTTTCAAGCTTCCTTCCTTTTTTATAGCACTGTGACTGTCTTGGGTCGGCCTTGGGGACTGGGAGTCTAATGCGATTGCGATGCGATCTGATTGTGTTTGTGTGCCACATTCAGTCCTGCCAAGTGTCACACATCTCGCGTCACACTAACGCATTTTAAGTCACAATACCGCATATGTAAAAATATTCACGCAAATCAGCGAACTAAAAGACTGAGTGTATTACCTGAATTCTTACTTTGTTGAGTAGAATATTTCGTGAGGTTCCAGGTGGCACAGAGCAGCCAATGCGAGTTCTGTTATTTTTGGTGGGACCGGGCTTTTTCACGAAACAGTCATTGGACTGTTTCGTTTGCGTAACATAGCGCACTCTGAGCTGGCTACCTCCCCCGGCACTAATTTGTCAGTAGCAGTGCGCATGTGCGTTCGGCTCTAGGTCTGCCCACACAACGATGTTTACTACTGTTAATGCTGCTAAAGGAAGAAGTTCAGCGGTGCCTCGTGCATAGCTGCAAAGGTTTCAGGTTGCCCATGTGTGACATTTTCATAATTTCAGTGAAATTATGAGTGACATTCAATGACTATGAGTGACACTTTCTCACAAGCAAAATCGAGAAATGAAGACGAGGGAAAAACATAAGAAATTGCACCCATATTAGCAGTAGATTATGAATTTGTAACTAGCTATGAATGAACAGCATACTTTTTTTCAAAGCAGGGACAAAGGATTTTCTACATCCGTTTTAATGTCTAGTGCATTCACGCTGGTTAAGCATTACTCTGCTTGTTTGGACCTGAAGAATTAGGGAGAATGGAAACTGCCCCATTTATGCTGTGTTTCTCTACTGTTCAACATATTTTTTTACATCTGCCTAACGGTACAACTTCTGATCTCACTTAGTCGGACTGATCTCATTTTCTAATAACTATAGTTAGCGGATTACAGCTCCTTTAGGCCTCTGTAATAGGAAGCGATCGTGTTAACTGGGAATGTGTTCTGATCATTTAGGAGAATCTTCGTTATGGATTGCTTTTTTAAACTAGAACCCCATTTTATAAGAGACTGTAATAAATCAATGCAGGATCAACCATTTCAATTCCGAATCGAATGCCTCTTCATTTAGGCAAATTTACACAAGTGATGGGAAGCACTGCATTATAGTACTGCATTTTAGCACTTCATCTCCCAAAAAAAAGTGATGATATATCAAACGTGGAATACTGACCACCTTTGAAAAGGGCATGGCGCGCAGTATTCAAAGCCTTTAGGCCCTCGTCACCTCCTGTCTCACCGTTACTGAACACAGCCCCCAGGGAACACCGCCCCCACACACAAGCTTGGGAAGGCAGCACGTGCCGAGGCGGACACTCTTTTCCCTTTAATTTATGGCCGCAACAATTCTAGATGCCCTGGGCTGGCTGCAGCAGGCATTTGAATTTGAAAACATCCTGGCACGACATTTCTAAACTTCATATAATACATGATATATTTATCACCTCGGCCTCCGGACCTCAGTCTGTCCCAAATTACTGAATGATGGGGAGACTACGGGGGAGGTGCACTGCACTGACTGCAGCAGCAGTATTTTAATTTGTAAACAGGTGCGCACCGGTGACCGTGCGCTTGCAGTCCACTATAATAAAGCAAAGCAGCAGAGCAGAGGTGAGGCTGCACTGTCTGGCTGCACTGCAGTGCAGAGCTGTAGCTGTGTTTGTGTTACCAGATTGGTGTCACCCCTTGATGAGGTGACACCCGGTGCGGTCCGCACCCCCCCGCACCCCCCTAGTGACGCCACTGATCTCACGGTGGCAGGGGAAATGAGCTGAAAAGCACTGTGAATAGTAGTTTTCCAGCTCGTTTTCCGAGGCTTTGAACTGCCGAAGTCCATTAAGGGGGTGTGAAAACTCCCCAGGACATCGGCACCAGCCTTAGCAAGCTTTTCTTTTTTTTTGGGAAGGAGGAGCCTTGGTGGCGGGATTCAAAAGTGCCTCATAGGTACTTCTCGGCACGAGGCCCCACTCTCTTCAAGGCCCCACCCCTCCTCACACTGTGAGATTATTCTTCAAATTGGCAGGTTTGCATTTGTTATATAATTTGAAAGGGAGAAACAAGAGCTCCCACCCCCCCTACCGAAAGGAATGATGTGGCAAGCCAATGTATATGATAAGCCACATATAAGGCTATAAATAGGACAGTCTCCTTGTTTATGCTAGCAGCAGCCCCGCTAGCAGTCAGCGCTGTGCCATTCATGCCAGTATTACAAATTGCTTTTCTCAACAAATTCCACTTAAGACGTCCTATTGCCATGGCATACGGTAATATATTGCTAGCAATTAGCAGCCCCTCTGACAATGTGTTTTGTAATTTCATTTAACGATGTAAATATTGAAGTACCCTGCGTGCATGCACACAGCTAATATCTAACATTGCTTTTCTGGGCTTTGGGGTAGGGTAGGCTTCAAAAACAGCAGTGGGCAACAGGGCCGGGCTGGGAACCGAAACCGACCCTGGGAAACTGCTCTGCCTGTCCCCTGGGAGAGGGGGGGGGGGGGGATTGGTGCGGTTGAGCTGTTTTTAGGGCTAGTTTCGGGGGCCGATATTGCGGACCCCCGGTAACAAAAACAGACCCACAGGGCCCAAAACTGGCCCCCACCCTAGCGGCCCACCGGGGAAATGCCCGGTGCTCGCTACGGACATTCCGGCCCTGGTGGCTAATGTCGGTCCATGAGGGCCAGATCCAGGTCAGATTGTTCAAGGCAACCACATAAGATGCTTTCACAGGCAAATCATCTAAACGAACACATACGCATGGCCAGGGGTCATCATAAAAGTCTGGATTGGATTCAACATTCTTGGTCCAAGGTGAGACATCCTTGCTGTTTAAAGAGAGCAGTCCGAGAGGTACGAAATAGCCCCCAAAAACCACCCCGGGTGAGCCGCCCCTGCCACCGGATGATTGTCCTGCTCAGCACAAATCCTGTGTATATATAGTTAGCTTTTCACTTTAACTGCTTGAAAAATATACTTTGTCGCATAACATTTACAACCCCAATCTTGTGTGCAGTTAACTTTAACGATGCATAACTTCAGGAACTCGTAACTTTTAGCCTGTGTAACTTTTAATCTGTGTAAGGGTAAAGATGAGCCGAATTTACGGCTCATCATTTTTATATTCTGAAAATGTAATTCAGTAGAACATGTTCAAGTTTTAATTTCTTTTAATTTACCCTGCAACGTTAATTTCGAACTATGGACATCTCTGTATGCTCGGGCTGGCTCCCATGTGTCAAGATTTAATGTGCTAACACTACATGCACTAAATTCAGTTCCATTGGCTTTGCCAATGCTATTTACTTGTTGGGTCAGTTACCCCTATGGAATTGTGCGATTCATGCATTTTAAAAATAAAAACAGATTTACCAGTGGTGCTTGCACGCCTCCACGATCAGCAAATATGTTCACATTTTCTATAAGTAATCACGATTTTGTCAATAATTTTTTAACAGCTACCAGTATTCATTTCTAGTTCACATGTGTAAAGGAAAGGTCATAAACCAGGTTAATTAGCTACAAAATACAATACTCTTTTTCCTTGAGTCGTTCTAGCTAGTACAGTGCTTTTCTCCAACAGTGATGTGGCTTGAGGTTTATTAAATGTGACACAGATGTACTTTAAATATGCATTATGGTACACATAGAGCATCAATGAGGCATTAGGTTCGCTGCTTCTATCAATCAATCAATCAATCATAACATTTATATAGCGCACTACTCACCCGGGGGGTCTCAAGGCGCTGGGGGGAGGGGGTCCGCTACTGGTCGAACAGCCAGGTCTTGAGCTGCTTCCTGAAGGCGAGGTGGTCTTGGGTCAGGCGGAGGTGGGTCGGGAGGGAGTTCCAGGTCTTGGCGGCCAGGTAGGAGAAGGACCTTCCTCCTGTGGTGGTTCTTCGGATGCGGGGGACGGCGGCGAGGGCGTGGCTGGTCGATCGGAGCTGGCGCGTGAAAGCGTAGAAGTTGAGGCGGCTGCTGAGGTATCCTGGGCCTTGGTTGTGTAGGGCTTTGTGTGCGTGGGTGAGGAGACGGAAGGTGATTCTCTTGTTGACCGGGAGCCAGTGCAGGTCTCTCAGGTGTCCGGAGATGTGGCTGCGGCGGGGGATGTCCAGGATGAGTCGTGCTGAGGTGTTCTGGATCCGCTGGAGTCTCTTCTGGAGTTTGGCGGTGGTTCCGGCGTAAAGGGAGTTGCCGTAGTCCAGCCGGCTGGTGACGAGGGCCTGGGTAACCGTCTTCCTGGTCTCGGTGGGGATCCATCGGAAGATCTTACGTAGCATGCGTAGGATGTTGAAGCACGACGAGGAGACGGCGTTGACTTGTCTGGTCATGGAGAGGGATGAGTCCAGGATGAAGCCCAGGTTGCGTGCATGGTCTGTGGGTTTGGGTGCGCTGCCCAGGGCGGGGGGCCACCAGGAGTCATCCCAGGCGGAGGGTGCGGATCCCAGGATGAGGACTTCTGTCTTGTCCGAGTTCAGTTTCAGGCGACTGTTCCTCATCCACTTGGCAACGTCTGTCATCCCTTCGTGTAGGTTGGCTCTGGCGGTGACGGGGTCTTTGGTGAGGGAGATGATCAGCTGGGTGTCGTCGGCGTAGGAGATGATGCTGATGTTGTGCTGGCGTGCGATGGCTGCGAGGGGGCTCATGTAGACGTTGAAGAGTGTAGGGCTGAGCGAGGAGCCTTGAGGAACGCCGCAGATGACTTCGGTGGCCTCTGATCTGAACGGGGGGAGGCGGACTCTCTGTGTCCTTCCGGTCGAGGAAGGAGGTGATCCACTCCAGTGCCTTCTCCTGGATTCCGACGTTGCTGAGGCGCTGTACTAGGGTACGGTGGCAGACAGTGTCGAAGGCCGCGGAGAGGTCCAGGAGGATGAGGGGCGCTGTTTCTCCGTTGTCGAGCAGGGCTCGGATGTCATCGGTGGCTGCGATCAGGGCGGTCTCGGTACTGTGGTTGGCCCGGAAGCCAGACTGCGAGAGGTCGAGGGAGCCGTTCGTCTCGAGGAAGGCGGCCAGTTGCTTGTTGACGGTCTTCTCGATGACTTTTGCCGGGAATGGGAGCAGCGAGATGGGGCGGTAGTTCTTGAGGTCGGTGGGGTCGGCTGATGGCTTCTTAAGAAGGGCGCTGAGTTCGGCGTGCTTCCAGCTCTCCGGGAAGGTGGCGGTGTCAAAGGAGGTGTTGATGATGTCCCGCAGGTGGGGTGCGATGACAGAGTCGGCCTTGTTGAAGACGTGGTGAGGGCAGGGGTCTGTTGGAGATCCGGAGTGAATGGAGTTCATCGTGTTGACGGTGTCTTCGGTGCTGATCGGGGTCCAGGCACGGAGGGTGGTGGTGGGGGGAGGTGGTTCGATCGTGGCGTGCGTTGGTTGAGTGCTGAAGCTGTTGTGTATGTCCGCGATCTTGTTGTGGAAGTAGGAAGCGAGGGAGTTGCAGAGGTCTTGCGAAGGGGTGATGTCGTTGCTTCCGGCGTTGGGGTTGGAGAGCTCTTTCACGATGTTGAAGAGTTCCTTGCTGTTGTGTGCGTTGTTGTCCAGTCTTTCCTTGAATGCTGTTTTCTTGGTGGCGCAAATCAGTTGGTGGTGTTTTCGGGTGGCGAGCTTGAGGGCAGTCATGTTGTCCGGTGTTTGGTCTCTGCGCCAGGTTTTCTCGAGTGCTCTGCAGTTCTTTTTGGAGCTCTTGAGTTCGTCGTTGAACCATGGTGCTTTCTGGCTGCCGGGTCTGCTTGGCAGGGTCTTCAGAGGGGCGAGGTTGTCTGCGCAGTCGCTGATCCATTTCGTGAGGTTGGTGGCCGCTTGGCTGGGGTTCGTTGTGATGGTGGGAGGGTTCTCGCTCAGGGCAGTGGCGAGCTGGTCTGCAGTGATCTTGTTCCAGCTCCTGCGGGGGACCGGTTGCTGATGATGGTGGAGCGTGGTCCTTCTGAAGCATGTAGTGGACGCAGCTGTGGTCCGTCCAGTGGAGTCCCGTGGCGTGGCTGAAGGTGATGTCCTTGCTGGAGGAGAAGATCGGGTCGAGTGTGTGTCCGGCGTAGTGGGTGGGGGTGGTCACCAGTTGCTTGAGTCCGAGGTTGGTGAGGTTGTCCAGCAGGGTGGTGGTGTTGTGGTCGTTGTTGTTCTCCAGGTGGAAGTTGAGGTCCCCGAGGAGGATGTAGTCAGCGGAGGGGAGGGCGTGCGGGGTGATGAAGTCGGCGATGTCCTCGCTGAATTGTGTGCGTGGTCCCGGGGGTCTGTAGATGAGAGTGCCTCTGAGGGTGGTCTTGGGGTTGACGTGGATCTGGAAGTGCAGGTGTTCGGTGGGTGCGAGGGTACCGTCGGTGTCGGTCGAGATGCGGATGGTGTTTCTGTGGATGATGGCGATGCCTCCTCCGGTCTGGTTGACGCGGTCCCTCCGGATGATCTTGTATCCGTCCGGGATGGGGATGGCGATGGCGATGTCCGGCGCTGAGGAGGCGTTCATCCAGGTTTCCGTGAGGAAGGCGACGTCTGGGGCTGTGGTGTCGAGTAGGTTCCAGAGCTCGACGGCGTGTCTGTGGACGGAGCGAGTGTTGAGCAGGATGCACTTCAGGTGGCTGCTGCTGGAGTTCGGCTTGGTGGTGGGTGCTGGTGTGGCGTGGGTCTGGTTGCAGGTGAAGTAGCAGGAGCGGCAACTGAAGGGTCCGTGGGTGCGTTTCGGTGTGGCTCGGTAGCAACCCGGGGTTCGGCCGGTGTTGAGTGCGTTGAGTTCTGTGGCGTTGTAGGTCCGTCGGGTCGGCTTCCGACGGTGGGGGCCAGGGGTCCTGGCGCTGGGCGCGGTCCAGGCGCGGACGGGCGCAGACGGGCTTACCTTTGGCGTGACTTCGGCGCTCAATCGGCACGCCCGCTGCGCATCAACGCTGCGCGTATGCACGGTCGCCATTTATGGCGAAGTGAGAGGGAGGGCGGAGCAGCTGGGAGGTGGGAGCGGGGAGGTCACAGAAGGGAAGGGGGCGTGGCCGCACGCAGGCAGCGGGAAGCGGGGAGCGGGTGGGGGGCCCCGGAGATCGGCGCTACATAGAGCAAGGCACTAACACAGGAGAAATGAAAATAAAATTACATTAAGTATGGCACAGAACACAGAAGAAAAAACGATACAGGCAGCACAAATCGACGGATGACACGCAAACTATGATGGCGGGGGGCGGGGTCGACGGGGCGGGCTCAGCGAGGCTGAGGACAGTAGCGAGGGTGTGCAGACGCTACAGCTGGTGGCCGTGCGGCGCGGGGGTGTCCTGAGGTCAGGTCAACACAAAACAAGCATTTGCAATGCAATAGGACTCGCATTTATGCCAGAACTATTGCATTGTGCGCAGGTGGGAGGGAGGGGTGCGAAAAGGCACGAACACCTGGAGTGGGGGGTGGAAGAGAAGGCCCGGACAGAGGGAGGGGGGCATGGGAAGAAAAAAGTGCTCATGAAATACGAAGTAAAGGGGCCAGTAGCCATGGAAGGATAAAATGAAGACATGGCCGTCATAAGGAGGGACTAGCAGCCTATAAAACAATCTGAAGGCAGCATTTAGAAAGGACAAAGACATAAGCTAATGAAAAAATAGGCGGTGCTGCCCTCACATAATCAACTACCACAGATCAACCCGAGAGCAGAGCTTGGTCGCTGGCCCAGGACTCGACCTAAAAATGGAGCCTTGTTTTGAAAGGTCGAGACTTGTTGTCTGAAAATTATCTAAAACACGGTGGTGAGGTGATCTTGTAAAAGTACACACACAATTATAAACAAGTATGTTTAATGACACTGGGGACTGAAACAGGGATTTTGGATTTTTTTTTCTTTGTGTCCATCTAAACTAAATTATTTTAAAGTGCAACTCCAAGTTGGACGTGTAGGCCAAATATTAAATGATACAATACTACATTGTGTACGAGAGTACCCCAAAGACAAAGTATTTATACTAAGGGACATTTAATGTAATAAAAGATAATGGTGCAATACTGGCACTGACATAGGCATTATCTATTCAGAAGCAAGGCATGTGGCCATTCAATTCAGTGCGAATGCATGTTCAATAACTGAATCACACACGAGATTCAGAATACAATCGATAAAATATTAATATTAGTTGGTTCACACGTTTATTCATGCATCCATTCAATTTAGCGGCATTAATTTATTACGGGAGTGCCACCACACTAACTGGTCTTACGCATATATGACACATCACAGAAAGTGATTGTGTCCTGCCCACGGGGCAGCACACCGCTACCTTTACTTAAAGAGGACCTTGTTAAGTGATCCCCCAGTTACTGAAATGCACAGCACATCACTTCACGTGTGATGTGCATCTTAATATTCAAACACACCAGTTTGCGATCTATAACAAACGCTGGAAGATTTAGCTCTTCTACCACATTCTTACATTTCTTCGGCCATATAAGCAGGGCTTTAAGTGGGATGAAAAAACTGGGGGGTTTCTCAAAGGGGCGTAGCTGATGTAATTAAGGGTGTGGCTTAAAAAACACATATGCTAAAAATCTGTGCTTAGTATAGGGTGCCTCCCGACTGGGATTTCACTACTTCTGTCCTTGCATTCAGATACATAATACAAGTAACATTGCACCTACAACAAGCCAAGACTGCTGGCTTTGTCAATGGTTGTTATTTGCGTAAGATAAATATGCAACAACTACAGCTTTGTTGTATATAACATTGAAAATGCTTCAGTTCTGACATGATGAGACTGAAAAAACTATAACAAGTCTCTTTAAAGTTACATCAAATGCAGTGAAGGGTGGCACTGCTGCAGAGTACAAATTAAATTTTCACCCTGAGGGTGAGGACAAAAATGGAGAGCCCGATAGGGACCCGTCTCAGTACCTGCTTTGAGCACCGGCAGGACCTGGCCCACTTTAAGCCCTGCCTGTAAGCAGCTTGGTGAATTTTTAACTGATTCGATCCTTACATAACTTTAGCTATCAAGCTATCTTACTTCTTATGAGCCCTGAAAAAGTCCCAAGGACGAAACAAATGTTTTCTGCCATTAATTGGTGGTGCTCGCTAACAAAGAAAACTAATACAAGCAAATCAGTCAAGATCAAATTAACTTCTAATTTTGACCAATGTCTGACTGATGGTGCACAATCTTATTAGACTAATGTCTCATATTGTCCTTTCTGCTGAATGAGTAAGGGTGTGCAACCCGATATTTGATTATACTGTATATTACATTTCTGCGTTTGATCTCAAGACTCAATACCTTACTTTGGAGAAGGAGTCTTTCATTGATAATGATTGAGGGGCTGTACCTTTGGGGTACAAACTTTAACTTAGAAATTACAAAGAATAAGTGTTTGAACTTCAACAGTTAGGGTTGTATGAACTTTGTTTTAATTGAGATGTGATTCTGAAAAAGGCATAAAACATTTTAAATACTTTGTAAATGAAGTTTGGTATAATTTGATATTAAACCCACAACGAATGAAAGTATTTAAGACTTATGCTTAGCCTCCAACCGGAATGAACAATAAAAGGGCCTTGAAAACAAGTTAACTGGGTTTCTAATGCTTCACATACTTAAAAATGCATTTTAAATATTTACAATTTCAGGTATCTCTTAAATGATCCGGCAGAAAATTTGACTTTATAAGAATCAGACAATAAAGATTGCCTAAATAAACTTTTCAAAGAGGGCCCGACTTTGTCAGAGTGATGTTAGCTTTGCAGGCCATATCTGGCCTATCAAATCAATGGTACCTCTTGAGCAGTTCTGTGACGTATGGACGTCAGCCATTGGCGCGCGATGCACGCACGTCGCTCATCAGTAATATAACTACCTGGTTCTAAACAAGGCGTTCTTTATAAAGCCTCGCAGAGAGCAGAAGTGCGGTTCGATGCTGCCTTCTAGCAGGCGCCGGTGCACAGCACAGCCAAGTGCGGCCGAGCCCTTGTGAAAAATGCCTCTCACGTTCCCAATTTTCGCCCGACTGAAAAAAAACACACAAATGTGGCTTCTGTTTAAGGTTGATAAGGAGTGGGCTTTGTAAGCCGCAAAGCTTTAATTAGATCACAAAAGGACAGGAAATAAATGTGTTAGCAATAATGAGGGCTCTATTCATCTGCAATTTACAACCGGTTTACGCGGTTGTTTTCCAATAGAACATAGTGACAGGGGCATTGATTCGGCCAGAAGTCTCCTTATGCACGCACAGCTCTGCCGGCTGAAGCACGCACTGACATTTTAAGCCTTGCACTGGCCACTTGGGGTTTTTGCCTTAAAAAAATTAGGAAGTTTCCACATAAAATGAGGATTTTGCCCTCAGAAAGGGTATTTGCTCCCATCAACCACTGGTAAGATCCAGGGGCATTGCTATCTTTGGTGAATCAGTTGCAGGGACAACAGGGTCTAGGGATATGAGGTGGCCACTGCACGCTAAATATGGCTCCCTACTATCTAATCTCAGGGTGAGGGAGGGCGGAGTATTGCTTTCCTTACATTAGAACATTGGAATGTTGAGCTCTCTATTGAAGACAATGGAGCGCTCCGGGCATTTAATGGCTAGTAGAAGCCCGGAGCGTCAACATTCCAATGTTTGTTCACAGCTGTTGCTGTGAACAAAGGCCTCAGGGAGCCCGAGGGGATTTCAACCCCATCGGGCTCCGTGAGGCCTTTGCTTTACAAATTAGAACATTCTGCCCACTAGTAGCGGGTTCTACTGGCCATTAAAGGCCTGCCGCCTTCGGCTCGGGCCTTTAACGCTGTAGCGTGCCCTTGATGGCCGGTAGAGCCCACTACTGCGGCCTCTAAGGCTTTAATAAAGCCCATGGTATTGTAGGTCACTGAGCTCTGCCCAGTGACGTCACACTCACACGCACACATGCCTACACATCCTGGCTCGGGGTCAGGGAAGGAGCAAAAGCCGTCACTGGCCACACATGTATGCCGGCGGTTAAGATACCAGACTTCGTTGCCAGTTATGTAGCAGCGCTGCGACCTTGCTTAACGCCCACCACTACACGTCACTCATACTGAGCTAAAGAGAAAAGCTCAGAGTTCCTTCAAATCTTCACTATGCAGCACTTAAGTGAAGTTAAGCCTGCCTCGAGTTTAACCTTAGGCTTACATTTGAGCATATAGCAGCGGTAACTCCTCTGCTAAGGTGGAGCGCAAAAAAGGGAAAATAAAATGATAATAGAACAATGTTATCATTCTATTGTTCCGTGCTGATGCCAGCTTTAGGGCGTGGCCGGGATTGGCTTTCATCACAGCCAGCAGGGGGAGGAGTGGTTGGGGCGCTTAAGTGCGCATGACAGTTTGGTCGGCGGTCTTGGGGAGCCTGTATGCTTCCAGGAAGATAAGCAAGGAAAGACGACGGAGGAAGATGGCAGCCATGGAGAGGTAATTGGATTTTTATTTTTTAACTTACCTGCCACCTCCATTCTGTTTCAGCCGCCACTGAACACACTAACTCAAATGGAATGCTCCAGTGGTCAGAAAGAGTATGCAATGAAAAAACCTTTGTCAGGGAATGCATAAATATAAAGAAGTCAGGTCAAGACAGTTGTCCATCATAAGGCCACACATGTGCAAGACATCCAGCCGTAACACAGGCCCCTGTAGTCTCTGCGGTGCAGAGGGGCCACAACCCCTTCAATGGGAACCCCGTTCAGATAAAAATCAATTAATATCTGTGGGATATGGGAGACTTGGAGGTCCCTCGTTACGTTCTGCAAGGGGGCATCATTATGTGTTACACCACTTCAAGACATCAGTCTTCGGGCATTTTCCGCGATCGTCCTTGCTTGCTACTGCAAGTCCAGCCTTGGTAGATGTGTCAGCTTGCCTTTAAGAGCCAATGAGAGCAGGCAAGAGTCTGAGGCAAGTGGAAACCCAGCAGAGGCAGTGAAGAGACCTTTTTGGTATGCTTGCACCTTAGAGTCTTGCAAGTAAGGATGTGGGCACATACAAAAGTCTGGTACGCTGTCAAGAATGAGAAATCTGGCTCCTTTGCATACAGATCTATGAATTCCCAACACGTTTCCAGAGACCCTTCTGCAGCCTTGAAACAGAAAAAAACATTGTTTTTGTGATGCAAAACCCTTCAATTAGAAGGTGGAGGGAAGTCACAAATATGTGCCAGCAATGAAAAACCTCACCCCAAGCCTATAATGCCCATGCAGAGCTTAATTTTACTCTGTGCACCAAACACCCGGACAAAGCATGCGGTCTCTTTAATTGGTTTATTGACCCAATACTACAAGTCTAGAACCTATGGAAAAACATAAGGAATACTTAAAGCAAAACCAGATAGCTTACAGCAGGAAAAGATGGCTGACAAATGATGTCTCAAGGTGACATGAAGATAAGGAAGGCATTAAAAGTGGACTTTCACACCTCAAGGTCAGACAAATGTAGGCCAAAAAAGAACAGCTGGTATGTTCATAACAAAGGTTCAAATGGGCAAACACAAGAAGCCAGAAGATCAATTCATACCAATCCCTTTCTAAGACCAAATCAACCAAAAATCAAGGGAGCCTGGTGCCATCACTATGCTTGAATATTGCTGCAATTCATATAAGAGCCAGCAAAAGACAAGATCTCAGAATTCGGGTCCTTTTGGAAAAATATTTTTTGAAAACGTGGCGGCTCTTTGTTGAGAGTGCAATACTATGAGAGCTTCAAAAGGACTAAAGATTACATACATATACATATATATATATATATATACATATATATATATATATATATATATATATATATATATATATATATATATATATATATATATATATATATATATATATATATATATATATATATATATATATATCATATATTCTTTCAATGTGACCCTGAATGGGGCCAGACTTTCTTGGTGGCTCCATTCCTTACTAATTCATACTAGCTATTTCATTCACATAGTGGCACAGCGACATACGCAGAGACCTCAACATCTCTGCTAATTTATGAACAAGCTAGATGATATTCAAAACTAATAGCAACAGATATGGATTACCTAGAAAGGTTCAAGGATGAACGCCACAATTCTACGAACAGCTCCATTTCACCTATGGCTCTATGTGAGAAAATTCAATGTTATTGCATGCCATTCCCTGCAGGGTGCACATGTATGTATCCCTCCCATAAATCATGCAAGTGAAACTGCTATCCTCATTTTTCGTTGGCTCGGCTAACACACTAATTTAGCATGTGCGCTGACTCCTAGGCCTGCCCATGGCAAAGCCAAGGTCCAGAAACTAGGTGACCCGGATGGGCACACCAAGCGTATCCTTTTCGGACATGGGATTACTGCCCATTTTCTCGATTATTGACCGAAAGTGAGGGAGTCCGCTTACTGCCAGTCCTTAACAGCCCTATTTTTCTGTTCCAAAAGGGAGTGCAACCTACTGGTCGCACTCATGCAAAAGTTCGGCTTCAGCAGAACACTTGTACCCTTGCACGGACATGTCGGGTACGTGGACACATTGTATAGGTGTGGCACATCCATAAGAGTGAGACTGTGTACAATATACATACATTTGATGGAGCCAGTGGGGTACATTTTGGCAAAAGATAGGGGATGGATACAGCTTCCACCAGACAGCGTAAGGGTATTGACTGTATTGCTGAAGCTGGAGGGTGCTCACTCAGACACTGAAGTGAAGGAGGAGAGAGAGAAAGGATTGATTTTAGGACGCCTTTTTAGCAAGGGGTCGTTGATTAGATTTTTCTGAGCACTGCCGTTTGGCGCGGGAGAAAGAGCGAGTCCATGAACACAAATGTTTATTGTTTAGTCAATTAAAACCATAACCACCATACAGACGTGTCCCATAAGATACACTGATGGTGATAAAAATGCCTTGCCAGGAACACAGAGTTCAATATACCTTTAAAGAGCACTAATAGAATATGATTTCAAGGCACATTGATAGAATGCATTGCAATGTCGGGCATCCATTCCCCTAATGTTCAAATAGGAAACAACATCAATTTTGTAACACATAGCACAAATAGACCACTGGATAATAAAGTGCGGTAGTGCTAAAAGAGAATCTTACTAAGAACAAAACCGAGTTTACTTTCGAAAAGTACTAATAAAATATATTAACAAAATACATTATCGAAATACAGTGCATTGCTAAAAGCCAGACCTAAAGTATTTAGGCATGAACCAGTATGTTATGTTATGTTAAAAGTTTGTGTAAGCGCGACAGCTGCCCCAGCAAAGGGGCGTCCCGGCGCTGAGTATCACCATTATGTCATTATAGAAGCCATAAGTCCAGTCCTAATTCAGTAAAGTTATTTAAAACGTAATGTTTCATGCTAAAATGACTTTCTATTAGGCATAGGCCTTAAGCTAGGTGGGACAGCGGTGGTGCTATAATTTCTATTTGCATCGCCGCTAGCAACCGGTGAAAGAGTGAGTCAGCAGATTCTATTCTTGAAGGTGGGACATTTCTAGGTATGGCCTACACTTTTGATACTCCAGGAAGGCCAATGACAGCTCTGTGCACAATCTTACTGTTCCAATAAATTGGATGCTCTTGTTTGAAGCCAGCACCATCACTAATTCCTATGAGAGCCCTCATCTTGCATAAAGACTGTGTCTGCACAACAGCCAGAACATTTAATTTGTAATGGAACCATCTCAGACTAGTTCCAGAGCTTTAGACATTGGATCAACAACCAGTTTGAATTGGAAACCAAGTCACCCTACTTGTTTTCAACTTCAAGCTGCTTCACTCATCAAGGAAGGGAGTACTTGAAGCACTGCTCTAAGAAGAGGGCTGGTGTCTGCGTGACCGACAGTATCCCAGACATCGGGGGACATCCTGCCAAGTCTGACCAACTTGCTTGAGAAGATGAGGGGTTGATTCCCACCTAAAAACTTGTCTTCCTGCCCAGGGAGGGAGGGAGTGGGCCTGGTCCTGCAGATGGGGAGACTTCCAACTATGTAAAGCACTCCGATACCTTCGTGTCGAGTTTGTGCTATATAAAACTCAATTAAAAAAATATACATTTAAAAAAATATATTCCTCGTGCATGAAGCACCAAGAAGAATCCATCAGAAAATGAACTTTTAGTAGTTCCTAAGATCATAGAAGACAGGTTCACATAAATCTTTAAATCCATACAGCACACATCTTGCAAACCTAGCAAGTGGAGTGGAACTATTGTAAGAGTCTGCTAAGCTTAAGGCAAGGGGTAAAAAGTAGTAGTTGTGAAAGAAATCATGATAGGCAGAATGTCAAGGTACCTAGGAAATTGTGGCAGAAATATTTTTTGTTCCAGAAGACAACTTTTCTCCACCATCCTTGTCAACAGGTCAACATGTATGACATAGTTTTCCTGTTCCGATCTCACCTGCTAGAACCATCAACCAAAATGTTTTCTGCTACAAAATATTTTTTTATCCTTAGTTCACCTGCTTATCCAACAACCACTCTGTTTAAATCCCACTCTGCTACTTCTTTTTCCATGCTTATCAGACACGATTGGAATTCAATAGTGTTATAACTTGTTTCTAAACTGTTTTAATCTTTAGAATTCTGTATGACGTACACATGTCATGCACTAACAGCTATAGGAGACACAATTAATAATAAATCTTGCACTAATCTCATGATTTATTCTGCAATAAGCACAATTTCTTTTTTCTGAAGTCCCATATTATAGAGACAATGTGTGGGGCTGAATATAATCAATTAGAGCCCATGGGTATAATAACACACAAGGCATCTCACACAAATCTTCAGTATTGTGTTCACCTGGAATAACATGATCCCAAAGTAACTTGTGAATAAGTCCACTGAAGCAGATGTCCACGAGGAAGAAGGTATTTGTTGTTCCAGGTATTACTGCTTTGCCTTCAAGTAGATGACCATGGTCAGCAAAAATAATCACAGATACTGACCACAAATGTAGTTTGTTCACTACGCCATTTCTTACTCAGGACTAGCTCAACGACCTTTGGTTCTGGAGCACATGATGGTGTTCTTAGCTTGCACAATGAGATGATAGAGGTGAGGTACCTTGAAGTGCATTACAAACTGATAAATAGCAGTTTTGTTTTGAAACCATTTAGTTTAAACCCTTGGGTGCTTATGACGGGACCACGCCACCATGAGTCACGGGCGGCGTGTGCTCATGACGGCGTGGTTCCGTCATGCAGCTGCCGCTTCGCCCACGCGGCACTAATTCCCTGCCTGTGCGTGCGAAATAATGCGCAGGCGGGGTCATGACGGAACCACGCCGTCATGAGCACACGCCGCCCGTGACTCATGACGGCGTGGAGCCATCATGAGCACCGAAGCGCTGCGCTCACCCCCAAGCCCTCCAGCGACGCGGTGGAATTCGTGGCGCAGGGAAGGGGTTAAGAAAATTTAAACCCATTGATGGTGGTATAGTGGGCAAGAAGGGTTCTTGGTATTGGTCCTTTTTAGGTCTCCCCACAGACGACTTTTAGCCGTCTGCTGTCAGCAACATATTGTGAACACTACCAATACCTACAGCCCACTGCTTACCTTTAGTTTAACTTTTTTACTCAACCTCATTTATTTGCTTCTTCTTTGATGCATTTCCTTCCTCTTCTTATATTTGTCCTTCCACTAGAATATAGATTCTGCAACATCCTTTTGTTTGGATGAATTGCATCTTTCCACTGCTCCTATTTGAGGAGCTACTTTTTTTCTCCCACTTGATGTGCTTCCTCCCCTTCAAATTGCCGCCTACACACTCTCCAAGTTGCTTGCCCCCTTCCCACAATCCTTAACTCTGGCTTTTTAATTTATAATTGTTCAACCCCCTCACCCCAAGCCCCTTGGATACTTCCCCTCGCCTCTCTGTCCAGCATTTGCTTTTTATTCCAAACTCTTGCCTCCATGCAGCACTTCCACTGTCCCCGCCCTAACTGTTTCCATTTTTTACTTTCTCTTTTTGGAGAACATGTCAGCTGCTATTTGCTGCAGGATCACCGATTTCTGAAAATGCATTTTTGCACACATTTGATTATGTTTTTTCCCTTAGTGCTCCAAGATGGGTGTCTTGGAGCGGAAAATTAAAAAATAAAATGGTGGAGGTGTCATGCGGTATGAACGAACATGCGTGATATGATAGGTTCCCATAAACGTCATGACATTTGTGCACATGTTTAATGATTACTGTGTGCATACATGTCAATACACTTTTTTGAATTGCTGGTGCTGCACAGAATCTGCAAAAAGAATTGGCAAAGACCACAAGCCTCCATTGGCAAACAGAATGAGAGAGCAGTTGGCTTTGCCAATGCCTGTTGTAACACTGGCGTAAAGAAACTTGAGGGGGCCCCGTGCAAGACATGTGGAGAGGCCCCCTCCAAACATGATCAGGAGAGCTCCGAACAAAGTACTTAGCTGTGGGAGCCCCTCGGAGCTTGGGCCCCGCACAACGGTGGCTGCGGGGGCCTGTGTTACGCCACTGTGTTGTAAATGATGAAAGGTAAAACTGTGTTATTGTCTTAAAAGTGGTAAAGGAGCCTGTGGCTGCTGATGGTCTTGAGGGAAGGCCAGAGGTAGCTGCTTAATAATGCTTTAGTAGGGGATTCCACATTAGACCTAGTGATAGTAGACACTAATTGTCCTTGTTCCAGTGGCTTCAAATGCACAGAGGGAAAGCTTTAGAGAGGTGACAAAGCAAGGTCTTGTAATCAGCATTAAGACTGTCATTAACAGTTACTACCACATTGTCACAGATCTGATCACCACAGTGTTTTTACAAAGACTAGGTCAGAAGCTAGAACGTGAAAGTGCAGATGATGCGTGGGGACCTTCTTACTGATGAACCTGAGTCTTCTTCATGGTTGTAGATACAGCAGGGATGCTGGAGATGGGCCGGCCTCTGTTGGTGCCTTCAGAATCAGTGGTGGATTGCCTTGGTGAGGTCGAGGACCTGCATCCTTGAAGGACTGGTTTATGAAGTGCATGAATAGAGGAGCTAATAGGTCTGCACAACATTTGAGGACTTTTGGGAGGATCATGTTCCTTTGACATACGTAGTAATAAAAATTAGAAGCTTTAAGTGATGTAGGAAACCCTGAAGTAGCTCGGCGAGGACTGAGTCTGCCGCAGGTGGATGTGATCCACAGCTATAAAGTGGAGGCACTGAGGTTCTTTACTCATGAGCATTTTATTGTTTAGCAAAATCGCAGCAAATTGTTAATCATAGATTGTTTTGGGTTATGTTAGCTAGAGATGATCAAGTAGGGGAAATTCTCCAGATGGCCGCCTATCTTGAATCGTTCACACGTATTTCTCTTTGCTATGGCACGTTTTGCAGAGTGGTGCTGTCTTCTTGCAGGGACCACCACTCTGTAGTATTCCAAGTTGAATGTTTTTTGTGCTCAATATTTACTAGGTTCAGGATTTTTCAAGATTGTTCCAGCTCTTTAGAAATCTATGTTGGTGCTGTTAAGGAGGCCATATGTCAATTTGGGATTGTGTTTTTCAGTAGGCTGTGAGAGTCACCTGCCAATTTAAGGTGCTGATGAGGGGGTGGGAGGGCTTGTAGGGGTTGCCACCGTTTTTATTGTTTAAAAAAGACTTTGTACCGACCTCTGCAGGGCAGAGTGTCCTACAATTGTGGACTGATGGGAATTTAAGTGGGAGGTTACTTGTGCCTAAGCATATATTTTTAAAACCTTTATTTATGTCCACGAGTAAGAATACAGCTAAAAGCTTACAAAATACAAAACAGTGTACCACACATCGAAATGAGTAGGCATAACGTCAATGCACAGAGTGCGAGAATCGGGCGTGGCATAACAACATCTAAGAGCAATAGTGTTGCTAAACATTTTTAAGCACATGCAATGATTGAATTGTACTATGCATCATAAGAAGATTTTTTTAAAGAGAAAATAAAGCAACGATTTGCTAACAATAATAGATTCAATGTTATAAGGATTACCTGTCAAGTAGAATTTTGTACAAAATAATTTGGTTAATCAAAGATAACAGACCTTATTTGATAGCAGGTTGACTCTCCAAAAATTACTCATGGCATTGAGTGAAGATCTGCTGCAGACATGGGCATGTATCAACCAGAACTGCTTAACGTATTAACTACTGAACATATTGGCGTACAGTCAGGATGCACGCACCCATACATGTCCCGGAGATTCACAATTCATATCAGTCGGCCATATCAGTGGGAGTCATGGCTTCCATCCCACCCTTACTTTGCCCACGCTCACCTTAGATCCACTTCATAGGGCTTGTCCTCTTGGTGGGCATTTTAGCAATGCAAATTGAGATGCCGGGAGGCTAGCGATGGCAATCAGTATTTCAGAAGTAGTTGAAGTATGCAGATTTCCTTAACCCAGAAACCCCACCTGAATGGATTGCATTTTGAAAAATTCTCAACATTTAATCATCGGATCACAAAGAGCCTCTTCTCATTTATTTTTCTTTATTTGGCAAAGCACCTTCCAGACACCTTGTTTTCCCTCTAACTCAATGCACACACCATACACTGTCTGTCATTAGTCTTAAGGCCAGTCTTTGTTTATCTCTGTCATCCCCTTTGCCCACCCCAAGCTCAATCAGAGTTGGTGCTATTTCTGTTTTTAAATTCCATTGACACCCACTTTTTCTTGTCCTCCTTTTCCATCTCTCCTAACCTCTTCCCTTTCCTGCCCATTCCCCTGTCTATCCTTAGCCAATACTCATCCTCTGTCTCCACTTCCTGTTTCGAGCTACAGTAGAAATAGAAAACAGATTACAGAGACTCCATCATCTAACGTTTCCAATTTCTATTAGCAGTGATTCCGATATCTTACCTGTATTTTCTTTTGAGGAATTGCCAGATATTTTTGAGCTTCTTTGAGTATTTGATTTACGTCTGACTTCCATACCTGAGGATTACGTTTTTTGTTAGTACACTTTCAGGTTTTATTTTCCACCAGGGATTTTGTCATGAGTGGTGACCCATTGTCCCCACATTTGCAGGTAGTTATGTCAAAAGGGCAACTGTTTCTTTCTATTTTTTATGCTGTGCAAACGTTGCACTGGAAAAGGAAACAACTCACTCTTTTCTGAGATACATTAGACTATAAAGTTTTTAAGACATACACCAGGCTCCACATTTCCGGAAATAAATTGGAGAGGGGCTAACATTCCTGCCTAAACAAGTGCCGGACTAAGCCATGTTTAAAATATATATAAATCCCAAAAATCTAAGCAGGATGCAGAAACTGTTCTGACCGCAATACAGATTATCTCTTGAACAAATATGGAGCTATGTGGCTTCTAAGAGAGGATGTGCCTGTTTCCATTGGCAGTGCAGAAGAAGCAGTTAATACTCAAAGCTCTGTGCACTGGAATGCAGTGCCTCGCATAGAGCCAAAGTCCAAAGTAAACGCTTTAATGCACTGTTGTTCATTAAAGGGGATTGCCTTTATCTACAAGGCTATTGTGAAACACGGTCGTCATTCCCCTTATCGCTCCAACTATTTTCATTACTGTCTACAAAGCATTAAAGAAAAGATCTATTTTTGCCTGGTCGAAATGTCAGCATAAACCTGCAAACACAGGCTGCAGGGGCCGGCCTGGAGACATGTTTTACAGGGCTACTTTAGTGAGCTGTAAACTCAATGCTGCAGCAGACATGTAGTATTTCATTTACAGGGCCCGATTAGATGTAGTACCTTATATTAAAGACTTAAAAGTAAATTAAATGTGCCAATTAAGTATATGCCAGTTTAACTATGTTTTAAAAGGGGAAGCACAAGCACTTTACCTCAGGTTGGCAGCGGTAAAGTGCACAGAGTTCTAGGGCCAGCAAAACGGGTTTAGCGTAGAAAGGCAATATTCTGTGGGAATACCATCCAAAAGATGTTCGGCTCCCAAAGCAGGCCGGAACAACAAAAGCCCAACTCTACTCTGCCATACTTATAGTAGTAAATGGTTGTAGTGTAACATTTTATGGATCTTCACACAATCTTAACATAACATAGAACTTGTTTCATATTATAACATATACAAAATCATAACATAACTCGTAACACCAAACATCGTAACACAACCTAATCGAATAACATAACATGTAAATTAATAAAGCACACGTTCACCCATAGGCATCTTGGCGCAAAATAACAGATGTTTATTGTTACCCAACTCAATGGTACTCATTTTATTGACCTCAGATGGATGAAAGGCTGAGTGGACCCACCGAGATTTGAACCTGTGACCATGACGTTGAACACAGACCCCTGCAGTGGACGCATAGGTCCACTGAGCCACCAGTTATACATAACACATAATGAAACACAGCACAAAACAAAAAACAACAGAACCCAAAGCAATCGTCTGAACACATTTTCTTGCAGTGTAGCTTTGGCACCTACAATGGGGTATGAAGTGCCATCTAAAAACCGTAATCGATAATAACATATCCTATCTTCTATATCAAGCATTAGATTCAGTTAAATGAAGAAGCACTGCATCGCCTAGATCAAGCGGGGCTGTACTTTAATGCCCTGATTACTTACTGGTAATCTAATCCTCATTACCAAGATTATCCTTCCCCATTCCAGTACTTATTTCAGTGAGGTGGTCACATGTCTCCCAGGCTCATGTGACTAAGCTTAAAAATATGATATCAACAAAATACATCTCAAAAGCATCCTCTTCTACTCTCAGAGTCCAAAACTTCACATGTGGTCAAAATGGAAATAAGATAGTCTCATGTCCTGTCATCCTAAAGCAACAAGGAATCAAAGTTGTGATCACAGAAGGAAGGTTAGGATATAAGCGGCGTTCATTAAATCCAAACGGAACTGTTTCACAAAAGTTGAAGGGCTTTTTCAGGTTGATGAACAAGACATTTCTTGAACAGAGGCTTCAATTAGACAAGCAGAGCATCCCTGAACGGATTCCAGTAAAGATGGTTCTTGGGATTTATAAACCAGAGAGGTGACTGCTTTAATCCATCATCCTAGGGAGGAAATAGATGGCATGCAACCCTGTTTAAAAGGATAAGTGTTGAGCAAGGGACTGTCACACACCCAGATTTCATCTGAAGGAGACACACAGAGCTTTACTGCCTGGTTGCATTCAGAAGTTACACACTTCTCCCTCGGTTAAGGAACTAGTAGGAAAAAGGGAAGAACATTCTCCGGGCCTGTATGGAAAGAAGAGGCACATTTAGGAGAAAACAATGAATACCAACAAAGAATGAACAGCCTAGAAGAAAAAAAACAGATGGGAGATTTCATAAACCGTGAATCCCACCGTGAATCCCACCCCCTGTGTTGTAATAATGTCCACGAAGAAGAAAATCTGAAACTTTAAAGAAATGTATTCTAGCGGCTCAAAACCAGGAAGCTGTAAAGTCTTGAGAACCAAGGGTAAATCCCATAAGTATATAACTGGTCTTAGAGGAGGACACTGAAGCAAAAAATATTTTAATAGACTAATTTCCAAATTTCCCATATTCAATTTTTAAGTCTAGACATGTTGCGTCTGGCGGAGGTATGCCCACCTCCTTAAAGAAAGCTCTGGGGCAAGGTAAGATTGAGGAGGTAATGTGTGATCTCATTCAACAGTGATGAGGTCTCCAAGCCAGGGGGACATTGTGCGGGTGAGGTGGGGCCTTCTGTACAGCTGATCCCCGGTGCGACGCATCAACGCAATGCGGTCACCAACAGGTTCACCTGGTGCCATTGTTATGACCCTTAACTCCCCATATTGAAGGTCTATATGTATCACCCCTTTATTTCAGAATAGGCAGGTGACAAAGTTGTTAGGCACAAACAGCCCGCACCCTTCTTGATGTGACGCGTGATCCAGCAGTGCCAAGTACTGAGGTCCCAACCGATTGGGAAGACGGGACAGTACCCAACGAGTCCCCAGGTGGCTTCAAGAATACGAAAAATAAGATGTGGCGGGGTGTAGTGTTTGTCGCGTCCACAAGGAAAGAACTGAGGGGGGAGGGGGGACCTGGCACGTGAAATTATCCAACTCATCAACAGCTCCAGGCCACATTTTCAAGAGCAGACTTTACTTGCCTGTGGTGTGAGCGTGTCCCCCGCTCACTGTTGATCTTGGAACGCGGAAATCCTCCCCTGGATAAAAGTGATTATTACAAGCTAATCTTATCACCTAAGCCCAGCTCAGCTCCAGGAGTTCCGTTTTGGCCTAACATGCTTTCACCAGTGCTAACCTTTTCGCTTACGTCATTCCTAGAGAATGTTTGTTTAAACAGATTGCTTGAAGTGTGGCTTCTCACTCCTTGCAGTCAGTTCTTTAAAAGGTTTTTAGAGTTTGATTTGAACGGCGAACAGCAATCAGCCGAGATAAAAGCAAAGACATTAAAAAAGGAAAATTGAGTCTATATCCTTTAAGGAGTAATTTATTTGCAGATTATTTGTTTTACAATTGTTGCATTTGGATTTTAGATTATAAAGTTTTTCTAAGTTATGTCGTTCCAATGAATGCCATTCCGAGCACACATGTAACACGTTGAAATAACCTGGTGTTAAAGCTGAATTTTGTTCCACATGTCCAAACTTTTAGAACTTCAAATAACTGCACAAACGCTGTCGGGAACACTTCACTCAGAAAATGCAAATTGACACTTCCATGAACTTGTCTTCAGTTTAAAAATGTCAACAACAAATGTTTCTCAAATTTCTGCAGCAAGTAAATATTACTTTAATGGATAAAAAAAAAAGAGTAATTTTGGTCTGATGTATGGACAAACGTGAAAATCCATAAATGTATAATTATGTTGCATTATAAATGAAAATGTGTTAGGAACAAATACATTTTTAATAACTTACTAAAAGCATTTCAGTTCTTTCTTGAAGGCAGCATGTATTTCAACCACAGAAAGCTTTTGCAGAAATACCCCATCCAAGAAACACTCCTAGTAGAGAGTGAGCAGGGGAACCCAAACATTTTACGTAATCTCCATCTATAATTTAAATCGGAGACTTTCAGAATATTTTAAGAATTTTTAGGAGTGCCTTCATACCGAACATTAATATTAAGAAAACAATTCCAGTAATGCTGCAGCTTTTTTCAACACTTAGATCAGGAAATGAAAATGTGGAGGGGAAAATGTAATTTCAAATACAATGCTAACCCCCTAGGAAACTAACAAGCATTGGCAAAGCCCATTGTTATGGCTTGAATTTTGACTCTCGACTGAATCAATGAAAACAATACTGCTGCAGTAGAAAAAAACCCAAAAAACCGAATGATTTCTATATGTATTTAGGAGATAAAGAATGTAATTTTTGACAATTTGGGGCACTTTTTAGATGTCAAATATTCCTTAATGAGGAGCCAAACCCCACATTTTTAGAATTAACAGTGAGAGCGCAGCTTTCTGAGCTCTACCTTTATTATCCGCTGCAATTTGCACATCTTTAACTGGCATTGTCTTTAACTGACATTGTTTTTATGCACTATATATTATGCTAAATTGTATTGAATCTGACTTTGATGTTTTTAATTCTTGACGAAATATTGGTTGTAAAAAGGGAACTTTTACCTACTGCGATACGGGCCACATAAGAATCATAAAGAGGCATTTGGCCTCATTAATCATAGAGTGGGGGGAAGGGGCATGAGGTTGGCGCTTTAGTTGACAACTCCACTACCTCCTTAAATGACGACTGGGGGCCGGGCGGGAAGGTGAGAGCGCTGCTTTCTAAAATCTACCTTATTTATTCGCGGCAATTTGCACATCTTTAACTGACATTGTTTTTATGAATATTGATTGTAAAAAGTGAACTCTTACCTACTGCGATACGGGCCAGGTAGGAATCATAGAGAGGCACTTTGCCTCATAAATCATAGAGTGGTTCGAATAGGCGGGAGCTTGTCAACTCCACTTCCTCCTTAAAGGACGATTGCGTGCCGGGAGCGCAGCGGATGATGTTCAGTCGACTTGTGCAGCAGGCGTGCCGCAGGCACACCGAAGGCGTGCCAAAGGCAAGCCCGTCTGCGCCCGTCCGGTCTCGAATGGGTCCAGGGCCGGGACCCCTGGTCCCTCCAACATAGGTCCATACAAATACGCTAGAGATCGGCTTCTATCTCTCAGAACCCCGCTACACCCTTCTTGTGCTCCATTGCCAGGAGCTAATAACCGACCAACAAGCAGCCGCATGGAATTTGGGATTGAATAATTCTTGTTCTATCCCTAGGCACACCTCAGATATAAGAGCTATGCTAGAGGAAGACCCCATGGACATACTGTGTGTGATGGAAACATGGCTCAATGACAGCCTACGTCCAGATATTCATCTCACCCTCCCCCTTAGGCTGGCAGATACATAGATTAGATCGGGTAGGTAAAATTGGGGGCGGAATTGCTATTATTCTAAAAGATGATTTTAAATGTATCACCTCCCCGTTTGCTCTCCGTGAGTGTGAAAGCTTTCAGGTCCATATCATGCTCTTTCCCCATTCACACATTCTCAGGTGTACTGATGTATAGGCCTCCAGGTGCTAGCTCCAGATTTTTGGAGGCAATCCCAGACTCAAGGACCAGACTTGTGGGAGAGAAGACCCATATGACAATCTTAGGGGATTTCAACCCGTATTTCGACGCACAGGACGCCCCTAATATCAGAAGGCTGCAGGGAGACCTTAAGGCACTACAATTAACCCAACATGTGTCAACTCCTACACATGAGAAAGGGCACACATTGGATCTTATCTTTTTCAACGACCCTCAGATAACAGTATCCAAAGCAATCCCAGTTCCCTGGTCCACCCATTTCCTTATTCTCTTCAGGCTACCCAAACCTGCCCAGCAGACCAAGGTTAGGGCCCAGACCATCACTATTAGAAGCTGGTCCAAGCTGGACCCCCACACCTGGAGAACAGTTTTGAGGACAATATCCCCAATTTTGCTGGCAACCTAGAAGAGGATTATCAGCAATGGGCGAACTGAATTACCCAGTTGTTAGATTTATGTATCACCAAGAAAACTACCAACATTAAAACACATCCTAAAAAAGCCCGTAGTACAACAACCATCTGATATTGCTGAAAAAGCAATGGATAAAACTGGAAAGACTTTGGGGAAAGGAGTATGACCCTGCTCTCAAAACAAAACCACAATTAGGTCCTATCACAACGAAATGAAAACAGCGCAAGCTAAATACTATGAGGATAAAATCACCCGGGCTTCAAACTCCCCGAAGGAATGAGTGGTCAAACCTTTGACCACCCCCCACGAAAGTAATATCCTCTTTCAAGCACAAAAGAAAGATGCAATGACATAGGATATATCTTTCACAAAAAAGTGCCAGACATATATGAGCAATACTGAATCTATTCCAGATAAGGATACTAAGGTCAGAGAATTACCCTCATCTCCAATTCTAGGACAATTCCCTAGACTTGAGGAAGAGACTATTCTCAACTAATTAAAGCAAGTAAATCTGGATCCCCTCTAGACCCAGCACCTCTACCTATCAGATGCTAAAGCGATGGACATTATTCTGCCATCTATAATGGATTGTTTAACCACTCACTAGACGCAGCTATGGTTCCAAAACTCTGGAAGCACGCAGTTATCAGACACTTACTAAAAAAAGCTCATCTTGACCCAGCAAAACTCAGCAATTTGCATCCCATTTCATTACTACTGTTCCTCAGCAAACTTTTGGAGAAACATGTAAATCAGATATTAGCCAATTTTTTGGACGCTAATAACATCCTTCACCCCACCCAGATGGGCTTTCATGTGCTTCATGATCAGATTTCCGACACAGAGGACACCACTGAAATCCTTTCTGAGCAGCTTTTCACCGCAGAAGTAATTGAATGACTATGCGGGGCAGAACAAGCAACATTTTGGTATATACCTCCTTGAGCGCACACCTTTACATATGGGACCTTTACCCAAAAGCAGCAGACCAATTACACTAGTTTTGCAGGCTGGCCTACGTTTGTGGTAACAGCAATAGTGACTATAAGGAGGTCTCCAAGAGGAGCTCCCCCCCTGCCTTTTTGCATTTTGAAGGCCCTTGCATTTTGATTACAGTTGGTTATTAACTTTCCTTTGTATCACCATTTCTTGTGTTCCCCGTCCTGATGAGGCCCAAATGAATGGGCCGAAACGCATCAACCCTACATCATGGAGGAGTCTGACAGATTAGGATTAATGCATTGAAGAGTTTGTTTACACGTTCTTTATACTAAGTGGAGGGTTGATGTATCCTCTCACATGTGTAAGGGACTACCTCTCTTTTTCGGATTGCTTTTCCCGAATTACGTTTCTTTTGCATCCGTATGTAAATATAACGTGTAGGAAGGATTGGTTATTTGTATATGTATGTATTTTTGTATATTTGTCTTTATGTGTTTTGTGGTACAAAATAGATTAAATACATGTTTTGACAACCATTTTTGGAGTTGGTATTGGATGACCATCAAAAAAATTGTAGAGATTTAGGACTCCTGGATAGGGACTAATATGTTTTTCCCCCTATAGAACTATTTGTGTATCTGTTCCTCTGCATCGCTATTCGTTTCCAGAGTGCATTCCTTGCCCGTATGCAGTAGGATTATCAGGGCAAACCCCATTTTGTAGAAGATCATAGCACAGAAGCAGCATTACTGGTGGTTACAGAGGAACTCAAGGCTCTATTAGATAACGGAGGGCCGGCCGCCATTTTCCTACTAGATCTAAGCACGGCTTTTGACACCGTTGATCATGCCATCTTAAAAGACACACTAAGGGAAGTAGGAATTTAGGATAAAGCCATGGATTGGTTAACTTCTTTCTTGGAGAACCGATCGTATCAAGTGATAGAAAAGGATTGTTTTTCTGATCGCTTGCCAATTATCTGTGATGTACCACAGGGTTCATCACTTAGCCCTACACTAATTAACATTTATGTGCAACAGTTCGCCAACATAAGCAGGAATTTGACATATAGGCTGTAACCTACACAGATTACACCCGGTTGGTTGTGTCTCTGACAAGTGGCCCCAATTCAGGAAACCAACAGCTGATTCCCTGTCTGGAGAAGGTGGCAAACTGGATGTCAAACAGTCGCTTGAAGCTCAATGGAGAAAAGACAGAGCTCATGATACTGGGAAGCCTTGCCATACACAAACCCCTAATTCACTGGCCAAATGATATGGGCAACCCTTCTGACCCCAAACCCATTATAAAAAATCTAGGAATTTGGCTGGAGGGTACACTCACAATGGACTATCAATCCAATAAATTGTCAGGTGTGTGCTTTTCATTACTCAGAATGATTAGGAAGATTATTGAACTGATCCCAGATCATCTAACAAAACAAGAACGTCATT